>NC_073746.1:216058254-216772255 GCF_029784135.1 Toxorhynchites rutilus septentrionalis
AAGAGAGAGAAGAGAGAAGAGAGAAGAGAGAGAAGAGAGAAGAGAGAAGAGAGAAGAGAGAAGAGAGAGAGAGAGAAGAGAGAAGAGATGACATGTTCACATGTCTTGCGAAAGACACATAATAATAACACATCACACAATTTGTCCTTCGCTATTGGCGGGATTTTTGTTTATTTGTGTTTCGAAATTCCTAAAAAAACAGTGTCGAAGGTTTATGAAGTTTAGAAAACAAGTTACTATTGTTTAAGCTAAGTTTGTGCTTTTTAAACTAAAATCAGAATTTAGCTTGTGAGTACTTTGGTCGGTACTCACAGGAACAAATCTCGTGAGTCTAGTCTAATCAACAGTCAGCTGACTTGATAGCCATCCAAAAAGGGATAAAAAGGATGAACTAGACATCCTTCCGCAGGGGTGCGTCCAACGATTTCTTAGAAAGAAAGAATAATTAATATTGATTTGAAAAAAGGACTTGAATAGAAATTACTCTGAATGAAGAACAAAAAGGCTCTCTTTCGCCAAGACATTGGGTCGAGCCACAAGTCGACCACAACAATGGCAAAGTAGCACGAATTGTACTTTATATCACTATCCCATCCACTAAAAGCTCCAGAACTGACTTCAGAAATTAATATCTGTTGAGATAGGGAAAAAGCAAAGAATGATCAGAGTGTGTCAAACAATAATTGGAGTGCGTATTTACTCCAATAAGAAAAATCTCCTAATGTATTTTGAGTCTAGAGATAAACCGAAGCATTCGAGAATTGACTTAAAAGTCATCTTACGAATTAACTGACTGATGAGTTATATGGATTATAAACTATCACGATTGCAATTGTATTGAGCACAACGAGCAAAAAATTCTCTCAAAAATAATTGCTTAATTTAAATTTTATTCAAATTCAAATTCAAAGCTCATCTTTTGTAGCAGTAGATGCCCACTTCGTTACTCATCTAAAACGCCATTCCTGTTTTCAGTGAACATTCTATGATATTGATTCATGTTTTGATTCAATTCGATTCAGAAGCCTGCTGAAACTGAGCTCCATTTTGAAATTGTAACCCATTGGAATAATATGGAATAATAACACACACAAAGTGTAGAGCTCTGCGTAATGGCGACTTCGTTCTCATGATCTTTACACGAGTGATGTTATGACATAAATCTATTCATGATTACTTTACTGAACATGCCTCCAGTACTGTCCAATGCATGTTCAGTAACAGCTGGGAAATTTGAAAAATGAAATTGAATTTAATTTAGATTTTCATTTTATCCCTTGTTAAAGATGTATTAATGTTAGAAAAAAAATTAGTTCGTGCTAATTTGACAGTGATACCTGATACACTTTCGAATGCAACATACGATTAATTTTGAATGAATAAGTGTTTACGTGAACCAATCTTTCAGCTCTCTACCATCTCTCGATAGCGTTGAACATAAAACTATTATATGTTATTTGTCTTTGAAACTTATCATTTACCGAACCACATATAAATGAAGCCACATTGAAGCGGTGCGGTATCGTACAGTTTATCGTCTTCAAATTTTCATTCGGTGTAGAAACCCCCCCACAACCTTTTCCTTCCAGTTTCCACACAAAGTTCACTTTTCCCTATCCTAGAGGTGGCTTCCAGCACAAATGAATAGATCGAGCGGTTGGAACGGGGATAGTTGATTAAATCACTGCGTTGGACCGAAAACTAATTATCTCCCTAATGATGGTTTCATAGGTCACCACCGGGGAGCGCTGGGATGTGACAACGCATTCTTGGGGAACACGAGTCGTTGAGTATACTTCTAAATTCATTGAGTGTGGGGCGCTGTGGAAGTTCATGAAAGCTCACACCCTCACACACATGCACACGTATGTTTAAATCTCCTTATCGCCCACGGTAACTTAATTATGTAAGCTAATCCTTATATGAATAAACAGAAAGTTAATACGATATGGGTGTTTGCTCTCCAGTGTGGTGACCGGCGATGTAGTTGAGTGCTGGCTGGCCGCTAGCTGGAGTTTGGAAGCAGGATGGCAGCACCCATCAGATTGACCCCAGCATTTGCTTATGTTTAGGAAATCGTTGAATGTTGGACATCTATTGCTACACGTTGCTACAACGTATACGTTGCTACAGTCCATCATGCTGGTGACATGTAGGATGCTAGATGTTGCAAAAATATCCGTTGTTTATCACAGCTAAAAAGGTGGACATCGAATTTAATAAACGATAATCAGGAGAAACTTCAAGATCTATAATTAGTTCGGTAACGAAAGACATCAATTTCGTTCGCGAATCGTAATTGAACTGCATAAAATGCATTTTTGAATGATTATTCAGTTTAATAGATTATCATATTGTCAATTGAAAGATTCAATTCAATAAATAATGGTATATTATATGAAACATTTCATTTAAAGAGAAGAAATCACAGAAATAATCGGTCTGTGTAAATTATTCACTTAACTGTCTGTCAACTCTATAAAGCTTGACTCAGTTGTATCTCGGGATAGGTTCAAGGTACAGAAAAAAATGCTAAATTATCTGTTACTAGCTGACCCGGCAAACTTCGTCCCGCCCAAAATTTATTTTTCGTTATCACATCTATGTTTCCTTGCTAAGCGCTGTTCATGGGTCCAATCGCAGAGTTGTTCATTGATTAAAAAAAAAACCTTTAAAATTACCTTTTTCTATAAAATTCCTAGTACTTCTACCAAAACTCATAATTATAATATCAGATTATCTCAGACACAATTCTCGTTCAAGTTCACCCCTAAATCAGACAATTCCTCTCTCGAGTTTTGCTCTTATCAACACATTCGGCGATTCATTCAGATTTATATAGATAGAAGACGATAGTGGAGTAGGTGTGCGTTTTATCACATTAAAATCCATTTCCATTTTCGAACGAAAATCAATTTCGTTAGCGCAAACATTTGTGTTTCTTTGTATGGCAGCCTCCCCTTGGAGAGGGGCGAGGAGTATCGAACCATTATAGAAACGTTTATCAATCTCTAAAACCTCTATATGCCAGATTTGATTCCATTTGCTTGATTAGTTCTCGAGTTATTCAGACTCCCCTCCTCCTGTTGAGAGTGGGAGGAGTGTCAACCACCTTAGAAACAGTTATTGCCTCCTAAAATCTCCACATGATAAATTTGGTTCTATTTTCATGATTAGTTCTTGAGTTATGCAGAAATTTATGCTTCATATGTATGGCAGTGCCGCCCCCCTCCTTTTGAGAAAGGGAGAAGTGTCTAACCACCATAGAAACATCTATTGCATCCTAAAACCTCCGCATGCCAAATTTGGTTTGGTTTGCTTGATTAATTTTCGAGTAATGCAGAAATTTGTGTTTCATTTGTATGGCAGGGGGGCTGCCTAAGGTAGGTAGGGGGGAGGAGTGTCTAACCACCATAGAAACATTTATTGCATCCTCAACCCTCTACATGCCAAATTTGGTTTGATTTGCTTGATTAATTTTCGAGTAATGCAGAAATTTGTGTTTCATTTGTATGGTAGCCCCCTTTAGAGAGGGGGGAGGAGTGTCTAACCACCATAGAAACATTTAGTGCATCTTAAAACTTCACATGCTAAATTTGGTTTGGTTTGCTTGATTAGTTTTCGAGTAATGCAGAAATTTGTGTTTCATTTGTATGGCAGACCAGACTATCTCCGTAACAGTTGTACGTTCACGGAAGCGTTTGAGCTCATCATTTAGCCACTTTCAGTGTTTTCGTGATTTCAGTAGCTGACCACGACATCCTGAATTTTTGAAAACGAAACTGATCAACGCAAAAATTTTACCGTCGAAGGTTACAGGTTTTCCAAACAATTTGCTGTCAAAAATTTCAGATACGGGTACTATGACTGCTGCTTTAAAATGAACAGTGATTCCCGATTCTAACTGAATCAAGCCTTAAGTAATTATAAAATTTGTTTAACCAAAGATTCCAATAGTCTATCCGCATTTTTGTTTTATTGGTGAAAGTTTGAGATTACTTTTCGATACACTGCTTAGATTTTTTCATTTATAACTATGATGTGAATTCTATTGTTATTTCTATTAAAATCATATACATATACAATGCAATATAGGCAATACACTGAATCGTTTTCTGGAACATTTACGAATGACGTGCGAATTACATGGTTAAGTGCGCAAAATAGTGACTAACTGCCGGTGGACATGTTGAGGAGAACTTCAATTGCATCTTTGGAAACTCATGTTTCCCCAAACTTAAATGCAGTTTGTTGCAATTTAATATACTGTTTTTCGAATTAAGCCGCCGAATGTTCTACAAAAAGAAAAGTTTTTCCGAAGTTTTTCACTGAAATTCAAAGAGAACGACAAGTAGAACATTTATTTCCGATGCAGGTAATATGGACAGGTTCGTAATATGTACGTAGTATATCTTTGAAATTTCATTAAAGTAGGGGAGCAGGGTTGTGAACTTATGAGAACTAACGATGAAATTAGTAAAACTTAACAATTTATAATTTCCCTATAAAGTCAAGAACGGCCGGAACCAAGTAATCCGAATTAGCGTTGCCGGCGCCAACCGAATAAACTTTTACGAGACGTGCGGACGGCAGCGTTAATGTTTGATGCCAACGTCGGACTGCAAAACGTGACATCAATAATTGATTCTCGACCGTAACTATGGAAGGTGCTGGTGAAGCCTTTGTTGTCCAGTATAACCAGGTCATCCAGCAGACTAAAACTCCTCGCGCTGTTAAATCTACTCTCCCACTCCACTGCTCGGGCGTTGAAGTATCCGCCGATGACTATGAGACTCGGTCTGATGAGCACTTCTGTTAGGTTATAGAGCATCGGATCGAACTGTACAAAGATTCCGTTGACTTTGGCAATCGCGAACTCTTCATATGCAGTGAATCCTGAATGGGGTATCTTCCCAAAGTTGTAATTCCGGCTATTTAAGCTGTATTGATAACCCCGTTATCTGCAGGATACAGCTCTTCTATAATCGCCTCATCGCATTTGGTTTCTGATGCGGGTTGCGTAATGAATTTTTTCTTCCGTCGTTCAAAGTATGCATCTTGGAGGCTTGGTATGAGTTTTTGCCATGTGCCTTTGGTCACCGCATCTTATCCAGAGGCTCGATCTATCAGTTCCTTTGCAGTAAATTGCTTTGATGGCCAAAATCCATGCAATTGAAACACTTGCTGAGTAGCTCATGCGTACAGACATGTTTTCGAGTTCATTCTTCGTTTTATTTATCAATTCCTTGTCAGTTTTCGCGACAAAATTGTAGATCTTACGCTTCAGGTTTGCCCAGAATTCTCGATGGGACGCAGCTGGAGGACGTTGGGCGAGTTCGCCGACTTGGGCACCACATCGATATTCAGCAGCTCCATCTCCTCTAACGATCGCTTCGAGTAGTGAGCCGACGACAGATCCGACCAGAACACAACGTCTTCACCCTTCACGTTTCTTTATGAACGACGCAATTTCTGGCAGGCACTTCGTACTATAAATTTCCCCGTTCATGGTCAGTCCGGAGCTAAAGAAGAGCGGCTTTGGCTTTTGGGTCGGTTGCACCGACCTCCCGGCCAAGCGCCACTTGTAGCACCTTTTCCCTCGATCTTTCTCTTCAGCATGATTTGGAGCTTCTTGTCGCTCAGGGTCGTCGGTCGTCCGGAACCGGGCTTTCTTTTGATGATCTGATTGTTGTCCAATAGTGCCAAGATGTGGTAGATGCCGGAATGGGCGTATCCGGCGTCCACAAAGTCCCGTACGATGTTCGTTTTCGACGCGGCGGTGTACCGTTTTTTGAACGCGCACACTTCTGAATGGAGTAGCTTCACTGTTTTCGTCGTTTCGTTGTTTCGTTCGACTGATAGAGCTGTCACATTTTTGCTTCTGACTCATGAGTTACTATGATTGATGCTGCATGGGTAGTTTCATCAGTGCGTGTGAAGTTAAACCCATGAAAAATAGGAAATTTTTGTCCATATTTTTTAAATACAAAGTTAGCGGTTGTATGTTCGGTAACTGTCACTAACCCGTGCGACTTGGTTACTTGGTATATAAGCACCGGGATCGGCACTAGACTCGAAGCGTCTTCGATCTTAGACGATTCAGATGTCTTAGGTGTGCATTTCCCCATGGTGGCTTAGGAGACTGCGCAGTGGGATGGAATCAACCAAATGTCTTTCTAGTAATCCTTCAGAGTTGGTTCGACGAAAGTCAAATCCTGGTTCATCCGGAATGTTTACAAGTACTAATTGTCAACTCCAAAGCAGGATTGTTGGAGTCAAGAACGGAAAGCGGTTCTGCTGCTTCTACGAGATGGCATCGTGAACCCAAAAAAATTTTGGGTAAAACCCAAAATTCGTCGTTCTAATTTGTAATATGGTTGATTTGAGACAAACTGTGCAAACTGAAACCGTCTAGTAACGAAACACAAGCAACAGAAATGCGAGATTACAAGGTATTAACGGAAGGACGATTGTTTCTTGAAGTGTTCCAGACAAAACGCGACTGATTGTAGTCACCAAGCAAAATAACAAGATCATTATCACCAAGGTGGGAATACACAGCTTCAATTGACTCAATATGATTGTTAACGCCTGCTAAATCATGTTTGCGGTCAGGTGGTACTAATTAAGCGATGTTGCAGCTTCACTTTAACCCAAACCTGTTCTAGTGTAACATCTACAGATGTGAGCTCGATATAACCGTTTAGGTTGATTGAAGTAGCAATCAACACTTCACCGCCATGTGATTTGCGGCTATTGACATTGCTGCGATCAGTTCTATGAACTGTGTAGGAGTCTCCGAAAAGTTGTGATGAAGAAAATTTATCGTCGACCCAAGTTTCCTTGAGCACAATTACGTCGTCAATTTTTGTGCGCATTTCTCGAACATTCTGGTAGTAAACTGTTAATACTCCAGAAACAATCAGCGGTGACGGTGATGAAGTATGTTTTGGTTCGATGAATGATGGCCACCAAGCAACAGAATCGAAGGATACATTAGGGTTCGTGTTACTATTTGTGAGACCGATTTCAAGAAGCGAAGTAGTGATATTCTTGCTGTACTTGCCTGAGGTAGCATGTTGAAAGATTCCCTCACCAACTCCAATTCTCGGCCATCTCTATGGAAAGTGCTAGACTTCCAGTAGACTAAAACACCTCGCGTTGGTAAATCTACTCCCCCACTCCACTGCCCAGGCGTTGAAATCTCTGCCGATGACAATGGGACTCCAGCCGATGAGCTCTTCTGTTTGGTCATAGAGCATCAGATCGAAGTGCTCAACCTCGGGGATTCATAGCAACTGCATATGGATATTCCGTCAATTTTGCCAATAACGAATACTTCATATGCATTGGATACAACTTCCTGAATGGGGTATATTTCCAACGTATTAATTGCGGATATGTGAGCTTCATTGATTATTTCAGATTTCAATTTCTGTTTCGTTCGTATTTCTGTCTATTTTTTATTGGGTCCAGGCCGTTATCTCCGCTCGGAATGTATATGTGGCTCCTAGGGTAATTTTGGGAGAGAAGGCTCGCGAAGGGTAATTTGGAAGGGAGGTCCTTTACAAGACGCTACTGGTAAACCAGATCACATAGACCAGTGGTGGCCAGGTATAGACATGGTGCGGGCCGCATTAGAATTTTCATTATAGCCGCGGGCCACAATGATTTTGTCGTTAGACAAAATTGTCGGTAGCGTTGTCGGTAGAGCTATAAGGGAAGGGCGGGTCTGCAACGAAAAGAGAGAATGTCACGGTGACACAAAGTGTACCCGTCAAATACAGGAACTGATTGCACCTAATCGCTTCTCCCACGCTCGGTGAGGACGTTGATTCAGGTCACAATCAGGTTCAGGCTTACCTCCACCGACCGCTCCCGTTGGTTCAGGATACGTCTTGAAGGAAGCTGCTCTCGCTGTCCTCCCACGACCTCTTCGGTTGGCCCGTCTGTCTCAGCGATTTCTCAGATGCTCCTCCTTTGTTCCCGAATCACACTCGTAAGAACTCGCAGAACTACAGCAAGGAAAGCAAATTCCGACAATCTTAAATTGAAGGTTGTCGATTAACGTCTTGACTCGCTCACGGCTCAATCCAGAAGAACTAGTCACTCATCGCGTATTCACTATCAGGATCCTTCGCCCCGTCATGGCTGTCGTTTGGGGCTTTCGCCGAGGAGAGCCATTTCAAAAATGACAGCTGATGTAGGGATAGGACTGTGAAGTTTGATTTAGGGAATAAAAGGGATAAGGAAGAGCATCGAGAACAGTGGAATTCAGCTCACCATCACCGTCATGATTACTTCTTCGTTATCCTCGTGGATTGTGCTCCTAGCGACAGGATACAACAGTCCAAGCAAGTGACGTGCTAATAATCACGTCATCGATTCTGCTCTCTCAGAATCGTTACAACTTTTTATAATGAAATGTAAAATATACGTATTTAACTGGTGCTTTCTTTGACTCACTTTTTATTTTAGATTAAAAAGCATTCAGTTCTATACCTGTAAAATTCACAACTCGAGGAGAAAATGAGATGAAAATCCGAACACTTTTATTGAAAGTATAAAAGTATCCGGAATTAACATCTTTGGCAAAATTATTCGACCATCTCTTCTTTTCGTGAAGTAAAAAATACTAAGTCTAATCGTCAATCGCTGCAACTTCTCGATAGAATTTTTTAACGATTGTTAATTCCAATGAGAACGTCCACAGGCACGCTCCTCCAAATCGGTCCAAAGTGAATAATCCGATGGATTGGCAAATAGCCAATCATTTACGAATATGAAGTCAGGTAGGTTTGATGCTAGTCTCGTTTTTTAACCGTTCTAGGATTTTTTATTTGTATCGTTTCAGTACATGTCCATCACCGAAACTGAATAGTGTAGAGAAAATTGGAGAATTCTTTCATGTGCTTTGAAGTACCAAAATCAGCGAGGAAAATCAGCATTAATCAACTGGAGTGCAACAACATTTTTCCTAGTTATGGACACTTGAGAAATTCTCAATGTCAGAAAATGGATAAAATGAAATTTTCCATTTGTTCATCGAACTTGATCCAATGCGTGCGAATTGATTGATGATTTGGACGATGTCCTTCAAGACATCCTCGAATGCTACATTCATAGGAAAAAAGCAAGCCAATTCCTCGGTAACTTCGAAATTCTTCTCTCATTCATCACCACTGAATAAAATACATAGTCGGAAATTTTCCAGCACAAGATGTGCCAAAAAACTTGTCCATTTTTGACGCATATTTCGACTCATATTTTTGTTACAGATTTAACCTTCAAAACAGCAGCAGCTTCTTTACAAATCAAATAAACCATTTTCTGATTTATGCACGTAAAAGAGTATATTTCATTCAATTTTCCCTGGAATTCACGTCGTTCGCTAGCCACTTTTATTTTTTCACTAGTGCAGGCTTCCATTTTGTTTTTACACAACACACGCCACAGCGATAAAAAAGCGATTGCCAACAGACATTGAAATGATGAATGAACTCGACTGTCCTTTAATGGTGAGAGCACAGCAAGATCGAATGAATTTTTTTTTCAAACTTTCTCTCTCTCTCTCTCTTTCTTATGTACTCACGCCTACATACATCCCGTTCTCTCTCATACGACTCTTGAAAAATTTTCCAGTAGTTAAGCCGGGTTTATACGTTGTCAGTTATTCGGTTGCGAGTAAACGCGAAACAATCCGAAGAATTACGAACGTACCCATACTACGAGATTTGGCATTTAATTTACATGACAGTCAACCCTCCTGTAACGTGGTACTTTCAGAACGCGGTTTCCATGTTACGCGGCGATGAAATTGCGACAGGCCCCTATAACGCGGTACTCTTATAGCGCGGTTTCCGTTCAACAACGTCCCATCAGTTCTTTTCGTGCAACCAATGTATGATTTTAACTGGATATGTTTATATAAACATTAAAGATAATCTTTTAGCCGTTTACGACATCGGTTTCAGGCGAGCTCCGGCTTAAAGGATATGATTCGCAAGTCAAGATGTGCTGCAAAATTAGCTGTCATTGCCAAACCTATCAAAGTACTTGATAAGCTTAAGGCAGATCTATGGAAAAAGGTGCGCTCGTTTGGTTATTAAGCAGGGTTAGAGGAGCGGTAGAAAACAGTACGGCAGAAAGCGGAAGCGGGTTTATCTGAAATGTTAAAGAGAAAGGATGATCACAAGAGTTTGAATGAATTCTGCACTTTCTCATTATTTAAGTATTATTCAGCTGCTACTAGTACTTTATTCGAAGATAAACGTTTGCAACATGAACTGTTGTAGAGTTCACAAATTTGCACAAGCGTGTTGTGTTTTGTTTTCAAAAAATCAGTATACTTTAAAATGGTTGCAGAAATAATGTGCAGATTGAGTATGCGAAGCCACTTCTTTAACTTCAGCATCATCAACGTTCGAAGTTCCCATCTAGGTATGGATCCACTTTTATCAGAGAAGAATGCAGATTTGTAATTTTAACATTTAAATGAAAATTTTTAGTTTAGTTTTGACGTAGGAATACGTCGTTTTTTTATATAGGGGGTCACTCTACGAAAAATGTAATGTTTGTCTAAGTGTTTTCAAATGCATATCAAATGCATATTATAATATATACCACTAGACAGCAAATTTATCCAGCAATTCTTTCGCCTGAGACATCAACAGTGGAAATAACAACACAAGTGTACAATTTAACAAATAAAAAAGGTTCGTTAGTTGGGCCGAAAAATCAATACACTTATCGAATTTTATTCGCTAACTAAACTGCAAAACAGCAAAAGCAATACTTCAAATTGAAGATAACATCTATTATTGATACATAACTGCTATGCATCCCAGTTAACGTACGTCCTGTTATAGATAAGTCCAGTTGAAGATATTCCAGTTAGGGGATGACTTTTGTATATGACGGGGTGACGAACATCATAAGCGAGTTTCTTCCGGGCTGCGGCAACATGGGCAATTGTACAGCGAAAAATGATATCAATACTAGGAGGATTGCAGCGATTATCATGCGAGCACCTATTGAGATCGTCATTACATCACATCACAAAAATTTAAAAAATGAAATACTAACCCTTTGCGGTTGGAATTAATTTCCCTTGAAAGAAATCCAATTATCCTTCCACGCTTATAATATTCTGTTAATATCAATCACAGTTACCTATTATTCACAGAAACTCCGTATGAATTCGTGAAAAAGTTCACTAGACATTGAAATTCGTTTAGAAAAAAATAAAACTATAACATCGTTTAATGATGTATTTAGTATGATTTCTTGCTGTGGTAACTGAGAGCAGACAAACGACCGCAAAGGGTTAATCTTCATGACTCATATTCATAATTCTTAATGACTCTTCCTAATGACTTCCTTCTATGATAGATTGAGCAGTACAACCAATACGACTTGATTGTGATAGTCTGCAAACTTAAAAATACAGATTTCTGAACAATGGAAAGTATTACATTTAAAAAAAACTGTTCTGACGATTACAGTCATACGTCAAACTTCCGTCCGTGCCCCTAGGCTCAGACTCTTCTACCTTTTGTTTTATTTTTTTCATCATTTCTTTATGATCTCTCATTGGTCTCCATACTACGCGGTAAGAATGATATGATTTGTACTTATTCTGAGTTTCTTATAGCAAGGTTTCCATACAACACGGTAGATGGTTTCCATACAACGCGCTACGGATTAGCCGTTGTATGTTTGTATTGTTTGTATGTAAAATCCGAGTTTCTTATAGCGTTTCCATATAACGCGGTACGCACTCACCGCGTTATAGGAGGGTTGACTGTATAGGGCTCGCAATCGGGCTACTTCAAACCTTTTTTCCTACTCGCCCGTTTACCCCATTGTCAAGGTTTCACCGAGACGGAGTCAGTCGCACTATTGATCCGCTAACGATTTCAAGAAGAATTCGCCCGGGATAGCAAGGTTGTCAGCTTTATAGCGTTACTAGCTGACCCGGCAAACTTCGTCCCGCCCAAAATTTGTTTTTTGTTATCAATACCTTCAAACATTCATGTTTTCTTACTATGAGCAAGTTCATGGGTCCAATCGCAGAACTGTTCATTGATTGATCTTCTAATCGACCCCGTTGAATTTACCTTTCACTATAAAATTCCTAGTATTTCTAACAAAACTCATCATTATAATATCAGATTATTTTCAGACACAATACTCGTTCAAGATTTTTCAACCACTTGCAAATAACATGTTTCTCCGTTACATGGAATAAATGTTTAATAAAGAAAATATCATAGAATAAAGACAGCCCTAAATCAGACAATTCCTTCCTCGAGTTCTGCTCTTATCAACACATTCGGCGATACTTTTTTCTTGGTATAGATGGAAGAAGATATAGGAGTGCGTTTCATCACATTAAAATGCATTTCCAGTTTCGAACAAAGATCAATTTCGCTAGCGCAAACATCAAATGGACTAACAGCACTTGTCACTATGTAGTTATAGAACATGTGGGAATTTAATTTTCCGAATCTTCCCTTTTTCCTTCAGAGTTTTCCGAAAATTTTCAATTGTCATGATTGGTTGGAATATTTTCGGTTGAAATATGTGTAATATTTTTATGGGACCCCCTCTCCATTCCAGAGGAGGGAGGGGTGTCATACCATCATAGAAACAATCCCCCCTCTCAGAAAGGTTGGAGGAGTGTTGAACCACTTTAGAAATGTTTCTTGCCCCCTAATACCTCCACATCCCAAATTTGGTACAGTTTGCTTGATTAGTTCTTGAATTATGCAGAAATGTATGTTTCATACAAACTACCATAATATCATTTATTGTAGCATAAAACCTCCATATGCCAAATTTCGTTTCATTTGCATGATTAATTCCCGAGTAATGTAGAAATTTGTGTTCAATATGTATGGCAGCCCCCCCTTAGAGAGGGAGGAGGGGTCTCAAACTATCACGAAAACCTTCCCCGACCCCGAAAACCCCTACCCAATGTTCATGTTGATCGGTTCAGTAGTCTCCGAGTCCATAAGAATCAGACAGACAGACAGAAATCCATTATATATATATATATATATATATATATATATATATATATATATATATATATATATATATATATATATATAATTCGGTTAAGGTCCGACTAACGACCGCTCAATATGCATGGTATTGCTCTATAGCCAGTGTTTGAAAATCTGTCAATATGCCAGATTTGTCAATATGTATACCATGAAGTGCTCACCAGATCAGAGTTTTCTCATTCTCATTTGTTCCATGATTCGTAGTCTGTAACAACAAATGAAGTGCACCCGTGGCCGAGTGGTTAGCGTCTCACATTATCATGCCGGGTGTTCGGGTTCGATTCCCGTTCTGGCCGGCGGATTTTTCGTCAGAGAAATTTCCTTCGACTTGCACTGTGGTCACGCGTATTCTAGAGTTTGCCCTTCGGAATACATTCAAGGCGTGTTATTTGGCTTAAGAAATCTCAACTAAATATTAATAAATGACGCTAGTTGATGCATACGTTGAGACGGCAAAAATTCCACAGGGAACGTTAACGCCATTCAAGAAGAAGAACAACAAATGAATGCCACTGGGAGAAAAGACTTCTGCAAGATCATATCTGAACTAACGGAAGTGAGTTATTCAGTGAAACGTTTAATTTGAAAACATTGTCTATTTCAAACGTGGATGCGATATTAATACCAAATATATGCTAAATTCACGATATTTTTGTTCTATAGCGATTGAAAATTGCCTGTTTATACTTATGAAAAATGATGAAACAATTGCACATATGGATAATTTACACAACATGGCTTCCTTCTTCGTTAACACGTTAAGCCAGTTACAAAATAATAAAATAAAAATATATACGGTTTGTTTTCGGATGATTTACAAAATGTGACCACTTTCTAGTCAAATTGGTAACTATTTTCTATCTATACAATAAGTATCTTTTTGAACTGGGACCGACACTGATATTGTGCAAACGCTGTTGCACGCTCAATGGAAAGCGCAGCAAGAAAAAATCGGGGCTTTACGTGTTAAACGAAACTTTCAGAGGGTTCCGAATCAACTTGAAAAATTTTATCATGCCAAATACTTTTTTCCAGGTGGTTCTTTCGATTAGCTGGCTAACGGTCTAACGGTACGATCCCATACTCCCTAAGGTCCAAACTAGAATACGACTGATATACGGTGCTAGTGCATTTCGAACGGTTATTGAAATGTCGCATTTTTAGCATTTCCGTCGTTAGCTTAATCATGATGTTTTCCTTAACTTGTTGAGCTTCGCATCGGTTCAACGCCTTGAATAAGAATCTACAGCCTGTTTCCGAGAATTCTCGAGCTTAAAAAAAAGAAAACATAACCTTGGCTGTTGATGATAAATCTACCACCGCCATTAACTTGTTGTTTAAAAATAACCAATTTCAACATGAAATTAACGCAACTGCTTCTGAAACGAATTGTTTTTGATATGTTACTGTAATTTAAGAATGCTCGACGATTTAAAATTCGCACCTATCGCTAGAACGAATAGATTTGGATTGTTTCATAGTTCTTTATTTTGTGAACAGTATACTTGATCGATTCTAACGAAAGTCCATCACGCTTGTGCTATGGTTAAAGTACCAACCAGAAAGGCCATCGTTGAAAGAGCAACTTATTTCTACGCGAGACCATCGCTAAAAAGTTCTTCTTTGGGATTATAAGTTGTACCATATGCGAGACTAGTGTATGAACTTCTCGTGAGATAATACTACTCTTAGTGTACCAAGAGTGAAAAATCTAGTTTTAAGGAAAGCAGCAGCACAGGTGAGCACGTCATGCTGCTATCGCAAAGGAAAGTTCCTGCTAAAGTTCCTTTTATTCGTGGAACATAAACCTCAAACGTGTGCTAGCGAAGTTTTGTAATGTTCGGATTTTTTTTCACCTTGTGTGTTTACTTGGAGTATTGAAATTTTCGGAAGAAAAAGTAACAAGAGTGGTTACAGCCGATAATAGCATGTTCTAAAACCGCGTGTCTATGTCAAACGTTACTACTTACGCCTACAACCATTTTACTCCACGGAAATCTCACACTCTGTCTGCCTTACCTGGGGCGTAAGTTTTCCCTCCTTTATACTGTTTGGTGATTGCAAATAACGAAGCCCAAGTGCTGGGGCAACCCCACTCAACAACATTGGTGAAGAGAATGCCTTCGAATTGCGGCTGTGTACTCATATGTGATTATTGATAATCAGCTATTTGAGTTTAGAGCGGAAAATGCTGAAGGTTACAAATGGTTCTCGAAAGTTGAAGCGGAAGTAGTTTTTCAGCTTCAAGGCCTCGCGAGAAGTACGGTACGAAGCGACACGAAGTGAATACATGGGTGGACTAATCGTTGGCATGCATGATTGGTGTAGAGAAAACTAGAAAATAGTTCATAATAGCTTAGCACAATTTTGTTCCGAATTTCGGGACAAGAACTGTTCTTCAAGTTTGCTGTATACTTTTGAAGCCGTCAAATAATAGTGCTCTTCAAGTAAATGAACACGAGAGCACAAACATGGCGATGAAATCCTTCAAAGCAAGTTTTTTACTTTGCAACTCGTTTACGTTACATAGTTTCTTTTCAGTCATACTGATTTGGATATGTAATATTTGCTGACAGGACGGCTAGCAGCTTTTATAACTTTGAACACAGTTTCTCTACAACAAACAGTGTAGCGGAAATGTCTGATTATAAACTTCTAACGTGTACCTTCAAGGAATTTAATTATACCAACGCTTTTTTGAACCAGTTTTTCTTCCTCCCCTTCCAAAAGTCTTCGGTAGTGATTTTAGATCAACCTGTGAATTATGTAACAAACATGTATGTGCTTTAAAAAGACTGGTCATCTGATTGTTGGTGTGCTTTACATTGATTCAATAACTGTTAAACTGATCACCGTAAAGGTTGTATATAGTGATTTTCGAATACGGCTCCTAAACGGTGCCAAGCTATTTTATTGGCATTAGCTAATAATGAACTATTTCGAATGAGTAATTCAAAGAGAAAGATATACTAATACCGTGCGTTTGCCAGTCAGGATCAACAATCCCTCAAGAGACCTCTGGGGCTCGATCTCCGGAACAACTCATACAACCAATAAGTTCAAGATGGATTTTGACTTACTAAGCATTAAAGATAATTATTGAGGAGCTCATTAACTTTACGCAAAACAGATTGGGGGAAAAATGAAAAACTCTAATTAACATATGTATATTCAACGAAACCAATTTAAACGGCACTAGACCACGAAACTTTGGGCAGAGCCAACCGTCAAAGATGTTCTTCCCAAATTAACATAATTTAATGAATTTAAGTTAACCTTTCGTTTCCGGGACTTTTGACGGCAACCTTCGAAGCGCTCGCACTTTGCTCCTTTGGCTGGCTCTTTGGCACTTTTTCGCTTTTCACCATAATGGCAGAAGAGCGTGGTAATTCTTCTTCCTTTGAACAGCAATTTATAGCGACAAACGATTTTGACCATGCCAAAAGTCTTCGTCAACGACCAGACAGAACGATCCGACGGTACGCGCGAGCATTGCCTTAATTTTGTTCGCTTGTTCGCGTATTAGCTCGTTTGCATGAGTTACTTTATTATGCAATCTTAACATGATAGTGGAAGAAACGAGCAGATTCGAAAACTGAAGCGAAAGTTCATAATGGTATGCGGTACAGTCGGGGTTGGCGGAAGAAAAAAAACCTGAAACTACAATTCTACACGAAAGTAGCTGCTATCTGGAAAAGTTTTCTAATTATCATACAGTGAACTGAATTAAATTTTGCGCGAACGTGAGGCGAACACGGTCTTTGGGATGAATACCGATATCGTAGGGTGGGATATGTATCAGTAAGTCGACAATGGGAGTGAATGGGAGTGAATGGGAGTGATGGGCTGAAGAGAAGTAGATGACTGGTTAGCGAAGAATTGTGAGACGTTATTTAAGTGACAAGGTTGAGGAATCCCCTCACCTATTCTTATAATGTCTATAATGTCGATTACTTCAAAATAAAGATAATATTTTCAGCCGATTGTGGGTCAATGCGTATTATACCATATTGGTCGTAAATACAACTTGGTAATATACAAAAATCGCAGTTTGCGGTTGAGTAGTTGTTCAGAATATTGAACTGGAAAATCCGGATAAAATTTAATAACACTAACCTTATGTGAAACGAGATAGTTGAGCTCTCTCTTCAGAGTAGAGTTATCAATTTAATGGATTTTTGCTGAAGGTACATAATTTGTACTTCTTAGTCCTGTAGAGACATAACTGTTTTGACGTAGGACTACGTATTACATTAAGGGTTCCAAATCAGGAAACAGGTCGCGTTTTTATGAGATAAAGTTAACGTTAATTGCTATTTTTGCTGCGAACGGATTTTAACGATTTGCATACCAATCGAATCGGAAATTTTCTAAGATTTGTTTGATAAGCTATACATTACAATCCCATAGTCTGTATATGTTTTTTTTTTTTTTATATCTTCGCTTATTTTTCGTCGGCCTATTTCCGCCACTTTAGTGCCAATCACCGACATCAGGGAGGCGACTCCACCTGTTCCTACCTATCAGACTCAACAACTCATGAGCCGGGCCAACTTCTTTACTTCCGCTCCGAAGGAAGACGTAACCAGAGATTTTTCGCCTCAGAAAATCCCAACGACGCCAGCTGGGATTGAACCCAGGCCGATCGGATTGTGAGGCTGTTACGCTAACCATACAACCACTGGCGCCGTCGCTGTATATGGTTGAAATTGACGAAAATTGAAAGCATTTCCATTTCCTCATACTTCATACTTCATACTACTTTATTCAGCCCATTTGTGTGCTTTTCCGAACAGAGCTGTCAATAACGGGCAACTTATGCAGCCGCTAGAATAGAAACGACGAAGGGGGATAACGAAAAGAGAATATTTGCGAAGTAAACTCCACCTTTGCATAGTAAGCAAGCTGCTGCTAGTTGTTTGTTGTTTGTTTGATGCGATGTTTCATTTTTATCGCTGCAACTGAGTGCATCTGTTAGACACGTGTTTGAGGCTTGTTGAATGGTGATGTACGGAAGATGCCTCCCGTTAAATACTCAGTGCATTACGTGCATTGATATAAAGAAACAAATTGCGACATATGACTAATTTGTGTATTGTTCTCGTAAAGGCAAGAAAAAATCGTTGTTTCTCGAAATGATTCTACAAAACCACGCAAGCCATTAAACCTTTTTCAGGGTCCCAGGAACTTGTTACTAAAGAGTTATTTATCAAATTTTGACGTATTCGCTAATAATATCCAAAATGATAAATCAACAGATTTAAAAAAAAAATATTGGGTAGAATTTTTCTTGGAAATGTACCGTAAAACTAGTTTTTCAACTCAAGTTCTACTGAAATTACATTATATTATTTACATCAGCATCGCAAAATGTCATGTTCTGACCTTCCGTCGTTATTTGGACCAAATTGGAGACCTTTGGATTTGAACCAAAGAACGAGTCGAGTATCAGGTTTGTTATGCGGTGTTTCTTTGGAAGAATCACAGGATGTTTGGTGTCATACGACACGAAGACTGCCCCGACGATTCGCGTATCGATACGAAGCAAGCACTCCGAGTTCGTCAATGAATGGAGATATCTTGAAGATTCGGGAGATTCGCGCCAGTCTTAGCCGGTGTCCGTTCTTCACTTTCGTCAGCACATCTACTTCTTCATGGAGCACGGAGCACTGAGCTATTCGCAAGAGAGTATTCTCGGCCCGAGCAAGTTTCTCGTTGCTGAAATGCGAAGTCGTTCTCGGTTTCTTCCGCCGTACTAGACGGCAGTTATCGACGAAGCGGAAGAGGTAGGCGAGCGTGTGCTGAAGTCTCTCATACTTGGAGAATCGGCTCAAATCGATGACTCCTTAGTGCGAATCAGTCAGAGAACGAGGCAAGGTCAGGCCTTGTTTGGGTCACATGTCCTCCGAACGTTTCAGGAATTCCGGCCCTCTAAACCACCGACCGTCAGGTTTCAAGTCAGGTTTATTTCGCTACTATGTACCGTCGTCTGCACTGTTGAGCCCCGATGTTGCGTATTTCCACTCCTTGGGATTGGGGTTCGCCATCTCTCCAATTATACAGGCAACAAACTGCCTATACTGGTGGTGGTCGGAATGGATTCAGGATAGCATAGTTTTCGAAGCCGTCTAAAATATTCTTCGCTTTATTGGGAGGCTGGGGCTGCTGCACAACGTCTTCATCAGCCTACAGCCGATCAGCGCTACTTGAAGCTTCGGCAGCGCTTTCAGTGGAGCCACCTTTGCCTTTGTAAATACGAGGGCACTGTGGTAGTCACCGTCGATTGAGGCTCGACGATAGGCGACACATGCATAGGCCGTTTCGCTTCCATCTACGAAGATGTGCAGCTGATATTCATCAATGTCGTCTGAAGATATACTTAGGAAGTAAGCACGTGGAACTTGAACATCTCCGAGTTCTTTGAACATCCCGACCCACACGCACCAGCGGTTCAGGATAGGACTCTCCATTATATCATCCCATCCTGCCTTCGTTCGCCATATTTCCTGGATGATTACCCTTCCGTGGATTAAGAAGTAAGAGAGGAGGCCTAACGGGTCGATAGCTTCCACGTTGACATCGTTGGAGAACAGGAACATGTCGTTCTTTGCATTCCTCTGCATTCCCAACACTCGCTTCATTTCGTTTCCGGTCCCTCCGACGATTTTTGCTGATACGATCAGCTTCCCCGACTCGTTCGAGAACCGCGGACGAGTTGGACAACCAGTTTCGGATCTTAAATCCGCCTTGCCGATGGACCAATTTCACCTCTTCGACTACTTGGCAAGCTTCTTCTTCGCTGTCGAAGCTCTGCAAATAATCGTCGACATATTGGCTCGTAGGATCGCTTCTGCTGCTCTCGGGTACTGCTCTGCGTGCTCAGCTGCATTCAGGTTCTTTACGAATTGCGCCGAGCATGGTGAGCATGTCGACCCGAAAGTTGCCACACCGATGACGAAGGTTTTAAGTTGCAGCTCCGACTCTCCAAACCAGAAAAACAGTTGATTGTAACGGTCCTCTTGTCACATTTTAGTTGTTGGAACATTTCGCTTATGTCGGCTACGACGGCGATTCTTCATTCCGGCCAGCCGCATAGAACTTTAGCAGCATGCTATTGAGAGAGACTCCGTCCAACATAGCTGCTGCATCCCACACGATACGGATCTTACTCCGTTTCTTCGAATTACGGACAATACCCACCGGAAGATACCTCATTCGGCGTGGGTCTGCTAAACGTAGTTCAGCCTCCGTCGCTTCGTGAATATAGCCCTTCTTTTGACCGTCTTCAGTCCGCTTCGTCGTATGTATATATGTATTTAGTATGACCCTGGCCCGCTTATTATTACGCTATTACGCCCGTGTTCTCCACCGTGAAGTGCTGCTTTACTAGATTGTGTTAATCACTCTCCAAGTCACTGCCGCAGATGTGAAGATTGTAGCTGGGGTACGCAGTTCCCTTTGGTGTGGCCCCATAATTTGCTCAGCCGAGTCTTGTCTTAGCAGCAATCGGTTCACCCAGCTCACCCTCTCTTAATTGCTACGTAGCGGTAAGGTTGGCATGCTTTGCACCGATCAGAATACCTGGTGCTTCCGATCCGAAGTCCTGTATTGGCAATTTCTTCAAATGTACGTAGCGTTCAGCGAGTTCCTTGTTGCGCAGCGCTTGCTTCGGTGGCGCAAGAGATTTGACCGTCATAGAGGACATAGCGCTTCTTCCCTCCCGTTTCTGCAATCTCAATTTCCACTTGCATGGAATTTTCTTCTTCGCGGGTAAGGCTGCCCGCCCACGTTAGACAAAAGCGCTGCTTCGGTCCTACAGCCTGCAGCGAATCAGCGAGACTCCTGTCCATGACCGTAACCGTCGACCCTTCATCGATGAATGCCAGTGTACTGATGGTCCGTTCCTTGTTGAAGAGCTTGACCGGTAGAATCCGGAACAAGGTTGAGTTTGCGGTTTGCCTCCCGGTTCATTGAATGTTTCACATTTCTTAATTTTGTGATCCGGTTTCCCACAGGATAAGCAGGCAACAGGCGCGACAGCTTTCGAAGACTTCGATCTTGGTTTCGGCGATTCCGTCGAACTTGTCGAGGAGAGATGAGCATTAACGAAAGTTTTCAACTTCTCCTCTTTCTTCAGCTTCGTCCCCTTGGTGTCCACGTTTCGAAATGTACCTGTTCGACATATACCTGCCGAATACGCGCAAGTCATTCACCGAGAACTGGCGTTTGAATATGACCCACTCAAGCTTTAGATGGGCTGGCAGCTTTTCCACTAGCTCTTGCAGAAGCACTGGGTTTGATAGGTGTGCAACTTGCGCTGCAGCCTTCAAATGGTCGCAGAAATTTTGTACTGCTATTCCGAAGACAATAAGCGACTGCAGGTTCTCCGGAACATCCCGAATTTTCGAAAGCAGCTCTTAGATTATCTGATCCGGTCATCCGTACAGAAGCTGCAACGTCTAGATCACCTGCGGTACCGATGTAGGGAGCAGGAGTCGGCTGTGAACTATTTCCAGTGCTGCACCATTCAGGCACCGTTGAAGGCGGCCTAGGTTCTGCACATCTCTATATCTACAGACGTCAGTGGATGTATTGAAAGCACTAAAAACATAGGTCGCTCCTCCAGATTGCCGTTGAATACTGAGAGTTCTTTCGGCATAACATATCTCGCCGTCATTTGATGTGGGTGCATTTCAAAATTCATTCCCGGCATTTGCTGGCTCAATAAAGGCACATGATAGTTAGGAAGAGCTACTTGTGAGACGTTAAGATGCGAATAATTAACAGGGTACACTCGTGAGTACTGTTGGAGTACACTTGCTGAGATTGAAGGGTGCACAAATTGATTAACATTCATTTACTGGACCTACGCTACTATTCGTGTATTGAGGATATGGAGCTTGACTTACTGACCAGGGCTCTGCATAGTCATAGTCAACTGAGGATAGTCAGCTGACTATCTGACTGACTATATCCGTAGTCAGTTAGTGATGACTTTTGGCTTCTTCACGCAGTTTCTCCATTAAAACGACTAAACAGTCAGTCGGGTGTTTAGTTGCTATCTCCCTCTACCGACTCGACTATATCATTTCATTCTTCCCAGTCCAATTGTCCACATTGCATTTTGAAGTGACTTCCCCCAAAACGAATTCGTTCTTCTCTTTCTCTCTCCCATGTACGTGTGCATGCATCGATGTTCGAGTTCAACGTGGTTCGACAAACGCTACAGGTGAGTTAGATTCTTTTTTATCGTACACGAAAATTACTCACACGTATAAAATAGCGTGCAGTGTGTGTGCGCTATTTTGCTCTCTATTTACTAATACTAACGCGAGGACCTTTATAGCATACTTGATAAATGTCTATGTTCGTTGGTTTGAGTTCACGATGGGTAGACAATAAATCGTCCATTGATGGGGTAGCTTCTTTTTTGCATCAGAAATCATGTTTTAGTTCCTCTTTATATGGACGTAGAATAAGATTGCATACGCGGGTATAAAATTAGTGTCGGGGGGAAACGGAAGTGTGGATTGAAGTCAGTTGAATGAAGAGGCAGATTTGTATTCATTAGTCGAGTCAGTTAAAATAACCACTGACTGGACTAATTCACCAGTCATCCTCGTTAGTCAATTCATTTTCTAGTCAAGTCACTTTTTGTTGTGGGTGACTGCCGAAGCAGTTCTAGTCGAAGCGAAGCTACGGAGAGTAGAGTCGGTCTTCATTTTTCACTTTCGATTTCTGACACTATATTTCCTACGCTATTTGTTACCTGTTACGGTTGGCTTACGTGTCCTCCCACCAGCTGGTAGATTCCAATTGGTAGCACTGAGCTGATAGCTGCTGGCACACATTGCGTTGGATTGCTGTAGCCGAACGTCGGATTGGCCTAGTTGGTTTTCGAGGTTGACTTCGAAGAATCCAACTGAAGTGGTACTCTTCCGGACTGAAACTCGTGAGCGAAGCCCGAAGTTTGACACAGTTCGTGGGACGGATGACCGTTTGCGTCGAACATACGCAAGTGGACATTGGCAGTTGATTGGTGGTGCCCGGTTCCTTACCGGGAGTGGAGCCCCCGGCAATGATGACAGAATGGTTGAACTCGACTGGACGATCTAGTTTCCCTTGGTAGCAGAGAATTGTGGAGCTTTTTTGGAGATGGTCGTAGAAACCGTGTTCGTGCTTGCTGAGGTAATATTTAACTGGTTCGTGCACGTAATGACCTGGTTTGGACGAATCATCCATTCTTCATTGCGGCCAACGTTTGCCGTTCTTCCACTCGTAGTTCCAACGGTTCCAGTTGATCCAACACCACCGTCAGAAGAACCATTCAGTATGTCGTACTGAATTTTCAGCTCCTCCTTCTCCAGTTGCAACTTTTTCCGTTCGAGCTGCTGTGCGAAATTCAGCTCCAATTCCTTTAGCAGATGCGCCTTCTGATCCGCCAGCAGCTTCAAGTTTAGACGGGCCTGTTCGTCAATTGGGTTGCTTCCCCCGCATCTCCGTGGGTCTTGCTACCGGTATCAATGTGGTTTCACGGTGGCGTATACCGCAGAAACTTGGCCCTTTCAATGCTCTTACTTCCTTCCCTCGTCGTATCCCGCGCAGCTGTAGTGGATCCACTTCTCACACTAGTCGCACCTGACCATGTCTTCGGCATTGTTTGCCTGATCGCACAACGGGCAGTCGAAGAGGTCACTTTCCGGCATCCTGTGGCACTTATTCCCACTCAATAACCTCAAATCTTTGAGTTTTATTACGGGAGTTTCGGAGGTTCTATTCAGCACGTGTGTTTACGAGTGTATATAGCGAGCTGTATTTATTAAGTATACTCTCTGTATTTATTAAGAGAAACAATAATTAAACTAGAACTTTACACTATTAGGTTTTACCTACAATTGATTACTTCGTTTTTGAATTCAAAAGGGTGATTCAATTACTTTGTAATTTGGAAATTTAACTTTATTTTGGATTCTATCTCTACTCCTTTTTGTGATTAGCAATGAATGTGTGGTACGAGAGAAAACCTCAGAATGACAGTGGTGACAGCTAGCTGTCAACGATTGTCTGGGTGCATTATTAAGTGACCTCGTCCGGATGTGCAGGGTCAGATGAAGTCTGCAGTGGCGTAGTTTGTCCCCCCAACATGACCTAAACCTAACCTAATCTCTGACCTAAATTCTAACTACGTTAAAAATATTGAACTTTACGTAGAAAAAAAAGATTCCATCCTATCCCCAATCTAATATTATAGATTCCATAAACAATTGACCACTGCTCTCGAATGCACGCGAATCGTTCATTGAAAAGATGCAAAGGAGTTTTTATTACAGATATTTCTCATAAATCGTTGTGCTTCTGAGATGACTCCAATCCTACGCTGGCACACTTCCACTGGGGTGTACCTTTTGTGATTGATTTATTCCTTCCGCTTTGATTGATTCTCGAGCACAATTTCGCATTACAATGTAGCATTTTCCATCGACAAACATTGACATTTGAAGAAGGGCGGTGAGGGGGTGGCTCTCTTACACCGACGCCGACATTAATATGAATGGCTCTGAGCTGTCGAAAACGAAATGCGCTTCATCAATTTGAGTGTTGAGATAGACTGAAAGATGCGCGAATGATATAAAAGTGACTTTCTGTATGCCGCTTATCGTCGTCAGGCTTTTCCTCAGACTCGGCAGACTCGAGCCGATTGTTGTACACTCAATGAACTGGAAGAGCAGCTTTAGGAAAACGGCAAGCAGCCAGCGTAGATCCCAACCGGCAAAGGATTGAATTTTCAGTGTAACCTAAAACGTGATTTCAAACAATTTACTTACTTCTCCCTTTTTCATTCCGCTTTATTGACGTGATGGAGTGGCTAGGATTTTCCGCGTCAGCAATCATTCAACAAAACAATTTGTTCTATTTTGACTCAAACCATGACGGGGGTAACACCCAAAGAGCTTGGGGAGTTTTCTCTTGGTGGTTTGATATTTCGATAGAATTTGGCGAAGCAGTACAATAATAAGCTTATTGTTTATGAAGGCTTCACGGTTTCCCGTCGCCCTTAAGACCTCTTCTTTCTAGATGAGTAGTTAGATTGGGAGACGTTATTATCAGGAAACGTTTCAGACAAAATTTCTATGAACTTTTTTACTTACGTCTGCCTGTTTGTGCTTGGCTAACACACAGATTCGTGGTACTCATGATTATTACAACTGTTGGGACGGGCCAACAGTTGTAATAATCATGAGGTAAAACAGAGATTAGCTCTTTGTAAGTTGGAAAAAGGAAACAAAGTTACTCTTAGTTTACAGAGCAAATTCTACACATTAAGTTGAATTTTCTATTACCCGACTCAACAATGGACGCAACGAATAGGAACATAATAATTGGAGAGGTACAAAAACTTCGGTCTCCATTCCAGTGATGCTGAATAATTACAACGATAGAGCGAATGGAAAATATCAAAGACCGAACGGAAAAGTTATAACTGACTTTTATGACAAAACACACCATGGAGGCGAAATAACGAAGACATAAAATATCCTTCCGCCTCATGACAGCGGAAAGGGAAAAAAATGATTAAATGATATATATTTTATTCAGCAAAAGAATTCACAGCTGCATACTAAGACTTTAACATTGAACCCACCGTTCGGCGCAATGAATAAAAAAATAAAAGTTTTTTCCTCCATTCCCCGATTTCTTGTTGGTTGTTTTGTTCCAATGGATCCGTTTCCGCGCGAAGAAAGATGCAACATTTAGCCCCGAAACACTGACTGCCGAGACAGGACAAAAAACGTAATGCTTTCAATCGGTAAAGTTTATTTTATTCTCCTCAATATTACGGGGAATGTTTTCAGTGGTCACTGAAGACGTTTGACATTTGTTGGGGAAATTTTATAGAGTAGTGCGGGGCAAAGGTGCGCACGGAGCAAAAGTGCGCATTGTCCTTTTTGAAGCAAACGAGCATAAAGTTTCGGCAACAGTGTATTCATTTGATACATTATTACAATAGCAACTCACACATATAAACAAGATACATTTCATGAAAGTGGTAAAAAGTTATGAGGTAAAAATTTTTTTCGATGTTTTGATCTATTTTTTTCAGTTTTGGAGATGATTATTAACATACCTAAAATAACTGGGAAATTCGAAACTACACTGTCTAGGGAAGCTTCATTCTATAGTAGATGATAGTGCGTTTTCGTTTTGTGGAAAAGTTCAAGAGCTTTTTTTAAAAATTCGATTAGTTAAAAAATTACTTGCGGAGCAAAGGTGCGCAGTGGCTGTGGGGCAAAAGTTCGCACCAGAGTTTTGCTCTAAAAAAACAAATTATAAAATGTTTTCAACATTTTATCGGTAGACCTCGATATTTCTGAATCAGCTCGGAGGAAGATGCTCATATCAGTGAGTGATTCATGATTTGAATCTTCCTTTATTGACATTTCTACTTCTGCTGGGATGTGCCAGCGAGCACCTAGGGTGGTTCAGTATTTACGAGTGAGCAGTCTGAGGATCTGGTGGACCACTGCAGAGCATTGGACAATGCTTTCTATGGTATGACTCTCAAAGATTTACGTCGTCTGGTGTTAAATTTTACGGAAGCCAACAACCTCCAGCACGAATTCAATCAAGCTGCAAAACTGGCAGGAAGAGATTGGGATTCTAGCTTCATGAGGAACCATCGTCTGTCTCTTCCAACCCCACAACAGCGCAACGAAGCAACAGCGCTCCAAGGCAAAGCGTCGGAATCCTCAGAACCGAATCCAAGATGAGGAAGAAAAATAAACAATTGCTGAAAAATAATTCAAAATTTATTTCGAATGAAAAATGTTTTTATTTTCACCATGCATTCAATTCAATAACAGTTATTTTCGTTTATGTTTATGTTTTCACAATGAACCTCAAATAAATATTGTTTTTTTTTTCAACAATGAGTTTCAAATAAATCAAGTGAAGGTAACTATGTATTTATAAACTTGATCTATGTTGAAAAAAAAAAGATTAATGTCCGTTCTTCACGATTTAACTCAAGAACGGAGCAATGAATTTAAATAGTCAGTATAAGGATTGATGCGTCTTAGTCTGCATCAGGTTTATATGTCAAACAAGAAATTATATACCGCGAGTATAGATTATGTATTATTATTATAGAAATAATTTCTGTGGGAACTTGAGTGTTAGAAATTGTTTATATCAATATATCAATTGAAGGGGGTCTTCGTAGTCACATTGATTGCGCGTTCGCTTAGTAAGCGATCGATCGTAAGTTCAAAACTCAGGGCCCTTATTGACCATCTTTGTGTTGTTACAGAATAAATACGTCCACGCAACAATCATCAACGATGGAGATCGATCCACGGTCGAAATAAGATCGATTCATCCATACAACTGCTCTGCTCTGCAAGACACATCGGACTGCTGTTCTATAAATAATTCAACGATGATCAATCAACTGTCTTCGCTGTCCGGTCTAACTTGATAATGGAAGAACAGAAGGATAACTCTTACGCCTAAGTGGCTACTGTGTAAATGTTTACCATATGCAATAGTATAGAAGGGAATACTCTAACGCTGAAAAAATTGCAACTGTGTAATGTGTTAATTATAGATAAGATAAACATGTGACATGTACACGATTAAAATTCGACTCTGTTAGAGCTAAAATGCTAATGAACCTAAAATAAACAAAAGGGATAAAAAAAAGTATATCAAATGTGGGTGGGATGACGTTCACCGGGTCAGCTAGTTTCTTTATAAGAAGAATACTGTTTCAAATGTTGTACATTTTCAGATATCTTATTTTGTCAGTCTCCTCCCTCCCAAAAAATTCTACATGGTATTTTTGACCATAACACCCACTCATCTCCACCCATAAAAATCATACAGCACCCCCCTCCTTTCCACTGGATGGTGCCTACACACTATGGTAATGATGCTTCTCCCGCTGGTAATGATAAAGCATTTATTTTTGTTACAAGTCACCTCAGAAGTACAATTCAATAAGTGCGCACTTTTGCCCCGTGCGTTTGCCATTTTGTATTAAAATAGATTTTTGTATAACTACAAACAAAACTCGAGAAATTCTTGTACTACGTTTCAAATATATATGGTTACAATTTGGTAAGCAAATTGAATTTTGTTTGCTTTTATTTTAAGAGTTATTGAACCACAACAGTTAGGTGCGCACATTTGCCCCGCACTACTCTAGGATAAACAAATTCATAAAAAGTATTTTCATGAAAATAGTGCAGTGAATCATGAATCGAAATTCCGGGGAAAACAGACAAACTGCAACACATGCTAGTGTGGGAAAACGACGGAAATATTTCCAATTGATTGATGCAAACATTCCCACGATCTACCATGAAATGTTCTAGTTATAAACGTCAGAAATCTTTCATAATTTCGTTACATGTTCAATTTTCAAATTTTCAATAATACAAAAACGAATGCTTTCATATAAAAAATAACAAGAAATGGAAAGACGTAAGTAATTCTTGGCTTGAACCCACGAGCAACATATGCTTACCATGAGTAAATACTATATTTGATGGCATTCATTAAGTATTCCTGTTTAACAAATAAACACTGCGGAAATGGGCAAATCCCATTTAACGAGTGTTATTCTAAGGGATTTCCATTCGCGTCGTTACGTTAAATTTCAAGCATTTGCTGCTTTTTAAACGAGGGATTACCTCTCTGCAGGTATTCCGCCTGTACCTCCATTCGTTATTGTGCTACGGTAACACTTAACTGAATTAAAAGCGTAATGGTTGTAGTCGGGTACAAGATTAATCCAATGTCGAGAAGCAATAGCACTTTTCGAGGGACAGCACAATTCGATAACGAAGTTTTCCCGCTTCCATACGTGTCATATATGCGGGGGAGAGAAAATAAACAAAACTGTGAATGGATTCGAGACACACCAACAATAGCAAACCAATTTCTGTCCATTGGGCCTGAAAAGCGCTTTATCAAATCATAAACGGTACGTGAACGTGCAAAGAAAACGAAAATAATCGGCACCAATAGAAGCCGTAATGCCCAGAACAACTATTGAAACTTTTACCTGCATGGGAATGGTTAAGAAATATATGTATAACGCAGTGTACGAAGCGCACATAAAAGATGAATATTTAATAATAGTATTGTGTTGGCTGCGTGAAGCGAATTGAAATGCTCATATTATAGGTGAGCCGCTGTTGACCGTCTGATGATTATAAACGCACTCGAAGCAGCGCAGATATTTCGCTTTGAATTGGGAACAAAGAACGGCATATTTTATCGTTAGGTGTTATGGTGTTAATGAATGTTTTGGAATTGATTATACATAAATAATATTTGGCGAACGATGCTAAAGATAACGGCAACAGTGAGTCAGCTACCGTTTCAAAAGAATTGGTTTGAGTAGAAGAACAAAATTATTTATGTAGCATATTGTGCATTTTTTTCAGTACTTCCTCCATACGATTGTATTCAAATTGTCATTTTTGATTTTCATACCCATTTCAGACACATTTTTTAAGACATTTTTATGACTTTTGGATATTATTTGCGAATACGTCGAAATTTGACGAATAACTCTTTAGTAAAAAGTTCCGGGGACCCTGAAAAGGTTTAATGGCTTGACTGGTTTTATAGAATCATTTCGAGAAGCAACGATTCTTTCTTGCCTTTGCGAGAACAATACACAAATTAATCATATGTCGCAATTTGTTTATTTATATCAATGCACGCATTGCACTGAGTATTTAATGAAAGGCATCTTCCGTACATCGCCATTTAACAAGTCTCAAACACATGTCTAATAGATGTACACAGTTGCAGCGATAAAAATGAAACATCGCATCAAACAAACAACACACACAAAGCCAAACACTGAGAGCTAGAAGCGTCCTATAATCATTTGCACTCTTCTCTTTTTTCGCCTGCTTTGCCATGGCTTGGATGGTTGTGTAAATTGCAATGCCAGATGCGCTTCAAGTGAAATATTTGCTAGCGTTCACAGCTCGAGGGGAAACATAAACATAAAACGAGCAGAATAAGCGACCTTTGTTGTTTCGAGCACAGAAGGATTCTGATAATTTTTCTTCTTCTTCTTCTTCTTTTTCTTCTTCTTTTTCTTTTTCTTCTTCTTCTTCTTTTTCTTCTTCTTTTTCTTTTTCTTCTTCTTCTTCTTTTTCTTCTTCTTTTTCTTCTTCTTCTTCTTTTTCTTCTTCTTCTTCTTCTTCTTCTTCTTATTTATTTAATTAAAGAAACTATAAACTTTTCAGTTCATTCGTCTTTAGTCTCCATTGCCTTGAGAAAGGCACTCGATCCCTCGCCGTCCAGCTCGCCCAGCAACGGTGTTGTCCAGTCGGTGGCCTGACGAAGAATGAGAATTTTCCTCATAGGAGATGCAATACTTATACGCTAGCGACAGCTTACTTACTATGCAAGGGTGAAGTTTACTCCGCAAATATTCTCTTTTCACTATCCCCCTTCGTTGTTTCTATTCTAGCGGCTGCATAAGTTGCCCGTTATTTACAGCTCTGTTCGGGAAAGCACACAAACGAGCTGAATAAATGTATGGGGAAATGGGAATGCTTCCAATTTTCATCAAATTAAACCATATACAGACTATGGGGTTGTAATGTATAGCTTATCAAAAAAATCTTAGAAAATTTCTGATTCAATTGGTATGTAAATCGTTAAAATCCGTTCGCAGTATAAATAGCTATTAACGTTAACTTTATTTCATAAAAACGTGACCTGTTTTCTGATTTGGAACCCTTAATGTAAGACGAAGTCCTACGTCAAAAAATAAATTAAATATTTCGTCTCTAAATCCATTTTCATACCGCAACGATTTTGTAAAAAAACTGTATTTTCATTTCTGATTTTTCCTAAATTTTCAAAATCTCAAATCTTAAGTGTAGTTTTTACATGCAAAAAATATTATCTGCACACCAAGACTAACTCGAACAACGGTTTTAGATTCCATGAACGTTTGTTCAGATTTGTGTCTGGAAATTATTAATTTTCTGCTATCACCCAAAGAACTGTTCCAGAATCACGTGAGTTTGTGTTTCGTAAATTGAGTTTTGAGTGGGCAAAAAAAACATAAGAATGGCGATTCCAATGTGAGAGATGAAAACTTCGGGAAATTATATCTTTTTGAAAAGAACAATACCCAAACGTAGCAACAGCTCGCTTGAGTGTGACTCCATAAACCATCTCCATAGGATGAGGGAAGGAAATGGGAAATACTATAAGAAAACCGCAAAACCACTTGCAGGTCATCCTAGATCGTATGCTGACAGGGAAAGGGGTCATATCCGAGCGTCCGTTCACCATAGAAGTGTGGCTCAAAATAGCATCTGTTCTTTATGTCAGGAGCGACTGATCACTGTTTTCCGTCAAATCCGTAAAAATGAAACGCACAGGAAAACTCACAAAGAAATTCGAGGCAGGACAATCCCGAAGAACACGGACTAGAGATTTGAAACTCGGAACATGGAACTGCAATTCTCTCAATTTTCTTGCGAGTCCCCGAATTCTTTCGGAAATATAGAGAGCCCGTAATTTCAACATCGTAGCGCTGCAGGAAGTGTGCTGGAAAGGTACGATGGTGCGATCGTTTCAAGGTGGTAATATCATCTACCAGAGCTGCGGGAACACACACGAGCTGGTTTCATCGTTGATGGGGGAGATACAGAATCAGGTGAATGGCTGGTGGCCGATCAACGAACGGATGTGTAGACTGAGAATGCGAGGCCACTTCTTCAACATCAGCATTATCAACGTCCACAGCGCCCATCTAGCTAGCACCAATGACTACAAACAAGAATTATACGTGCAGTTAGAGCGTGAATACGATCGCTGCCCAAAACACAACATAAATATCGTCATGGGTGATTCGAACTTCCAGGTCGGCCAAGTGAATAAGTTCAGACCGGTAATTGGTAGGTTCAGCGCCCCATCCATGAATCAACGAAAACGGCCTAAGACTTATCGACTATGCTGCCTCCAAGAACATGGCAATACGTAGCACCTTCTTCCAGCACAGCCTCCAATACCGTTACAAATGGAAATCAACTTAGCAAAAAGAAACACAAATAGACCGCGTTTTGATCGACGATCGGCATTTCTCGGATATCATCGACGTTAGAACCTATCGTGGCGCTGGGCATCTTAGTGAAGGTCCCCAAGAAGGGGGATACGACTGTGAGCGATAACTTGCGAGCAGTGTTGCCACACGTGCAGATTTATCTGGAAAGGTACAGATTTTTTCGCAATTTTTTGGTACAGATTATGTACGGTACAGGGTGCAGATTTTTGTCAAAAAGTACATATTGGTACAGATTTTTTCCGCATGTGAAATTTCTTACATTTGAACAAAGCAACATTAAGGTACATGTCGACTTTTACGCCGCAGTATCGCTTAGTGCGGCTGATCATAAAATTATTTACAATCATTTGATCAGTTTCATTAGGATTAGGAATTTCTTAAATTCAATCAGTCCGAAATTTTATTTTTTTTATAAATGGTGTCCGAAGTTTGATTCTTATTCGCTTCATTTGAAAAGCGTTTTATTCGATGATTTTATTATGTTTTCAATCAAATAGGTACCAAAGTAGAAAGCTTAAAAGCATATTGAACTAATTTATTGAAAATATCAACCAAATAATACCTGTGCATAGAGTTGAGATCTGTTTTCTGCATCATATGCCTTAAGCGTCCGAAATATGATTCAGAACGGTATCCAACAGCCCAGAATTCTAAAGAATTCGAGGTAATTCAGGAAAAATGTGTTTGAGGTGTTTCCACGGTTCTACGATGGGAATATACAAGATCTAAAGAATGAATTCCGTATCCTAAAGGTAAAAGGTGACGAAATCATCATCAAACACAAGAATGACTTGCAAATGTAAATGTGGTATTTGTAGTAAATAAATGAATATTTTTTTTCATGCTAATAGAATAGATTTTTTTCTACAACGAATATTTTCGATGGTACATATTTTTGGTAAAGATTTTTGGAAAAAAAAGTACAGATGAGAAAGATTTTTAAGACCTCTGGTACAAATTTAAATGTGGCAACACTTCTTGCGAGGCATCATGTTACTGTGTATTGTTCTGAAAGATCTGTGCAAAGTTATCCTAGAACGGACATAGGTGAAGATCGACCCGGCTCTCCGACAGCAGCATTCCGTACCCGAAGATCTTGTGTGGACCACATTGCCACGCTCCGCATCATCCTGGAGCAGGTCAACGAATTCCAAGAGTCCCTATATTTGGTTTTCATCGACTACGAAGAAGCTTTTGACCGGCTCAATCACGACAATCTGTGGGCGCCTTGAGACGCAAAGGAGTCCCAGATAAAATCGTCGACCTCATCGAAGTGCAGTACGAGGCTTTCACGTGCAGAGTACTGCATAACGGAACCTTGTCCGACCCGATGCAGGCTATCACCGCTACTGTTCCTCATCATAATGGATGAGTCCATGGTGGGTGCAATTGACCACGTACCGAACCGTGCGCTGTTCTGGCTGCCTGATACCATGGAGCATTTGAATGACCTCGAGCATCGGGTGATGATGGTGCGTTACAAACACAACGGCGCTCCGATATGCAGAGTAAGACAAATGACCTTGCTGAACGCTCCTCTGCGGCAGGTCCCAAAATCAACGTCAACAAGACCAAACCCTTGGATGTATACGTGGACAGTCGTCCTATCTTCACAGCAGCGGGCCAACGTAGAAGGCTGTCAATATCTTGGCAGCCAGACAGCGTCAGATGGTCGACACGGAAAAAGAAAGGCGAGGGCTGCTTTTGCGAGTTTACGTAATGTGTGGAAATCCAACCAGATAAGTTTTCGCACCAAAATCCTAATCTTCAACTCGAACGTGAATTCCGTGCTGTTGTATGCCAGCGAAACGTCTACAGGTCTTCGTCAACCGATGCCTGCGGTACAATAATGGAAAACTCCATGTATGGAGGCACTGTGTGGATGAGAAAAGCATTGTTCAGTACGGGGTCTAACATTTTCGAAAACGAATCATGAGAATTATCATTCCTCTCAGACGTTTCGTTTCGAGCCATTAATGGATGACACCATTGTTTATCCACCGTGAACTCATCCACAATTTGCAAATGAGAGAGAGAAACGAATTCAGTCTTTGAGAGGAGTCTTTCCAATATGCCGTGAAGTTCATTCTGTTCCTGTAATTATTTTGTGGAGTAAATCATCAAATCTGGAAAAAATCAATTTTTATGAACATTTACGCGAGAAATTGTGATCCAGAGAAGCAAAATAATCTGGAGTTCATCGTCGGTACATACGGTTCATACTACGTATTTCATCTTCAATGACACGTTTGCCTTCTCAACGTAGTATTACATGCGCCGTTGTTATTAGTACTTATTTGAAATTTCTATGTCAATCAACACGCCTTGAATGTATTCTGAGCTACAGGTTCTGGAATATGTGTGTACACAGTGTAAGTCAGAAGAAATTTATCTGATGAAAAATCCCGGCCATTTTGACAAGACGGATATTGCATAAACATTAAACAACGAGATCCGCCACAGGTACTCAATTCATTCTGAATATAACTCATTTCGAATTAATATTTATGAACATGTGATTAGAAGAGACAAACAAAACGAAAAGTGCGTTCAATGGATGTTTATGTCTATCGTTTAATGATTCGACGCGGTCATTTTACGAAGTCGTGAGCAGTGCCAACAATTCATGTTCGACATGTACGCGAAGTTAGAGAGCGAACGATTACGATTCCTACAACACAATCAACAGGAGCGGCGTGAAGACGGATACATTCGCTTGCGAGACCCTATCATGAACAACTACGACACAAGTGATCGCCCGAATAGTAGATGCAGCTTACAAGTAGTATGAGTGATACGAAGAGCTTAAACGAGCAGTAGTGCACCAGTGGCCGAGTGGTTAGCGTCTCATATTTCATGCCGGGTGTTCGGGCTCGATTCCCGTTCTGGCCGGGGGATTTTTCGTCAAAGAAATTTCCTTCGACTTGCACTGTGGTCACGCGTATTCTAGAGCTTACCCCTCGGAATACATTCAAGGCGTGTTATTTGTCTTAAGGCTGTTATTTGACTTTCGCTAGTTAATGCACACGTTGACACGGCAAAAGTTCCACAGGGAACGTTAACGCCATTCAAGAAGAAGAAACGAGCAGTATCCTCTGCGTTGAACGAGATACACACTACAACATGGCGCAGCTTGGTCGAAACCAACCCGAATGGGGTATTTGAACTGATTGAGAACTAAAGATGACCTACGAATTAGAAACTTATTGTTATTCACGTGAAAATGACGTTCATTTTGTAAAGGAGTGAGAGTTTTTCCATCTGGTTCTATAATTATAAAACACTGGAATTTCTGTTTTTTGAATGTTTCGCGCCTGAATACAACAATAAAGTTCAAATGGCCAGTCTTTTAAATGAAGATAGTTATTATATTCTACACTATATACTTCGATTCAACCGACTTCTTACATATCTCTGGAAACTAAGAAAAAAATGAGTGGTTCTATAGTTGTGAAACGCAGTGTACTATGGATAAAGTTTTTGGTGGTAATACAAGGAAATTAAGCTTAAGTTAAAGTCAGAATAACGTTTGCCAGGTTAACTAGTAAATATATAATAATCTTTTTCGACACAGAATAACGGTTTCTTCCAAAGCAGCAACATCAGTGGTGGTTAGATTGATTGGTGCCATTGGACATTTGGTGCTTGGAATGTTGCCAAAGTAATGGTCAGCTGCGCCTTTAATGGTTGGCATCTTGTGTTGACTTTTTTGCGTAAGCTTACCCAACTAACACAATTCTAAAGGTAATCGTATGGTAAACTCTGTTTGGTTCGTTTGTTTTTTTTTCTGTATCAAAATTCATTGTATTTTGAATTGCATTTATAACGTGGATCAAATTAAATTTTCAAAAAAAATAGTGAACTTTTGATTGAAATTCAAATCAGACACGAGTCAACCGAGAGTACTCGGTCATTACGTACTTTAAGTGCACCTGCTTATATAGTTTACAATTTTTACCTGTGAAATGAAATATGAAATCTCGACACCGAAGATCCCAAAGAAGCTCAATAAATATTGATATATGGTAAAAAACCGTTGAATCTTGTTACCTACAACGTATTTCATTTTTGGGCATTTAATTATTTCGAATGCTATACGAAGTCATGGCATTGTTGTTCTTCACCACAATTCGTTAATATCTATTTATTTATACTCAAATATTCATCCATCAATGATCTAAAAATGATGTAACTACGAGCTACGAATTCAAACATGCCTTTTCCCAATCATTTACAATAAACTTACCCCAAAAATGAATAACATTTCGTCAACCAGTAGTTTCATGAAAGATTAACTATCAATCCCCCCTAGATTAGGACATATTAAAAGGACGATTGGCAGCGAGAGACAGAGCGAAAAAATAAACACAAAAGCTTGGCTGAGGTAATTTAGCTGATAATCGAAATGTTGCTCCTACTAGAAACACTGTGTAAATAAACACAGCCGATCGTAGGCCCACTCTATAGCGGTTATTCGGAAACAGGAAAGTCTGAACCGATAGCTCTATAAAAAGCATATCTACTGATACGGTCAGAAGCACTGTTATCACAACTTTCATAGCTCATAAAATTTTATTTCGTATTGTCATTCATATTGCGACGCTATGTTTTTCTCTGAGTGTATTTGTCTTTGTAATTACATTCTTTTTTGGGGCGCTCCCACCTTTCCAGGCGCAAATTCCAACTTTGTTTTGAGCAGTCAGCATAAACAAAGCTTTTTGTGTTCTCCGCCAAAAACTAGACCATGGGTTATCACAAACGCTCTCGTATGATAGAAACCGGAGTGGCTCGCAACGAACCAGAGCTACCGGGGACACTGGGGATACCGTCCAATAAACTGTCGAGTCGACCACGAGATAGCAAGCGCGTTTTTTTTTGTTAGTTTGTTTTGTGTTTCCCTTTCCGATAAATCTAACGGTAAAGAGCGATGGTAACCTGGAAACAGGATGCTCAGGCGACGAGTATCATTAGATGTTAGAGTTGTTCCGATGCAGCACGTTTGAGGACTCTTTGTGACACCGTCATATGAACGAGTGTGTATGTGTTCACGCGTTTACCTCTCTCAATAGTCTAACGGCTGATGCTATCATGTTTTAAAATCCCTTGGGAGAAAAAAACACATTTTACAGTCTAGATATCTACAATTTAACGCTGACTTAATGATCTCGGTCGTAATTTCCTAATCGAGCCTAGAGTATTAAAGAGATGCGTAGACTTGCGACAGCAGTAGAGGTAAATCGAGGGAAAATTAACGACGAATCAATTTCTAATGAACATTACTGCACATTATGATAACAATGTCGTTCGTTAATGGTTTCCAAAGTAAATGGTGGTTGTCAGCGGCATCATCCGATCGAACCGCAGCCAGTAATATATTTTTAGTTACACCTTTGTGTTGACACAGTTGTCAGTACCCAACAAGCAATATCAGTAACGCGCATAGATTTGTTTTTGTTTATTCAATGTGGTGTTTTGGAATGTCGTGTGGCAGCAAACGATTAAGTTATTTTCGAGACGGAAATGCATTACGTTACGTACATATTGTTGGACTAATAGTTTGGTTCTTATTAAGTTCAAACTAGAAACCATGTCCTCGAGGGATTTCATGTTGCCCCATGCTTTCCCCAAAACAAATAGAAGCAAAAGATTCGAATTGGTTGGTTGAACGATCGAAGCTAGTTAGACTGCAATTGATGCATTATTTATTCTATGGACTAATTCCACCAAAAATAACTTCGAAGTAAGTTAGTAGGGGTTTGAATTGCACTGAGAAACCACGTAGGTCGTAGCATCTTAAACGACCGAAAAAATATATCATAAAATAGATCAGACCACCGCAGCCAAAAAGTGAGGGAAATGCTTGAGATTAGGTGAGTATCGTGTTTGTTTCTTACCATGGCAGCGCTCCTGCTCTTTGAATGACTAGTTGTAGTTTGAACCGTTCTTCCAACCATATTCATCCTCTGTCTTTCTTGGAGGAACAATTAAAATCACACTTTTCTGTACGCATTGTAAGCGTTCCTAATATCGTCAAATTTATCGAAGTCATCGACTCATAGAGATCAAATCATACCTTACCCGGTTATAACCCCATAACATATAGCACGCGACAAAGGAATCACGCAAGATGAGCAAATTAGCCGTGCGTGAAGCGTGAAGAGCCACTCACTCAGCACAGAGCTACCAGAGAGAGACAGATGGGGCAATGTTTTCTGATCAAATTCAGGAAGCATATGTTCACGTGCCAATAAATATACACAGGCGTAGGTACCTCTACGATATAGGCCTTCCATTACGCGTCGTGTGTATCAACAACAAAACAAAAGCGTTTATAGCAGCAATATCAAATACAGCACATGCTTCGATACACTCGAAATTACTATGTTATTTGTTTTTGTAAGCAGAACAGTTCTTCTCCGCTTTTGAGCTGCTCACTTCATCAATGCGAAAAGAAAACCATATTTGCCTCCCGCTGAGCACTGCGTTGGGTGGCATCGAGAACACTCCCAGAAACAGGTACGGCATGATTTCAACCTAGTTTTGAGAACATGAAAAGAGGTGTGGGAGGTCGTAAAATAAAACGGTACGATACGTTTTACGGACGCATTCGAAGACAATCAACCATTCGTGTGCATCCGTTCTGAATGGCAAATATTTTGTTCGGGCATACAAAATAACTCGGTATGTTTTGAAAACTTTAAATAGAGTGATAGGGTATCTCAACTTTGGAAGTAAGCTGTTAGTTTCCACGATAGTCTATAATATTTTGGATCGATGTTGAACAACATTCAGATTCTTAGAAAAGCAAACACAGCTTCCGAATGCCCTATAAAAAATAAAACTATTTTTTCTTTTGATCTGAGAAAACAAAAGCTGGGCCACCCATAGCAATCAGGTTTCTCTTATAAATTGAACATTTGTCTAAGCGCAAATTGAACTCATGAGTAAACTTCCTTTATGTAGATAAAAACTTACAACTGAAATACGTTTCAATAAAACACTGTCACTGTTTGCTGTCACATACTTGTTCTGGTACTTATTATCCAGTACTTTTTATCATTGATGGGAGTCGAGAATAACGCCTGTTTCAGTTATGATTTTGTCGCATAAAGTACGACATTTCTCAGCATAGAAATAACGTACAAAAAAAGGAAGGATGTTATTTTGTAGGTTTTTAAAGAACTTCAAGGGAAAAATACATGAACATTATTCTTCAGCTGTTCGGTTGAATTTTCGAATTTTTCGTTTGAAACCACCTTTCATTATCTGCACAGTGATGGAACAAGATAGCAAATACGGTTACCAGCAGTACTGAAACAGGCTTTATCGTACGGAGATAAGTTCTTTTTTAGTGTGAAGAAAAATTCCAGTAAATTCTTGAACGTGTATTCGGTTGCATTTTGTGATTTTTGTGTTAACTTCAAAATTCTGCACTAAAAGAACTTAACAATATCACAGCCAGGTGTTTTGGGTCATTGGTGTCATCTTTTTATTGAACAATTTTAAGCTTAAGAACATTTAAGAACTTCAGAAATTTAACTTTAATAGCTTCAAGATCATTACCACAAGGTATTTGGATGAATAAAGGGTGCCCCACATTAAATTGCATCTGTACAACATCTCGCTGCAGCTTCTTCTGTACGGAAACCCACTTTTTCTTCATGTCTTCCTCAGATTTGACCTCGTTGGGATGCTTTCGTAGTTCATAATATGCCCCGTATTTTCATAATAGCCCCGTATTTTCCGATGCGCCTTAGTTCCGGTGCGTTGGGGGTGTCGGTGTCCTTGGATACGAAAACAAAAGTGAACTGGTTGCCAAATAATGTATTTCTTGGCGAACTTTGAAAGTTCCTGCTTCCTTACTTCCTCCAGAACATCAAACTTGTGCTGGGCGGTATAGAACTGTAGCCCCGGAAGTTGCCGTAAGTCCGCCTTGACGTAGGTCTCATCAGGCATAATGAGACAATGAGGCTTCGTCAGCTTCAGGGTGTATAGTTTCCGGGCCCGTGACTTTCCTACTGCATTTTGCCGTTCGTCACGATTTTGAGCCTCCTGTACTTTGTACGTATGCAGTCCCTCCCGGTCCTTGGCTCTCTGAACGAAAAACTTGGACAGATTCAGCTTTTTGGTTACATCCCTGACCGAAGTATTGGGATTCCGCTTAAACGCTTTCACGATACGCTTGTGATCCTGATCATTCAGAACATTCATTATGTAATTCTCCTTGCGTTCGATGTTCAGAGTTTCGTTGTAAGGTTGAATCACACGACTCATCGTTGACTGCTCGATTCTGAGTTATTTTCCGATGTCCCGATGAGAGAATTGATGATTTTCCAGGTCCTTACGCAAATCAATTCGTTACGTTGCTTTTCGGGTGACGCAAAATTTTCAAAAAAATGACAGCGATAAAAATACAGTGTAAAAAAATACACTCTGAACAACAACAAAATTTGACAAAATTAGAATGTTAATTTTTCATGCGGTGGATAACGACCGCAAAAAATAAACCATACATGGGAAATAGCTCATAAGCTTAAACTTTTTCAAACTGAAACAACACACGAGGCTTGGTTACTTGAAATCTGATTTTGACATTGTCGTGTAGGCAAACTCTCGAATTAACAAGCCTGTCGTATCAAACGCCAAACAAAATTGAGGTATGTCAGCATCTAAAATTTCAAGACAATTAAATAGTGAGGCTTCCATCTATTTCTTAAACAGTGCGAAATCGACTTCGTAAACAAGGTTTTAAGAGTTAAGACACACTTAAGAAACAATGGCTTGGTCAGAGAAAAACATTGCAAAACAGAGGCTTGGTCGTCGCAAGCTGGAGATGCAAAGCATACCTCGAAGCTGGTATCAAATTGGTTCACGGAAAGAAAAATCAAAGTTTTGAAGTGGCCACCACAATCTCCTGACCTTAACCCAATAGAATATTTGCGATCTATTTTGAAAGTTGAGGTTCAAAAGAATAATCCAACAGTGGCAAGCAGAGATGCCAGCCTTCCTGATTTTTCAGGATTTCCCAGACTTTTTAGCACACTCAATTTATCCTGATTTTTCTGAAATGATCCTGATTTTCCCTGATTTTTGTATTCTTTACATTTTTCGTAATAAATATAGTGGTTTCCATGCCAAAGTTTTCTGTCATGGTAGTTCTCCGGTTCGCACTTGTATATATATTAAATTAAGTTAAACTTTGTACTTAACTTTTTTTTATCTCTATTGTTTCGTGGAACGAAATTTCATGGAACCAGATTGTCTGACGAATTCATGAAATGACAACGAGATTAAGTTTGAGGATCAACATTTCTTTGCTTTATTGAGGATAATGTGTATGTAGATGTATCCCCAGAGTTATTAATGTAGGAATACGTTTCAGAATGTAAAATTACTCCCGAGAAAAAGATTTGATATGTAATTCGTTCGTCTGGTTCAAAGTAGAATAAACTTTAATGATTATACTATGGTAGATATATCAATAACCGTACTAAATATAATAAAAATTAGGAAAAAATCAACAAGTCTTCCACTGCTGATATGCTTTCCTAATTTGTTGAGTAAAGATTTATTCTAAAGTATGGGTGATGAATTCAGTGAAAATTTGAATATTGGTTTCTCTACAATTGACTGTAGTGATGTTGTAGGTTCTTCGGAAAAGATATAAACGATCAAAAAGTCAGGCGAAACACTAGCATTTCCGCTTAAGCGAGGATTTATACCATACTTATTAATTCATTTACATGTCCGGTCTTCGCCCGAAGGAAGATATACGCTGTTTCTGGTGGGATTTGGAATGGATTCTGTATTATGAGCTACCAAGCAACCTGTTTCTCACATGTATGGCTTGCAGCAGTTTTTGACGAGGATGCAAACATGTGAATAGAATATTTAAGCTGTTTGAAAAATAGCGAAAGAATGTGGAACAGAACCATGGATATAAAATTAAATTATTATGCTTTGATTGAAAATGCTGTTTTTATTTTCCCAAAAATGACATTAACTTTTCGGACAACCCAATATGAGCTATACTGATTCATCCTGATTTTTATTTTCATTCTTCTTGATTTTTTCAAATTATAGTTGGCAACCCTGGTGGAAAGTAATTATAACTGAGTGGAACAAAATCGCACCAGAAATTACAGTTAAACTACTTGAAAAATGCCACAGCGAAGTCAATCTGTCATTAATGGGAAGATGACCCCTCAAAATATGAAGTGCGTATACAGAATAAAGAGAACATATTATTTTTGCCTTATTTTTTACTGTTATTTCAATCATCTGATTTAAAAAATTGACCAGGGCTATTTTCATACCATATGACTATGGTTTGAATTCATCTTTAACGACAGAAACATCATTTTGATAAAGTGCGGTGCATTGTTTTGGTGGATTACTTGAATGAAGTAATTAGAAAATTGACCTATAACTACCGTTTTGAAGGTCGATAGTTATTAATACATAATGAATTAAAACACATGAAGTTTTTTTCATTGAATCACTTTATTTACCTTTGACATTCGTACAGATCAGAGACGAATAAAGAAGTGACCTTTTGTCTGTCTTCCAGTAAACTTTTTCAGCCTACTCATTAAAAAAAACGAAGTGCCACAAACTAGTCGTCAACTGCTTCATAAACAAACTACCAACGCAATCTTTTTCAGTACTTAACACAATGCAGATGTCATTTAGTTTATATGTTCAGTCAATGATATTTTTCTTCGCTCCCAATAATTCCATCGCAATAAGCTATAGCGTTTTTAATTTATTTACATCAAATACAATGGCCAATCAAATCTATTATTTTTTTAAATTGATAACTTCTTCAATCGTGTTTTAGTTTGATTGAAATTTCAACATAACACAAAAAATAGAAGATTGGTGTTCAAAACATGGCGGTGGTTTCAACGGAGGGCTACGAAATTATTGCCGATGAAAAGAAACGTTATTGCAATTTTATAATCAACTTTTGAATGTGAATATTTAATTAAAGTGAGACGCACCGATACTCAAGCTGGGCATATGTTAAAATTTTTTGCTTATGTCAATGTACGCATTGCACTGAGTATTCATCTCAGTTGACCCGCACTCTGTCACAGGTAATTACCTTTTCACCATCATTCCACATTTCTTGATCAGTTCAATCTAGCTTTGGCAATGTTATTTGAAATTGCGAATGACGCATTTACACCTTATAAATTGAAAACGAGCAGAGCTCAAATCTCAAATTTTACACTTCCTACAATGTCTTGTAATAAAGGCTGCTTTGCATATAGGCTTGGAAGCGAGACACGTCGCACAGTTGCTTAAAATATTGAAGCAAAACATTTTAAGAATTTTTGTGTTTTGATGTTCATATTGGGATGATTGTAAACTGGACTCCGTTACACAAGTCCGCGGTTTTATTTTTCGCTATATTCGCCCTCACGATTTTTTTTCTTTTTTGCGGAGAGCAGGTTAAACCCTTTTCATATTTTTCTCTGTTAGTTTTTGGCTCTGTGACGAAGTTACAACGGCAAGGACACGCTGTTTTATGCTTTTTTTCCAATTAAGCTCCAGTCACTAGAAGGTTGAACTAAAAAAAATCTTGACAATCAAAAATGTTGTCATTTATTTCTTTTACAAGCAAGAATATAGTCGATTTCATTGTATTACATTGAGAGTGTATAGAATCACAGCAGGCATTTTTTATTAGAATAAGTTCGTTTGGTTAAATCATGGAAGCGCTACAAACTATTTTTTTTTAAATGAGAAAGACTTATGTACCTAGAATATTCGGGTTTTTGGCGACTCCATCGTTGAATTTACGCTTAATTTTTCAATATGACCTATCTGTTTTGATCGATTTTCTTTTTTTATATTCTCTTTAGATAATACCTGGTTTATAGACGGATACTGCTGTATTTTGCCAGATAACTTGACAAACGAGGTTCTCTTCTTAAATCTAGATTGTCGAACACATCAGGAAATGCTTTTACCGCTGAGTTATTGACGGTAAAGAATGTTGATGAAGAAAATCGATCAAAATAGATAGGTCGTATTGAAAAGTTAAGCGTGAATTGTATAGTAATATACTGGATTTTTGACGCGATTTTTTTAGGTGAATTTGTTTGACGCGATTGTCTTGAAATTACGTGAAATAATACCAGATTTTATTACTAAACCTTCCAAACAAGAAAAGTATAACTGTATTGCATACATGTTTAGTACAGTTTCGTATCAGTACACCCAAAATGAATTTTTATCACATGTTCTGGCATCCAGATTTATTACAATAAATGAGCTGAAAGATAACATGAAATATTCTACTCCCCAATACATGTATATCATTAGTATAATATATATGCTAGAGCCAATATGAGGGAGCGAAACAGGAGACACATTTAAATGAAAGCATATGAAAGCTTTTCGTATAGTTTGCCAAATACACGGCCCAGACAGAGAAAGATATATTCTCGTTCGTGTTCATCTTCATCGTCTTAGAAAACACCTTCCGACTTCATTTTATGATGAGGTGTTATGTTATCACGCTCCTTTATAATAGCACTGGCAGCTATACGGATAGCGTGGTCGTGAAAGTAACTTTGCATACCAGCCCAGCCGGCCTTGGTTCAATTCCCATTGACGCCGTATGGACTTTTTTTTTGGCACCATCCCAAACGAAATGAGAAAAGAAAACAGAAAGAGATGTCTGCTCGCATACATACAAACCATTTTTAAGCTTTTAAAATAGCTCATTATTTGCGCATTTGACTCTCATGCACAGGAAATGGCATATTTTCTGCCAAAGATGACATGTTTTCTGCCAACGCTAGTTTGGGTGTAGAATTTAATTTATCGTAAATTTGATTAATTTTTGTCTTCTCCCTTGTCTATGTTCATCGCAAAATCGAAGTAGATCTTGAGTGGGCCTGCCACTAAGAATACAGACGGAGATGAATCATGCACTAAGAATACAGTGAAAATTTCAATCCTAGTGCTTATGAAAACGTGGCAAGTAATGCCAAAGCTCGCTCACAAAAAAAAAGTCTGAATATTCTGTCGTGAGCTGGCTGAATTATGGAATTATTCCATATCGATGGTTTGTGATGTGTTGAAACGATTTGTAGAACATTGAACCATCGTCAGAAAATCCTTAAGTGGCTGAAAACCAAAGACAGCTGATCCGATGACTCATTCAAAAGAGGTGGTTCTTTTCGAACGGAAACGGAAGGTGTCATCGAAAGACACGGCGAACGTGGTAGAAGTTTCGCAATCCTATGTCCGGAAAAAAGACTGGTTTGAGAAGTTTCAAGGCACAAGTTGTATCGGATAGAAACGTGAAACAAAAACTGGACGCAAATACACGCTCAAATCCAAAACGATCTGGTGACGGAAGGTGATTGTGTCACGACCGTCTCCGTTTTCTTTTGAAAATTTGTACATATGTTGGAAACTACCAAAAATCTCAACTTTCTTTATCAGAAGACCAATTTCAGTTTCGTCTGATTTTTTATAAGGGTGTATCCAGAATCATTGATCTTTTTTGTGAAATATCTCGAAATCTAGATTTCGGATTATAATAGGATGTGCAGAGAAGTTATTGAAAAATCAATGAATTATTATGGAAAAATAAAGTTTGTAGTAAACCGTTAGGAATTCTTACTCAAAAATTGAATGCAATATGAAAATTGTTTATAACTCAAAACGCGTTATCTTCGATATTAAAAAAAAGAAAAGAAAATCCTTTCTATTTAGCAAAGTTTGACGTATAGTGGTGCCATGTTGGACTCGCCGAAGTGGAGATGTGAGTTTTCAATTAAAAACTTTATATACATAGCTTTTCATGTGAAATCGTATGAAGACTACACATTTGTTATATTACGATTTCGCAAAGTATTGAAAGTATTCAAAGTATTCAAAGATTCAAATTATTTCGAACGACTTGATAAAATTCCATTTTGTATTTCGTTCGATCTGTTTTTCTTCGAACATTAAATGAACAAAACGTTCGAAATAGGGAATGCAAAATTATAGCTCGAACGAAATAACGACTTCGAACGAAGTGGAAATCCGTCGGAATACAAAATATGGCTGTATATGTCAAACTTTGTTGAATTGAAAGGGATTTCTAATAAAAATGTTTTGAAAAATATTGAACTCAACTCATGTAAGTTACAAACATTTTTCAAATTAAATTAAATTTTTGAGTAAAATTTGTTAACGATGTATTTATAATGTTATTTTTTCTGAATAGTTCATTCTTTTACTAACAATATTTCTGTACATCTTATTTTAATCAGACATTCAAATTTCGAGTTATATTTGCTCATGTGATGATGAAAACTGTGATTTCGGGAGGTCGCCAATATATGTAAAAAATTTAAAAAAATTGGATATGGTCGGGCCAAAATCGGACATTTTTCGGCTGATTTGGCGTCAAATTGCCCCACATTTTCAAGTTAACTCTCAGCTTTGAAACATGATGTTGACTGATAACCATAGGATGGGAAATTTATATCCTCCTCGTTTTCTCTCTCTCTCTCTCCCCCTCTCTCTCATTCTCTCTATCTCTTTCCCTCTCTCTCTTTCATTTCGTCTCTCTCTTCCTCTTTTTTTTCTTTCCCTTGTGTATTTGGTCGGTGTAATGTCAGACCGGACCATGTGACATTTTTATGATTTCGAGAAAAATGAGCTTGAAGTTGGGTGCTATAAGAGGTTTTCGTTGAGCATTCGAAGCAATTTTGATACGTTATTTTTGTTGCACGTGTGATTTTCCAAATCTGACAAACGTCGTATGTAGCTTATAGAATGATATTTTTTTTAATCTATCCGGTTTAATTTTTTTTAAGTGTGGTGTATTTTCACTTTGTAGGTGTCCATGTTTTTTATTCCATTTATTTATTTATTAGGCTCATCAGCATTTTAGCTGTAACAGAGCCGGGTTTTAATCGTGTACATGTACATATGTTTATGTTTCTGTAAACTGTAAATTACACAGTAGTTAGTAGTAGCCATTTAGGCGTTAAGTTTTCTGTTCCATTACATTATGGTAAATTACACAGTAGTAGCCATTTCGGCGTAAGGGTATTCTTTCTGTTCTTTCATTGTTCACAGCAGACCGGACAGCGGAGACAGTTGATATTGATCATTGTTGGGTTATTTATAGAACAGCAGCCCGATGTGTCTTGCAGAGCAGAGCAGTTGTATGGATGAATCGATCTAATTTCGACCGTGGATCGATCTCCATCGCTGATGATGTTTGCGTGGACGTAGTTATTCTATAACAACACAAAGATGGTCAATTGAGGGTCCTGAGTTTGAACTCACGACCGATCGCTTAGTGAGCGAACGCGTAACCAAGTGGCTACGAAGACCCCCGTAGGTGTCCATTATTTCAAACAAAATTAATTCGATAAATCTCTAAACTGTCTGAAAGTTTGTGTTTGTCTTATCTTCCCAACGCCCCCTAGCATAACTCTATCACATTATTCATCGCAAGATATAAATCTCTATACAGCCATTCTATGCCAAACCGATACACTAGTTCTCAGATTTCCGTGAAAAGTGGTAGTTTTGTTCTTTATCGCTAAACATTAGACCCGTATTTTTTTTTATTTTTCTATTAGGGTGATCATTTCCGTTTTAGGATTGTCCGAAAAATCAACTTTTTCCTCTTTTTTCCGAAAATGACTTTTTTCAAAAATTCATATCTTTTGAACTACTGGACCGATTCAGATGATCGACATATAAAATTAAGGCCAATCAGTTTTTTTGGAAAAAAATACTACACTTGCAGAAAATTTGAATTCTGTGGTCGTTATTTTTTTTTTGTTTATTTGTTTTTTATTGTTTTCATAATCTCGGAACCAAGGGCGCTATATTTTTTTTATATTTTTCTCGGAAAAAAATTCGGAATTTCGCGAAAAAAAAAACTTTATTAACCGATGGTTCGAATACTACTAGAATCCAATGAATTGGCGAATGTAGGCTAGCTAATTGGCTTTAACTTGATATGTCGATCATCTGGATCGGTCCAGTTATGAATTTTTGAAGAAACGTCAATTTCGGAAAAAAGAGGAAAAAGTTGATTTTTCGGACAACTCAAAAATGAAAATGGTCACCCTAATGAAAAAAATAAAAAAAATACGGGCCTAATGTTTAGCGATGAAGACCAAAACAACCACTTTACTCAAAAATCTGAGAACCACTATATCGGTTCAGCATGGAATGGCTGTATAAACATCTACCGGAAAATTAAAAGATTTCTTTTTCCCCTAAGTATACATTAGACTTTGATCTCACTATTGAGTAATTCCAAAGGAAATCGACAAATGACAAAACATGAGTATTTTTGATTCGAATGAAAGTGTGTATTCCGTTTGGGTTAGAGGAAATATGAGTTTTCCACAGCAATTTATTTTATTTTTTAATTTTTTCATACAAAATAGAAGTCATGCAGAAAATTTTAAAAATGGGCCCAAGATGGTGAAGCTATTTTTGACGAACTTTGTGGAACATTGAATTTTTAGGAATTTTCGAAACTTCGAATTTTTGTATGTTAACAATTATTTTTAGCCACAAATTATGAATCCTGATGTGGTTTAAAACAAAAAAGGTTATCATCAATCTGCTTCTAAATGTAGCCATTCTTGAAATATTTAAAAAAATATTTCTAATTTATTGTCTTTTTTATAGTAAATAATCCCTTTTAATATGTGTGTCGTGTTATACCGTCATGTATTCAAAAGACAATAAATTGCAAATATTTTTTTAAATATCTAAGAAGGAGATTGATAATAACCTTTTTTGTTTTAAATAACATCAGGATTCATAATTTGTCATTAAAAATGACTGATAACATACAAAAACTCGAAGTTTCGAAAATTCCTAAAAAATCGATGTTCCACAAAGTTCGTCAAAAATAGTTTTACCATCTTGGGCCCATTTTTTAAATTTTCTACATGACTTCTATTTTATATGAAAAAATTGAAAAAAAATAAAAAATACATATTTTACAAAATTTTATTTTGTAAATAAAAAAAAAATACTAATTTTTCTTCTCAGTGTATATTTTTTTCAAATTAGGTCAATAATACTCTATAACTCTTTCTAAGAAACTATTTCGGTACGACTCATATTTTTTGAGATATAAATTATCAAAGATTTCTCTTACTCAAATCGATACGCCCTTTTCAAAAGTTACGCTTGAGTCAAAAAATGAACCATGATGATGTATTTTGAAAAGTTGTTGAAATTATAAGAAAATTCATAAAATTTCATGAACATGACGGTATAACACGACAAACATATTAAAAGGGATTTTTTACTATAAAAAAGACAATAAATTAGAAATATTTTTTTAAATATTTCGAGAATGGCTACATTTAGAAGGAGATTGATAATATCATAATCTTTTGAATCACATCAGGATTCATAATTTTTGGCTAAAAATAATTGTTAACATACAAAAATTCGAAGTTTCAGAAATTCCTAAAAATTCGATGTGCCACAAAGTTCGTCAAAAATAGTTTTACCATCTTGGGCCCATTTTTTAAATTTTCTGCATGATTTCTATTTTGTATGAAAAAATAAAAAAATAATTAAAAAATACGTATTTTGGATAAGACCACGGTACCACTCATAGTTTTTGAGATATAAATTATTAAAAATTTCTCTTACTCAAATCGATACGCCCTTTTCAAAAGTTACGCTTGAGTCAAAAAATCCCCAATTGCTGTGAAAAACTCATATTTCCTCCGAACCAAACGGAATACACACTTTCATTAGAATCAAAAATACAAGTTTTTAAAATCTGCATTTTTAGGACGATTTAATTTGAGTTACTCATATTCAAACATCGTTCATTAGTCGAACAATCTTCCTTATAGAGTGAATACCACAATGGACTACAATTTTTGTTTTTCGTGTTGTAGACCGTTTCCGAAAAACGGTAAGAAATGTTCATCTGAAAAACGTTTCTTAACCGTGTCAATGATTCAGAAACTTAAGTAAATGGTATGCAATATCCTTTTAGATACATCTTTAAAAATTTGCGGATCATGCCGTTTTTCTGTATACTCTTTCAAACCAGAGCAGTGTAATACTGATGGGCAGATCAGTACAGCAGTAGGAAATACTTTAGAATAAGTACCATCAATAGTTTCAGTCGTTTCAGCATCTTCGCAAGATTCCCAAAACAGCAATATACCAGAGTATTCCCGAGCAACAAGGGAATCGTCGGTATTACCAATAATAACCAAAAGTCTTGGACAGGCTAGTTACCCCGAACAAAAATTCAAAGAAATTTCTAAAGGTATTAAAAGAAATCTCTTTTCCTTTTCACATGAAGAAGACGAAGAGTCGAACTTTAAACAAAAGGCAAAAGAGTTTGATGAGATTATCAATCAGCTCAAAGAGAAATTTGACCACACAGAGACAACAAGATCAGAAAAAGTTACAATTTTAACAGTTTTGCCTAAGTCTTGGTCCGTGCAAAAAATGGAAAAGAATTTGGCGTGAATAAATATATGGCAATTCAAGCCAAGAAACTGGCAAATGAAAAAGGTGTAGAAGTGAAGATGTTAAAAATCATGTTTCGGAATTTTATAATGACGACGATATCAGTCGATCATTACCTGGAGAAAGAAACTATGTTTCTGTAGCCAAAGATGGAAAGCGTCAACACATGTATGTGTATAGAAATATAAGAAAATAATGGAAAAATTAACTTATATACAACAAAATTGTTAGTTGATAAAAATAAATGTTGATAAAAAATAAATGCTAAAAATTCTAGTATTATTATTAGTATCTCCTAAACTCCGATAAATATAGGAATTATTTGACCAAATTGTAGAGAATTATATTTTTTCCTTTTATAAATGTTGTGTTCTGTTGGCGCAATATGTATAACATGTTAAAAGTTAGTATTAAGATAAAAAAAAAACATTTTTTAATATCACTACGTTTTATATTAACCCACATGTGTTCAAATGATTTTCAACGTAACTCCTAAACATATATGTTTACCATGATGATGTAATTGGAAAAGTTGTTGGAAATTATATGCAAATTCATAAAATTTCATGAACATGACGGTATAACACGACAAACATATTAAAAGGGAATATATACTAGAGATGGCCAAAACGGTTCATTTCAGTGAGCGGCTCAGAGTCGGGGGCTCAATGTAAAGAGCCGGCTCATTTGAGCGGCTCAACGGCTCTTTTCAAGAACTGGTTTTTTCGGATATGTAAAGAATGGAAGACGTAAAAACTAAGGTTTAAAACAATAATCAGTGCAGAGAAAAGTAAAAATATTACTTTACTGAAGGTTTTCTCTGATATATTTCCATCACAATGATCTTCTTTATTTTTTTTATTTATAAACATTATCTTTTCAATGTTATCTGATGAAAGTCGACTACATCTTTCACGGCGAACATGTCTTGCTTTCGGAAAAACTCGCGCACATGGTACTGTCGCCGGAATACATAATATTTTCAAAAAAAAAAAAAGATAGAGCCTCGGAGAGATAGATTTCCTTTCATTCCACCAAAACGAATTCGTCTGACTCAAGATTTGTAGATCGCTTTGCCAGCTCCAAAATCAATTCATTTAGAGCTTTTTTATAATCACTAGAACTGATTTCATTTGATCCATACAATGTTGATCATGTCGAATTATCAGTCGGGAGAATATAGCAGTTTTCGATAACGACACAGTTTTCGTCCCGTTTTATATCCCAAACGTTTTTAAAATATTTCGAATGATTAACTATATTATATTAGTCAAATCATTTCATTCGATACCCATATGCGGGTTGGATTTATCATAAATAACTGTGATTTACTAGTCAAGCTCGTTCATCTGATACCCATATGATGGGGTTTTCAGAAGAAATGTCTGTCATTTCGTAACGGTCGCCATTTTGGATTTACATTTTTTATGAATAACTGTGTCAAGTAGAAGCCTTTCATTTGATACCCATATTGATGAGGTTTTGGCAAAATATGTAGTCTGTCATTGTATAACGGCCGCCGTCTTGGATTTCCATTTTACATAAATAACTGTGTCCTACTAGTCAAGTCCTTCGAGAAAATATGTAATCCGCCAAAATTTACATACAAACAGTTGAATGAAACCGCTTAAAGCAGCATGTGAAACATACATTTCTTCCGCACTGCCGCAAGCCACGGTTCATCAAACGTGCATACGATTCACGGTTCTTTATCAATATGCCGGTTTTTAAAAGAAACACAGTTCTTGTATAAACCGCAGTTCTTTTTTGAACCGTGGTTCTCAAATGAACGGCTCTTAAATGAACTGCGGTTCAAAAAGAGCCACGGTTCATAAAAGAACCGTGGGATTTTGTGAGCCGTGGTTCATTCAAGAGCCGTATATATAAGAGCCGTTCATTTGAGAGCCGCGGCTCATTTTTAAAGAACCGTGGATCGTACGCTCTTTCTGACGTACCGGCTCAAATGAGTGGCTCGTGAGCGCTCGCCCATCTTTAATATATACTATAAAAAAGACAATAAACTAGAAATATGTTTCAAAATATCTCGAGAATGACTGCGTTTAGAAGGAGATTTTTAATGAGCTTTTTTGTTTTAAATCACATCAGGATTCATACTTTGTGGCTAAAAATGATTGTTAACATACAAAAATTCGAAGTTTCGAAAATTCCTAAAAATTCGATGTTCCACAAAGTTTGTCAAAAATAGTTTTACTATATTGTCTCATTTTTTAAATTTTCTACATAACTTCTATTTTATATGAAAAATTAAAAAAAAAATATGTATTTTGTATACTGCAAATTAATTTTTTTTTGTAAATAAAAAAAGAGTATTTTTTTTCTCAGTGTATATTTTTCTCATGTTTAGACATCAATACTCTATAACTCTTTCTAAGACACTATTTCGGTACGACTCATATTTTTTGAGATATAAATTTTCAAAGATTTCTCGTACTAGAATCGATACGCCCTTTTCAAAAGTTACGCTTGAGTCAAAAAAATCCCGATTGCTGTGGAAAATTCATATTTCCTCCAACCCAAACGGAATACAAACTTTCATTCGAATCAAAAATACTCAAGTTTTGTCATTTGTCGATTTCATTTGGAATTGCTCGGATGGCCTCTTTTTATATCAAAAAATTTATCCCCAAACCAACAAATTCGATCAAAGCTGTTTATTTTTTTCGAAGGTGTTATCCCTATCTTAGTTTGCGCATTTTTGATCTCTTTCCATCATTTCAGGTAAGCACCGGACACAGGTTACAGTATGATTCAATCCCCGCGTTAGGCTGCTTAACTGCATTATCCGTTTCTATAATGGATACAACCATCTGTGCATAATTATCATAATCCTTGTACGTATATAAATGAGCCAGGTTTCGGAACATATTCAATCCGATGAAGTCGACACGTTTCCCATCCGTCCGGCAGTAGCCAGGGCAGAGAAGAATCTTTTTTTTGGGCAGCCGGCGGCTAAGTCAGAATCATCAGCGCCGAGTGGGAGCCGGAGAAATGGTATAATTAAAAATTGATTGTTGAGGCATTACTGCTTTATCTGTGGAAATAAAATGAAAAAATTAAAAATGCAGTGGTAGCACCCATTCGTTGATGGAATAAATGGCAGAGAATTATTTATTGATGTTGTTAAATATTTCATGTAATATTTCCGATTTTCTTTGTACCGGTTGGAATGTATCGCACAGCTGTAATGTGCAATGTGATAACTGAATTGGAATTAAACTAGCCTGTACTCAAACATAGTGTACCTGAACGTTGGTCTATGGTGTGTGTTGTCGATTCAATTTGCCATGAAAGTGAACCTAGATTACCTTCCGTCTATGAGGCACATTGCGAAAACAGAACACGTGTTGGAACCAAAGTAAGAGACGGAAAATGCAAATACGAAGCAATACGAATATAATTTCCTGTCTAGTGATTCACCGCACCACGGACGGATGCCCAAGCCGGTCGAGAGCAATCCGTTCTGAATATGACGAGCTTCATAATACTATACTACCATCGTTGGATTGAGCGATGACGATGGTAACAAATGTACGGTTTCCTTATCTTGATGAAAAACTAGTGGAAGATGTGCTAACTAGCTGGCGACAGCGACAGTTGGTTTGAAGAGAATTTCCAAGAAAGAATACGGAACCGAAGTGAAAGCGAAGCAGCTAAATCTATTAGCATAATATTTCAAAATAGCTGCGATTAAAATACTGAATTCGCTGAATGGAAAATTTATTTTAAATTCCTTGATTTAATTTTCGTATCATTTACCTCGTTATCCTTTTACTTTCCTGGGAACTACCACTCATGGTTGAGTAATATGTTTTTCAGATTTTCCCGTGTAATAATAGTTGGCTGGAGAAGGTTCACAGCGGCGCAGGAAATTTGAACTAATAATTTTGAAAAATGTTTTTTTTTTCAGTTGACGGATTTAGTGCCAACTCGTCTATGGGATTGTCATGACCCTCTCAGAACTTAATGAAACTTTCTGGGCATGAAAACTTTACCTAATTAGGCAACTTGGCCTACTTAGTTTTCCAAAAATTTATCTAGACTAACATATGGAAACGGCCAAATACTTTTGACCATTTTTTACAAGCAAATGCACCCGAATTATGCATCAGGAGATTTCAGGGTGCAATAAATGATTCTATGGTGGCTAGAAACTTCCCCCCCCCTCTCTCTTAGAAGGGCTGCCATACAAATGAAACACACATTTCTGCATTACTCGAGAATTAATCAAGCAAATGAAACCAAATTAGACGTGTGAAGGTTTTAGGGTGCCATATATGTTTTTACGGTGGTTAGATACTCCTCCCTTTCTTTTTGGGGGGACTGCCATACAAATGAAACACAAATTTCTGCATTACTCGAGAATTCATCAAGCAAATGAAACCAAATTAGGCATGCGAAGGTTTTAGGGGACACAAAACGTTTCTATACCGAATAGACACTTCTCCCGTCTCTCTAAGGGGGGAGGGGGGGGGCTGCCATACAAATGAAGCATAACGCTGTTTGGATTGTGTTTCCAAATCATCAATTCATCAATTTTAAAATCAATCGATGAATTTGTGCCGAATTTTGTTGATAAAGTAGACAAACTCATAGAGCATGACTTTATTTACAAACAGCAGTTTGCTTTTTTTGCGAAATTAAAAAAAAATCTTTGACGCAAGGTAAAATAATAGTAATTTATGATTTTTCAGAAATTTATTCATTCATAATTCAAGATGCGGCACAGGGTTATCACTGGGATAACTCGCAAGTAACGATTCACCCATTTGGAATATACTATAAAAAAGATGGTAAACTATAAAATGTAAGCTTTATAGTTATTTTAAAAGTTTTCATTTCCGCATAATTCAAAAACTAATCAAGCAAATAAATCCAAATTTGGCATGTGGAGGTTTTAGAATGCAATAAATGTTTCTATGGTGGTTCGACACTCCTCCCCCTCTCTTAGGGTGGGCTGTCATACAAATGAATAACTCGAAAACTAATCAAGCAAACGGAGTCAAATTTGGTATGTGAAGATTTTAGGGGGCACGAAAGGTTTCTATGGTGAATGGACACTCCTCCTCCCTCTCTAAGGTGTGAAGAGGGGAGGGGTCTGTCTGTATTCTATTATATTTTCTGTATCAAACATTTATTCCATGTAACGGAGAAACATGTTATTCGCAATTGGTTGAAAAATCTTGAGCGAGAATTGTGTCTGAAAATAATTTGAAATTATAATGATCAGTTTTGGTAGAAGTACTAGGATTTTTTTAGTAAAAGGTATATTGAACGGGGTCGATTAGAAGATCAATCAATGAACAGTTCTGCGATTGGACTCATGAACTTAGTAAGAAAACGTGAATGTTTGAAGGTATTGATAACAAAAACAAATTTTGGGCGGGACGAAGTCCTACAGAAAAGTGATCTATGGAAGAGTTTTAGGAAAATAATTGAATTTTCAGGAAAAAAAATACTAAAAAAATATTTTTTGAAATCCTACACTCAAAAAATCGATATTAATAACTATAAATCGATTTTCTCGAAATGGTCATCTCAGATTTTGATGAAATGGTAAATTAATTGTAGATTAATATGTGCACTACAACTCTCTCATACATTGCAACTTGTGCATATTTAAGACAAAAAAGTTTTTCTAACAAAAACTTTTTCAATATTTTATTGAAATTAAGTTTATTTCTTTCTGCAGTGCAGAAAGCCAACCTAAAATAAAAAAAAATTATTATAATAACAATGTTTAATGAGTGTTTTAGAGGTCTTTTTTTCTAATCAAATGTAATAAAACTTATGACATTAAATTCATTTTCATTTATCTGTTATTATATTTCTTTTAATTTTTTTCTTTTTATCTAACATTTTGAAGATTTCGGGATCATCTACTGAATTGGATAACTTTTAGCTGCGATTTTATTTTCATCTACAGTAATAAAGCAATGAGATTTTTGTGTTCCCGATATTGTTTTCACGTGATTGAATGGTTCCTCAAGCTCATTTTCCTTTTTTGTATGCTGTTCTGTGGATACGTAAATAACAGAAATTCAATTTCGTTATACATTTGTCATTTTGTTTAACTACCCAATCATAAAGCTCTAGTGCTGTTTGGATTATGTTTCCAAATCATCAATTCATCAATTTTAAAACCAATCGATGAATTTGTGCCGTGTTTTGTTGATAAAGTAGACAAACTCATAAAGCATGACTTTATTTACAAACAGCAGTCTGATTTTTTTGCGAAATCAAAAAAAAATCTTTGACGCAAGGAAAAACATTAGTAATTTGTGATTTTTCAGAGAATCATTAATTCATAATTCAAAATGCGGCACAGTGTTATCACTGAAATAACTCGCAAGCAACTATTCACCCATTTGAAATATACTACAAATATACTAAACTAGAAAACGTGAGCTTTATAGTTATATCAGAAGTTTTAACAAACTACACTATGGCTGTGCAGTTGTTGATAGAAAAATTGATAGACTTTGTCAGAAAAATAATCGATTTCAGAGTCATTTTACTCTGACAAAAATGGTTGATCCAAAAATCTTCAAAATGAATAAAATTAATTTCAATAAAATATTGAAAAAGTTTTTGTTAGAAAAACTTTTTTGTCTTAAATATGCACAAGTTGCAATGTATGGAAGAGATGTAGGACACATGTTCATCTACCATTTATCTACCATTTCATCAATCATTCATTGAGCGGATTGCCTCTAATGAGCTGAGACTGTCTGAGAAAATAAAATAGTGGTCGATGGGCAATGTTTCAATGATCCCCAGTGCGTAGTATATCGCACCCAGTTCAGCAACATACACGGAACAAGGATCTTTGAGCTTGAAAGAGGCACTGGAATTTTCATTGAAGATGCCAAAGCCAGTGGACCCGTTTATGAATGAACCGTCAGTAAAGAACATTTTATCAGATCTAACTATGCCCCCATATTCTGCCGAAAATATCGGCGGAATAGAATCGGAGCGTAGGTGATCTGGGATTCCATGGATTTTTTGTCGCATGGACAGATCAAAAATGACAGAGGAATTGCAAAAGTATGGGAAGCAAACTTGGTTGGAGATGCCTGGAGAAGGGTGCACGTCGTGGGTAAGGTACTCATGGTATAAAGACATAAAACTTGACTGAGGAATCAGTTGGAGTAGATTTTCGAAGTTATCAATCACCAATGGATTCATGATCTTGCAACGGATGAGAAATCTGTAGGATAATTCTGTGAACCGAAGAGTAAGCGGGGGTACTCCTGCCAAAACTTCGAGACTCGTCGTATGTGTCGAATACAAACACCCCATTGCTATACGCAGGCAACGATATTGTATTCTCTCCAGCTTGAGAATATGAATCCTGGCAGCTGATAGGAAGCAAAAACTGCCATATTCTAACACTGATAATATCGTTGTTTTGTATAACTGAATGAGGTCTCCTGGATGGGCACCCCACCATGTTCCGGTTATTGTTTGGAGAAAATTGATTCTTTGCTGGCATTTCTGTTTCAAATACGCAATGTGTATTCACCAGGTACATTTAGAGTCAAAATATACTCCAAGGTATTTGAAAAACATCGAGTGCTTGATCGTTTTGCCGGATAGGTGAAGCTGGAATTGGGCGGGTTCGTGCTTCCTAGAAAAAACGACCATTTCGGTTTTCTCCGTAGAGCATTGGATACCCAGCTTGAGAGCCCACGTGAACAGGTTGTTCAGGGTATCTTGCAAGGATTTTTGCAGAACGGCGGGATTAGTACCCGTGATGGAAATAACTCCATCGTCTGCAAGTTGTCTCAGCGTGCAGTCTCTAGTTAGACAATCATCTATATCATTGACGTAAAAACTGTACAAGAGGGGGATTAGGCAGGAGCCTTGTGGTAGACCCATAAAACTGTATCGAGAAGATTTCAAGCTGCCATGATTGAAAAACATGTGCTTTTCTGACAGTAAATTGTACAGGAAATTATTCAGAATTGGTGAAAGTCCACGATTATGAAGTTTCTCTGAGAGAATTTCCATGGAAACTGAATCAAATGCCCCTTTGATATCGAGAAAAACGGAAGCCATTTGTTCTTTGCGAGCAAATGCGATTTGGATTTCAGAAGATAGCAGCGCGAGACAATCATTTGTCCCTTTACCTCGGCGGAAGCCAAACTGCGTATTTGACAGCAAATTGTTCGCTTCAACCCACTTGTCCAAACGAAGTAGAATCATTTTCTCTAACAATTTACGAATACAGGATAACATTGCAATCGGCCTATACGAGTTGTGATCGCAAGCCGGCTTGTTGGGTTTCCGTATGGCTATCACTCTCACTTGTCTCCAGTCATGCGGGACAATATTCAGCTCCAGAAACTTGTTGAACAAGTTCAGCAAACGCTGTTTTGCCAAGTCGGGAAGATTCTTCAACAAGTTGAATTTAATCTTGTCCGACCCCGGAGCTGAATTGTTACGTGAGAGGAGGGCAATTGAGAATTCCACCATCGAAAAATTCTCATAGTCGCATTGGAGCGGAATGTCGCGTACGACGCTTTGTGCAGGAACGGAATCGGGACAAACCTTTCTTGCAAATTTGAAAATCCAACGGTCAGAGTATTCCTCACTTTCATTTGTGTGGTTCCAGCCACGCATTCTCCTAGCCGTATTCCAAAGAGTGCTCATAGCGGTCTCCCTTGACAAACCATTGCCGAACTTTCGCCAATATCCACGCTTTTTTGCTTTAATCAGACCTTTTAGTTTGGCTTCTAGAGCTTGGTGCTTTCGAAACCATTCCACTAGTCCAGTATTCCGGAATTTTTTGAAAGCGGATTATTTTTCAAGGTAGACCTTTGAACACTCCTTGTCCCACCAAAGTGATGGAGGACGACGTCGTAAAGTGGTAGCAGGAACACGTTTTTTTTGAGCTTGAAGTGCGCTTTCGTAAATCAAACTCGATATAAAGTTATACTCTTCGAGTGGAGGAAGTTCATGCATTGAAACAATTGCTTCAGATATTATTTCTGCAAATTTTCTCCAGTCAATATTTTTCGTGAGGTCATACGCAATATCGACTGACTCACGAGAACCTGATTCATTGGCGATCGATAAAATTATTGGCAGGTGGTCACTACCGTGGGGATCTTGGATTACCTTCCACGTGCAATCCAGGGATAACGAAGAAGAGCAAAGTGATATGTCTAGCATGCTTGCCCGTGCATTCTGTCATTGTTGAAATTCGAACATATGTGTAGAAGGATTTTTTTCATCAATTATGATCGTCTATCACCTTCTGAGAGAATCTGGATAAATTTATTTTTTTCATGTGAGAAAGGTGTTTTCTGACTTTAAAGGGATGAATCAAAAACCAAATTTTTCTTTCACATTAAAAAAAAAAATTTGATTCGATTATATACAGGATTACAGGAGGACAGTGAAGAGAAATCAGAAACTGTATATAATCGAGTCCGCGCTATGTGCCAAGTTGCTTATGGTTTTCACGTCCAGAAAGTTTCAATAAGTTCTGAGAGAGTCATGCCAACATCTGGTCGAGTTGGCGCGAAATCCGTCAGGTAATGGATTTATTGATTTCCGAGAATTCGGAGGAAATTTTCAGTTCTCGATTTATTTGTGAGGAAAAATAAATCAAAATGTTCCTCAAATCCTTTTACTTGGGAAATCATTTGATGCTTCCAGATAGATTGGAACAATATTTTTGGAAATATTTCTCAATTAATGTTCAAAGTAGTGTTGCCACATTTTAATCTATACCAGAGGGGTTAAAAATCTTTCTCATCTGTACTTTTTCTTCCAAAAATTTGTATCGTCGAAAATAGTCGTTGTAGAGGAAAGACCATTTTATTAACATAAAAAATACTCATTTGTTTGCACATTTACATTTCATTCGTCATTCGTTTCTTTGATGAAATGTTTTTCTGAATCTAGATTGCATACTATCATTTATTAAAAAATCCAAGCACCAAGCGTTACTGCGGCGTAAAAATAATTTCGCATCATTAATTCGTCGTCGATCAGACAACGACAGTAGTAGTGATGCATTTTGATGATGTAAGACTAATGTAGTTTTATATTTTATTATAGTCACATGATGTTCAGTGGGGGTTTTGCTTTGACTAAATCACTACAATTCAGTTTGTAATAATGGACAATACACAATGGGGGAAAACAAACGACAAAGTTCGGAAAATCCAATTTGGTATTAATCAGAAACTTTCCGCTTGCTCCAGTGCACTAACAAATCTGATAAATATACGAGTACCCAAAACATTCAACGCTTCCGCCCACGTAACATTTCGGATTCTGGACTCTATGAAGCAGACAGCGATGTTAATGTGAATTCGTCTGCAGTTCGACTTTACGAGACAGACTCTGCTATAGAAAATGAATAAATTAGCATAACATATGTACGGAAACATCTTCATTTACCTTTTGTTTTGGGGTCACACACACACACACACACACACACATGATGTCAAGGGGAGGAATAGTGTCGAAGCCTCATTTGCGTTCGAAGCTAAATGTTGCTGTCGATGAGGAGAGAAGTTGTCGCACACCAGCTTTGAAAAGTTGACCCACCACACAAATCGGTCCGACATGGGTGACGGGCGACTGAGGAAAAACATCGAAAGCAGACGAAACTACTACATGAAAAATCAGTCAGCTGTGCAGACAAAGTTTTCCTTTCTAGAGAGCATCGGCCAAAATCAACATCAAAATTAAACCAGAATAAATTCTCCGGCATATTTGCTTGCAATTTCTTGGCTTTGGATACTGGCATTCCATGCTTCGTTTTTCACTTCCAGGGATTCGTCTTTCCGATTTGTTTGCCGTTTCCCTTCCTCGAGAGAAGTGGGACGCTTCCACGCGCTACATGAGCATTTTCATCGTTGTTATTTGCGCACTATGATCACTGTTATTCAATTAAGATTTTTTTTAAAATGAAGTTTTTCGTATCGTTGCATCGTCGATAGAGAGGTCTCGATACAAATAGCACACTCATGGGCTGTGCTTGCTAGCAAATTTCTTCAGCAGTTTTGTTTTTAGATTATTTAGACCATATGAACCCTGCTTTACATGGATAATAAAGTCTGCTTCATTTAATATTGGAACACAAACAATTGCGTGTAGTTCAGTCATTTATTAACGAATTCATAATTTGTTTTTCATACAAATGTAGCATTTTCTTTACTCTTTCATAAAAAAAATTTAAAAAATTATTCATTGCTGTTTCGAAGAAATTCTCGTACTTTTCCCGTAATACGGCACATTAGGCGGCGCACACCCTTTTCGTCCACCGTTTTGGCGATTTGATTCCACCAGTTCTTCATTTGAGTCATGTTCCTAACAAGTTTTCCCTTTGCCTTAAGCCTCCGCTTCGTGATTGCCCAGTATTTCTCTATCGGCCGGAACTGGGGGCAGTTTGGGGGGTTGAGGTCCTTCGGTATTACGCTGACCCCGTTCGTTGCGTACCATTCCATAACCATTTTGCTGTAATGGCAGCTTGCAAGGTCCGGCCAAAACATTACTGGACGGTCGTGGGCACGAATAAACGGCAGAATCCGTTTCTGTAGGCACTCTTTTTTGTAGACTTCTGATGTCATTGTCTTGTCAGTGAGAAAGACTTTGGTTTTCTGTCCACAACTACATATCCCCTGCCAAATCATGTACTTGCGGGCGAATTTATCCGCAAACACGAACTTAAATTTTGCAGGTACATCCCCCCGAGCCGTCGCCAAATAAAATTTTTGACCTGGGATTTGCCCAAAGTCCGCCTTCACGTAGGTCTCATCGTCCATTACAATACATCCGTCGAACTTGGTCAGCACTTGGTCGTACAGCATTCGAGCACGGATTCTGGCCACATTGTTCTGCTTCAGCGTCCGATTTGGCTGTTTACTGGCTCGGAATGACCTTATTCCTTCCCGGAGACGAATTCGTCGCACCGTACTGTGAGCGGCCTGGAACTTATTGGCCAAATCGCGGTCTGAAAGATTGGGATTCCTCTTGACGGCCTTGATGACTTTCCCACGCAGTTTCCGGTCGACAGTTCCACCCCGACGCTTCGAATGCGGCTTCCAAGCCGTCGTCAATGTTTCCTTGTACTGCTTGATAACACGCCATACGGTATTTATGGGCATTTTAAGCTGTTTAGCTAGCTTAGATGCCGACAACAATGAATTTTCAAGAAAACTATGCACAATTTTATCTCTCCGTTCGGCTTCCATGGCGGTTGTTTACAAAATGCTATCGTTTGGTGTTATGACATAAATACATGGTGAAAGGTAATGAATTTCCCGACACGTGAGTGAAAAAAGTTTCCAAATCCGTCCACTAGGAGCGCCACAATGAGCAAAAGAATTTGTTCCAATATTAAATGAAGCAGACTTTATATGCTTTTAATCCCCCGTATTGAGTTTTTTTGTTATTGGATACTGGATATTGGAATTAAAATTGGAGACAATGTTTTCGCTCTGATTTTTGATGCAGGATATTGTCTTTCGGGAACATTTTGGGGGTGCAGATTGAAGAACGGAAAATGTACAATTTCGGGCGCATATCGTTTCCTGATAAATTTACCAGGTTCATGCATCAATCGTTTTGGGGTACTCCTTGACAAAAAACAATTTAAAAAATTATATATTTTATGAAACTAACTATCGAACAATTGTAAAATGTCATTTGCCTCTATTTTAAGTTTTCCTTATTGGTCTTCTCAAGCCGATATAATGCAAAATATCATCATCATCATCATTGACGATACAAGCAAGCAAGTTGTAATCAATGGAAAGAATTCTGAATACATTGGTACAGAACAGTGTTCAGTCCCTGAAAAAAAGCGAAAACTGCATCGCAAGCCCCACTTCTTAGTAATGATTCACTACCAGCCAAAAATGCATAAAAGTAGGGGATGCGAAGAGCATTCTAGGAGGTAGCCTATAGGGATTGGTTACCGGTATTACCGGGTCATTTTTCATTTCCGAATCATTTAACAATCAATAACCAGTAATTTCGATAATTTTCATTTTAGGCCATAAATAACATTCGCCGTTTTGAAATATTTCTCGAGAATCAAAACAATATTGAAAAAACACAACTGTCAGTGTAACGCCGATTGTACGACCTCCGAGTTTCAGTTCAAAAATCGCTGCTTGATCTGAAAACGAGACATAGGATAGGCTCTATGCACCAGGGTTGCCACATATACAATAGTTGCCATATTTTTCATTAAGGAGCCCATTCCCATTTAAGGGTGATCCGAAAAATATTTGTTTTCCACTTTCATCCAAAATTGAATTTAAAAAAAACATTAAAAAATCAAGACTGTTCCAAATGATCGACGTATCAAATTAAGGCGTACGTTAGTTTTTGTAAAAATATCATACTTGGAATAGGGAATTTGTATTTATTTAATGTATTGTATTCTAATAATGTATTTTTTAAATGTTTTTTTAAATAACATATCAAAAAATCAGAGATAGAATTGGCTTACAACTTTCCTTGAGCTAAGTGCGATAATGCACTGTGTTTGCTGTAGTTAGTATTTTTGTCATAATAAAAATATGTGTGCTTCTATTTTATTACATTTGTTCTCAGGTACTTCTTTAATATCCCTTAGCGTCGTGTTTTGCATATATGATTTATGACCGCGCGAAAATTCACAAAATGTATCTTAGATTCAAATTATTACAGAGAAGTTAGTCCGGTTACCTTCTCAGGTAGCCCATCGATACCCTCCATCTCCACGATTTAAGAACACATTATTAGTGTACTAGGCGCGAAATGAACATATCACTGGTTATAACCATTACAGAAGAGATCTCTCGGTTACCTTTTCAGATAGCTCATCGAGGGTTTCGATTTGAGAGTACAATAGTAACAGGCATGAAAATTCACACAACATATAACCTATACAAACCCTTATAGAGGAACTCTTTTGTTTACTTTTTCAGGTAGCCAATACATAAACTCCAACCTCGCGATTTAAGGATACAATAGAGTGATATGCGAGAAAAATTGTAGGATATATCGTGGATTCAAACCATAATGAAAAAGTTCTTTCGGTTGCCATCTTAAGTAGCTCACTAATCATCTCCGGCATCGTATTTCGAGTATGCAATAGAGTACTAGGCGTGAAGTTCAGAGATAATGTCGCCGATTCACATCATCATAGAGAAATTCTTTTGGCCACCTTCTCAGGTAGCTCATTGATGAACTCCGGCGTCGCGATTTGAATGAATGATATAGTAGAGCACGCAAAAAGTTACAAGTTACACCGCCTATTCTAATCATTATAGAGGTTCCGGTCACCTTTTCAGGTAGGCCAATGCTAAACTCCGCCGTCGATATTGGAAAATACAATAGAGTACTACTGGTATATCAAATATAATTCAACAAATCTCTAATTTTTTGGATATGTCATGTGAAAAAACTTTAAAGAAAAAACATTAAAAAATATCTCTATCTTTCACAACGTAAAAAAAAACAAACACAATTATCAATTTTGCAAACAAAGTCAACTTCTTCGCAAGTGTGATATTTTGTTTAGAAAGGACTAGCTCATTGGCTTCAATTTGATATGTCGATCATCAAAATCGGTCACATGGTTCAAAACTCATGTTTCTTTAAAAGTCGTTTTTGTAAAAAAGGGGAAAACATTTATTTTTTATCATCATAACATACGCTGAGCTGCACTCGAGTTTAGTTTTAATCAGCAATAACAAACACGTGTTCTCTCTTGAAACGAAGTGTACCAAGCTCATTCTACACACACGCATATCAAATTCTAACGCCCCATTTTATCTTCGGCAATTCTACGAAAAACATAACAGCGCTGCATCCATACCAACCGCATGCGCTTGTGTGAAAATAAATAATCCAACATAGAAAGCCAAGCAAGCAAACTAGATTAGGGTAATAAACACGGTACACGAATACGGTACATAAACACGGTGTAAACCTTCAAGTGAGCAGTGTTGGAAACAAAACATTTCATCTACGTTTCGGTGCGTGTTCATTCGCGAGAGCGCATGTGTATACAAAGAGTGGGAGTTTGACAGAGTGCAAAAAACTTGTTGCAGGGCCATCTTTTTGTAGCCAGCATAGAAAATCATGAGCATAGAGATTATTTCGTCTGTTGGGAACTGTGGGGTGGACTGTATATTTTTAATGTTGTTCCACTCATGGAGACAACGGGTGCGTGGAAGAAACCCTCGTGTTTCTCACGCAAATGGAGCCAAATCTGGCGTGTGAAGATTTTAGGGGACACGAAACGTTTCTATTGTGAATAGGCACTCCTCCCCCCTCTCTAAGGTGTGAAGAGGGGAGGGATCTGTCATTTTTTCTATCATGTTTTCTGTATCAAACATTTACTTCATGTAACGGAAAAACATGTTATTTGCAAGTGGTTAAAAAATCTTGAACGAGAATTGTGTCTGAAAATAATCTGATATTTTAATGATGAGTTTTGGTAGAAGTACTAGGAATATTATAGTAAAAGCTAAATTCATCGGGGTCGATTAGAAGATCAATCAATGAACAGTTCTGCGATTGGACTCATGAACTTGTGCTTAGTAAGAAAACGTGAATGTTTGAATGTATTGATAACAAAAAACAAATTTCGGGTGGGACGAAGTTTGCCGGGTCAGCCAATGGTCTATAAAAACAATAATTACTAATACAACTTTTTTCGAATTTTGTTCCGCGTAACAAAAATTTCCGAATCACTGCACGGCTCTCGATAAAACCAATATTCATTACTCGGAATCATCGTATATCGGGCCATTCAGCCAAATGTATTCATTGTTCCCAATTTCGCCCGGTACCCAACTGATTCGTGTGCACATTCTCTAATTGAACGAACCCGTATAGTGGAGTATCCGACCCAAAGGTTCATTAATGTCCTTTTGCAGAATTTTGTTTCTCGCCGTGACGACCGGGCCATAAAACCACGGATTACCGTTTCGGACAACCAATTCCGTCAGCAGGACAAAGTTTTCCCATAAACGTTGTCATTAATATCACTCGCCACTCCAATTCGGTTCCAATTTGAAAATTTCACCCCGGGGAGGCTATTCAGGTTTCATGTGTATCAGTGCTAACGGAACCGAAACCAAAAATTCATCGGAGGGGAAATACTGACGGAAATCTTTCGACGTGGAAAAATAAAACATATTTCCCAAATGGCCACAGGGATAAAACGAGTAATGCCAAGCAGTCAGCGCGAAAGCCGAGTATTGCAAACTTCCGTAGCGGGGAGTGGATTCATCTGATTTATGATTGAAATGGAATTTCCTCTTTTACTGCGGCGGATTCCGCCGACCAATTCTCTTCTGGGGCTTCTCTGTCGTTCTACTATGAGTTTTTCCTCATTGCCGCAGTTCATTGTATTACTCAGAAATTTTCAACAGTTGTTCCGTTTGACAAATGAAAGGGTGATTGTTTGGGGTTCCAACTTTTCCAGGGCCGATGTTTTGCGAGATTTTACACTGATTGAGCGGACTAAGTGCATTCTTTGTGTGTTGTCATTTGACGTTTTGGTTCCCTCCGTTTGTTTCTAGCTTAGCGATTTCAGGATCCTTTTATTCTGAGAGTTCAACATCTATGCTACAGATGTATTTCTAAGTATTTTATTCATTTAAAGTATTCCATTCGGGTTCATGTTCTTGTTGTTATTCAATTGAAAATCCAGTTATTCAGACAGAAATTTATTATCCACACTGAAACCACTCAAACCAGGGCGTTATGAGTGCACAAGCTCTTCCCTCGCTTTCATCTGCCACAGTCAGAGGCAGGAAGGGCTTCTCTCTAGGCTTTACGGGATTTTCTGAATTAACACCATACCACATGTTCACTGTTCTTCCTGTTTGACTCAAGCAAGGAGCTCCCTTGCGACCATTTAATGTTGGCAATTCTGCAGAAGCTCCAATTACAACGCTGGATAGTGTGGTTCACGTTATTTCGGATTCGTTTTGATTTAAATACCAAATGGATTTTAGTGGATTCTGCTAAATTTGGCGCCCGCTTCGAAAGATCCAATTCAATTTTTGCTCATAGCATTTTGTTCCCTCAATTCATCATCCTTTCGAGATGAAGTCTAAACATAATGCACAACGTTTTGAGCAAAACAAAGACACCTACCCGTATGAGATATGTATAGCCTCTATAACGAACTGTGAATCGGAAATGGCACACCTGGTGAACGGGGTTCGATACATGCGAGCGAGCTTAGAAACAACGCTCGCAATGCTCGCTAAAACAAATCAAATTGGTGTGAAAAAAAAAATTCAAATAAACTGGAATGTTCCCAATCACCCCGAAAGCAGAACTTGCATCGGAACACGGTTCGAAAAGAAACAAATCAACGGAGGGATGACCGTTTCGGGCGATTTAACGGGGTGTTGTTATCCTGTCCGAAACTCCCCGCAAATATGTGCTCGCTATTAAGCTATTTTTATGGGATCCCACAATGTTTAAACCGAATTCATCGACATGATGCTGAGAATGTTTTTCCTCTCTTCGATATTCGTTCATTGATGTTTGAGTGCTGGAAAGTGTTTAGGGGGACACAATATGTTGTAGTGCGCAGTAAAGATTCCATACAAAACAGGCCATTCGAAAGGCAGTTTTTTATTCAAGAATTTTTTTTCATCAATCTTCAAGAATAACTATTTTATACTAGCTGATCCAGCTAACTTCGTTACGCCCATAATTTATTTTTTCTATGTGAACTCTTTTCAAATATTCACGATTTCTTACTAAGCGAAGAGTTCCTGGTTTCAATCGCAGAACCCTTCATTGATTGATGTTCTAATTGACCCTTTAGAAAAACCCTGGTCCAGCTACCCCGAAGTCTGTTGAAGGATTCCAATTTCTGATGGCAGATGGCTAAGATCACCTTCTTCATTACCGGTAATTAAATTGGTACGGTTTAATTAGTTATTGAAGTATGAAACCGTCGTCTCCCGTTGACACTCCGAGGCAACTTGAGGATCTGATATAAACGAGTTAAGATAAGATTCGCCTGTGACGCGCTGTCTAAAAGCGCCCTTGTCAGATGTGACTGTCCTTCGCTGAAACCAGCACCATGGAAAGGTCGATGTGGAACTCTCGCTACAGAATTAATAATATGCTTCTGTGGGCAACCATGTTGTTTTCATCCTTATCCGATTTTCGATTTCATCATCCATCAATAAGCTTTTTGTTTAGCAATCGGGGCACGAAAAATTATTCCTCCTTAAGGAACACTTCCTAAAAATATGATTGTAAGTTCCAGAAACTCATGGTGAACATTCCTTGGCTGTCTGAGCTGTGGAATATAAAAAAATATGTATAAAATATCGAAATCTTAATGTAACTCACAACGGTGCTGTGTTCCTTAATGTGTACAACTTCAGAGAAGCTACTGTGGTATCCTGAATAAGAGTGTAGCTCTGATGAGGGATTGTAAACAAAGAGTGTTCCGATTGATATGTCAAGAAGATAGAATGTAAGCGATTGTTAGGCGTATTTACATGAAAGATTTATCGGTGTTTTACGGAATATCACATTGGCGATCTTGCCATGATAAACCGTGCAGGGAGAAAGTCGTGTGTTTTCAAAAAGTGATCTCGTTTGTTGTGTTTTTTGCCCCCGGTAAGTTATTTGAAAACAGCAGTTCTTGGCAGTGCTGCTAGTATGTTAGAACCAGTGTCTTAGAATATCAACAAATATTCATGAGAAACGAATATGATTTTGTTCCAGTGTAAATGACTTTTTTTCAGCTTGAAACACACTGCCCTCATTATATTGATGACAATAACAAACGAGTTCATTTTGTTCATATCGCTGTTGCATGAGCAAATTTGCTATAATGAATGAATGCGACATTGAGTGGGGTTCATAACATCGCTGTTATTTATACTTTGGATATCAAAAGCAACAAATTGATATTCATCACATCCGAAACGATATTCGTTCTGGCAGTGAATTTAAGTTCAAAATAAATTTTATTTGGCGAGACAGTAGCAACGGCATATGAAGAATGGATACAACGAGTGGTTTTAGCTACCGTCAAATCATTTGCGCGTCGGGAATTTCATAAGGTATTTCCGATTACGATGACACTGGGTGGAAAAAATAAACATAAAAACATATTGAAGGACAAAAGTTCATTTGCTCATATTCAATGGTTGCCTGGATCTGTCATTTTAATTTTCGTTTTCTAGAGTAGCATGAGGTTGATTGCTTTTTTGTCTTATGACTAGTGACGCTGTCACCATGGATCCAAAAAAATGGAATCTGAACAATACCTCGGAGCTATGGCCGATTGAGGAATAGGAGAAGATGGTCCTCATCCGACCTTCCAGCTTACAACGGCCATTTAGCACTTACAATAATACTTCACCATTGAAATGCTACGTGCTACAGCTCGCGTGTCGCATTGCATGTCGCATGGCACATGCTACATAACGAATGCAGACAATATTGGAACTATTAACGGTAGTATATTTGATCATATGCAGACTAACAAAAATCTCAAGCGAAAAGATGCTTATAAGAAACTCGAAAGCTTGTTTCAGCATCGCCATTGATGCCTTCGAGTATTCCGATGGTCGAAAAACATCGAGTGTATACTACATGGGCTGACAAATCACGGGATTTTTTATGAAAACTATCGTTTTTTTCCTCAACATAGTTTCCTTCGAGTACTTGGTAGAGCGAGTTTCCAGCATTTCGATTCCTTCCTGTAGTACGAAACGTCTAAGTCTTCGAAATATGGTTCAGTACCAATCCGTAGACTGCCTATTAGACTCAGGAGTGTGGTCTTGTATCCACGTTTCATCCATTGTCACAAAACATCAAAAAAAGTCCACTCGATTACGATTCAACAACGCCAAACTGGTTGTTGAATCATAAACGCGCCGCAGTTTCACGGTCAGCAAACGCGGCATCCATCGCGCAGATAGCTTTTTTATTTCCGAAACGTCGTGCAAAATACATCCCATTCTTTCTTTTAAAATGCCTACGGCCTCAGCTAACTAGCGTAACTTCACTACTATTGTTCTATACTATCGTTCAAAACGAGTCGATGTACTTGTTTTACGATTTCTGGATTCGTAGCTTTATTTGGCCTTCCAGAGCGAGGTGCATTGCTTGTACGACCTTTCTATCACATCTTCTAGTAAATTGTTGAGCCAGAATTACAATTTATAGCTTCCATCTGCCTAGAAACATTTTTCTAATCTTTTCGTTCTACCGGGCAGCCAGCTTGTGCGGGTAATGTGCTTCTCTGCATGTTGAGACCAAAGTTTTTGGCTAGTTCAAACCCATGACTTTTTTTACCTTCTATGTTTGTGTAATCTAGATGAGATGTACAAGTTAAAAGACATGTAAAAGAAACATGATCGACAAACTCGAGGTAATCGAATACACTTAGAACGTGACATCCTTAAAGATATCAATTTTATTCTTAAAATGTTACAGATATCAATACCGTCCAAACAAGGAGTAGGGTATCTGTAAACACTTAGTACGCTTCCATCGGTATCCGTTCTTCCGCCCGGATCTTGGCTCTGTTTCTCTGCTCCTTCAATCCGTATCCTTGTTATTTCCAAGCTTACCTTCCTTCTCTCACACAGTTGTCATCTATCTTCTCTGAATCAAGGTTCTTCGAATAATCCAGGTACATTCATGTCAAAGGTCAAAGTTGTTGATAAATTAGGTGCACTTTGTTATAGTATAGAACCCTACACCCCCACCCTTCTTTAGATTAACAAATGATACCCAATACTAGGGTCAAAACCTTAATATATAATAAAGTCCTTAAGACGAATTGGCTCAACTCTCATTCGCTGTGATCCCCTTGTTTCCCCTGGTCACTCCAATCTGCCCCAACCTCCTCCACATTCACCGGTTCCTAATTTGCGCTTGACTTCGACACTGGTACATGTTCTTCTTCAGCTGGTCCCACTCCTAGCTCCTCTGGATGATCTGCATCTGTCAGTAAAAACTTTCGTGCGCAGCACCTCTGTTGTACACCTTCCCAGATGAACTTGAGCAGATCGTTACGGCCATTCCCTTTTTCTAAACAACAACGAATTCCCCTAGAGAAAATTCCGAACTAAACATGTTCTCCTACCTCATTCGTTCCGCCAAAACTGCATCTTCGATCTCTATGCTGCTGGGTTTTGCTCCTCGCAGATTGTCGGTATAACTCCTTCCCTTTTCCGCCTCCACCATAACGCGATCCCTCGGGAGTGTGGACGTCAATTTAAACGTTTTCTTGAAAGTATCAACCAGAAACAACACTAAACATGTCGAACGCCGCGCTGAGTTATGCTATTTCCCCTCATCAGTGACATTACAGTATGGATAAAATACATATTGGACAATCCAGGTTCTATCATATCATATCTCGCAGATAGGCACCATTCCCAAATCAGCAAAAAGGAACTGTCTGATATCATTATCACTACATTTGTCCATCTCTGAGTCATCATTCTATTAACGCATACTTTCCTGTTTTGCGGTAATCTTCAACTTGGGAATCTAATCTGGCCAAAATCCAGCACGAAAAGAAAATTACATTATTCTACCGAGAAAAGCGAGAAGGGAAAGGAAGCGCCGCTTTTTTGATGAGTCCGGCCTACTCAGGAGAAAATGGTTCCGCGGAAATTACCGCTTCTTCTACCACCCTCGCCCGCCGCCCCCAGTAAATTGCTGTGGGACGTGAATATTAGGTTTGGGGTAAGAATGAAAGGATCTGCCAGCTCGTCGGTTTCTTTTACCGTACCGAGGAGATCACGACACGAATTGATGATACCGGTAAACCCTCCCAGTGTTTGACATTTTTTCGGGATAAATTTTGAAAGGTGGCAATTTTTCCAACGGCATAAATTCTTAAAAATTGGTCAGACCGTAAAGAGTGCGCAATCCGGGCGAGGCGTGAAAAAATTATGAGAATCGGATAAAATAAATCGTATCTGGAGGCAGTTACGTGTTTACGTCTGAAGTTATTGCTCGAGTGGATACTTTGTTTTGCTTTTCCACCATCCCCAGCTTGAGTAATATGAAAATATTGCCACACTTTTCTTACAGTAAGGGTAAAATTAAGGGACGCGTATCAAATCAATATTAATTTATCAATTTCAACGCTTTTTAGAGATTCAACCATGCAATTGTGAGAATATTAAAAATGTGTACTTCAATGCCTCACTCATCTCAATATCGTTAGAATAAATTTCATATCTGTCTGACCATCAAAAGAAAACGAAAAATGTTTTTTGTCGGTTTGCACATTAAGAGTTCTTCCACTCAATCCAAAGACCGTTTTCTCGAAAATTGATACTCGAAATTATCCTTGATTCCTCTTATTCGTCGTTGCGATAACCGATAATTGATAAGAAAATATTTTTGCTCACTGAAGAGGGAAAACTAAGGCAAGAAAGAAAAAAAAAATGGACAATTGTTCCTTCCATGGATATACATTTTTCGTTATGATTCCTCGTCGTCTCGTCCACCCCTGCGTCTAACGAAGGGGAAGACCGAATTAACTTTGATTCCATCGCATTTCATTTTTCATTATCAGTCTGGGGACATTTCTGAGTACCGATGGGCAGAAACGATGGAAGCGTGAGAACAGTGAGTGAAAATTTCAATCGTCTTAAAACTATTATTGGGAAATCGCAAAAGAAATGAAAAATTTGGCATCAATTTTCAATTATCAGTCGTTCCTTTGTGACGAATCCGACAATTTTGATTCAGCTCCGGTTTTTGGAGATAGCGTTCACTATAATGAGAAAATAAAATTCTAGTATGAGAACACTGTGGAAATTCACTCTTCTTGACTTCTCCCTCCTTCAATTAGTGCTTAAATTGAATCGTGGAATTGCGCTTCACTAATTCGTGAATCAAAACATGAGTTGACGTAAATATCGATTTCCGGCGACTGTTTAATCATTCAATTTTCGTTTCTCATCCTCCTCATGAGTCATAATCTGGCAGGTATTAACATCAATAAACCTATCTCGAAGTGATTGTTAAATGTTTAATGAAGAATATGTATTTCCTCATTCAGATGGAACAGCAAAACTCAACAGTGTATAGCTGAGAACGTTCTCATAAATTTTTAAACTGTCTCGGTCTATCTCGGTCGATAAACTTGAATCAGAGCCAAATGCAATGCCAGTTTCGCACTGCTTGACATCGTAAGCTGCTGAAAGAGCAAGACCACTCGCAGAGCATATGTATTTCTGACTCGCATTAAATAATTATTCTGCTAATTGTGTTCTGTCAACCGACCTAAAAGGTTTTTATTCTCTTTGTTCTCAGGTTCCGTCGGTCTTCAGCGTTTTGCCGAGCAACCCAAATACACCGAGGTGAATCCTGGACAAGACGCTTTGCTGGTGTGCAAAGTGATTGATAAACGGGGCGTTTGCTCGTGGCAAAAGGACAACAAACCGGTGGGAATCTACCCGAAAAAATATGAATGGGCCAGCCAGTACGGAATTGGCCAGACGGCACACGTGGGTGGCGATTGTTCACTCTGGGTACGTGCTGCTCAGCTGGAATTTGACGATGGTCTGTGGGAGTGTCAGGTGACGGCGAGTGACTTCACCACGCAGGATGCCCTCACCAGCCAACCGGTGAGATTAGTGGTAAGAGGTAAGTTGTACTCAATGATGGGAATTATCTGATGTTGAAATCTTCGTAAACAAAATGGTGATCTAAATCACCAGAAGAAACATGCACATAGAATTACTACTCACACTTATACAATGCTTAATTCGGTATCGATCACTGGCTACAAACTATTACAGAATATATTTGCATATTTTACCAGCAACAATAACGTGTCAATCTCACACCCACATGCCTGGTCCCAATTCCAGCTAAGGCTATTAAGAGGCAATAGAGAAAGTGTAGTCGGTCTTCATGGCGTCGGGTATTGGCGCCAATGGTGGAGAGAGAAGACCGCAAGAAAAAGAATAATGTATTAAAGTCTCTTATAATTATCAACTGGCGAAGAGGTACGCGAATACAGTTATTGCCAGTATCTTAAATTGATTGTGAAATCAGAGAAAATAGCTACTCCATTGCGACCTGGCCAAATAATTTAAATTTCGCCTGTGAGCAATTCAAATGAAATCGTCCTAAAAGTGCAGATTTTAAAAACATGTATTTTTGATTCGAAAAAAAGTTTGCATTCCGTTTGGGTTGGAGGAAATATGAGTTTTTCACAGTAATTGGGAATTTTATGACTCAAGTGTAACTTTTTAATAGGGCGTATTGATTTTAGTAAGTTAGTTAGTAAGAAAAATCTATCGGTCTACAACACGAGAAAGTTTTGTTGCAGTTCATTGTGGTATACTGTTATTCACTCTATAAGGAAGATTGTTCGACTGATGAACGATGTTTGAATCTAAGTAACTTTATATACATATACAGAGGTACCTTAAAGATACCTGACTTCAGGTACAATCTAGGCATAACGTAAACAAGTTAATTATGTTTGTACTCATAACGTCCGATTGAATCAACGAGGTGTATTTGTGTTGTTGGGATTTCAATTCTACTTTGAAAACTGTTCGTGTTAATAATAAATAATATGTTAAAGTTTGTATGAGGGTGAGAGAAGATTTTTTTAAATCGCTACGTTTTGTATTCACCCGCATGTGTTCAAATGTTTTTCAACGTAACTCTTAAACATATATTTTTACCATAATGATGTATTGGGAAAAGTTATTGAAAATTATAAACAAATTCATAAAATTTCATGAACATGACGGTATAACACGAAAAACATAATAAAAGGACCTATTTACTATAAAAAGACAATTAATTTAATTATATAAATAAAAATGATTTGGTGTCTGTTCCTCACGATTTAACTCAAGATCGTAACAACGGATTTAACAGTCAGTATCAGGTTTGATGCGTCTTAGTCTGCGTCAGGCTTATATGTCAAATAGAAATTATCTACGGCGAGTATAGATCACGTACATGAAAATAATTTCTGTAGGAACTTGATTGTCCGAAATGATCTAAATTAGTGATGAAACGGATAGTGGTATTTCCGGATATCCGGATATTTGACCTTTAAGCTGGCCGGATATTCGGCTCTTTATTAGCAAATACAAATATTATATTTGTTGTGAATAAATCGTAGGATTTGCTAGAACTTTCTTGCGGCCATATTTTTTTCTAAAAACATGGGATCTCGCTTTGGTAAGCAGAAATAAACTAGTTTTATTTTTTTATACCTTGTAAGTTCCACGAGCATATAAAACCCCAATATATGCATGTACTGCTGTCCAACCTTTCCTCGAAATTCGGCAGCCTTCTTCTGCTGTGCACTTTTCAATATGTTTGATAATATTGTTATCTATTATCAACGAGAATGCACTGATAATATTATCTGGCATAATGTTCTTTCTTGCGCAGCCTAACGACCCTTCCATACCCTTGAAAGTAGATGGTAGCCTTCCGGGAATATCACCTTCATCAAATTTTGACCACGCAATACCATAGGTTTCGGTGCTCTGAAAGGTGTTTTCAGATGTTCCTGCTTCAGAGTATGAACTACTACACCTTTTTTGAGCATATTGATGGCACTTTCATGTTCATCTTGGTGATTGACTATTCATCGTTATCTTCAGTATCAAATGTTTTTTCATTAATTCGTTTATTTTTACAGGCTCAGTTACTTAAGTTTAAAGGAGCCGAATTCTTAAATATATTTTTAAAACTATATATATATATAAACAATTTTCTTACATCTATGGTTAGTAAGGTGGAAAACCGATTACTCGCGGTGTGCTCGAGTTTAGAAGGGTGATATATTTTTAGGAGAAGGATGGGATATAAGGAAATTGTAACAATGTTGATGAGCACTCAATTCTTAAATCTATTCGTATATCTATAGTTTATTTACATTTCAACTATTATTCTACTATTTATAGCAAGGGGAAGTATCAAATGTTTCACTTTGAATATAATCCGCTTCATCTTCAGATGGTGGCTCAAAATTTGTTACATCTGATTCTATATCGGAACAATTTTCATTTATGTTCCTTAGATTTTCCAATAGCCCAGTTGTATTTTATATTCATTTCCTGAATTTATGGGTCAAAAACGTAAAATAAACAACTTGTTAGCACAAGAATCGCTGCATATAGATTCGAACAACAAGTACTATTTTAGCTTCACAGAAATTGAAACTTATCAAGTATACGCCCAAGTGCACAATTTACCATTTACTTGTATGTTATCATGTGATGGTTATCGAAAAATAATGAAAACTGTCATTTCAATACAAAGCCGAACTGTTCATATAAGAAATTCACTCAATGACTGCTTGGGAATTTTAGATAATCAAATGACTCTCACTATTGAGTGAGAGTCATTTGATTATCTCAAATTCCCAAGCAGTCAAAATGACTGCTCTTGGACAATATATGTATAACACATAAGTATATGTACTATTTTTCTACATAATCGCCGTAACGTTCGAGGCATTTTTCATAGCTCGGCACGAGTTTTTCTTTTAAGAGCGCAACTTTTTGAAGTACGATGTAACTGCGTCCCGAATTTTTTCAGTGTTATCGAAACGTTGACCGCCGAACGCCTGTTTCATCGCCGGGAATAAGTAATAGTCGCTAGGGGCGAGGTCTACGGAGTAAGGAGGATACTCGAACACAATCCATTTGAATTTTTTTCAATTGCTCTTGAGTTACGCGAGCAGAATGGGGCCGCGCATTATCGTGGATGAGGAACACTCCTTTCGTCAATAAACCTGACCTATTGTTCTTAATTGCAGTTCTTAATCGGTCCAAAACTTCACAATAGTACGGTGATGAAAAAGGCATTCGGCGGTCAACGATTCGATAACACTGGAGAAATTCGTGACGCAGTTACATCGTACTACAAAAAGTTGGACGCTACGCACTTCGCGCTCGTAATAGAAAAACTCGTGCCACGCTATGAAATAGAAAATTAAACGTATATTACGAAAATCACCTTGTTTTTGGTCCTAACTTTATTTTTCCGCGATTTCTGAGGCACTGAAACTTATTTTTTAAACGACCCTCGTATATACATAGTTGTTTTTATAATTGAAATGTGAGAGCACTCAAAATGACTTACTTGGAACAGTTTTTTTTTCTGATAATGATTTTATATTATAATAAGTATTTCATGATAATTCTAATACTGGTCGAGCTAGAGCAAAAGTTACATGCAATCAGAAATTAATTATATTCAAAGAGATTGAAAACAAACTAAGAACTGTCTTCAGGGATGGTAGTCTGAGAAGGGGTACACTTACTTCACTACAAGTCGAAATTATTATGATCGGCGACACATTCACTAATTTGAAGACTCAACAACTGTTAGGCTTGGTGGAGAAGTGCGTTGGATTTTTATATGTTCGAGGTATTTCCGCATATTGCCGCATCAAAAAAGTATTTGGATATAGACGAGACTGCACAAAGAACACCGAACATTCTTCGTATGAGAACATCTTCAAACGTTGAAGAGGTCGGTTTAAGATCGAAAATATCTGATTGTAAGCTGTTTGGACCCGAGATTCAGGTCAGACCATTTAAAAGTTCACGAAACGTAAAAAGACAGACAAAAAATCATCAAAATCAAAATCATCATACACAAATATCTTCAGACAGAATCTTCTGAGAATAACAGTTCATTGTCGTCTTCAACACCTGTTAAACGAAACGAAAGCGATAAAGCTGAATATAACGTTGATGATATGAGTTGATAATAATTAAATTTTATTTTTGAGATGAAGAGAGAAGAGTGTAGAAAACATGAATTATTTCTTGATTCATCCGTAACAGACGGAATGCGAAACACGAGAAAACCCGTGAGCGGTCCCTAATATGTTAATACTTTGAAATCATTGTAACAAGTTTTCGTTCGTTTCTTTAAATGTTTTATCCGATAGTGTGTCGATCTCACCCGCACTCCTATTTACAATAATGGCAATAATAAAGAATAAACTGTTTAAAATTTTTCCTCTTTGCTCATGAATCGTTTGTTTTACATGAGTAAGATATTAGTTATCACCACAAATATTGTTTTTGGATTGCAATACAAGATTTTTACATTGGTTGTACCAGATTTGATCATATCTGTGAACAAATGAATAAAGTTTTAAAACTGCTAATTTTGAATGTGGCACAAAAAAGAATACAGATGAACAGTTTTTGTATTCAGCTGGAGATGAATTTGAGTTCCATCATTCGCTAAAACCAGATTGAGTTTGTTGATAGTTAGTGACCGCTAAGATGACGTATCCTTCCGAAATACAGCGGTCAAGTACATCGTAAGCATTGGTGGTGATTCAGAAGCTTTGGATGAAGTACCAAGAGCCTGGTACCTGGTACGACCGGGTAGGACGTGGATGCAAACGCTTGACAACGGACCGGGATGATGCCAGAATCGTCAGAGAAGTGCGAAAAAACCCAAAAGCTACAAGCAGAATTCCATTCCATTCTTTGTTTTTGAGAGGTTTTAAACTTTGCAGTTCATTCGCCTCTAAGGTACAAGCAGAACTATAAAAAAAGCTTATAACTGAACATAACGGAACGAAGAGTGCGATTGAGACTGCAACAGCAAGGATTAGGGAACACGATTGCGTTTCGGTGACCGTTAATCCGTAAGGTCAACCAGATCAAACGTTTGGTGCTCGCCAATAAACACGTCCACAAGCCAATCTCGTTCTGGAAAAAGGTGCTGTGGTCAGACGAAGACAAATTCGAGCTTTTCGGAACGAAACAATGACTCAGAGTATGGATTGAGTTAAGTGCACAACAATAGATCAAACTAATGGTCGCAGTGGTTCAAGGCTTCTATAGTAGAAGATGGATTAAGCGAGGAGAAGAGCTGCTTGACAAGAACGTTCAGAAGACAGTGAAATACGGTAATATCATGGTATGGGGGTGTTTTGCTTGGTCCGGTGTTGGAAACCTGGTTTAGACCGATGGTATAACGAATGCTGACAAGTACATCGATATCCTTATGCACAATTTGAAGAGCTCATCATGGAAGACCAGTTTGCTGAAGGATTGGTTCTTTCAGTAAGACAACGATCCAAAGCATATGACACACAAAACGATGACCTGCTTCCGTCTATGTCGCGTGAAGTTGATGGATTGGCTTCCACAACCACCCGTTCTGAACCCGATCGAAAATCTGTGGTCAAGTGTTGATAAAAAAAATGGATAAAAGCACTGTGGAAACAAATTGATGAAAATTACCTGCAAAACTTGGTTGAAAGCATGCCCCGACATCGGCAGACAGTTATCTGTGCCAAAGGAGGTCACACGAAATACTAGTGACTGGTTTTTATATGCTTTTGTTTCAAATACACGATATGTATTATTTTTTTATTTGCCAGACAAAAATGAGCCATTTCACTATTTTGAATATTTTTATTTTAAACAAACCAAACTTTAACGAAACCTTTTTTTTTTCACTTAGTAGGATTTTTTTTTTTTTTTTTTATTTCTGTATTATAGTGATTTTCAACACATTTGGCTGGTTCGTCACTTTTACCTTCCATTTCGGAAGAATGTCGGGAGTGAGAATTGAACTCGTGACCTTAAGCGTGAGAGGTATGGATGTTACCGCTACGCCAGATCGCCTCCACTCTTACTTAGTAGGATGATATGCAGTTATAATCCTGGAAAAATAAAATCTCGATAACTGCTTTGAATTCGTCTTCCTTTTGATTACAATTTTTGAACTAACAGAGTGTATTCTTATTTATTGAATTGCGAATACATGCACTAAAAGGATTATTGAACCCGTAGTTTGTCCTGTTAGCTGGTAGTCGAAGAGCATTGTGGTGTCGAAGAGTGCGAGACGGGACGTTTATGTAGATACTCTGAAGTAATGCCGGGCAATCCATACGATTTGTAAGAATATCGAAGATATACACTCGCTGCCGCTTCAGGCGTCTGGCTGAAAATGTCTCCAAACCAATCAGCAGGCATAGTGATGTGTACGGTGGCAATTCGGCATGGTTAGCCCAGGGAAGCTGACGAAGAGCGAATCGAATGAAATGCTTCTGTACTCGTTCAAGCTTCAGACTATGTGAGACGTGATAAGGTGCCCAAACTGACGCTGCATATTCCATAATACTGCGTACTACGGAGAAGTATAGTGATTTAAGAGCATATAAATCAGTGATGAATGCTGTGTGGCGACGGATGAATCCCAGTGCAGAGAATGCCTTGGCTGCAATTGACACAACATGCTCACTGAATCTCAGCTTACTGTCCACGATCACACCTAGGTCACGTATGGAATTGACCCGCTCAAGAGCGGTCGAATCAATATGATAACTGAATTCAACAGCAGTTTGACAGCGGGTAAAAGAGATAACTTTGCATTTCTTGATATTTACAGTCATACCATTTGCATCGCGCCACAACAAAAGTTGATCTATATCAGTTTGCAAAGCTTCACAATCCAGGACGGATGCAATCACCCGGAAGATTTTCAGGTCGTCGGCAAAGAATAATTTTTTCGATGACAAACGGTGGGCGAGATCGTTTATGTATAGAACGAAGATAAGAGGTCCGAGTACGCTTCCTTGAGGAACTCCAGATGTAATATTAAACGATGCCGAGACATCGTGATCAACTTGTACGAAAACTATCCGCCCGGTGAGATATGACTTCATCCAATCAACTATCCAACTTGGGAAGCCTAAATCTGAAAGTTTGTCGACAACGAGGATGTGTGGAACCACATCGAAAACCTTTGAGAAGTCCACGTAGATCGAATCTACTTGGCAACGGGATTCTACTGCAGGAAACAATGTGTTACTATATTCCATCAGATTGGTCGTCGTTGAACGACGCTCGACGAAACCATGCTGAAACTCGCTGATTAAAGGCTTGGCAGCATTATTCAGAAGAACGATGGACGACTGTTTCGAAAACTTTGCCCAGACAGCAAAGTATCGATATTCAACGGTAGTTTTCGACGTAATTCCTGCTTTATGAATTGGGACCATTTTAGCACTTTTCCACATTGACGGAAACGTACGCTCGGCTAATGAACGATTAAAAATCAACGTTATAAGTGAAACCAGTTCGGCTGCGCATCGCTTGACGATGAATGGCGTCAATCCATCCACACCAGGTCCTTTGAAAACATCCAGATCGTTCAGCGCTTAGAAAACATCTCTGGTAGTAAAACGGAAATGTGGAAGATGCACATCATACGAAGGTGTAAGACGGAATGTTTCCGTATTGGATGCCGGAGATGTGGATCGGAAAACAGTTTGAAAAAATTCAGCAAACAGGTTGGCGGCTTCTTTGGCTGTGCTTGTTCGGCGTCCTTTATATTCAACATTGCATGGAATGCGTTTCGATGATTTTTGAGCTCTAACAAAAACCCAAAAAGATGAAGGATTCAACTTCGAATCAGATTGGAGCTTATCTACGTACGCTGCAACTGTTGTCTAAAGCAGAACATTATATTCACTTTCAATGTATCGTAGGATGTTGCTGTTTTCTTCAGATCTGGCACTAAAGAATCGATTGCGGGCTTTACGAAGCTTGTTGCGCAAGTGACGGAGCTCGGGCGTCCACCAAGGTTTACGGGTAACAATGAAAGTGCCAGTGTGGCGATGTGGAACTAGCTTATCGAAAACGTTATGTAGCGTAGCATAGAAAGCAGCCACAGTTTCATCCAGCGGAGTACAGCTCAAGCGTTGTGCCCAGTCAATTACCGAAAGTTCATTTTTCATCGAGCTAATATCACATCACAGCCTCACAGATATCACAACCTCAGAATGAACGGTTTGTGATGTTCATCTAATTTTAGGAGCGGAATTGGGGGCTAAAATGTTCGACGTAATCAGGAATGTTGACATACGCTAGGTCGAGAATTCTACCATTCACGTTCCGTAGTCCATTCATCTGAACAAGCCCAATAGCGGATATTGATTCGGTCAGCATTATCTCCTGCTCTGTTGATGCGTTCACGGGTAGATAACCGATTATATCTACGTCAAATTTCCATCGAAGGTCTGTAAGGTTGTAGTCGCCTAATGCTAAAACAATGTCAACGTTAGTTGAGTTGTCGCATATGTCCTGGATTGCATTAGTGTGCGCAATATATTTGTCTGCATTAGACGACAGTCTGAGGTAGATTCCGACAACATAAAGTGAACGGAACAGTTGAACATGAACAGTTGAAGAGAGGCTCTGTAACGGTTTGAAGTCGAAATCGAAACATGGAAGGTCATAAAATATGTCTCCTTAGGATGTCGGTTTTACCCTGATTCCCCCTACATTTGCCCTCAGTCGACGACATGGATCAACCGCTGAACAATCATGACTGAGTGGATTTTCAAGCAGGGGTTCATATTTATAGATTATGTTGATTTTTTTGTCTGTTTCAAAATAGCTCAAATTGAAACTAATTTTTGACTAAATAAATAGCAAACATCACTCGTAGACCTTTTATCTTTTGAATGAAGAGATTGTTATACCATTTCATTCAACCAACCAAGGAGATATGAACGCACAAAATGACCTCTTGATATCATTCCGCCCCATTTTGTTGGTTTGCTTGGCACCGGATGCTTTCAACGAAGAAATTCAGTCAGTTTTTGTTGCACCAGTTTCTTGTTCTGTCAGATTGATAACGTTTGCAAGATTTTATATTGGAGGATGGATGGGTAAATGCAATTAGTAAGCAAACCACGAATTGATTGTTGTGACTCTTTAACATAGTTTTAGCATTCATATTCTTTCTACAGTTATGCGCTATAATTCAATGGACAATCGGGGTGTATTTTCGTTTCTCAAATACAATTTTTTAATGATGGCAAGGGGAACAGAGGAGACATTTTTTTTAAATTTCAAAACTTTTAAGAGCGTTCGGGTTTACTCGAAATCTTTGGTAACGTTGGCGTCGAACCGGTATTATGCTTTTCGGCGCACCCCTTTCATTACTAACGATTCCATACTGAACACTGTTGCAAACCAGTGGTCCACCAGATTCTCGAGTGCAGGAATCGGTCCAGCCTCGGAAATACCCAGCCCAATTTATCCCCCGAAACTCAATACCTTTGTAATGTTCTCGTTTCCGAAACTGTGAGCTTACACCCCCGTAAAGAAATGAAAAATCTAGTATTACGTCAAAACACCTCACACTTTCTTCTTCAGCAACGGCCTTAGAATTTACTCACATTGGCTTTTTTTCCCCTGTTGGGTGTGAACCACTGCGTCCATTATTTTGAACTATTGTGGTATACCCCTTTTTTATACTACATTTCAAGCTTATCTACTACTTATTGATGAAGGAGTAGACTGAAAGCTATAGCGAGATAGGTGCCAATCAGGAATGATCTATTTGATAAAATTTATAATCCTGATCGGCGACGCAGACCAGATTTCCTTGGGCTCCAGAATAGCTTCATCAAGGTGTTGAAGTCTGCGTCTAGTTAGAGCTCCGCAGTTACAGAGCTGTTTAAGTTTTGCAGCCATCCAATTGGCTGTCACTTCCCGGTCTGCCCATTTTTTCAACTCGCTTTTCAACACACAGTCGGAGAGTCCACAGAATGGTTCTGGACCAGTGAATGGTGAGTTTGAGCCGTTCCTGGCTAGTTCATCTGCTCGCTCGTTGCCCTCTATACCGCAATGGCCAGGAATCCAGTACAGTTGTACCGAACTTATCTGACTTAATTGCCGTAAAAGGGAAATGCATTCCCAGACAATTTTTGAAGAGCACTTGAAGGCATTTAGAGCTTTAAGTGCCGCTTGACTGTCAGAGAATATGCAGATGTTAGCATGTCTATACTTTCTTTTGAGGCAGACATTTAGACATTCTATTATTGCAGCTACAGGGTGGTCCATTTAAAGTGGAAGCATCTGGCAACCCCATAACTTTTGACAGAGATGTCAGATTAACAAATGTCATATCGCATTGGAAGCGTCATTTCAGTACGAACAATACACACCTAAACAACGCGCTGAAATTGTTCAGCTGTACATTCAAAATAACTTCTCAATTGTGTTAACTAAACGTGCGTGGAAAAATAAAAATAAAGTTAAAACATCGCCTGGAGACAACACTATACGTCGATTATATGCCAAATTTATATCGTCTGGTAGTGTTGGTAATGCCAGTCATCTGTCCAGACAACGACCAAGACGTTTCGACGAGAATATTGATGCCGTTCGAGCCAGTGTTGCAGAGACTCCATCGACATCAGGTCGCCATCGTTCGCAAGAGTTAGGCATCGCTCGAACCACTCTCCGACGCATAATTCGTGTTGATTTGAAAATGTTTCCGTATAAAATTCAAATGGCTCAACAACTTAACCCATCTGACTTACCACGTCGACTTGATTTTGCGAAATGGACCATCGAAATAGCCAAAAATGAATGTGGCTTTTGGCAAAAAATCATAATGTCTGATGAGGCGCATTTCAACTTGAATGGAGGAGTGAATAAACAAAATTGTCGGTTTTATGCTACTGAAAACCCTCAATTAATCGAAACGCAACCTCTTTACGACCAAAAAGTTACTGTGTGGTGTGGCATTTATGCCGATAAAGTCATCGGCCCGTACTTCTTTGAAAACGAAAATGGAGCAACGGTAACCGTGAATGGGGAGCGTTATCGGACAATGATAACCGATTTTTTATTGCCATTTGTTCGTGAAAATGAATTGGACAATTACTGGTTCCAACAGGACGGCGCTACATGCCATACAGCGGCTGCCACGACTAAATTATTGCGCGAAATGTTCCCCGGAAGATTAATATCGAAAAACGGCGATTATGACTGGCCACCGAGATCACCTGATTTGACGCCTCCTGACTTTTTTTATGGGGATATTTAAAATCCAAGGTATACACTGGTAAACCGAGGACCCTGGCTGCGCTGAAAGACAATATCCGACAAGAAATTGCTGCCATATCGGCCGAAACATTGGGCAAAGTGATGGAAAATGCCGAAAAAAGGGCACATTTTGCGGTCAAGGCCAGAGGCGGTCATTTACGAGATATCATAATCAAAAAGTAGTTAGAACAAATCTCCTTGGACCAAAATAAATGAATTTCAAAAAAAAAAAATTAAAATTCCACTTCTTTACTTTGCTATTGCAAAAACAAATCCTTCCACTTTAAATGGCCCACCCTGTATTTCTGCCTGAAAAACTGTAGGCCAGTTTCCCATAGCCACAGAGATTTTTGTTCTGGGACCATACACTCCAGCACCTGTTCTGATTCCCATTTTTGACCCATCAGTGTAGAACATTATTGAACCATTACGAACATTGGCTTTCATTCATTACTTCTGATTGTAATAAAAAAATTAACGTTACATTTCTATTTACGTGTAGTACCTTGAATCAAAAAGTTGATGTGTCTGGGCCTAGGGGCACGGACGGGATTTTGACATAGGACTATGATTGTGTGTAGTAAATTGATTTGAATTGAGTTTTTTCATTGTTCAAAATCTGTTATTTTTTCTCTTTTCATGCAGAAGAAGACAAAGAGTCATCATGTATCATTTTTGAACAAAAGTGTAAATAGTTAAGATCTACATAAATATTGTCCGGAACATTGTTTGTAATAACTTTATAGCCCGGTGATGTATATTGATTATTCTATGGCCATGAGTGCTCTCTTGGGAAATTCGTGTAGTTGCTGTAGTGAATTTATCTCAACGGGTGGCAAGTTCTGCTTATGTACAGGAAAGGGAAAGGAGAATGGGCATGTGCATTCGAGGAAATGATGCGGGCTTCTTAGGAAGACATATATGGGGAGCATATTATTAAGATCGCGACTACTCAAGCTATCATGATCTGATATGCGTGAGTATACATTTTCGTTCTTCTATGTCAGCAGCCAGTCAAATTCATTAGTTGTATATTTTACATAACCAAACAACATGCTCGATATTATGACATACTGGACCACAATTACATAAATTGTTAGTAGCAACCCCTATATGATTGGGGGTCTCCGTAGTCACATTGGTTGCGCGTTCGCTTAGTAAGCGATCGATCGTGAGTTCAAAACTCAGGGCCCTCATTGACCATCTTTGTGTTGTTACAGAAAAGCTACGTCCACGCAACAATAATCAGCGATGGAGATCGATCCACGGTCGAAATAAGATCGTTTCATCCATACAACTGCTCTGCAAGATACATCGGGCTGCTGTTCTATAAATAACTCAACAATGATCAATCAACTGTCTCCGCTGTCCGGTGGTCCAACTGGATAATGGAAGAACAGAAAAAATACTCTTACGCCTAAATGGCTACTGGGTGAATGTACCATATGTAATGGTATAGAAGGAATACTGGCGAATGACAACTGTGTAATGTGCTAATTATAGATATGATAACCATATGACATGTACACGATTAAAATTCGGCTCTGTTACATCTAAAAAAAATGCTAATGAGCCTTAAATAAATAAATGGGATAAAAAAAAACCCAATATGATAAAAACGTGAATTGAACCACGAATTGATTGGGCAACATACAATACAATAACTGATAAATGTCTATTATCGGTAAATGAAGAATAATTCATTCTACACATCAACTCACAATGTGAGCTAACGCCCGAATTTAGGCAAGAACATTGCCCCTTGCGTCGGGGAGGAATTTAACCACATTTGAAATCGCAATCGAAAGAAAACATACCCATTTGTCCAATTGTTAACTTTTTTTTTACTATATTCACTGTTCATGTTTTAAGCAAAAAAAATGCTGGATAAATTTCCTGTCTAATGGTATATAACACAACATACGTCGCAATAACGATTCTGAGTAATATGCGTTCGAAAACTCTTAATAAATCGTTACATTTTTCGTAGAGTGACCCCCCTATATAGAAATCAAAGACATAGTCCTATGTCAAAAGATTGTTCCCGACCAAGATTTGATTTCGAGACTCCCATGATTTATGCCAGACACTGACACCACTAACAACACTATCAGAGGAGTCACAAGAAAATAAACAAGGTATGGAACTGTTCTGGTAATGTTAACAAACGTACGAATCAATGTGGACGGGATGAGGCTGAATTTCAATTAAAATTCCTTGTCTCCGAAATCGATAAATTTGTATTCCCGCTTCTATAACTGACTGATTTCACAAATCTAGTGTTATCGAACCAAAAACTCGTATTGCTGAATAAACCAATCTAACTTTTATCGTCTGCCGTTTTTATTTGCAGTTCCGCCACAACGACCCAGATTAGAACACGAAGGCGTCCATGTTCCTCCCGGACACAACGTCACCGTAGACTCCGGTGCGATGGCTACCGTAAAATGTGTCTCGCACTACGGAAACCCTCCAGCGCAGTTGAAGTGGTTTCTAGGTAAGCATTTTATCCGATTAAATCTAGCACTCTCTACATCCGTATCCGAAAATTTTCTGCTATTTTTTGCCCCTCTGGGCTCTAGGCAATGCATCCCCACAGTGTCGAGCGTCGTGTATCCTACTGCTCGGTAACTACTCCCCTACTCTTGCTCCGTTGGTTACCCAATAAATCTGTGCATTCACGTTTCGTAACGATTCCCCAAAGCTCAAGAGTTTTCGAAATTTGCCGCATCACGTGCAGTGTATATTCGTAAACAAGCTTAAAATTTAAATCGTTCGCCCCGAAACTTCACTCCAACTGTATTTAACGAGACTCTGATCTAGCAATATGCAAATTACACTTATGAAATAATTCACAAAAAGCTCGCGAGCGTTGCAGGATGGAACGGCAAACAAAAACATTCGCGCACTCTATCTCTCTTGTGCTCTCACACCCACATACCCATACCCATTCAGACACTCGCTTTTTCGGGAGGAAAAGATGCAAAAACATAGCTGGATTTAATTTAACCCAACATATTTTCCCACATTCTCATCGGTCCCAACCACTCTTCACCATCAGGAAACCGGCGCGCAAACCCACTCCAGTCCACCACCCGAGTGAACGGGTGTTTCGGAGGCCTCTTGTTTCACGAAATTTTACTCAGGCTGCCGCTGCTGCTGCTGCATGCACTATGTTTAGCATTCAGAGTGAGAGCATCCTCTCACTATCTACAGCCGCCACAAAAAAGAACAAAATTAAATTTTCAGCAGCTGCCAAAAAATCATACTCAAGCCAACACCATCGCTACCACCGCAGAGCCGAATGCATTGAAAAACAAAATAAAAAAATCCCCCCGGCCGGATATGGACATTCATGGTAAAATCCTGACCTGATAAAAAAAATATATTTGCCTACTATCAAAGCACTTTGTTAGATGTAATATGCTGTGGGAGCAACGAACAAAAAAAAACATTGCTAAATGCGGTACGGAAATCTCCGCGCAGAGCAATGCGCTAAAATGGTTGTTTTCCAGTGGAGACCACTCAGGGAAAATTAAAATGCATATTAATAATATTTTAGCTCAAGCGTCAAAAATAGATGCTGGGCGGTAAGTTCAAAGCATCAAGGGGATAAACGGAATACTTATTTAACAGGGTAATTTCCAGCCGGCATTATTTCTTGGTGGTTTGTTTGTGCGGTTGGTTTTTGTTCGGTTAGATGGACACTCACAAATAGTGGGAATGCTTCTAATGGATGGTCTTGTTCATGTTGGCAACAATTTTTGATATGCGTGTGCGTTAGTCACTGTTTGATGCGCTTTTGATTAGTCCCTGTTTGATGCGCTTTATGAGCCGGTATAATTATTGTTATGTTTTTCTCCAAAAATAAATGGTACAAAAATTAGAGCGTGGTGACCATGGAATGCGTTGGGCATACGTCGATTGAGTGAACGAACAACAGCAGCAAAATGCTGAATTTTCGCATCAAATTTTCTTCAGCGATGAGGCACATTTCGAGCTCGGTGGCTATGTGAACACCCAAAATTTCCGTTTATGGGGCTCAGAAAATCCACACGTGATTGTTGAGAGGCCATTACATCCGCCACAACACTGTTTGGTGCGCATTATGGTCTGGTGGAGTCATCGGGCCGTATTCTTTTAAAATGAGGACGGCGAGACGGTAACTGTGAATGGTGAGCGCTATGGCCGCATGTTAACCGATTTTTTTCTGCCACAAGATATGAAGATATGGATACGGATGACATGTGGTTTCAACAGGACAGCGCCACGTGCCACACAACACGACCGAACATGGCCATATTGCCAACGAAATTTGAGGGACGCATAATTTCGCGTTTTGATGATGCCAATTGGCCGTCCAGATCATGCGATTAGAACCCGCTAGACTTTTTTTTGTGGGGTTATGTGAAAGACCGTGTCTATGCCAACTCTCCGCAAACTCTTGAACATTTGAAAGACAACATTCGTGAAGTTATGACCGAGATACCGCCCCATATGTGCCGAAAAGTCATCGAAAATTACCTGTTCTGGATCAAGGTGTGCGAGGAAGCCCTAGGTGGACATTTGAATGATGTTGTATTTCACACATAATGGCATAAACCAAACTTTAATTTGAAATAAAAGTTTCATCGAAATTCGAATTCTAAGTGTGTTTAATTTCAATTTACTTTCGGAATTTAAAGTTGGAAAACCCTGTACATACAGGTTAGTATTTTTTTTAAATCGATTTTTGTGTTAAAATTAATCATAAACTATTGTACGATTTGTGGAAAGAATTTGTTTTGAAAATCATAACCTTAACTTGTTCTTCCCTTTTGACTTTTAATTTTTGTCATGAAAACTTCGTTTTATTCTTTTTTGCCAACCTTAACTAAAATTTTTCATCATATTTTAAGGTATAAATAACTATAAAAGTCTACGACGCAATGAAATTGCTTACCATTCCAACCACGAACAAGTTTTTATATATATATAGGTAGTCTAGGTGTAGGTTTAAGTTGAATGCCATTCTGAGAAGACATCTTCACCCACCCCTTCTTACTTGTTTTTGATGGCACTCTCTTTTCTGGAGAAACTTTGCCTTTTCAACGCAGTTCATTTGGGTCATTTTCATCAGTAATTGGTTAAAATTCTGATGCCAAATAACACGCTTCGGTTGAGCGGCAAGATGAAAGCTACTCGTGCAACAGTGCAAGTCGGAAGGTTTTTTACTCTCGTTCCACAGAATCTCCTATCGTTCGATTCTGTATTAAATCTAGAGAATAATATGTTATTGATACATATGGTAATACCAAGTATATGTACTCTTTTCGACTGACAATATAGATTTTGGATTGCTAACATCATATTTTTACTTTCCCCAGGGGATCACGAGCTGTCGGCGTTGCATCCGCAAATAAATTCAACAGAGCCAGACAATCCACGAACGTGGTCGGCAGCATCCGTCGTGCAGATACCGGCAAACAAAGATCGACACGGCGTGATTCTCAAGTGTTTGGCGATCCACGAATCATACGCGGCCCGCTCGGTAGCTGTCGAAGCGAGATTAGATGTTAGGTGTAAGTATAATTGTTGCATTTGATTTCAAATCCATTCTCACAAAGCTGTTTGAACATATTATCAGTTGACTGCACTAGCGATACAATATGTCCCATGGTTTTTTAAATTTGATAACTTTGTTTGTATTTTCGAGAGTTCAACTCGCTGAGCTTCCCATTACCATTGCTACTTTTTTCAGAGTGAGACAAAATATATGACCTATTAACCTAAATATGAATATACGTATAATGTGAAATCAACAGGATGAAAACAGCAGCAAAAAGGAAATCAAAATGTAAAATCGATTTTTTTGCATGTTTATAGATTTGGATTATTCTGTTCAGATAACTTGTGTTTTAAAAATATTTCTAGACTCATAGAACAGATCAGAATCTATAAGGGTTTCGATAACCCTAAATAATAAAACTTTCCTTTGTTCGTTGGATCATTTCAAATGTAGATGCAAAAACACAAGCTCAAACGCGCATTCTAACGTAGACGCAAACTTATTTGAATAAGAACCTTCAAGATCAAATGCTTGCATTTGGATCTGGCCATATGTGAGCTTCATTTACAGTGATGTAGCGACCATCTTCATCTTAAAAATATATACAGAGTGGTGTCCAAAACAGGAATGCAAACTCAAACACAATCGCTTACTCAAAACACAAACTCAAACGCATACTCACAAGCAATCTCAAGCTAGAACGCAGACAAAAATTCAAATGCAAAACCAAACGCAAACTCAAACGCAAACTTAAACGCAATTTAAATAAACTTAAACGCAGAAGTAAACTCAAACGCCGAAGCAAACGCAACCTGAAACACAAACTCAAAGCAATAACAAACGCAAACTCAAACGCAGACGAAAGCTCTAAATCAGTGATTTTCAACCGGTGGGGAATTTCCCCCGTAGTGTGGAATTTTACCATTAAAAGAGGGGAATTGTGCAAGAGAATATTGCACATTAGTTCGCTTAGAAGATGAAAATGATTAGCAAAAATTGCCACAAAAAATTTATTGGATACGCTTAAATGCGATCCTCGGCAAATATTTCCAAACCTGAAATGTAATGTTCAATTAAATAAGTTCGCAATGCTTGAAAGACTTTCGCAGCGAATGACGATGTACCAGACGACGAAACAATACAGAAGACCATATAAAAAGAAATTGTACAGTATTTATCAAGAAGTTAAGTTCAAGTTTAAGTTAAACTTGAAACATATTTTCCTTATATCAAAGAACAAATTTTAACATGGTTTGAAATGCCTTCCGACTCTCAGTAACGAAAGTTTCGGATCAATTTCAGAATAAACACATCGATCTACAAATGATCGATTCTTATCCTGATATGCGATTACGATTTTGGCGGAAATCTTTTAGGCGCAGCAGCCAAACTAATTCAAGCGCAGAAGCATGATCAGAGCCAAACGTGAACTGAAACGCATATGCAAACGTAAATTAAACACAGACTCAAACAAAAACCCAAACGCAGTCGCGAACACTAACTCAAACGCAGGGGCAAATTCAAACTCAAACCCATACTTAAAACACAAATTCGAACACAAAACCATACGCAAAGTCAATGGCAGACCCAATACCCATACTCAAACGCATAGGGTGCTTGTAGAGTGCATGTGTATTAGTAATCTGTTGGGCAGGCAAAATTGATAACTGCATAGGATTTATATGGATCGACAAGATTGAGCTTCGTTTGAATATTTTTTTAGCGAAATAGTTACAAAAATTACACGGTTCTCTATATTAGTAACATGCGAACATATTTGTCTTCACATGGAAATATTTACTTTTAGCGTCAAAGCCATGTACACGGAAAAAATAGAAATTTCTGTTTTAGCTACGACCCATATCAATGGAAGCAGATTAATTATTCAAAAAGTCCCACGGGAGCAGTGCAAATCGCGCATTGCGATTGTATAGCCGAATTAGGGGTAGTATGTTCCCATACCTGAATGCTCTGCGGAGAAGTAAAATATGTTTATAAGCAAATTGATCGAAAACGGTGGAAATCCATTAGTTGGCCAATTCATGGAAAATAGAAGGAAGCATTCAAACGTGTGCTCGAGCCTCTGTGACTTTGATCTTGATCCGACGATGTTGATAATCCTTTTCTGCCAATTTTTCGATCCAAATCTAGTGAAAAAATCACTTAATGAACATTGCGAAATGAGTGCTAATAAATTAAGTAATATGCGTCACACAAAAACTCCTGTTCAGGAAATAGCTTGCTCAACTGTTCCACAAAGTTCATGTTAAGCCGGGTGCAGACGGTGCGAGTAAGCATACGAGTCGGTCTAGTCCGATACTGCAGTGCAGCTACTCACACCGTGTGAACACATGCCAGATAGTGTCATGCGAGATTCGGCGTGCAAGCTACTTCAAATTTTTTTTATTTTACTCGCTCTCGCATCCCTCAAAACGTCAAAAACAAAATTTAACGTTCGAATCAGGGATGCCAAATGTAAAGAAATGTCTCTATTTTCAAGACATTTGAAAATATGCGAAGATATTTATAGACTTGAAAATTATTGGAAAACCAAATAAAAACCTCATAGTTTCTAAACGAAATCGTTGTTATTTTGTTTTGCACGCTTTCGTTTTGAGATTGTTTTCTTGGGAATCTCTAATATAGAATGATTATCGGACATAATTTTCATTCAAAATTCACTCACAAATTGCAAAAAAAAAGTATTATTCTAAGAAACAGAATACATATTCGATTCAAAAAAGTACATTTTCATTCATTATTTTATTTTGACGCGTATTTATTCCACCTGTAAATCTACTATCATTTTTATTTCACAAATGGGCACACAAAGCTGCTGGTAAGGCGAAATAAATAAATAAAATCTTTTAGACTACGATTTATAGCATCACATACTTCCGGAATTATCTTAGCTATGGATGCTTTCGAGATTCTAAAAAATATCGACAACAATCTGAACGATATTCCAGAAGAAAGGCACATCAATGTCGTTTTTTAATTTCACTCATGCAGGTATAGCATCCCTCATGAGTGTATCTTGGCGTTGTACTTTTGGACCAATGAAACCCACTTATTCAGGTGTTTTTTCTCAACACTGCTCTGTACTCTAGAGGATCATCATCGTAGAGTTCCTTCAATATTGTATTTGTTGCTCCTTTTCTTTGCATCCAATTCCTGGCCCAAATCCTCGTACCTTTCTGCTTTTTAGTATCTTCAGTTCGAAGAAATTCAGCACAAATTATTTTTATACACGGTCAGCGTGTATTTCGCGATAAAATTGTGTAATGACAAATGCAACTGAAAACCTGAGACAAAAACTGCCAATAGAGAAGTCGATTTCGGATCAATCATCTATCAAATTCGGACCTGATTGCTGTTTCTGAATATTGGATGGATACTTGAAAAATCATCTGGCATCCCTGGTAAGCCAATGCTGTAGTACCTAGTTTCTCGTCAGAAGCTCACACTGTGTGAACGGACAAGGCGAGTCAACCGATTGTCAAGCGAGTTTACCGGCCCAGTAGCTGCTCCCTGTCAGGTCAGCTACTAGCAACGTATAAATGGGCCTTTTGTGCTGTTAACAATTTCGCTCTTGTAGAAATACCGCCTCTACATTTAAATCAAGAACAAGAGCGCCGATTGATAATAAATCCACTGCTACTGCTATGTGTAGCAAGATCCTTATACTCAAAACACAAACACTAGGTCGAACTCAGAACCACGTTACAAATCGATCGTGAACTGGAACCCATATTCTTATGCAACATTGGAGATAAATTCAAATAAAAACTCAAACGCAGTCACAAACTCTTACTCAAATGCAGGCGCAAATTCAAACGCAAAAACGTACGCAAACTCAAACGCAGACTATGATTCTCAAACGCAAACTCGAACGTATAATCAAACGTATCCTCATACACAAATTCAAACACAAACACAAACTCAAATACTAACTTAAACGCAAACTCGAACGCAATTTTCAAACGCAAACTCAAACGCAAATTCAAACACATGTTCTAACTCGAACAAACTCGAGCGCAATCTTCAAACGTAGACGCAAACACAACCACTCCCATAATCTCCTCCCCGCCCACAAAATTTTTGATAGAAATCGCTACGAGTCAATCTACAAATATAGCGAGCCTTGCTAGCAACAGCAATCGATGAAAAAAATTACTATTTTCATCGATTATACTAGTCCCATTGCGAGCTGGATCATTCAGTCGCGAACGTCCTTTCTCCGGCAGGAGAGTACTCTCGGATCCACTCGACCGATTTGAATGAAATTTTTGATCAGCATGTAATGAATGACTTATCTAAAGCTATCTCATTTTTTTCCTTTTTTTATGAGCTTCTAAACAGCGATTTTCATGAAAAATAACTCATTTTTAACAAATTTTGTCAATTTTTCCTATGTAGCACTTATAAGACGCGACGCGAGACAAGACATAACACTTATTGTTCTTACTTGATTAAACGAATTAAAATTTACCTCATGTCGACCGGTTTCGGGCGCGAAGCTGCCCATCTGCGGGACAATGTCCGACTGGTTACATCTTCGTACGTGTTGCGTAGTCGTCCGAAGATTCAAGAGATAAGTCACTGAATTCTCAGCCCCGTCAAGTTGTACAAGCACTATGTGATGGGTGGATCGTCTTCATTCATCAGCGGCTTCTGGGAGTTGCTGATGAACATTGATTCCCATGCGTTAAGTTGTGACGATTTTTGGACATATTTAATCAGCTTTGCTTTCGTCCAATCGATTTTATGGTCGAGGCTGGTGGTGTGTGCCGCTGCTGCTGATTCGTTCGATTTGTTGTTTTCCACCGCTGTTTTATGCTCCCTTATGCGTACCTTTATTTTCCTGCGAGTTTGCCCGATGTATACAGCGGGGCAATCTAGGCACGGTATTTCGTAGAACCCGGATTTCTCATCGGGAGGAATCTTGTCCTTGAGGTTACACAATAAATCACGAAGTGTATTCCCACTTTTGTACACTTTGTGTAGTCCTTGCCATTTGAGCGTGTTTTTGATGGGGTTCGTGATTTTGGGGTAAAAAGGTAGAGTTATTCTTTTTATGTCGTCTATCTCCGGTTGTAGTGTTGTGATGTCTCGTGTGTATTTCTTGCGTTTGTGTTTTCGGAAAATCTTCTCGACAAATTCCTTTCCATAACCATTTACTGTAGCCGCTTTGTAAATCTGTTCTTTCTCCTTGGCAAACTCTTCTTTTTCCATGGGGACATTGCAAAGGCGGTGTGCCATGGAGTGGAAGGCGACTTGTTTTTGTCCACCAAAATGGTTGGAATCGCTTATTATGAAGCGGTTAGTGGAAGTTGGTTTACGGTGGATTCCAAATTTTAAAGTGTTGTCTTCTTTTCTGGTAATCTCTAAATCCAGAAAAGGCAATTTTCCATCCCGTTCTATTTCACAAGTGAATGTAATCGAATTGTGTCGAGAGCATGGCAAGCGTTCGGTCTAGGTAGCATTCCTTCACCGATGCGAAAATATCATCAACATATCGTATCCAGGTTCGAGGGAAAAGTTTATCTTTTGCAATCTCAACCTCGAAGTCACTCATGAAGACGTTTGCTAGGAGAGGTGAAAGTTTGCTACCCATGCTTAACCCAAACGTTTGCCTGTAAATTTTTCCCCTGAATGCGAAAAAATTCTGTTTCATGCACACTTCGGCAACAAGAAGGTAAGCCTCGATGCAATGATGGGGCGCACGACTTCGTTCTAAGTGTCGGCGTAGACTTTTTAAAGCTTCTACGACGGGTACGCTAGGAAAAAGGGCTGCAACGTCGAACGAAACTAAAATTTCCCCGCGTCTTACCTTAAATCCTTCAAGCTGTTTTATAAGATCCACGGAATTTTTAATGCTTCTCCCGTGGGTTACGGGATATTTCTTCAACTCCTCCACCAACCACCCGGCCATTTTTTTCCGTGGGCGTTCGGATGTTTGAGGAGATGGGTCGCATTCCAACAGGATTTTTGTGGATCTTCGGTAAACAATACAGTTGTGCCACAATCGGGTTAGGGACATGAAATTTCCGTTCGAGTTTGTCCTCATCCATCAGCCGTGCTACACTATGTCTCGCCAAATTTGCTTTCTCGATCATGCCGTTTAGGGGATCTTTTTGTTTTCCATTTTTGAATTTATTTTCTTCATATGGACCAGCATCGATCATGTCTAGGACACGTGAATCGTAATCTTGCTTATCCATGATCACAACAGCATCACTGTTCATCAGCAACTCCCAGAAGCCGCTGATGAATGAAGACGATCCACCCATCACATCGTGCACATCGTGCAGATGGGCAGCTTCGCGCCCGAAACCGGTCGACATAAGGTAAATTTTAATTCGTTTAATTAAGTAAGAACAATAAGTGTTATGTCTTGTCTCGCGTCGCGTCTTATAAGTGTCGTGAAGTTCTTACGTTGCACAGCAATTAAAAATAATAAGTGAAACCTATGTAGCACTTTAGGTATTGTCCGAAAGATTCGAAATATTCTTTGAAATTCGTTCTGCGACACTCCTTTGCTTCAGAACCGATACCACCAGCAAGGTACCGAAAAAATGGAAAGCACATCTATATTTTAAACAATAACCAAAATACCCGAACACCCCACTGCAATCCTAACATAAAGACACTAAAGTTCAATATTTTCCGGCCTTCCAGGCAGGGTTCCCGCTTAAATTCTTGCAGCTACACCTCCAACCGTGTAAAGTCCGAAGTTTAATTCGGTGCGGGTGGAACTTTTGTACGGTGCTTCACAACCATTTCATCTTTTCTTTTGCATTGGAGAATAAGGGAAGATCTAGGGAGGGAGTCTCCAGCGAGAAACTACTTCATGATGATAACGACATTTCCGAACTAGGATGGAACAATCTACTGATATCAACCATGCCATGTTGGGCCATGCCCGCTAAGCCCCCTCAATGAGCATTTGCTACATGCGATCGACAGGAAGGTGGGAATTGCAGCTGATCGATAGCGTGCTGACGGATAGAGACATGAGATAATTCTCGAGGTGGATGAATTCCTTGAGGGCTTCTAACAAACTGTTGCAGTTAGCTTGTTTCTCTTCGTGGAGTATCCTCCTGTTTGCCATGCACTGGTTGGATTCTTCATACGCAATATTCAGATCCGCCTCATCCGCCGTATCCGTTTGAATTCGGTTTGAGATGATGATTTCGGGATAACGCTGCGGTATTCCAACAGCACTTTTGTTCTCATAGAACAGTAGAAATCGATCTTTAGAGCGGCGAGCTTCTCAAATATCTCGTTCACCCACTTTATCGCAATACCGTAATGCTTTTGAATCCGGATACTTTATCATTATATTCAATATCATACCAGAACAATTACATGTTTTGCATGTTGAATTGATGTGACCGTTAGTTAATATTGTATCAGTTTAGTGTAGTGCTAAGCAAAGTACTTAACTTTTGACAAAAAATGTCAAGAATCAAAACAAATATTTGTGTTTCACAAATGACGGAACAAAAAACACATTCAGAACATGATTTTAAATCCAGACCGATTTAAATTTAACGATGAAATTTCTTATTGAAGGAGATTGATATGCTGCTGACAAAATGTGTCCATAATTTAAAGCAAAAGTGTCCGGAATTTAAATCAAGAATAAAACAAGTGTCCGGATTTCAAATCACGACACAATGGAAAAATTTACAAACCAAATAAAGGGTGTGTCACATCAAATTGCATCACGGAAAAAACGCTGTAGAAATTCGCCCAGTAGACCGATCCTTTTGAAAATTTTAGACAGTAAAATAAAAACTATTAAACAACTTTTGGCATTTTCTTTTTATTCATACTTCGAGCCCAAGCCCGTATGCTCGCACCTTCCTCTTTACCCCGTCCATAAGGTTCTGTACAACGTCAGGTTGTAGTTTTTTTTTGAACAGAAATCCATTTTCTCTTGAAGCCCGCCTCCGATTTGACAACTTTTGGGTTCTTCCGGAGGGCCTGCTTCATAATCGCCCTATATTTCTCTATTGGGCGAAGCTCCGGCGCGTTGGGCGGGTTCATTTCCTTTGGCACGAAGGTGACCCCGTTAGCTTCGTACCACTCCAACACGTCCTTTGAATAGTGGCACGAAGCGAGATCCGGTCAGAAGATGGTCAGGCCCTCGTGCTGCTTCAATAGTGGTAGTATGCGCTTCTGTAGGCACTCCTTAAGGTAAACCTGCCCGTTTACCGTGCCGGTCATCACGAAGGGGGCGCTCCGCTTTCCGCAAGAGCAGATCGCTTGCCACACCATGTACTTTTTGGCAAACTTGGATAGTTTCTGCCTGCGAATCTCCTCCGGAACGCTGAATTTGTCCTCTGCGGAGAAGAACAACAGGCCCGGCAGCTGACGAAAATCCGCTTTGACGTAGGTTTCTTCGTCCATTACCAGGCAATGCGGCTTCGTCAGCATTTCGGTGTACAGCTTCCGGGCTCGCGTCTTCCCCACCATGTTTTGCCTTTCGTCGCGGTTAGGAGCCTTCTGAACCTTGTATGTACGCAGGCCCTCCCGGTGCTTGGTCCGCTGGACGAATGAACTTGACAAATTCAGCTTATTGGCGACATCCCGGACCGAACTTCTCGAATCACGCCTAAACTGCTTAACTACGCGCTTGTGATCTTTTTCACTGACGGAGCATCCATTTTTGCCGTTCTTCACCTTCCGGTCGATGGTTAGGTTCTCGAAGTATCGTTTTAGTACTCTGCTGATCGTGGGTTGGACGATTCCCAGCATCTTACCGATGTCCCGATGTGACAACTCCGGATTCTCGAAATGAGTGCACAGGATTAATTCACGACGCTCTTTTTCGTTCGACGACATTTTTCCAAATTTACGAAAAATTGACAGTGAATCATGGCCAACGTGATCTATACACTCTTATCTGATTATAAGCGATAGCTGAAGATATAATTCCTAAAAATTTTAAATTTCTACAGCGTTTTTTCCGTGATGCAATTTGATGTGACACACCCTTTATAACATGATTTTGTGGAATTCTGTGATTCATAACTTATAAGAATGCCTTTTAATTCTAAAGGGACGGTAATTTTTCATGCTATGATATGTCAATATTTTTTAGCAGTTGAAGTTATCTTCGTAGGCAATCAAGTCTGGATTGCGATGCATTTCAGTGTCCGAAACGTACACTTCTTTAGCATGATCTTGGGTGCTTGAATAAACTTTGCCAACCCGTTATCATCCATTATTATCAACCCTACACGGTATAGATTCTGGCAATAAGTTGCAGCGCAATGCAAGCTTTGTGGCCACTTCCTCAACTGGTCATTTGTTATCCTATCGTCGTTTCACCAATTTCGTCCTTCTGTTTTGTCTTCTTTATTATTTACCTTTTTTCAATACATCGTCATTTGACCCGTGCAAACATTCATATGATATCAAAAAGATGTGGGTTGTGATACAAAACCGTTGCATCACAATTTTTTTGTTATTGCTGACTATCCAAGCGAGCTAACAGTAACCATACCAAGCTACAGTTCTATTTTGCGTGTCATAAGTTGTAATTTCATTATTTTGCTAATAATTGTTATCCTGAAAATGTCGAAATATACAGGAGAAATATGGTATGCCACGTTTCCCAACAAAACTATATAAATCGAGTCACTATTCATAAAGGGTCACTTGACCCGTTGTGGTAGGCATAGGTATACTTAAAATATCGGCAGGTTTAGTGTTAAGCAACTGTATATTTTACTGTAGTGGAGGCTGTGTTCATCGTTTGAAAACTGAATTCGTTCCGCTTTGGTTGCTGTCATTGCCGTCGCCACCACACAACCGATTCGGTTCGAGTTTTCTGTTACCGTTCTTCGAAAGGTCGTCGTATAATTTTCGGATAATAGTATAATTAGCGGATTATTTTTTTTTGAGAGTAATGTCACTTGCAAAAAAAGAACTACTCGGATTCGGATTTTCTGTTGCCGTTCTGCATAGTATATTTTGTGGATTATTTCTTTGGGGAATGATGTTTTTGAGAGCATTGGAGATTTATATAAAAGATACTAGAGAACTTCTTGGATATTATATAAGTTCAGTATTTCCGTTTATCTTTAGACAGCGACCAATCAACAGTACATTTGAATGTTTAGAGTTGATTTGTCGATTTGCTCAAATTGACTTTGTATTGCTTTGTATATCGCTCACATCTCGCAGTACAAGCATTCGTTTATCTACCCTAGTCGGCAGAGATTCCAACATTCCTGATTTTTAAGGATTTCTCAGACTTTTGGACACGTTTTCTTATATCATGGCAAACACTCAACTTTGCCTGATTTTTTTTAAATGATCCTGATTTCTCTTGATTTTTGTACATTTTACTTTATTAGAATGAAAATCAACCGTATAAATATACGAAGTTTTCCTGTTCGGGAATTAGAATTGTCATAATAGTATACATAAAAAAAAACTCTCTAGTCCGCACTTGTATAATTTTTAATCCTTTTTTGTTTATTATCTATATAGTCCAAAGCGATTCGCTTTATCCGAGATGCCCTGTCAACATTTATTAAACCTTGAAGTTGGCGTGAAACTAAAAGACTCTATCAGGCAATTGATTTAACATTATATTTTGAATGAAAATAATTACTTGTTGTTTTTTTGAATACCTAAAACACGTAATTCTAATTCTATACAACTGTGTCAATAAATTTCGTGATATTTCCGCAAAAACTCGTCTTCATTAGCATAATCTTTGGAAATTGATCTCGAGACTGAACTTATTCATTATTCGCGAAACTCTATTATGAGCTTGTACCAATCAAACAGTCGATAAATTCCCACAACTACTGCTCGCAACAAACTCAAGGAACTTCCAGAATTAGTCAATGCGATAGCCCTTGAGATCAGAGCAACGCCAAACTTCATGTCTCTTTGACAACACGGCAATTGACTTTAGAGGCTGGCTGGAATGTGCTATCCCACCAGCTAAACTAACCGGATATTGCACCTTCAGATCATCACAGGTTAAGGTCCATGCGAAATTCTCTCAAGCAAACGAACTTCGACACTACCGACAGCATAGAAAATATTTCTCTTTTACATATAAAACAGTTTCGACCAGAAAGCAAACATATTCTGGGAGGATAAAATTTTCAAGCTGTGTGAAAGATAGTGAAAGATCGTGGAACGAAACTGAATAAATGTATGTCTGCCTATAAAAATCACGCGTTCGTGTTTCCAAAATCGGTTCGAACTTTCCGGACAACACAATCTGGGCATCCAGAGTTCTCCTGATTTTGATTTTCATCCTCTCTGATTTTCGAAAATAATAGTTGGCAACCCTGACTATCACTTATCATTGCGTTCATTTAATTTTGTATAACTTCACTGGGCAATAAATTCGATTAAAAGCAAGTAAGTGCGGAAAGTGCATGACCTAACAAATAATAAAACCTAATAAAATACAAGAACATGTGATCTTTTTTACAATATTACTTTGAAAAAGTACATACATTGTGATGTAGGAAAAACCATTGGATAGAGCTTCCCAAGGAAGAAAAATGCTGATTTCGACCAATCTTTTTGTTTGACAGTTTTTCGTTTTCTCATCATTTCCCCAAAAAAAGAAGATTGAATAAATATCCTTGAACATAAAGTTTTCTTGAATTGGCCAAAATTATACCAATGGTTAAAAAAAAAAAACAATAATCTATCTTTCGCAATTAATCTCGTAGCTGAATTCATTCGTTACTGTCGAACCTTGAGAAAAGACGCTGCGTTAAAATTTCAATAATTATCTCTGAGTTGTTTAAATGTTATAATGTCAGAAATCACAATACTAATAACGCATAGTTGTAAAAATGCCTAAAAAGGACAAATATCAATTGAACATCTAGTAAAAGTAATAAAACAAATCCTGAAAATTACTAGGAACGGAAACAAATAAAGGAATATCAGCCACGTAAAATTATGTAGAACTAAACACAGGTTCCTTTACATTTTTCGCGGCAAATGATGTCCAAATATAGGGTTGGGGAAGAAGAAATGTCGTATTTCTGATCGAAATTTGACGCTTTTTTCAACATACCTAAAATTATCCAATTTAAGCCAAATATGCGCCGTTTTGTTCGCAAACTTGTTGCCATTTAGAAGGCAACTTCATTATCCCCTCCTTATAAAGCCCCCTCCCCCCCCTCCTTATTTGCAAAAAAAACTCAGACAGCCAGTTTTTGCAAGCCTCTTTTGAGGTCAACTTAGTATCACCAAGAGCGTTTTTCATCGACAGGAAGAAATGATAATAACTTGGAGCCAGGTCCGGTCTCTCCCTCTGCTTGGTCCGCTGGACGAATGAACTTGACAAATTCAGCTTATTGGCGACATCCCGGACCGAACTTCTCGGATCACGTCTAAACTGCTTAACTACGCGCTTGTGATCTTTTTCACTGACGGAGCATCCATTTTTGCCGTTCTTCACCTTCCGGTCGATGGTTAGGTTCTCGAAGTATCGTTTTAGTACTCTGCTGACCATGGATTGGACGATTCCCAGCATCTTACCGATGTCCCGATGTGACAACTCCGGATTCTCGAAATGAGTGCGCAGGATTAATTCTCGACGCTCTTTTTCGTTCGACGACATTTTTCCAAATTTACGAAAAATTGACAGTGAAGCATGTCCAACGTGATCTATATACTCTTATCTGATTATAAGCGAAAGCTGAAGATATAATTCCTAAAAATTAAATTTCTACAGCGTTTTTTCCGTGATGCAATTTGATGTGACACACCCTTTAGTACGACCCGATGCGATAAGTACAACACAAGATATGTTTAAGTGTTGCCTTATATTGACAATATACGACATTTGTTTTTCCCCAACCCAATAGAACAAATTAATGTGTAAGAGTTTTGGAAATATTTTTTTTTATTCAAAATATATATTTTTATTAAGGCTCATATGGCGTCAGCCTAACGGAGCTGGGAGTTCAATATTTCGACAATGTTTGCCTACAACTATGTTAGTAATATGTAACCGATTACTCGCGGTTGGCTCGAGGTTAGTATTACAAGTGTTCTCATAATTGGGATGTTGCAGTTTTCAATGCTCTGTACGTGTGCCCGACACGGGATACTTCCTATTGGGATGCAGATGACCATTAATCAGCAACGCCCCCTAGTCTGTACTCCATATCTAGCGTGGTACGTCTTTCTCGACTCGTGGAATTCAGGATAGAATGGTCACTAGCCGGCAGAGTCATCAGCTCGTGTAGAGTTGCCATGAGCGGTACAATCCTCAGCTCTTGGTGAATGGTCAGTGGGCTGTGGAGGCGATCTGGTGTAGTGGTAACATCCATGCCTCTCACGCTAAAGTTCACGAGTTGAATTCTCACTCCCGACATTCTTCCAAAAATGGAAGTAAAAGTGACGAACCAGCCAAATGAGTTGAAAGTCACTATAATAAAGATAAAAAAAAGTTCAGTGGGCTGCACAACCTTCGGCCCGTGTATCTGTAAAGAGTATGTGTATGTATTGCCAAGACTAAATAAAAGTTTATCGATCGGATAGAAGGGATATTCTACAGGGATACAACGGAGGAAACACCATTAAACTGAAACTGAGCTGAGAGCGGGCAGCATGGAACCGGATACACGACCAGACAACATGCTCGATGTCGTGGTAGCCATCGCCACAATCACAAAGATTGTTTGCTGCGAGCCCAATGCGATATAGATGCGCGTTTAGGTTGTAGTGATTGGACATAAGCCGAGATATCACGCGAATGGAATCACGACCTACATTCAATCCCTTGAGCCATGCACTCGTCGAGACCTTAAGGAAAATCGTGTGTAACCAACGACCGAACTCATCTTCACTCCACATGCGCTGCCAACTTACGAGTGTGTGCTGACGAGAAATGTGGAAAAAATCATTTTAAGCAAATTGCCTTTCAAAAAGTGTGCCTTCTGAAGCGCCCACCTTAGCTAGCGAGTCTGCTTTCTCATTCCCCGGAATCGAGCAATGAGAGCGAACCCCTGCTAAGGTAATCCTGAATAATTTATCGACCAAAACACTCAATTGTTAGAAAATAAGATGTGCGTTTATCAACTTTCATTGAGCGGATTGCCTCTATTGAGCTGAGACTGTCTGAAAAAATAAAATGGTGGTCGATGGGCAATGTTTCAATGATCCCTAGTGCGTAGTATATCGCCCCAGTTCAGCGACATAAACGGAACAAGGATCTTTGAGTTTGAGAATAATAATATGTGGGGATCTTTTCTTATTAAAATGTTTTTGTCATTTGTCATACATTGAACTGTTCGAAATATTCATGCCGACACTGAGGATGACCAAATCGTGACGATTGAAGTAAGCGAATTGCACCACCGTTAGTTAACCCCAAAACTTATATTCACCAGAATAAAGTCAAAGTCATTTGTATGGTGGGGTTGGAAAGAAATATTCAGTATTATGAGCTTCTATCAAGCAAAATTAATCAATTTGATAGGCATCTAGGACAACACCACATATTTTTTTGGATTCTGGATGAGAGATGTTATTCCGCTTACAAAACCACAAAATTCATGCTCTAAAAGGCAAGAACTTCGACTCTATGGACAGTATAAAAAACCGTTGAACCGTTTTCGGTGACAAAGCATAGGGGAAATGAGGTTAAAATGAACAGGGTTGGTAAAATGAACCAGTGCTCAAACTTCGATAATTTAACTATAAACAATTTCACTATCCTACTCTTAGAACATTTAAAGCTGTTTAAGACATCTTTTTCTGTAGGAAGCTGTCAAATGTAAAACATAATAAATAAAACAGAAATTTCTCTCACGGTAGCCATTTTGATGTAATTTTGTGTGCATCTTATTAAAGTAATTTCCCGTGAAATTTAAATTATTCGACCTGATATCTTCGACAAATCATCAGTTTGGACAACTGTTCACATATTCAAAAAGAGGTAAACATATATTTTGTTTGGTTTCAGTGATTAATTCGCATTCGAAATTACTTTGTTGTTTGGGGAAAAATGAGCCACCACTGGATAACGACTAACAATGTCATGTTTTCCAAAGCTGATCTGCCTCATCAAATGTTGTTTTTCAAGGGGTTCCTTTTGTGGTTTTGACCCTGAAAAAATATTCCGCCTCGACCAAAACCAAACCTCAATATGTGAAGCGTTATGTGTTTCTTACTACTTTTTCGCATGATGAGTAAATTCTAATTACTACTCTAGGTGAATAAGCTCAGCTTGATTCATACATATACTTATAATGATTAAAAAAAATAGATAAGGAACAACGCATGAATCTATCCCATTTAGCATGATATATGTAATTGTTCATTTTACCACCACCTTGTGATCATTCTAACAGCACGATAAAAAAAATGCTCGATTTTACATCTTATTTACTTTTAATGAAAAATGTACTATTTTTATTTCTTATGATTAAAATCGTTTGATATCTTGAACAACAGTTAGTTAAGCTATAATATTCTCAGAAGAACGGAAATAGTAGCAGTATGTGGGCGCAGTAAATGGGCATATTCCTTAGGGTGTTCATTTTAACCGCTTCTCCCCTACATGTTCTGGAAGGATAGGTTTTGAAAGCTGCGAAATAAATGGCGAAATATTGTAGACCAAACTTATGCATATAAAATTGAATAAATGTATGTTCTATACAAATTATACTTTTGTTTTCTCAAAAATCTGCACGAACTTCCCGTACAACCAACTATGAACTATCCTGATTCCTTCCTGATTTTTATTATGAATCTTCCTGATTTTTGAAAATTATAGTTGGCAACCCAGCCAACTATATGTGTAACCAAATATTTGTACTAAGGAATGCATTTCCATAACGTTTGTTCACGCCGGCAATAATTTTGTAGTGTTTCGTTAACATTGCGGTAGTGTCTGGTGTTCTTCTAATTTTAATATTATTGTTTCCCAACATGTATTCTGCATTCAACTCAAACGCCGTGAAAAAATAAATTAAAATAAAGCTTATGCTTCATAGTTTTTATTGCCGATTGAATCAATGTTCTCATTCCGAACGCAGCTAGTTGGACAGTCCAGACCACCTTGCCTAAACCATTTGATCGTTGTGCTTCAATCGGACGCACGGTAATGAGAAACATAATTCTTTCAGATGCACCTACGATAAGATTGCTTGGAGCTCCTCAAATCGATTTGGAGGAGGGAAAGGACTCACTTATCCTCAGATGCATAGCCGATGCAAATCCTACCGCCAGCATTGTGTGGCGTCGAGCGGGCCGCTCAGAAATAGCTAGTCTACAAGAAGCTTTACAATTGAGACCTGTGGGCCGACGGGACGCCGGCTTGTACACCTGTCAGGCACAAAACTCGGTCGGCACTTCGGAAGCACTATCAGTTCAACTGGATGTGAAATGTAAGTTAAGAAACGAAATTGAATCCTGACACACACAAACACACACACGACTTTGTGTTTACTTTAACTCAATGTACATTTCCCTCAAATTTCAGATGCACCGAAGATACTATCAGCGGGCCCAGATCGATTAACAACAGCACCGCTATTTAGTCCGGCCGCGTTCGAATGTGTAGCGGAAGGAAACCCTCCACCCACATACAAATGGGTGCAAAGGTAAATTACTTCGCCGACGTATTTCATTCATGTACTGTACCCCCATGATGCATAGAACTCCCCGCAAGCAATGCAAGTCTATTGACTATTTGAGTTTGAAAAACCTCATCTTTCAATGCTCCACACACAACGTCGCATGAAATCCTACCGTACTAAATGAAAGCTAGAAGCAGCCATTAAATTGGAAAACAAAAGAATTTCCCTCGTGAAAAATGTTCTGAAACACAATTCAACTAGCATATAATCTGTAGATATTTCTATGTGTACACATTGCTACTCCGTTGACTGAGATATAAAAGAAAACGGTTGAATAGGTTTTGTAACAAAAAAAATCTTGAATACGGTCGACGCTGTGGCTTGTGTTACTATACATTACAATTTTACGGTTAGCCCATAACGCGCCCAGCTTCGCACCGTCTCTCTGCCAAGTTTTTTTCGCGGAGTGTGAATATATACATCTTGTTACGACACTTAGCACCCCTGTAATTGCACGTATTCATGCTCACCATCGTGATGCTGTAGCGGAATTATTGCGTTGAATTAAGTATGTCGTACCAGCCTTTTATTAGTACGGTAATTGCAACGGTGGGATTTTAGAGCAATGATGAAACTGCGATTGTAACTACCGGGGAGATTTGATTTCCACTCGTGCACACTTGAAGACGGGCTAGTTTTATTCCACACGAAATGAATACGGAATAATTAAGAATACGAGGTTTGGACAAAAAGACGTCGAGTGTAGACGGATCCTAGACTGATTTAATAATTTTTTTTTCTTTATCAACAATGGAGGAATCTGGTATACCCCAGTGAATGAACTCTCATTTAGGAATTGTACACTTATTGCGACGAAATAATGCGAAATATTATTATTCTTGGAAATAAAGCTTCACGTCACTCGAAGTCAACACCTTCTGGTACTTCGTCACTCTTGATTTTTAATGAAAAAGTTTTCCCCGCATCCTCATTTTCACTTTCTGAAAAGGAAATAAAGACACGCAGAGCCAAATCCGGAGAATACAGACGATGTTCCATAGTTAGTATTTTTTAACCGCCAAAAACTCCTTAGGACTGTGGGAACCAGCACATTGTCACATTTGGTATCTTTGACAAAAAGACATTATAAAACACCAACCCGAGAAAAAAGTATTGCTCCGATCCACTCAATTATATGCTGAATTCTAACAATACTTCACGTGTGACCTCCGACTAGAACATTGTCTTCAGAGTTGCTAAATTTCCCAAAGAAAAAATCAGTTTACAATCTTATTGTCCCTTCCTCGTAAGAGAACGAGAGGTAAGACGGACCGGTTAAGAGGAACTTCGATTGGTTCTTCGGAAACATGGGTCTTCCAAAACATTAATGCAGTTTAATAATCTGTTTTCCAGATTTATTGATCAAATATTTTACAAAATAACGTTCATATTTTTTTTTGTATGTGTTCACTACGCATACTGAAACATCTATTCTTCAATTTCGTTTTCGTGCTGTCTTTTCCTTTGAATTTGATAGCAGACGCCTACACTTGACTATTGAAACTGTCCCAATCATCAATCATTATCATTTGAATGGGCTATATGTCACTTTCAGTTTCACATGGTAAAAGACGATCACTGCTTTCAATTGAAAGTTTCATTCGATTTCTTCACTCCAAACTGGATTCTCCTGGACCGTTTTTCCAAAAAAATTGATTGTAAAGGGGTATATGAGGGCATATTAGTCTGAGGGTGGCCATGCACTGTTTGCCCGGAGGTCAAATATTTGATATTTTTGACAGATAAAGTTTGGTTTGATATTTGTACAAACGCTATTTTGTTTGCCACTCTTTAATTTTCAACAATGGCAAACAATGTCGAACATGAAAAAATTGACTGAAATATTAAATGTAACCTAGCCATGTACCGACAGGCTCGAAGAACAGACCGAATTGAATATTCTATCAATAATATAGATTTGATCACTACACGTTGATCAAATTTTGTTTGTCGAAAAGAGTCAAATATTTGGCTTCGGTCAAACAGTGTTTGAGCACCCTTACAACCAGTGCCAACAACAGATTATGCCTGCTGTCGTACTGTACATTCTTTCACATCATTTTCATTTTCATTCAAAATAAGACGCTTTCATTCGATATAAGAACCATTAATTTTCATTTGACGATTTGATAGTTTCGCTTCAGTATGAGGAATGAAAGAAATGATCGTGAAATGAAACGAGCCTATACGAAGGTGAAGTGATATTCTCTTTATTGAGCGTGAAGAGAGAGTAGCGCTATTTTCAGCCTGCATGAGCTTGCATGAATTTTAAAAGCCCTTGATGTGACTTCATACTTTTGGTTGTAACTTTCCAACGAAATTAAATATCAAAAAATCATTCTAGGGAAAAAATTCTGAGGGCATAAGCTTCCCAAAAATGCAAATAAGCCAACATTCCGGAGTCCTCTCTTATTTAAATTTCCCCACCCTATGATTATTTGAATCATTCACAGTTTTTCATTCAAAAATGCACCAACTTTCGGAGGCCGACCATTATTTTTTCAACATTCAACACAGTGCCTCCAGCATTGGCTTCTGGACAGACAGCGCACACGGTTCCTTAAGTTTCACGGCCAATGGTCAGTAGTTATAATGTTTGTGTCTTCTCTAGATTTTGGTTCGGTGGTATAGCGACATCAATTATGGTGACTCATCTGTCACTCTTGTCGTTAACCATTAAACCTGGGCAATTATGGTGGATCGAATGGTTGGACAGAAACCCAGTACAGCTTGAAATTGAAAAGCTTGGGCTTGAAAAGCTCATATCATGGGGCAGGTGCAGACTGGTACCGGTAGTACGATGTCTTTCACTAAATCTCACTGGAACACCAGTTGTCAATGGACAATATACTCACAAAGTTGTTCCTATTTATTGCACGCTAGTGTCTGTCCAGTGTCGATTGAGGATGGTGCCTCTCTGAATGTTTTCCTCATCCTTCTATTAGGTGTACCGGTAAGTTTCTTCGGTTTGACAACAGATTACGTAAGATTGCAAAAAGTTGAAGCGTAAACAACATAGTTTTTTGACACTTCGAATATGTCGAAATTCGTATCAACGAGAGTGTTTTTGCGGGGAGTGTTACTTCATTACTTCAATATGAAGAAAAACGCTGCGGAAAGTCATCGCATTTTGGTGGAAGTTTGTGGTTACCATGCTCCAACTGAGAAAACGCGTCAGACGTAGTTTGCACGGTTTAAAAGTGGTAATTTTGATTTGGAATGCGAAGAACGTTCCAGATCGCCAACAAAAGTTTGAAGATGAAGAATGGGAGGCTTACTCGATCAATATCCGTCACAAACGCAACAATAACTTGCAGATACACTTGGAGTAGCTCAGCAAACTATATCCGATCGTTTAAAAGCAATGGGAATGATCCGAAAGATAGAACATTGGGTGCCATATGAATTGAACCACGTTTTTCCACGTGCGAACAACTGCTCCAACGGCATAAAAGAAAGGGTTTTTTGCATCGAATCGTTACTGGCAGTGAAAAGTGGGTCCATTACGGCAATCCTAATCGTCGGGCAACATATGGATGCCCCGACCATGCATCAACATCGACGGCCGCACGGAATATTCACGGTCAGAAGGTTATGCTGTATATTTGGAAGGACCAGCTGTGTGTGTACTATGAACTGCTAAAAACGAATGAAACCATTTCGGGGGACCTCTACTGACGACAATTGATGCGTTTGAGACGTGTTGACCAGCAAACCGGCCGATTATTTCCGCAGAGGTATCCGTGAATTTCCAGAAAGATGTGAAAAAGCAGAATAAAGCATTAACTGGAAAAACGAAGAAACTTACTGGTACTCCTATTATATTTTTCTATAATAAACAAAACAGCGGTTTCCCCCAATTAATCGCCCTAGAACACAACTCCATCAGAAACAACCGTTCAGAAAAAGAGTAATGGGCTAGAAATATTATGGCGCGTGATAAGATTTAATATAGTTTATGTCCTTGAATTGTTTTTTTTTTGTGATGAGGAAGATGAAACCCACGATGCCTTAGTTATGATATATGAGATGTGTTCCCTGAATGTTAGTTTTGAATCAAGGATGACACCAAGATCATTTAATATCTCAATGCAACTTAGAGGTATATTGGGTAATTTATAGGAAAAGATAACAGGTGAATGATTCCGCGGAAAAGATATGCCTGAAAATTTCGATGGACTCAAAACCATTTTTCTAACTTCACACCACGGGTGTTCAATAAAAACAAATGAATTTCTTCAGTGATCTAAATAAAAATTATTTCGAGCAATTCATTACTTTTTATTAAAAACATAACATAACGGCTCTTGGTCAGCTGCTTGGTGTCCGTGGCCCGCCAATTAATGTTGTACACCAAGGCACTGAGGGAGCCGATCATTGAGCCAGGATCCGGTAAACAGTGCTCACCGGCACATTTTCGTCCCGAAAGTGGTCTATTGTAAACATTTTTCCTTGATTGCACGCGTTTCGAAGAACCGAACAACGCGCTCACGGAGTGCTTGTTATTTCGACGTGATATTTGATCGAACTGACAGCACCCGAGTGAAATGAAACGAGTAACCCGTTTCTAGGGAGCCCAGAGAGCAATTACCTCGGTGAGAAAAAAAATACGCTTTTTATTTTTGATTTTGGTATTGAAATTATTTTCATTTTTATTAAACACCCGGTACCCGCACGGAATTTTGAAGTCCCATTGCAACTCATTGCGCAACCTTTGAATTTTCTTACAAAAGATTCAACGTCAGAATCCATTCTTGGCGAACAAAATATTTTGCCGTAGTCTCCTTTTTGTTTCTACAACTCCAGGATGCGATTCATGAGCACTCTTGAGTGTCTGATTACTTACTCCTTTTATCCCCTCGCAATAACACATTTCCTTTAGTTTTGTTATCCCATATTTCAGGCTAGGAAGCAAGTTCAAGCTAGTAATTGTTTTTTTGTAATGTACACAGTGCATTCAAAATGTTCCGGGACTATTTTTTAAAACAAAGAAAAAACGAGATACTCAAAATATTATATATTAGTTTTCTACATATAGGCCTTCTTTTTCCACACAAATTTTTGAACGTTCGTAGAGGTGTCGGAGACGCGTTTCAACTGCCCAGCCGGTATGGAGTTCATAATACACGTCACATTTCTTTGAATGTCTGGAACATCGTCGACACGGTCACCTTTCATAGCGTTATTTAGCTTGGGAAACAAGAAAAAGTCTGCCGGGGCGAGGTCCGGAGAATAGGGTTGTGCGAGGTAGTGCAGGGCAAAGGTGCGCACCTAACTGTTGTCGTCCAATAACTCTTGGAATAAAAACAAATAAAATTCAGTTTGCTTACCAAATTGTAACTATATGCATTACCTTCGAAACGTAGTACAAAAATTTCTCGAGTTTTGTTTGTAGTTAGTCAAAACCTATTTTAATACAAAATGGCAAATGCGTTCTTTTGCCCCATAGTGGAGGCAAAGGTGCGCACCGTACGGGGCAAAAGTGCGCACTTATTGAATTGTACTTCTGAGGTGACTTGTAACAAAAATAAATGCCAGCGGAACAATCATCATTACCATAGTGTGTAGGCACCATCCAGTGGGGAGGAGGGGGTGCTGTATGATGTTATATGGGTGGAGATGAGTGGGTGTTATGGTCGAACATACCATATGGAAATTTTTGGGAGGAAGGAGAATGACAATATAAGATATCTGAAAATGTCCAACATTTGAAACAGAATTATTTTTTTATTAACAGACTAGCTGACCCGGCAACTTTCGTTCCACCCACAATAATAGATATATTGATATGAATCATTTCGAACACTCAAGTTCCCACCGAAATTATTTCTATAATAATAATACATAATCTATACTCGCGGTATATAATTTATTTTTCGACATATAAATCTGGTGCAGACTAAGACGCATCAATCCTGATACTGACTTTTTAAATCCGTTGCTCCGTTCTTGCGATAAATCATGAGGAGGAACGGACACCAAATCATTTTTATTTATATAGATCAAGTGTATAAATACATAATTACCTACACTTGATTTATTTGAAACTCATTGTTGAAAAAAAACTTTGATATTTATTTGAAGTCCATTGTGAAAACATAAACATAAACGAAACATAACCGTTATTGAATTGAATGCATGGTGGAAATAAAAACATTTTTCATTTGGAACTCATTTTGAATTATTTTTAAGCAATTGTTTATTTGCATTCCTCATCTTGGATTTCGGTTCTAAGAATTCCGACGCTTTTCCTTGGAGCGCTGTGGCTTCGTTGCGCTGTTGTGGAGTTCAAAAAGACAAACGATGGTTCCTCATGAAGCTAGAATCCCTATCTCTTACTGCCAGCTTTGCAGCTCGATTGAATTCGTGCTGGAGGTTGTTGGCTTTCGCAAAATCAAACACCAGACGACGTAAATCTTAGAAAGTCATACCATAGAAAGCTTTGTCTAGTGCTCTGCAGTGGTCCGCCAGATCTTTAGATTGCTCACTGGTAAACTCGACTGAACCGCCCTAGGTGCTCGCTGGCTCATCCCAGCAGAAGTAGAAATGTCAATAAAAGAAGATTCAAATCATAAATCACTCACTGATACGAGCCTCTTCCTCAGAGCTGATTAAGAAATATCGAGGTCTCCGACGCTTCGAGACTCCCTTCCGAAGCCTCTGTTGGGCCATTTGAGCATTTCTGGAGTGCGTTTCTTCAAATCAGAAGTTTTCCAGTAAAAACTAATTTGAAATCATTTGGGACATTTTCTCAGCCCGCAGCCTCAAGTATCCATCTACACGTACACCCAAACTAGCGCTGGCAGAAAATATTTCATCTTAGGCAGAAAAAATGTTTGCTGGAATGCAAGGCTGTTTTATACTGTTTTATCCTCATAGTCACTGATGCTAAGAATAAAAAGAAGAGCATAAACGAGAATTTATATCTTCCACGGTCTGGGCCGTGCATGTTGCGAAGTATGTTTCGCTCGCTTATATTGTTCTTGTACTGCTATAGCATATATATTATATAAATGCATTGGAAAAGTAACACGATTTCTGTTAATTTTAAGCTCATTCATCGTAATAAATCTGGATGTCAAAACATTTGCCAGAAATTAATTTGACGTGTATGTACATTAGGGTGCCAATGAAAATGATCATCTCGAATTTCAAAAAGTTACCACATAAAAAATGTTTACCACCTCGAAAATACACCCTATGCAAAATATCAGCTCAATCGGACTTAAAGGAGAGTGGCGCAAAGCGGTCATAGTTTGAGTTTTTGAAAATCGAAAAATCACCTAAGGGGGAAGTAAAGGAAATTGAGGTTTTCGAAAATAAATTTTTGATGCCAAATGTCATTCTTTCTTTTTTTCTTTGTTTTTGAGAGGCTTTGAACTTTGCATGAAACGTCGAGATCTAGTGTCATCACGAAAAAAAAATGTCAAAAACCGGCATTCCGGGACTACGAAATGAAAAGTACGGTTTTGGGTGCTAATAAAATTTGTTATCTCGATTTTTCATTCGGAACATACTACGAAATGTTTATTTGCACGATAATATACCCTATGCAAAATATAAACTCATTCTGATCTTCATTTACTGGTGTCACAAGCGTTAAAATTTGAGTTTATTTCAAAAACGAAAAATCACCGAAAATCGAGGTTATATAACAAATTTTTGATGCCAAATGTCTTATCTCTAATAATTTTTTTGTCAAAAAAAATTTTTTTTTGGCACTTGGTCGTTTTTGCGCCTGAAAAATCGATTTTTAACAAAAACATTTTTTTTAGATAACTGTAAATCTCGACGTGTCATGAAATTTTAAGGCATCATTTTTTTTAAACCCAGATTTCCGGTGATTTTTAGGTTTTCAAAAAACTCAAATTTTAATGTCTGCGACACCAGTAAATGAAGTCAGAATGAGCTAATATTTTTCATAGGGTATATTATCGTACAAATCAACATTTCGTAGCAAGTTCCGAATGAAAAATCGAGATAACTTTTTTGATTGTCGACCAAAACCATACTTTTCGTTTCGTACTCCGAAAAAAAAACTAATTCTCAGAGTGCCGATTTTTGACAAAAAAAAATTTCGAGATGACTGAGCTGTGTTTTTTCGAGGTGGTGAACATTGTATAGGGTAACTATTTGAAATTTTAGGGTTGATTTTTCCCATACGTTCATTGGCACCCTAATGTACATTCGTGGTCCATTATGAGCATCCCACATTATTGTAAAACACTTGCTCGTAACTTCTAAACGTCAGTATCGTATATTCTCAGTATATTCGGTTTCATCGTCCGATTTAGTCCGAACTCCTCCCAGTGTCGTAAATTTATTGGAATAGGAATTTTATTTTCTTTTTGAAATCAGCAGTTTACCAGATTGTTCTCAATATGTTTGAATGTTTTCAAATGAACAGTGCAGAAATGTTAGTGTTTTGATATGGGTCAATTGCAACGAAAATCTTTTTTTTTCATACATACTATTAGATATGCATTCGAAAAAACACTTAGATTAATTGATACAGCACAAATATTCGTATTCTGAGTAAAAAAAACACGTCCCGTTTCTTGAATGAGAAAATGAATATAATGAATGGTCACCTAAAAGCAAAGAAGAACATATTTATCACATATTCATGACCACCTCGTAGGATATTCTCCCTTCTTCCACATTATATATCTTTAACAGATTTATTCACACTCTGCTACTTTTTATTCTATGCGCCATCCAGGTAGCACGAAAGTCTCCCAGATAATTATTTATTTAGATGAACAGCATGTTGTAATTAAAATTCATTAACGCTTTTTAAGACGCCTGGGGCAACTGACCTTATTTCGTGTGCTCTCCTCTATTTACTCATGACTTTTTATTACATTTCTCCTCTCACTCGCTACGCTGTTTTTGTCCCACTATGATCTCCACCTCCGTCGCCACCGCAGGGTTTCTACACAGGGAAAACCTTTCCTCGACCGAGGACGAGAATCAAGACTGGTAATAGATAACGTAACATACGACTATCAGGGCGAATATGAATGCAGGGCGACAAACTTCATCAACGGACAGGAACGAACGGCCACTTCCGATCCAATCGCACTACAAGTGGTGGGTGCCCCCCAGGTGCTCCGTACAACATCCACAGCCGCCGGTCATTCTATTTCGGTGCGGAAGGGAGATTCCGCCACACTTTCGCTTATTGTGTGTGCGGATCCGAGACCGCGCCATGTTGCGTGGGAGTGGGGCTCGTTACGGTTGGAAGCGGGTTCAGGCATAGGTAAATATTTTCATTCGCACTTTTTAATCACGATTTTCATCTAATTGAAATCCGGCACACGCATAGGCCGCTACCGGGTGGATGATGTTACCCAGGACAGCCGAGAGGATTGTTACTTAGCAACGTTGCATATCGACGATGCTGACTTGCAGGATCAGCGCCCGTACTATCTGGTGGTCGAAAACGAACGTGGTACCGACCGCCATGCCGTAAATCTCCGCGTGGAGGGGATGTTCTCAGGTGAATAGCACATATTACGATAATTCATAGCACCCACTCATAGCTCTCATGGTCAGATAAGCGCAGGCCGGTGTGTAATGGAATCAGAATCAACAGGTATTGTTATACCCTTATATTCCCAGTATGATGAATTCGGTGAGATACATACAACGCACACATTTTTCTTTTCGAGCGAATGAATATTTTTACAATCGGCATAAATCAGTTTAATAAGATCATCATAAACCTAGTAGAACTGTATCTCGTCGTGAATCGACATTTTTTTATCGACACGCCGACAACGACGTTGATAAAACAAAACAAAAACGTGTATCGTTGGGACCTCTAAAAATAATGAAATTTCTTCCATCCGTCCAATGTTAATCAATGAAAAACACGAACTCAAAACAAGACCTGCTTCGCACAGTTCGCCGACGCGTGTTGTGGTCCCTTTGTTCAATATTTAAAATTGGGTAAAATACATAAAACATTAATGTCCATTTCGGGGCAAAAGGTTTTAAGCTGATTCGATGAAAAGAATTTTGCGTTTTTGCTAACCCTTTTACCGCTATCATTTACGCAGAAACGTTTCTCTTTGCATATTTAAAACCCGCATTCCGCCGCCATTTCTTAACATCGCCGGCGCACTTTGGGGGCCTGGTGAAAACTAAAAAAAAACACACACCTTGCTGGATCGAACTGGATAAACAGTGGAGCCATTGGAATTGAGTTACCTGCTCGGAATCGCCGGAGGATGTCTAGCAGCTTTCCTAATCCTTATTTGCCTGTGTATTTATGCTATTCGGACGAAAATGTGCTGTTTCCGAAGTGAGTATTGCTTTTCTATTCTTATCTATTAACATAATATTCAACAAGACTATTGGCGCTGGATTTTCCTAACTGCAGTTCTATACATATCCTTTTTTTTGCCTCCCACAGATCGAAACAACTATAAGACGTCAGAAAAGGATAGGTAAGTAGGAATGGAGTGTAGTGTTTTGATGATACTTGCAAATAAGTTCAATTTTATTTTCACCATGCGGTCCCCACCGAACGATTTTGTCTGCGACAAAATGGAGATGTAAACATATAGTTTTATGCACGCATGAAACATACAAACTTCGGTTGCATATCTCTTATTGATTCCCATAAGTTGTTAAGGGGGGTTGTGAACTTAACACGAATGTTTCACTGGTCCTATCTTTTTTTCTAGCTTTTCCAGAATCGACCATGAAGGTTTATATAAATGCAAATTTAGTAACAATGATGAAACACTTTCGCATTCCTTCACAAGGTTTTTTTCTTCCCCGGACCCTGGCTCACATTTCTGTTTGTTTCCCAAAGTCCCACGGATTAAAAATAAGACTTTTCAGGTTGTTTCATTAAGAGTTCACCGTCGAACCCGGGTACGCCGGGGTTTTCACCGTCGAAGAAAAATATCACACCGCCCAGCCGAATAAATAAAGAGCCCCCGCTCTGACATGAAATATTCAGGACATGAAACGATTACTGTTCGTTACCTGTTGAGCGAAGGCAGGTAGAGCAGGAACAAAAAATTAAAGCAAATGAGATGCCGTTGCGAAAGAATTGGTTCTTTCACGTTGACATAATCATACATTGTAAATACCGCCGTTGATTTATCACGTTTCGATTATTTTACCGTTCTGCCGTAACAAGAGACCGAATTGGTTACTAATTGCCTATATTTTGGCCATACTTTCAGTTACTTACAATCTTCGTTATGAAGACAGTTTTTGTAACGTGATTGATATTGTTCCCCAATAGTTCCAGAATAATCAGCGCGAAGTTTGTGAATCACTCATTTTTTCTCACACAAAATAGACAGGTATTAAGTGCCTTGGTCGAGATCCAATTCATTATTTTTCCAGCATGATCCATTGCCAAGAATCAGTGAAAAAAAACCTTCGCTTTGAGTGGAAGGCAAAATTTCGGAGGAAAATATTGCAGATCATGATTTTTTGTACTCCCCTTAGAATCACGCACTAGCTGGCAGCTCTCCACTGAGGTTCGCGTGATGTCCAGCCTCATGTCCAATAATTACACGCTAAACACGCATTTCTATAATATTAGGCTCGCTCAGAGCGTTGTAAGGACTTGTGGTGTGGGCTGAGCATGTTCTTTTATCTTACACGAATCTGTCGATCTTAAATCTTTTTTCGCTGTTTCTCAAAATCCCAGGCAAAGAAACGCGTTTTGTTTTTCTCAGCATTAGGCTCGCGTAAATCAGTTATTTCATCATTATCGCTCAAAGGTGTTGAGTGCATGTTTCTGCGAAACTAACTGAAATCATCTGTATTTATGACATTTTCTTGGGTAATTATCGAAGACCGACAAGGCGTAATTTATCGATAAACCACGACAAAGCAATCCAGACTTATTTGCTTTACCATACTTAATGTTGAACATTCAGTGATTACGATGCTGAATTTGTTCCAAGTTTAACAATACATGACCATTAGGGTGCCAATGAATGTATGGGAGAAAATCGACACGAAAATTTCAAAAACTTACCCTATTGAAACCTCATCACCTCGAAAAAAAACACTCTATGCAGAATTTCAGCTCCATCGGACTTAAGGGAGAGTGGCGCAAAGCGGTCAAAGTTTGAGTTTTTTGAAAATCGAAAAATCACCCAAGGAAATCGAGGTTTTCGAAAAAAATATTTTTCATGCCAAATGTCGTAAAATTGCATGAAACGTCCAGACCTACTGTCATCTGGAAAAAACCATTTTTTTTCGAGATAACTATAAATTTTGACGAGTCATGCAGTCATGACATTTGGCATCAAAGAGATTTTTTGGGAACCCCGATCTTCGGTGATTTTCGGTTTTCAAAAAAAAACTCAAATTTAAACGGCTGCGACACTAATAAATGAAGTCCAAATGAGCTAATGCTCATGCAAAATATGATGCAAATCAACATTTCGCAGCAGGTTACGGATGAAAAATCGAGATAACTATTTTTACTGGCACCCAAAACCATATGTTCCGTCTCGTGTTCCGAAAGTCCAAGAATGTCGAAATTTTGCAATTTTAAGGCCCCGATTTCCTTTACTCCCCCCTTGGGTAATTTCTCGGTTTTTTCGGTTAAGTCTGATTGAGCTGATATTTTGCATATGGTGTTTTTTCGAGGTAATGAACATTTTTATGGGGTAACTTTTTGAAATTCGAGATGCCCATTTTCATTGGCACTCTAATGACCATATTCAGCAATGTAAATCAGAATTCCGAATGGGAAAACAATATGGAGAAAATAAATGAGTAATTGACTATGCATAAAACATTGTACGATCAATTTGCCCAGTGAAGATAGTAAACAGTGGAACGATCAAAACATTGTTGTTATAGATTGAATAAATTCTTTAGAGTATGGAATAAAAAAAAACTGAACACTCTTCATTTTATAAATGTATGCGTGTAAAATTATTCCTCTATTTCGATTTTGACGTTTGCTCTCAAGTCCTCGAAATGGCATCCAAATAAGAGGGTCAACGCTTGAAAATTTTATACAACTGCCTCGTCGATTTTGTCAGACGCAGAACGCCAATTTGCTTCAAATTGTCTTTCGTTCCACCGATTTGTGTCTGCTTTAAGTTCTACTTGACGATGGTCCAATATATATTTATGTGACTGTTTGGAGGGTTTCAATCTTTGGGTACTACAATCACACCATCTCGGCATATCTTTCCATAATGACAAACGCCGAATCCGCCAATAGAAAAGAGTTTGACGTGTTCATTGGCAGCAGACGTTTCTCCAGTTTATAAATATCGTTTTCCCAACCGCAGGTGGAGATGGCCTACCAAACTAAGTATTTTCGGGGAACTTGGATGGCTTCACGGTTTTGAAGATGTATGTCACTTTTCCTCTTCTGTCGCCGTGTGAAAGTTCTACCACAGAAACTGCTTGAAGTCCTATTTTGACAACTTCTCGTGTGAGAAGTTTGGATTTTCATTTGTGTTGATGTTCTGATGAAGTCTGATGAAGTTCTGTAGATTGTCGAGCGCTTTTTCATGAATCCATGTTGAAAATCAAAGAATATTTGATTAAAGAGAAGGATACAACTTGTTATGCATTATACTTTCAAACACCTTGGGCAAAAAGTTCAGGATCGAAATGGGCCTGTAATTCTCGAGGTGTAAGAACTACCATTAACGGAAGTAACATGGCGTTGTTGGTAAGATCAAATTAAATCAAATTAAAATAATGAAGGGGAAATACTCATCAAGATAATGTTCTACGGTACCAGTGGATCACATGTATTGCCGTTTGAGTTACTCCCCTTGATACCGTTGATATTTTTTGCGGACAACCATGTCTTCTTAAGTGCTACTCTGCCCTTAAGACCATTCTTAAAAGACGATTTCGTACGGATCGCAATGTCAGTTGAATGAAAAACTCGCTTTCAAGCTCCTCGCAATAGCTCTGTCAATTCGGGCAGTTGTCTTTGAAGGACGCCCCGATCGCTTTAAGGGGTAATACACTGTGGAAACTTGAAAAATTAAAAAAAATATTTCTGTCGTAAAATGGTCTCTGGAATGTCTACTTTACTGTAGTTTTTGTCCCAGGTTTGTCCGATGCTTTAACACGAAATTGAAATGATTGAGCACGAAAACTCCGAAAGCCCTAGACACAATGTTTACATTCGAGAAAGCTGCATAATACACACTAAAACTCTGTAAAACACACTTTTTTTGCAAATTGTATTTTGAAATTGTTGAAATGTGGATTCGAAATATTCTAAGTATCAGAAGCGAATTAATTGGTATGTTTATTGAACACTCGGTCTTGAGAAAGGCTATTTGGAAAGCCTCGCTAGCACTGCCGTCTGTTCGCATGCAGGAAGACTGATAATTCGTGAATGATTTATTGGCGACTTTTTCCGAACGATCAATTAATTTTCGTGAATTCGAGCATTGTTCCCGGGTTAGTAGTGGCGTCAAAGTGCAGCGTATCTAAAGGTGAAAATTTGTTCCTCAACGGTTGCTGCACACTTTAGGAATTATTTTTCATTTTGCCAAGAGACACTGCAAAACTTACTTGGATGTTCAGTAAGTTCAGAGTTTCAGTGTCGCTCTAGAAAACGAGCAATCAACATTACATTTTCATTCTGAGAGTTAATTTGGAAATCTGCGAAAATTTGCCTTTCCTTTTCTTTGCACAAACGTTTAATTGGTAAAGGCATTCATTTCTCAGTCCTTGTCAGTGATACCAAATGTTTGTACAGGTCGGACTCGATTATCCGGAGTATTGATTTTTTTTTCACTCCGGATAATTGAGTCAAAAAGGGGGTCTCCGTAGCCACATTGGTTGCGCGTTCGCTTAGTAAGCGATCGATCGTGAGTTCAAAACTACGGACCCTCATTGACCATCTTTGTGTTGTTACAGAATAGCTACGTCCACGCAACAATCATCAGCGATGGAGATCGATCCACGGTCGAAATAAGATCGATTCATCCATACAACTGCTCTGCTCTGCAAGACACATCGGGCTGCTGTTCTATAAATAACTCAACAATGATCAATCAACTGTCTCCGCTGTCCGGTGGTCCAACTGGATAATGGAAGAACAGAAAGAATACTCTTACGCCTAAATGGCTACTGTGTGAATGTACCGTATGTAATGGTATAGAAGGAATACTGGCGAACGGCAACTGTGTAATGTGCTAATTATATTAGGCTGTCAAAAAAGTCCTGCGGTATTTTTTTTGAATTTTCATTTGTTCATAAAATTAGTTACAATCATCTGTTTTAAGTCAAATATGCGCCGTTTTGTTCGATGACTTGTTCCCAACGAGATGCCAACTTCATAATACTCCTGTTATAGAAGCTCGCTCCCTTATTGACAAAAAACTCGGATAGCCAATTTTCACAGGCCTTAGCCACAAAACTTCTGACTACCTAGCTCGTTCGCCATGGACAAAAACAGGTGGTAGTAACTTGGTGCAAGGTCCAGACTATACGGCGGATGCAAAAGAACCTCCCATCCGAGCTCCCGGAGCTTCTGGCGCGTCACCAAAGAAGTGTGTGGCCTGGCGTTGTCCTGATGGAAGACAATGCGGCCTCTGTTTATCAAAGATGGCCTCTTCTTCATAAGTGCTACCTTCAAGCGGTCCAGTTGTTGGCAGTACAGGTCCGAATTGAGCGTTTGGCCATAGGGAAGCAGCTCATAATAGATTATTCCTTGACAATCCTACCAAACACACAGCAGAACCTTCCTGGCCGTTAATGAGGGCTTGGCCACCGTCTGAGCCGCTTTAGCGGGCTTCGACCACGACCGTTTGCGCTTCACGTTGTCGTAAGTGACCCACTTTTCATCGCCAGTCACCATTCGCTTCAGAAACGGGTCGATTTTGTTGCGATTCAGCAGCGATTCACATGCGTCGATTCGGTCAAAGATGTTTATTTGCGTCAACGTGTGTGGCACCCATACATCGAGCTTCTTTGTGAATCCAAGCTTCTTCAAATGGTTAATAACGGTTTGATGACGTTGTGCGGTGGAAATGGAAACTGTATCGGGTCCATAAACTGCACAAATTTTATTGGCAGCTTGAGATGCATTTTTGCCTTTGTCATAGTAGTACTGTAAAATATGTCGGATTTTCTCTTTATTTTGCTCCATATTTGCGACACTATAACTCACGAACGACTTAACCAAACAAAACACTGTCAAGGAATATATTATAGCGCGCAAAAATACCTTTCCAACAAGCTATAGTATGACTCGATACAATGAATACAACTAGAACTACGCGCTTACAACGACACCTCGCGGTAATACCGCAGGACTTTTTTGACAGCCTAATAGATATGATAACCTTGTGACATGTACACGATTAAAATTCGGCTCTGTTACAGCTAAAATGCTAATGAGCCTTAAATAAATAAATGGGATAAAAAAAATCGTCAAAACAATTTTTTTTCTTTATTTGATTTTTTTGCATGTATTTTTCGTTTTTTTGAAAATAAAATAAGAATTTGATTTTTGATTCATCCCCTTAAAGTCAGAGAACACCTTTGTCACATGAAAAAAATAAATTTATCTAGATTCTCTCAGGATGTGATAGACGATCATATTTGATGAAAAAAATCCTCCTACGCATATGTTCGAATTTTAACAATGACAGAGTTATACAACTTTTTTTTTGTTTCGGACTCTGCTGCTTCAAACTGGCTCTACCTTAAAAAGTACGCTACAGGAGACTTTTTTGATTGTAGATGGCTTTCTACCAATTGAGAAATATTAGTCTAACTAATTATTTCTCTCAGTGTGACGATTAATCGATTAATCGATTATTTGGGGCGATTAATCTTAACCCAGTTTCTTATTTTGTAGAGCGGTTATAAGCACCATATGGACCGAGCAACGGAAAATGCTACAAAAGTGCTGGAATCTTACCCCGCCTTTCCCCCCATAGGCAACACTGCCTATAGTATTAGCCTAATACAAGATGAGACAACTGGCTTCTTACTCTTCTTCGTCAAACAAAAACGAAGCCATGACATAAAGATGCCAGAGTTGCCAAATATTATAAAATTTCGGATTTTTTAAATTTTTTTTATGAATCGTAGCATTTGGTTGGTGCGAATTTAATGATTTTGCATTTTTTCAGTAAGGCAATCTCAAAAAGGATAAAGGATAAAATAAGTCTTTTAAATACCCATATCTATAATATAATAATGTTATCCATAACAACTCGTCCAAGACTGTCTGGAGAATCTTTTCTCGTTGATTCGTGCAAAACAACGGCGCTCAACTCCATTGTAATTCAGAAACAACTTGAAAATCGTGACCCTTTCGCAATACATGACCGTAGTACCGAATGCTTCGCATACAGCCGATACACAAGAACATCTTGTTGGATTGATGGACTTGCAATCAAAGCGAGAAGCGAGAAAAATGTTCTGAAACATTTATATTCCTTTCATTTGAAAGATGAGAAAATTTAGTACAGGATATAGTAGTGGAACAACTAAATTAGTGAATTTTAATAACATTTTGGAGGTGAAACACTTAAAAGTTAATAATTTTAAATGTGTTATTTTTAATTTTATCCTAAAAATTTATATTAAACTAGATTGTTTCTATCAATTAAAATGAAGTTATTTAACCGCTCCACAATTTATTCTATGACGCACAACTTTTATCTTTCTCAATTTGGCTGCAATATCGATATAAACAACTCCTGGTGAAAATTCAAGTAAAATCTTCAAAAATCACGGTTTTTACCCCACTGTACATGTAATACCCACTTAAACTTCACCTAACGTTGAAAGGTTACATTTCTTTATGAAATAAGCCATATTTGAAACATAAAAAAAGTATTTTTTTCCAAACTGAATATAATCGAGTCCAAAATTGTATATAATCGAGTCCGACCTGTACTGTATTCTATTAGTCAAATCATTTAATTTGATACCAATATTGAGGGGATTGCAAAAAATACATAGTCGACCATTTTGTGGCGGCAACCTTTTCGAATTTATGTTGTTCATAGTGTAGTGTATTCTCCAAATCAAGCCATTCAGCCATTTTTTTGCGGCGGCCAAATTGAATTTCTCAAGATCATGGAATACGCAGTTTTATAACGACAGTAAATTAAATGTATGTTCCAAATTTCAGATCAATCATTCAACAGGAACGGTGTCAATTGTCTATTAATGTGGGACAACCCAACAAACATTCAAACATACATAGAAACAGGTCAGGCTGAATTAAACCATTCAAAAAGTAATTAGTTGTTTGGGGACTGCGGCCATCTTGAAATTGGATTTTTCATTATCTGCTATGTTCTACTAGTCGAGAACTTTCTTTTGATACATTTTTGGGCATTTTTCATAAATAACTGTGTTCTACTAGTCAAGCCTTTGATACCCATACTGATGGGACTCTGAGAAAATAGGTAATCCACCATTTTGTAGTGGCCGCCATCTTAAATTTGCATTTTTCATGAATAACTGTATTCTACTAGTCAAGCCCTTTCATTTGATATCCATATTGATGGGGTTGTGAAAAAAATATATATGGCGCCATTTTGTGGTGGTGGCTATCTCGGATTTGAATTTTTCATAAATAACTGTATTCTACTAGTCAAGCCCTTTCATTAGATACCCATATTGATGGGTTCTAAGAAAATATGTAATCCGCCATTTTGTAGTGGCCGCCATCTTGGATTTGCATTTTTCATAAATAACTGCATTCTACTAATTAAGCCCTTTCATTTGATACCCACATTAGCTATTCAATATAGAATTATTATACAAATTATTCAAAATTTCCGAAAATCAAAAATAAAATACTCCGGATGATCAAATCCCGGATAATCGAGTCTCCGAATAATCGAGTCCGACTAGTACTATGGAGTTTCATTCTTGAGTTTCTGGCTTGGCTTGGACAGCACCTTTCCTTATTTATTTTTTTGCGGTCCGCGACACCATGACTGAAACGTGTTTCTGGCCCCTCTGAAAATAAGGTTGAGTACCGTTGTTCTTGACTATCTAAACATTAGAAATGTACAGAAAAAAAATCTAATTTATTCGAAGACTTCTAGTCTAGAATACCTCCTTAAAGAAATTTGAAATAAGATAATCGAATAGTTTTTTTTTATATGTACTATTGGAGCTTTTTACGATGTGAACAAGCAGTGGTGGCGGAGTTTTCAAAACGACGTGTGCAAAATCGTGCCAAAAAAAAATTAAAAAATCGTAGATATTATACACGGTGCACCCGTGGCCGAGTGTTTAGCCTCTCACATTATCATGCCGGGTGTTCGGGTTCGATTCCCGTTCTGGCCGGGGGATTTTTTCGTCAAAGAAATTTCCTTCGACTTGCACTGTGGTCACGCGTACTCTAGAGCTTGCCCCTCGGAATACATTCAAGGCGTGTTATTTGGCTTAAGAAATCTCAACTAAAGTATTAATAAATGACGATAGTTAATGCATACGTTGAGACGGAAAAAGTTCCACAGGGAACGTTAACGCCATTCAAGAAGAATAAGAAGATATTATACAAATTTGATAAGTAGTTTAGTGAAAAAAAATTGTGGAAAACTAAAGTGTCAATAGAACCTCAAACGACGGTACTTGTTTTTCATAAATTACAATTTCAACCTATTTCTATGGATTAATTTTCGAACAAGTATTGATTTGTTGTTTTTACACTATTATGACATTATAATGTTGTGAAACCAGTGCCGAAATAGTTGAAGACATAAAAAATAGTTTTCTCAATTTTATCGCTTTCTCAATACATTTCAGATTCTCAATGCGCCCAAAGCATGATGTTGATATGATTCAAAGAACTCTGAATTTTTACGTTCCAACTAATGCTTATGTTATTTAGGAAGAGAATAGTTTCAAATGTAGCTGTTTCTTTTAGGATTCAATTAGTTGAAGCCCTTTCTTAATTAAAACTTAAGTGATCGATGTTTTTGATGGTATTTCTCTTCATATAACATTTTCACTTTACCATTGCCCCAAATATTTCTATGAACCTGGGGACAGTTAGGCGAATTTTATTTTCTGATGAATTATCTTCGCCAGCGGACCATCATGGGACTTGATGAACAACATCTTGATAGTACCACCTACGGACCTGGAATTTGACCTCTTTGTTCTGTTCGAGGATTCTTTATTGGGGTATTTATTTGCTCGGTACAACTTAGAAACTTCTCGAAAACTGATTCACTGCACTTCCTAGCGATCACTATCTTGTATTTTCGTCAAACCTTAATCAGAGAAGTTGGTAATATCATTGATCTGCCGGATAACTTTCAACCGACGTTCACGATAGCCGGTTATCCATGTAGAATTGAATTACTAACCATACACTGCTTTTGGTATAATTTAGCAATGATGGGTTTTGCAAATGAGTTTGTATGATGAGTTTCTTTTCTTCTTTATGCGTGTTGAAAAAAATCGATACAAAAAAACACAAATTGATAATGAAAATCTATATACAAGAAACAAAAGGCTATCAAAAGTTTTCAATTCTGAAAAATTAATCAAACCATGATTTGAGATTGGGTAGGTTGGAGCTTAATCTCAATGGTTTATGCCATACACACACGCTTTGATAAGTTTACCTCACATGCACTGTAGTGTCCAAAGTTGTCCCCGAACGAATAAATACAAAATAGTTTGTTATATAATATAACTCGATTTGCTTCAACGCATATCGACGTGCAAATTACAGCTACGGGCCGTTTGTGAATCTCTGACACAATATCCGTGTGACTGTCTGGAACACGGCTTGAACGGCACCCGGGCACGAGGTGCCATGTTCATGTATATTTTATGTAACGCGAAACAAGATGAGCTGCTCTCGAAATGAAAACGTTCATTTCATTCGGTCGCTCCGGGATAGAAACTTTTATTCCATTTCCAGAAGCGATTTATGCGCGCGCTACAGCAGCCCACGGCATGCAAGGATTCATCTCGGTTGGTCCGTCGATAGCCGGGGACGAAGCTCCAGCTCCAGTGACACTTGTGGCGTTATGGTGGCGTTTCCCATCGTAAGCGAAATGTAACTCTTTCCGTAATAGGTGAGGGATTTCGTTTCACGCCGGAACCACCCCGCGCGCGGAACACGATACCTCGACTTGTATTTGAATATTTCCCCTTCTCTCCTGCCTCGTTTGTGTCTGTTTCCTTTCAAAAGTAAAATGGAACCGATGAAATGTCTGCAACGAGTTCTACCATTCGCGATCGAAATTGCTTTTTAGCTCACTTTGTGGTGGGCTTTGTTCGTATAATGAAATAATCCAGAGCCTGAGTTCAATTTTGGTGCGATGAATGTATAGAAAACATTCACTTGAGGTTAATTTTTTTTACCAACAAGACTCAAAATACATCACAGGTGTGGATTGATGTAGAATTCAATTTCAATCAAAGAGTATTTATCCTATCAAATAATCAGTATACAAGGCGAACAGATGATTTTTTCAGTTGGCTTACAATCAACATTAAATAAGTTAACGTGTAGTATGTTATTCATATTCTCAAACAGCGAAGAATATTTTATGTTCTTCATTAGATGTGCGCGTCGGAAACGCACACACGTGATGCTGAGGAATGTGGCAGGTAATTTATGATTCTAGAGTCGGGTGCCTGCTCTCTTTTGCTATTCGCAATCATAAATCAAGCGAATGACATTGAAAATTGAAAATATCAGATGGCGAACGGAACCCAAGAAAAAGCCATTTTTCTTTTACCTTCACATGTGAACTATTACTTTTACAAATCCGATAAAATGATCACAGCTCCCCGGCAATATTGGCAAAAGTTGCCCTCGGAAGTAGAAAAGGGAATGAAATATGCCGAAACGGACACTCGCCGTATGGTTCGCATTTTGAGGTTTGTTGATTTATTATTCCGTATTGACAAAGTACATGCTGGAATCGTAATTTTGCTGGCTGATTGAGCCCTATGTTCGGGGATTTTGGATTTTTTCCTTCTGCGAACACATTTAATTTCATTTGTCGCTCGACTGAAGTCTCCAGTCTCCGATTGAACTCACACGGGTTCTGTCAATTTTGTCACTAGACAGGATACATTATTTAGCACGAGCCCAACAAATGATTTAGCGCCGTTCGGATATCTTTAAACATACGCTGGTGAAGGTGCAAAGTTCTTGAAAGCAATCACGGCGCGAAACAAAAATATTCATGTACACTGGGAGATGAAAAGAGCCCCCCGTTCTTGGGAACGTCTGAGTTCGCTTCCATCCCATTAAAGGATTTTTTTCTCAAGTACATCTGCACCAAATTGTGCTGCGGAGATGTAAAAATACACGTTTGTATATTCCGAGTACGATCCCGGATCACGCTGTTAGGATGTAGAAAAATCTTGTACAGCTGCGGTCCTTATGGAAACTCTAGTCAACACGGATATTGCCGACATGCATAACATGGGTCTCATTTTTATTTAAAATTTATTCATCGGCACGTGATCGGGAAAAGTATGCCTTACACGTTATATGTCTGCCCAGAATCAATTTCGTCATGTGTGGATGTGAGAGGGGAAAATTAATGATATGATGATTGCTTGATTCCCAATCGGTTCGTTCATGTTTATTACTCCGAAATTTGTTTGCAAGCATGTTTACCATTGTTCGTGTATACGAGGCCCGACGTAAAAAGTAATGAGACAGAGTATTCGTATTAAGACTATATCAAGGTCTTTTACACCATTTGTTTCCAACCGGTGACCCACGGCCTCCAGAGGAGCCGCTAAACGTTTCCAGAGGAGTCACGAGGGCCTTGTATAAAATACGAGGGTCCTTCAAAAAATAAGTTTCAGTGCCTCAGAAATCGCGGAAAAATGAGGTTAGGACAAAAAACAAGTCCATTGAATTTTTTCAATTGCTCTTGAGTTACGCGAACAGAATGGGCCGCGCATTATCGTGGATGAAAAACACTCCTTTCGTCAATAAACCTGGCCTTTTGTTCTTAATCGCGGTTCTTAATCGGTCCGAAACTTCACAATCGTACGGTGATGAAACAGGCGTTCGGCGGTCAACGATTCGATAACACTGAAGAAATTCGTTACGGAGTTACATCGTACTTCAAAAAGTTGGACGCTACGCACTTTGCGAACAGAATAGAAAAACTCGTGCCACGCTATGAAAAATGCCTCGAACGTTACGACGATTATGTAGAAAAATAGAAAATAAAACGTAGATTACGAAAATCACCTTGTTTTTTGTCGTAACTTCATTTTTCCGCGATTTCTAAGGCACTGAAACTTATTTATTAAACGATCCTCGTACATCCTTTCCGTATGCTGAATAAAGGTATTGGTGCTTTTCGAAGAATACGTACGGGTTCAATACTAACCAAAACATTCCAAGGACAACACCATAGATGTGGAATTATTTCGAAACCACGATGCTTATCTCGGATGCCAAAGACTCGATGCAATACAGCAACGATATTAGATGAACATTATCGCAATCTTTAGTGCTTCAAGTAGTATTTAATGAATACACATTCAGTTCGAATTAACCGTATAATGAGTTTTGAGACATGAGTATATTTTTTCAGCCATTCCATGCTGAACCGATATAGTGGTTCTCAGATTTCCGCGAAGAGAGGTAGTTTTGTTCCTTACCCGTATTTTTTTACTTTTTCATTTTTTTTTGCAAGTGTGAATTGGCTTGGCTTCAATTTGGTATGCCGATCATCTGAATCAGTCCAGTAGTTTAAACGATATGAATTTAAAAAAAGGCATTTTTGGAAAAAGGCGAAAAATTGATTTTTCGGACCATCGGTTAACTTTGAAAAATCTCAACTCAAAAACGAAAAAAATCACTCTGATTTTTTGATATATTATCCAACAACCTCAGCTTCTAAGAAAAAAATATTTTAAAAATTTGGCGCATTTGGTCCCAAAATCATATAAACCATAAAAAACCAATACAGTAAAAAATTACGAAAACAAAATCAATTTTTTATAATATTTTTCCAAAGAAGCTTAGCTTCATTGGCTTCAATTTCACATGTCGATCATCTGAGTCGGCCCAGGAGCTCAAAAATTATGAATTTTAAATAAAAAGTCATTTTTGGAAAAAAAAAACAGAGATATGTAAGAATTCGGTGGAATTGAACTATATAGTGCAGGATATTGTTGCTGCCCCTTGAATCGTATCGCAGTTATAATCGTTACGGTAATACGCGTCGCTTTGCCACACGAAGTGAATAATGAACAAGAAGGTGACAGTTCAGAACAATATAAACGCATGAGACCGAATCATAGAGAAGTGAACTAAAAAGTTAATTTCCTGAATTTTTGTTTTAATTAAAATAAGCACAGAGAAAAAACTAATTTGTAAGTAACGCAACGAATATAATGTAAAACAATGAATTTAAATAAATTATATTTTAGTCGAGTCGCTGTAGAACGGACTTCGAAAAGTTTTCCAATTATTTAATAGATATAATAACTAACTTTATTGTTGTGTCCAAGCGCGAAACATTCAAAAAACTTAAATTCCAGTGTTTTACAACTATAGAACCAGATGGAAGAACTCTCACTCCTTAACAAAATTAACGTAATTTTTTGAGCTAACGTAAGGACAGTTATCACCACTCACGAGACGCGACACGGGACTAAGACACAACACTTATAGTCCTTACATCACATTGTTTTTGATGCACAAACAGCAATATTCTGATTCTGAAGTACTTCATTGCACTTCTGACTGTGCATTCTTGTTGAGTGGTTCTATAGTTTTGAAACGCAGTGTATTTCAATAATGATTTAAGGAATTTAGGTAGGAACAACGTATAAATCTATCCCATTTAGCTTTATATGTGTAATTGTTCGTTTTACCACCATCATTTTAACCGCATACTAAAAATATGTTCGATTTGATGACTTTTGACGTAGGACTACGTTTTTGTTTTCTATATACAGTGATAGACATTTGTTTATCCGCACTTGAAAAAAAAAACTTGAAACACTTACGAAACAATTAGAAATGGTCTTTCTATCGAGATCAGTGCCACGACGACGACGATATTGAATTAAAGAGACTTCAAACTCTGAGAGTTCATTCGTCTCTAGAGCAAACTGACCAGACGTTACGCGGGACAGTCCCATATTTCAGCAAAATGTCCCGCGTAAGACTACGTCCTGCGAAACGTCCCGCATTTGGCAAAAGAAGCGAAAATGACCCGCGATATCAATATATTTCAATATTACAACTTGATTATGTTGATTTTCTTCAATGGACGAACCTCAAAATCCAGAACCTCCGCTTCTGGTTTCTTTATCTGCTCCGTCTCCTGTTGTTTTTGTTTGCACCGCAGAGTCAACCTTTTATGACTATCGGAGAGCTGATTTCTCATCAATGAATGGTTTTTTCCGTAGCATCGATTGGAATGAAATTTTGAAGGACTGTGATATCGACATATCAACGTCTCCCTTGTCCAATGTGCTGCTTTACGCAATCGAACAGTTTGTTCCTAAGAAGAAAGCCAGTAAAATAGTTAGCCCTCCATGGACAAACAGGAACTTAAAACGATTGAAATCCATGAAAAGATTTTACTTAAGGAAATTTTCCAAACATCGCGATTGTCTATGGAGGACCGTTATTCTTCTGCAAACAGGAATTACAAACGACTGAATAATGCTTTATACGCCGCGTATCTCAGCCGCATCCAAACAAATCTGCGTGCCAACCCAAGAGGATTCTGGAAACACGTTGATAGTCTAAGAAAAGAATCTGGTCTACCTACAGTCATGACGCGTGACAACATTGAAGCGAACACTACAGAAGATATTTGTGAACTATTTCGGAATCAATTCAGTGGCGTTTTCGTTAGCGAAAGTCTCAGCAATGATCAGGTCTCTGCAACTGTGACCAGTATACCCTGCCTGCCATCTATCGCAGACTACCCTGTAATAAACTCAAAATCTGTAGAAAAGGCTTGCGGTAATCTGAAGAAATCTACTAATGCTGGACCCGACAATATCCCATCTGTAATTTTGAAGATGTGCTCTAACAGCCTCTCGTTACCGCTGAGCATCTTGTTCAGCCGCTCCATCCTTAGTGATACCTTTCCGAATGAATGGAAAAAATCATTCATCTTTCCTGTTTTCAAAAAAGGATGCAGGAAGGCTGTTAAGAATTATAGAGGAATTGCATGCCTATGTGCTATCTCCAAGCTTTTCGAGGTTATTGTGTTAGACTTCATTTCTCATGCTTGCAATAATTACATCGCCGAGGAATAACACGGCTTCATGCCCAAACGATCAACTGCAACAAATCTTGTTTTGTATACCTCGTTCATAGCTCGTTCACTTGAAAGGAGACAGCAGATCGACGCAATATACACTGATTTCTCTGCTGCGTTTGACAAAATCAACCATAACATCGCTGTAGCTAAGCTTCAGCGCCTTGGTTTCAATGGCTCTTTTCTCAGCTGGCAACGTTCTTATCTAACCGACCGTGTCATGTCGGTGAAGATCGATGATACCCTATCTACTCCATTTCCTGTAACGTCCGGTGTTCCGCAAGGGAGTCATCTCGGTCCGTACATATTCCTTCTGTATCTTAACGACATCAATTTATGTTTGAAGTGCTTGAAACTTTCATACGCAGATGATTTCAAATTATTCCTTCCTGTGAATTCCACTGTAAACGCCGAGTTTCTTCAAAAACAGTTGGATATTTTCGACGAATGGTGTGTGAATAACAGAATGACTCTAAATCCATCGAAGTGTTCTGTGATATCGTTTTCCCGCAAGCGCTCTTCAATAATCTTCGATTATAAGCTGCATGGTGTAATATTGGAACGTGTCAACACCATTAAAGACCTTGGCGTCATGTTGGACTCCAAACTGACATTTCGTGCCCACATTTCCTACATCACGTCCAAAGCTTGTGTAGTATGGTCACCATACTACCAAAATAGCATTCAGCGAATCGAATCAATTCAACGGAAATTTGTCCGATTCGCCTTGCGCAATTTGCCGTGGAATGATCCTCTCAATCTTCCAAGCTATGAGGACCGTTGTAGACTGATTGGGGTGGACTTATTACGTTCTCGAAGAGATGTTGCCAAGGCCCTATTTACGTCAGATTTGATTTTATCAAACATTGATTGTCCTGAACTTCTTCGGTTGATCAATTTCAACATTAGCCGGCGTTATTTGCGTACCAATAATTTCTTGTTCCTCCCATCATCAAGCACTAATTACGGTTATAATGAACCCGTTTCTAGTATGTGTCGTGTGTTTAACCGATGTAGTTCCTGTTTCGATTGTCATCTTTCTCGTTCGTCCCTTAAAGCTCTGTACTCTGTAGTCCTCACATAGATTTAGTTTACCAATAAGTTAGTTTTAAGAAGTACAAATACTTCTTTAGTAGTAAGGTCGATCATTAGGGCACTTATGTAAAGCCTGTTGACGTTTTTGAATAAATGAAATGAAATGAAATGAAATTGGGCTTGGGATCAAAATTTAACGAAAAATTGAGGGATTTGAATTGCATTTTATCGTAAATCCTTATTGCGATACATGTTATACTATATACCATTAGATGGGAAATTTATTCAGCATTTTTTTATCATAACACAAGATAGTAAAACAAACAAACAATTTAACAAACAAAGTAGGCATGTGTAATATCGAAATTACTCGCTGTTTGCGCTGTGGGAAAGAGCAATAAACAACATGTTTACATACAATAGCCTCCATATTAACACTTTGGCGTCCGACGACTCCACAGTGGTTACGTACGAAAACTAGCGGCTGACTGCCGGCGACATCACAGTGGTTACGTGCGCATAGTATCTCAGTGGCCGACGACAGCACTTTAGTATCGTTTGCCCCTACAGAATGAGTTTTGTTTCGGTAACAATAACTTACACACGCCTACAAGTTTCATGTTTTTATCAGTAGGGGAGGTAGGGAAATACGGACATATTAAGAAGAACTTCAATTATGTCTTTCGAAACTCATGTTTCTCCAAACTAAAATGCAATTTCTTGCATTGTAATATACTGTTATTCGAATTAATCGGCCGAAAGTTTTTCAATGTTTTCACTCAAATTAATATGGACCGAGAAGAAGAACATTTTTTCGATGATTACCCGCATGGACATATAGTGGGGGAAATATGGACAGTTTTGTAATATTGACGTATGTATATTAGAGTTCCAATGGATGTATGGGAAAAAAGTGACCCTCGAATTTTCAAAGCGAACTTGATTGAAAATGTTGATTCCCACGAAAAACTACTCTGTGCAAAATATCAGCTCAGTCGGACTTCATTTACTAGTGTCGCACAGCGGTCAAAGTTTCAGTTTTTAGAAAATCGAAAAATCACCCAAGGAAATCGGGGTTTTCGAAAAAAAATTGTTGATGTCAAATGTCTTCAAATTGCATGAAACGTCGAGATCTACTGTCATCTCAATTTTTTTTTTGTTAAAAATCGAAACTTTGGGACTAGGTCATTTTTTCGGAGTACGAAGCAAAACGTATGGTTTAGGGTGCCAATGAAAATCGTCATATCGATTTTCCATACGGGACTCACTGCAAAATATTAGCTATATTAGCCTCTACTAGAAAGTAGAGGAAATCGGTGTTTTCAAAAAAAAATTGTTGACAAATGTCTTAGAATTGAATGAAACGTCGAGATTTAACTCGTTAAACAAAATTGTTGTCAAAAATTGACTTTTCGGCACTTGGTCGTTTTTGTCTGAAAAGTCGATTTTTGACTAATTTTTTTTTCGAGATAACAGTAAATCTCGACGTTTCATGCGATTTTAAGACATTTGGCATCATTTATTTTTTAAACCCCGATTTCTTTTACTTGGGTGATTTTTTCGGTTTTCAAAATACTCAAACTTTGACCACTGTGCGACACTAGTAAATGAAGTCCGATTGAGCTGATATTTTGCACACGGTAGTTTTTCGTGGGAATCAACATTTTTAATCAAGTTCGCTTTGAAAATTCGAGATGGCCATTTTCATTGGCGCTCTAATGTATATCTTCGAAATGTCATGGAAGTAGGGCAACAGGGTTGAGAACTAATGAAAACTAACGATGAGATTAACAATTTATAATTTCCTGATAATGTCAAGAACGGGCGGTGACAAGCCAACTAATCCGAATTAGCGCTGCCGGCGCCAATATTTTTTTACGAAACGTGCGGACGTCAAAGTGTTAAAAAATTAACATACGACCGTTCGCCATATGGGTTGATTCCGAACGAACTGATTGTAAGCAAACTGTTTGAGAACGAGATAAGGGGGAAATCTCGGTCTGGAAAGTTGGAACAATCGATTTTTTTGCATTTTGGGAAGCTTGCCTCAGAAATGTTCAATTTTTCTATATTTGATTTCGTTGGAAAGTTACAGTCAAAAGTATGAAAATTACCTCAAGGGATATACGAGGGTGATCCGATGAGTACTTAACCTCATCGCCCGATGGTGTCAGTATGACAAGAGTGATTACTTATCGTGTAGTACATTCTCGTAAACGGCTATTGTCAAAAGTTCAGCCGAATCGAACTCGTAGTTTTGTTTTGACCGTGTGTGGAAGCGGGCGTGTCCGCGGATTGTAGAAGAATGGAAAAAATGGAAATTCCGCCGTCGCCACGGTCAAATTGGTCGATTTGCACTGCGAACTGCTATCCCATCCACCGTATTCTCCAGATTTGACCCCGTGCGACTTTCTTTTGTTTTCAAACTTGCGACTTTCCGCGCGACTTCCTGTGCGATTTTTTTTTTTCGTTTCCAAAGTTACTCACCGGGCAGAAATTTGCGTCGAATGAGGAGGTCATCGCCGCCACGGAGGCCTACTTTGCAGACCTCGAGAAAACGTATTTTCCAGATGGATTAAAGAAGTTGGAGCATCGCTGGGTAAAGTGTATCGAGCAAAAAGGAAACTATGTTGAGAAATAAATCGCCACTTTTCCAAAATTTTTGTTTTTTTATGTGCTAAGTACTTATCGGACTACCCTCGTAGTATTCCTGTACGAATTTTTAAACTCGTTTTTTTTCCAAACCATGTTTACGACCGCACTAATTCTAATTTTTGGCAAATTTGACGACAATGGCCGAATCATTAGCACCTGGAAACTCAGCAGCTTCATTTCAGTGATCTTTTACGTTTTGATTTGGAAAAGTGAATTCATTTTAAAAGCGTGTTCATTCCACTCGAAAATCCGTTTTTGTCATTGTCACCAGTCCCGTTAGCGAACGACTACTGTACCAAGTTAGTTACCAAGAAATTACAAGTAAAATTCTAAAATTATTCTTTCTCGCTCCATCAAATACGTGGGTGGGTCTAACTATGAATAGAACTAGTCAGCTAAAATACAGTCATACTCCATTAATTTCGTAACGTGACTACACTGGGAATCCTGTTTTCTGTACAAAGGGTGTTGTCACTTCCCAAGATCCCTGGTTTTTATTTCACTAGCTTTAAAGAAAACAGGAAATTATGTTGAAATGGTGTAAACAAATCAGAGAGCATAGCTCATTTGTATATTTTGAAACGGTTTTTTTTCCCTGTTGGATGTGAACCACTGCGTCCATTATTCTGAACTATTGTGGTATATCCCATTTTTTTGTACTCCGCTTCAAGCTTGCCTACTACTTATTGATGAAGAAGTAGACTGAAAGCTATAGCGAGATAGGTGCCAATCAGGAATACTCTGTTTGATAAATTTTATAATCCTGATCGGCGACGCAGACCAAATTTCCTTGGGCTCCAAAATAGCCTTATCAAGGTATTGCAGTCTGCGTCTAGTTAGAGCTCCACAATTACAGAGCAAATGTTCCGAGGTTTCACTTTCGGTATAACAAAAACGACAAATATCATCTTGCACTAAACCTATGTTTTTGAGATGGTATTTACTCGGACAGTGTCCTGTTATAAGGCCTGTGATTGTGCCTAAGTCTTTCTTATTAAGACTCAGCAATTGTTGAGTAATTTTAATACTCGGCGTGATAAATTTTTTTGACTGGTTAAGTTGTACCGCCAACCAGTTGGCTAATACTTCCCGGTCTTCCCAGTTCTTCAGCTCACCTTTCAACACACAGTCAGATATTCCACAGAAAGGTTCTGGACCAGTGAAAGGTGAGCTTGAGCCTTTCCTGGCAAGTTCATCTGCTCGCTCGTTTCCCTCTATTCCACAATGGCCAGGAATCCAGTACAGTTGTACCGAACTTATCCGACTTAGTTGCCGTAAGAGGAGAATGCATTCCCAGACAATTTTTGAGGAGCATTGAAAAGCATTTAGAGCTTTAAGTGCCGCTTGACTGTCTGAGAATATGCAGATGTTAGCATGTCTATATTTTCTTTTAAGGCAGACATTTGAGCATTCTATTATCGCAGCTATTTCTGCTTGAAAAACTGTTGGCCAGTTTCCCATAGCTACAGAGATTTTTGTTCTGGGACCATACACTCCAGCATCTGTTCTGATTCCCATTTTTGACCCATCAGTGTAGAACATGATTGAACCATTACGAACACTGGGACCGCCTTCATTCCATATTGAACGAGAAGGCTCGATTACACTGTATGGAATGTCGTAGTTAGTCCTAGGTTCCATCCAATCACTGTTCATCTCTGAGGATGGTCCTACGGGTAAGAGATTCAGGATGCTCAAGTGACCAATTTTGTCTCCGTCTAGTATTTTTCTCCATTGTTTAAGCTTTAGAGCGCTTTTCTTAGCCTCTAGCTGAACATGTTGGTTCAGAGGTAGCAAGTGAAGGATAGCCTCCAGTGCCTTCGAGGGTGTGCTTCGCATTGCTCCAGTAATTGCAATGCTTGCTAGTCGTTGGAGTTTGTTTAGCTTTTTTGTAGCTACAGTCTCATTGGTCTTTGGCCACCAGACTAATGAGGCATAGGTTATTCTAGGCCGCACAATGGCAGTGTAGACCCACATTACCATTTTTGGTTTAAGACCCCATGTTCTTCCTATCATTTTAGAACATGCCCATAGGGCTGTATTGGCCTTACTGATTATTGCATCTAAGTGCGCATTCCAGTTGAGTTTAGCATCTAGGATAACACCTAGATATTTCACTGAAGCGCTGCATTTTATTTCCACTCCCCCAAGATATAAAGACTGCAGATGCTGTTTTTTCTTTTTGGTGAATGGAACAATTGTTGTTTTCGAGGGATTTATGCTCAGACCTTCTGTGGTACACCAATTTTGTGTTAGGTTTAAGGCCATCTGCATTCTGCTCGATATCACGTCGTCGAACTTGCCTCGTATCATTATGACTAGATCATCGGCGAAGCCCACAATTTCAAAACCTTTTGCCTCTAAACTTGTCAGAAGGTCGTCAACTACTAGTGACCAAAGGAGAGGTGATAGAACGCCTCCTTGTGGGCAACCCTTTGTTGCAATCACATAATTAGACGACCCGCCCAGCTCCGAGGTGATTTTTCTTTGTGTGAGCATGCCATGGATCCATTCGACTATACAGTTATCAAAGTGTCTTCTTCTCATTGCCTGTGCCATTGATAGATAAGAAGCATTATCAAAAGCACCTTCGATGTCAAGAAACGCACATAATGCGGTTTCTTTTGACAAGAGAAATTTTTCAATTTTTGTCACAAGCATGTGTAGTGCTGTTATTGTGGATTTGCCTGATTGGTAGGCAAACTGGTATTTGGATAGTGGGTGTTTGGACATGAATACAGACTTTATGTATTCATATAATACTTTTTCCATAGTTTTCAACAGTATTGATGATAAACTAATTGGTCTGAAAGCCTTTGGAAGTGATTTGTCGCGTTTTCCCGCTTTTGGGATGAAAACTACTTTCACAAGTCTCCATATCGAAGGAATGTGCTCTAGTATCAGAATTGCCTTAAAGATCTCGATTAGAGACGGAATTAGTTTTGATTCTCCATTTTGAATCAAGGCTGGAAAAATCCCGTCTGCACCTGCAGATTTGTAAGGTAGAAAGGATCTCACCGCGTTTGCTACTCTGGCCCTCGTGAAGACTAACCCAGCAACTATGTTAGCGACATCCTTTGCACTTTCGGGTCCTATGAGACGCCTTCGAGAGCATATTGTGTCGCCATTATAGCCAGGATTTGTGTCCGAGTGGACAGATGTAGATCCCGGAAAGTGAGTCTTCATCAGTAAGTCTAGTACTTCTGAGGGGGTTTTTGTGAACGAACCGTCGTCCTTTTTAAGCGATCCAAGCCCGTTCGAGTGGTCTTTTGCCAAAGTCTTGTTGAGTCTAGCAACGATTGGGGTATTTTCAATGCTTTCGCAGTTATATACCCAGGATTTTCGTTTAGATCGTCTCAGTTCTTTACTGTACTCAGTTAGGGCTCTCTTATATTGAGACCAGTCTGAGGTAATTTTTGCTCTGTTGAACAATTTACGCGCCGTTTTGCGAAGCCGTTCGAGCCTTTTATTCCACCAAGGAACGTTTCTTGTCGAAGAAACTTTTCTCAGTGGGCAATTACTGTTGTAGGCAGAGATTATCGTTCCATTTAATTCTTTTGTAGCTGATTCAATCTGTTGAATCGACCTTATTTTTGAGTTTAGAGTTTTAGACTCGAGTTCAAGTGCATACCGATCCCAATTGGTTTTTTTGGGATCTCGGTATTCTCTATGAACTTCCATGCCACCATTCCATTCAAAAATAATGTGTCTATGATCAGACAAAGACGCCTCATCGGAAACGTGCCAGTTATGGATATTTTCTTGAATAGCCGGACTGCACAGCGTTAGATCTAAGACTTCTTGTCTGATAGCGTTAATGAAGGTTGGTTCATTCCCTTTGTTAGCAATATCTATGTTGTTTGACGAGAGAAATTGTAAAAGACACTCACCTCGGTAGTTGATATCCGTACTTGCCCACATAGTGTGATGAGCGTTGGCATCACATCCGATTATGAAGTCCTTGTTAATTTCCCTGCAGTAGTTTACAAACGCCGCTACCTCTCGTGGAGGAACCTCAGGAACGTCGCCTGGAAAGTAAGCCGACGCAATTACGATGTCGGCCCTTCCTTTGGCGGTAGGAACTTCCACTCTGATCGCGACGATGTCCCTTTGAATGAACTCTGTAATAGGAAAGCATTTAATGTTTGCATTTACTAAGACAGCAGCTCTTGGGGAGTCATGCTTGTCATCATAGAACAACTTACATGAACCTGTTTGAATACCTAGTATTCTTCCTTTGTGAACCCAAGGCTCTTGTATAAGAGCTAGATCCACAGCGTCTTTTGTAAACTTCCTGGATAGCACGCTCGACGCTGCTTTGGCGTGGTGGAGGTTTATTTGCAGAACTTTAGTGTTCTGCATTAGGTTGGGTTATCCGATCTGGTGGTTCATTTGGGAGGATCGGAGTCCCATCTGTTTTTTTGAAAATCAGGTCAGGTTTTTTGCTTGTTCCAGCTTCCGTATTCGTATTAGATCTGGGATGGGTATGAAGAAACTCACCTTTTTTACTTGGCACAATCGAGGTTCCTAACCTGTTTGCGATAACCATTGAGTTCGTACCGCTTGGGCCGGGAATACTCAGGATGCCAAGCTTCTTGTTTTTCGGAGAATCTTCACGAGGGCGCTTTGGTTTTCCAGAAACCCTTCTGCCGACTTCTTGAGTTTTTTGTGGTTCCACTATTTTGGAGTCACTAGTCTCCGAAGACTTCAGGTTTCCTGGGTTTTTGGAATTTTTAGGTTCCTCGTTTTTTGGCCCCAGATCTCCTTTGAATACACCGGAGCTTTTATGGATTATGACTTGGCGCTGCTTTGGATTTGTTTTCCTCAGCTTAGTTTCGCCAAATCGGAAGTTTATGTTGAAGTTTGTGCTAGTTAGTTGACGCATCGAAGCTTCGACTGTTAGCGTCCAGTCCGCGTGAATTTCGTTGGGATTGGATCTCTTTAGTATTCGCCATTTATCGGTGGAGAGATTTTCATTTTGACTCTCAATGAGGCTTTTGAGTCTCTCGTCGCTGAATGTTGCGCTTTGTGGGAAAAAGGCATGGAGAATTTCTGGACGCGGAATATTTTTGGCGTCTAGAGCAACCAGTTTGATGTTGTCGTCTAGGATTATCCCGGGAACCACTTTCTTCAACCATTCCGAAGTTTGATGATCTTTGCACGAAAGGATTAGATAACCTGACTTATACGAGCAATTGAAAAATTTGGGCTTAACCGGCTCGTTTCTTTGTTGCTCTATTGCAGTGAGTAGAGCATTCTGGATGGAATCTAACTGAGCCGTAGTAAGATCGGTGTTGGGATAGTCCTCCGGGAGTATTCCAACTTTGATCTGTTCCAAAGCTTCCTTGAAGGAGATTCCAGTTTCGACAGAAGTTATTGTGGAGTCTTTGTTTTGAAGAGTGTTTCGAGCATCTTTTTTTGCTCGTTCAACCCCGCTCTTTTACGGGGGCAGAGATTTTGTTTGGATTTTTTGAGAATCGGTTTTTCGTCCAGAGATGTGCTGACTCAGTGCTTGCTGCCGAGCTTCCTTTGCAGGGATCCCGGCTGCGACCAAGTTCTTCAGTCTCCTTCTCTGACCCTTGGTGAGGTTTTTCTTCCACGAAGAGTGGACCTCAGCTGAATCTAGCGCTTTAGGTTCAGTTTTTGTAGTGATGTTACTTTCGTCACTATCATCCTCTAGCGACTCACAACGAGTCGGGGTGTTGAGGATGGAAGAGGAACAGGACTGAACATCCGCAGGTGTGTCACTCAGTACTTCATCCTCTTCGACATTCATAGAGTCGACCTCTATGACGATTTTTTCCGACAGAGAGAGGCTGCCGGAACCCGGAAGATTTTTGTTTTTTGTTGAATTATTCATGAAATTCCCACGAGTTGCGCGGTAAAGAAGTTCAACTGCATCAGTGACCCGCTTAATGCAGAGGGGGCAGACGATACTGTGGAGGGTGCCCTGGTACTCCACAGGCTCCGTTAGAGGCAGGGTATTTGATTGAAACCCCCCCAACCATTCATCCCTCAGCACGGGTCGCGTCACACCTTGGATTAGGGGTTTATCCATTACTTTCTTTCCATAATAACCATGGATAACAGCTATTACAACCATCCTCCTTTTAGGGGCTTTGGACCCACTGCTCTGGTTCTCAATAGTTTCAGGTTCTTATACGGACATGCTATTATCAAGATAATTTCAGGTTCTTATAAGGACATGCCATTATCGAGATCCGTCATTCGCAGGCGGAGTTCAGGCGGAGTGAAACGGTTCTGAAAAACATTAATATTTAAGAATAAGAAATCGCAAATAGTTAGCAGTTATCGCATCATAAGAGTTTTCGACTGACAACAAATGGATTTACCTACAAAATATTTTTCAACTAATGATTCTTGTAAAAACATTGAATCAATATTACTTAATTAACTTTTATCAATCATGTAAATGTGCAAACATGTGTTCGTGAATATGTTGTCAAGCTATGCGAATATGTGACTATACGTTTATGATATACGAGTATGATAGATTTCATACAACACATTCACATTTTAAACATTCTATTCTAGATCCCAAAATAGGCTAAAAAGAAGTATTGATTTGAAATACCCCACATAAATATATATTTTCTAACAGCATCAAGCAACTGTGGGAGATAAATGAATACGCATTCGGAAGGTATACAACCCGAAACAAAATAATACCGGATAAAGCCATTACGTTCGGCGGAGCAGGAATAATATCATACTCTCGTCATCTCACACACAATGATGGACGCTAAAAGCGAACTGAATTCCAGCTCATCCGTAGCGAAAGGCCAAATTGGGATAATATATCTGCCCGATCCACGGCCGGTTCCGATTGTGCAACAATTTTTCACATTCCGAAATTCAACCCTGTGCTCTGCTCTCCTGGCTTTGATGGATGTGACGAATTAAAGATAGCTACAAAAATCTAAACAAATGTGCGACCATATTTTATTCTCGCAATTTTCTACACATCGTTTCCGTATATTCCGGAGCGTCGGCCGGACTACCGGTCTGATGCTTTTTGGTGGAGATGTTGTTGGGCAGTAAGAGATTTCATGCGAGTAGGTACCGAGTTCCTTCTGTGGAAGTTTCGTGCTCTCATCTGTACAGCATCGTTTATTGTGTGTAAAATAGTATGCCAAAACGTGAGCTGCTTCAAATGAAAAATAAAGCTCACATATAAACACAATGGATATGGTTTAAGAGGAATGAAATGTTTCCTTAATCGTCATAATAAATAATTCTGTCGCTGATGTTGATGGGGGAGCATTCTCATCTGAGAATAGTATCTGACTGCAGTGCTGCTGTGAGCCATGTTGCTCTTTTCCACTATGTGAACTTCTAGACATCGTAATAACAATAAGAAAGTTTTTTTTTGCTTGTGGCTAAAACACTCCGCTTGCGGTTTTAGCACAGCACATAGAACTGTAATTTGCAAGTTAAGAGGCAACTTTTATACGATGATGAAACAGTAACGAAGAAAGCTACAAATCGGCAATATACAGGTTTTTATGGTCGACAAAACGTTAATTTGCCAAAAAGAGTCTCTTGTGGTTGAACTCTGGATGACTGTACAGTTACCAATTGCACTTCGTGATTGACTATCCTTACTCGACGTACAGAACTCGGTGATTTGCCAAAAAGAGTCCCTCCGGGTTGGTCGCTCAACACAACAAAAGTTGAAGAATCACCCCTCTACGCTCTGTGTGCCATGCGAAAGTAACTTTATTATCGTTTTCAGCAATGACCAATTTGCAAGTTATCGCGGTTTTTAGTACAAGACGGAACTCTAGCAAGCAATGAGTATGCGTTCCACTTTGCTACTTCTCGCCTCTCGTTGGCCACTCTACATATGTGTCAGCTTGAAACATCGTCTTGTCAGCATCAATTCGTGATTCGTAATTTTTGTTGGTTTTACTATTTATGCTTTCTAACACGGTCACTGATGGCATCACTGCTTACGCGTGTGCAAATTATCATCGTTTGCAGAAAATTTCATTGCACTTTTTTATCACAAATCGGCTTATGAATATTTACGATAAGCGACATCCGTTGAATACAACTTGCAAAGAATAGTTTCAACGATTTGAAAATGTAGATTTAATAAACAAAATATTTGTACAGACTGGCGACCGATCAATTGCAAACGTTTGTAAGCAATGTTAAATTTCCGGACAACTATTATGGGAAGGATGGTAAAGACGGACACCTTAGGTAAAAGTTGTTTTTTTTTCGTAAATTCCATATAAGTTTCTTTCTATAATAAAAATTGTTTTTGAGGCAGAAATTTTTAAAATCATTGTGTCCGGCATCCTTGAAATTATAATAAAAAGTCGGGAAAGACGGACACTTGAAGAGAAGGATGGACACTAACTGAGAATTCAAGTCCATGTACTCGATAAGTTTTGGAGAAACCGTAATCTAACGAAAAGGCTTGACTAAAATCACCTAGAATGGCTTGTATTTCTTCTCATTTTTTCATGTCTAAAATAATTTCCGGCATTCGGAATGACAGATTCGGATTACGTTCTGAAAGCCGCTCTGCTGATTCGACCATGATATCTGGTTGCACCCGTGGCCGAGTGGTTAGCGTCTCACATTATCATGCCGGGTGTTCGGGTTCGATTCCCGTTCTGGCCGAGGAATTTTTCGTCAAAAAAATTTACTTCACCTTGCACTGTGGTCACGCGTATTCTAGAGCTTGCCCCTCGGAATACATTCAAGGCGTGTTATTTGGCTTAAGAAATCTCAACTAAGTATTAATAAATGACGCTAGTTAATGCATATGTTGAGACGGCAAAAGTTTCACAAGGAGCGTTAACGCCATTCAAGAAGAAGAAGATCTGGTTGCTCTTGCCAACGCAGTTAGTGGGCATATGTTGAAAAAGAAGGAAGAGATAACTAAACTGCTTTCAAAACAAAATGTTTGTCCTTCCCTTCGGTGGTCTTCGGTCTTTCCTGACTTGAGTAGTATCCTTTTAACATCAATATTTTTGGTGTAGAAATGAGAAACCTTACCGCTGAATCGAAGAAATGGAAGGCAAGTAATGGTAAAACTACTTGTTAGCAATGAGAACCTTATTTTCTGCAGATGAAAATTTACATCGAACTGTTCTTTGCTGATCACTTTTATGTTTTTATTCACAACTAGCTGACCCGGTAAACTTCGTTCCGCTTTTTCGTTTTTTTAGTTATCAATACCTTCAAACATTCACGTTTTCTTGCTAAGCGAACGTTCATGGGTCCAATCGCAGAACTGTTCATTGCATGGTCTAGAAGACCATGCAATTATAAACCCTAAAGATTATTACCATATTTATAAATTATGTTATGGATTTTTGTAATGGAAAAAGGTGAAAAAATGGTTTTGTCGTATAATGGTTAAGTTTGGAAAATCATATCGCAAAAACGAAAAAAAATCACATCTCTGATATCGAGATATGTAAAAAATGAGGTAAAAAATCCTCAGCTTTGAAGAAAAAACATAGAAAAATAGAGCGCCCTCTAGTCCAAAGCCATGAAAACAACAAAAAATGACCACAACCAATAGTTACCAAAATAAAATCCATTTTTTGCCGGTTCAATATTTTTTTTTTGATAAAAGGCTAGCTCATTGGCTTCAATTTGATATGTCGATCATCTAAAACGGTTCAGTGGTTCAAAAGTTTTGTATTTAAAAAAAAGTCATTTTCGGGAAAAAGTGGAAATTATTGATTTTTCGAACCACCCTAAAATGGAAATGGTCACTTTAACGAAAAAATAAAAAAATACGCGTCCAATGTTTCGTGATAAAGAACAAAATTACCACTTTTCACGAAAATCTGAGAACCACTATATCGGTTTGGCAAGGAATGGCTGTATATATAGATTTTGACAGACGGCCAGCTAGGTGTACACAGTGAGTTTCGAATCAATTGATACACTGTAATGCAAGTTTGTACATCATTCAAATTTAAAATTTATTATCATTTATACATAAGTGTCTATCTTACCCGTTCTGTCCATCTTTCCCGGTCTTCCCCTAATTAAACTCTACATCAGTGGTATTCAACCTTTTTTCCATAGGGGCCACAGACACATGTTAATCGAAACGTTTTTGCGGGCCGCAAAAAAAATAAAAATAAAAAAGGGTTGTGTCCAAGGCATTATTAACGTGGGACTACGAAATTATTGTCGGCGGGAACAAACATTATAGGAATCGAAAAACGAAATTCTTTACTAAATAATTTTGAAAAAATTAACTTTTTTCGGATGGTGATAAAAAAAACTTGGAAGGTAATTATATTAGCTTACTTGAAAAAAAATCTACGCCCTTGAGAGCAGCCTTCCGGCAGTTAACCGGAACATTCGCCATGGCAGATGAAAACATGTGTGTAGGTATGTTTTTGAGTTCTTTCTTCTCAGTTTTCGCGACAAAAATATTGGAGTAGATCTTACGCTTCAGCTTTTCCCAGAAATTCTCGATGGGACGCAGCTGGGGGACGTTGGGCGGGTTCGCCGAGTTGGGTACAACATCGATATTCAGCCGTTCCATCTCCTCTAACGGTTGCTCTTCCGGCAAACTACTATAAATTGTCCCCGTTCACGGCCAGTTCGGAGCTAAAAAAGAGCGGCTTTGACATCCTTCTCGCTGATTGTCAGCCAAAGCAGCACCTTCTTGGGGAACTTGATGTGTGAAATAAGCTTCATTTCGTAGCCACTTTCTTCGTGGAGGAAGTAAAATACAAAGTGCCCTGCCAGTCGTTGCCATCCAGGGTAAGATAGGTCTCGTCGTCCATCACCAACACTACGTAGCGAGTCGCAGGGAGAATCAACTTGACAATGTTATTCAGCCGCTGCCGCTGCGTCATTGTCTGCAACTCCGAGACCAGTGGAGGGGACTTGCGCTTCCTGACATGTACTCCTATGTCCATGTTCGCCAGGTACTTTTTCATTATTTGGTCGGATGCACCGACCTCTCGGCCCAGCGCACGCAGCGATGTAGCCACTTTTCCATCGATCTTCTTCTTCAGCATCCTTTGGAGCTTCTTGTCGCTCAGGGTCGTCGGTCGAATAGAACCGTGGCGACAGCAACCACTGTCGAATAAATTCTCTCATTCTGTTTTTCCAGCGAAGAGCACAGCTCTCAGCACTGAAAAATGTCTTCTTCGCCTCCGGCTTGAAATGTGCTGCAATTTGACGCGAAGATGTCGATCGAATAAAAGACACCAATGAGTCATTCATGATGTATCAGTCATCCAGGCAGTGGCAAGGAGACTTTTCAAACAGTCTTCCACAAAGACGAATGTATAGCTCAATTTTCCGAGTGAATGAACTGAGAAATTTCAAAAGAACTACAGAACAATGAACTAAAGAAATTAGAATGCCTCTACAATTCAAAAAATCATGATCCCCAATACCAATACCAAAAAAATCCGAACATATTCATAAAAAACATAGAAAATTTGGAGGAAAATATTTTTTCATATGGCCATAGCGCGTTTCAGGAATTAAGCTTCTAATGAAAATTGATCATTCCGTATTAAATATGAGTTCTATGTGATGGAAACATCTTTTTTCCAAATGTGTGACAAAATCGTGAACTGAAAATGTGTTTCGAAATGATTTATATTTTATCGATTTCCCTCATCTATCTCTATCTTATATATAAAATTCTCGTGTCACGATGTTCGTGGTCAAACTCCTCCGAAACGGCTCGGCCGATTTTAATGATATTATACTCAAAAAACTTGGTAGGCAAGAGAATAGGTCGTAAACTATATATGATACCGCTAGGATACCTATTACTTTATATTTCATACCGATTAAGGTGGTCCCATGCAAATAAAATCTGAATAACTTTGTTTTCGTATTTTTTATCGCGATATATGTATTTTTATATAAACGATACCAAATAATTGATTGGTCGTTCGTTTTTTAAACAGGACGAATTTATTTACGTTGTTTAATGCCAGATGGCACTTCGTCCTCTTCATCGAATTTTACCCTACACATACGCAAGTAACCGTATCGGCTCTGTGGCGGACATGACTTAGTATTGGCTTTGGAAATTGCAATATCTGTGAAAAAAAACAGTACTTTTATTTGTGTTTGCTAAACTGATTTCAATGTTGAAAAAAATAAATAAATTATCTTTTAGATAACTCGTCTTGCTCAAACCTCTGTAGGGGGAAGGAGGCGGGGCCATCATCATCATCATCATCATCATCACCTCAATTCGACTAAAACTAGGAATATCGGAATGCAAAATAACAGTCACGCTATTGTCGTCAATCCTGATAAAAAACCTGATAGAGCACGTGTGTAGATTCAATGCGCCACAGTTACTTTAATTATTAGGAACATCATTACTCATTTCGAATTTATATTTTAATATTATGTGGTTGGAGGAGACGAAACAAACAAAAGAGTGCCCTCGATGGATTCTTATGTGTGTCGTTTGATGAATTGGCGCAGTCAGGACAACGTCATTCTAGGATGTCTTGAGCTGTGTCAATAATCTATGGTCAACATATTCGCAAAGATAGAGAGCGAACGACTTCGATTCCTATGAGACAATCATCAGAAGCGAGGAATGATAGCGAGACGCTATCATGAGTAACACCTACACAGCCTTTGTTCAAACGACAGCACGTGTGTTCAAACAAAAGAAATGCAGTCTTTAATGGGCTCTATTACAAAATTACACGTATTTCGTCCAACATGTTGCTAGACGTATACAAGATTTATAGAAGAATCGTTAAGTTCGGACTGTTTTCTAAGTTTTTAAACAACATCGAGTAATGATTTTCATCCAAATTTAAGCAATTTAAAATTATTTTCGTGTCTGCTAATCTGATACAGATTAAATTGCTCCACGAATACGGATTACTTATTTTAAAGTTTATTTTGCGCCGAAGCAAGGTTGCTACATTTCATAGCACGAATGATCAGATTTCTGAATGCAAAAGACGAATCCTGAGATCCGATCGATCCGGTCCATTTCTCTGTACATCATAGATCTCATCTCCATCTCCACATCACACTCAGGTTCGGGAAGTTCCCACGGTCCAATGCAATACACGGTCAAATCTTCACGTATCTGCTCGATATCAACGTGGAATCTATCCTTCATCGATCATAATCAATTAATTTTATAGATCGTTGAAACATTTGAACACACATGTATTGCAATACATTAATTATTTTTTATTCAACAGTCAAAATATTCACTAGAAGTAATTTATATGGCACAACAACGTTTGCCGGGTCAGCTAGTGTTTTTATATTATGGATAAAGTTTCAGCTGAAATGTAGATAAAAATATAGAAAAAAAAGTTGAGTTAGGATCAGGACTATGTCATCTAAGTATTCAAATAACATGAAGTAATAATCCTCATTCAAATGCTAACAATGTAAAATTGTTTCCGGTCTGCCAATCTGATAGAGAGTAAATTGCTCCACAACTTCTATTTTTCATCAAGACAAAGTTGACTCATTCCCATAGATCGATGAAATTTGAGTCGAACAGATTTAAGAATGCAAAAGTCGAATTCGTTCGGATCGTGGAATCTTTCACTTGACATTTTACTTATTAACATTATTTATTTTTTACTTATTTACATATTGACGTAGGACTACGTCTTTCATTTCTATACCGGGGTGTAAAATCAAAGTTTCGAAAACGAAAGCGTTACGCCGGAGACCGAGATTTTGAGCGTTAATAGCTCCTAAATAAATGAACGAAATGGTATGATAAACACTTCATTCAAAAGATAAAATGTCTACGCGTTATATACTTGTTACTTTTTGACCCAAAAACTTGTTTCAATAGTCTTAAATTTGCTTTCAAAACAGGCTATTGAAATCACCAATCGGTATATAATCGAGCGTCGCTCGGAAATCCACTCAGTTATAATTGAACAGCGATTGGAGCATGTTGTCGCTCATTCTTTGTGTGGACACCGACTGGACAACATCGTTGCTGGACGGGCTGGACGGCGAGGGATCGAGTGCCTTTCTCAAGCCAAGAGGGCGGAGGTGGTAGCGCTGGAGTAGAATAGAGTAGAGTTTTCAAAGGGCCTTTCTCAAGGCTAGAGACGAATGAACTGCAAAAGTTTAAAGTCTCTATAATACAATACCTTCCTTCCTTCCATGTTGTCGCTGTTGTGGTGAAGCTCTTCGTTTATCATGAAAGCGCGGATGAAGGGTGCCACCAAGAGTCTATTTGTGCACCTTAGGACAGAAGGGAATCCATCAGGAGGAGAGTGATGCCACAAACGGTTCCCCGGGAAGAGTTCGGAGCAGCCGCCACACACACACATACACGCGCGGAACTCTTTGTTTGGATGCCATTCAGAATCGAGAAAATTCCGGGGAGATTCAATCGTTGCTGAAAAATAATCTGCCAGTTCCTCTGGGAACTGAAAAATACATTCATGCAAAAGAGTTCATTTTAATGATTTCTATCCATGTAACACTGCGACCAAATATTTTTCAATTAAGTGCTATTAACAGGTGGTTATCGAGTTAGCATTAACCACTGATGGGCTTCGAGTATCGAGGAAAATCTGGAACAAACTAATCGTTGCTGAAAAATACCCTTCCAATTCTCCTGGGAATTGAGAAATACATTGATGTGAAAGAGTTTATTCTAATGTTTTCTATCCATATAACACTGCAACCAAATACATTTTGTTTTGTGATTTTTCAATCGATCGCAATTAACATGGAAGCTTCTGAAAATTACTCTTCCCCATCAGTAGAAAATTTTCGTATCCAATATTGTATGCGCGCGCAACGGAAAATGTTTCGCATCGTGAAAATTATATAATTTTCAATCAATTATTGCTCAGTCGCTGAATGTTTCAAACTCAGAGAGTTCATTCCCCTCTTGTTTGCCTTCCAAATTGCTATCGTAAACCACGCCTTCTCTCGATTCAATCACGCATAAAAAGCATACTTAAGCGATATTCTGGTGGTGAAACGCATTCATTTTTCGTGAGGACATCGACAAGGTAACATCATAATTGAACGAGCTGGACGGCGAGGAATCGAGGGATCGAGATATTCATTACCTAGCCTGACCTAACCTGAAAGACATGCAGTTTGTTTGGAACTGTGAGGGAGGGCAGAAAAGCCGAGCCATCAGGAGGAGAAGAGATAGTGACCAAGAGAGTATCAGCATCGAAAAACGGTTCTTCGGGAAGACATCGAAGCAGCCGCCACACACACACATACACGCGCGGAATTTTTTGACGTTGGACTACGTCTTTCATTTCTATACCGGAGTGTAAAATCAAAGTTTCGAAAACGAAAGCGTTACGCCGGAGACCGAGATTTTGAGCGTTAATAGCTCCTAAACAACTGAACGAAATGGTATGATAAATACTTCATTCGATAGATAAAATATCTACGCGTTCTATACTTGTTACTTTCTGATCCAAAAACTTGTTTCAATAGTCTTAAAATTGCTTTCAAAACAGGTTATTGAAATCACCAATCGGTATATAAGGGAGCACCGCTCGGAAATCCACTCAGTTCTAATTGAACAGCGATTGGAGCATGTTGTCGCTGTTCTGGTGAAGCTCTTCGTTTATCATGAAAGCGCGAATGAACGGTGTCACCAAGAGCCTGTTTGTGCACCTTAGGCCAGAAGGAAATCCATCAGGAGGAGAGTAAAGCCACAAACTGTTCCCCGGGAAGATCTCGAAGCAGCCGCTACACACACACACATAGACGCGCGGAATTCTTTCCGTTTGGATGCCATTCAGCATCGAGAAAGTTCCGGAAAGATCTAATCATTTCTGGAAAATAATCTGCCAGTTCCTCTGGGAATTTAAAAATACATTCATGTGAAAGAGTTTATTTGAATGTTTTCTATCCATGTAACACTGTGACCAAATATGTTTCAATCAAGTGCTATTAACAGATGGTTATCGAGTTAGCTTTAACCACTGGTGGGCTTCCAGTATCGAGGAAAATGTGGAAATATCTAATCGTTACTGAAAATAATCTGCCAGTTCCTCTGGGAATTTAAAATTACATTCATGTGAAAGAGTTTATTTTAATGTTTTCTATCCATGTAACACTGACCAAATACATTTGGTTTTGTGATTTTTCAATCAATCGCAATTAACAGAATAGCTTCTGAAGATTATTCTTCCCCATCAGTAGGATATTTCCGTATCCAATATTGTATGCGCCCGCAATCGATTATTGCTCAGTCGCCGAAAGTTCCGAGCTCAGAGAGTTCATTCCCCTCTAGTTTGCCTTCCAAATTGCCATCGTAAACCACGCCTTCTCTCGATTCAATCACGCACAAAAAGCATACTTAAGCGATATTCTGGTGGTGAGACGCATTCATTTTTCGTGAGGACATCGACAAGACAACATCGTTGCTTAGGGTGCTGGACGGCGAAGGATCGAGATCTGCCCTGAAACGCAGGCAGTTTGTTTGAACCTGTGAGGCAGCACAGAGAAGCCGATCCTTCAGGAGAAGAGAAGGTGACCATCGAAGCAGCCGCTACACATACACATACCCGCACGGAATTCTTTCCGTTTGGATGCCATTCAGCATCGAGGAAGATCCGGAAAATAATCTGCCAGTTCCTCTGGAAATTTAAAAATACATTCATGTGAAAGAGTTTATTTTAATGTTTTCTATCCATGTAACACTGTGACCAAATACATTTGGTTTTGTGATTTTTCGATCAATCGCAATTAACAGAATAGCTTCTGAAGATTATTCTTCCCCATCAGTAGAATATTTCCGTATCCAATATTGGATGCATAAAACCTTGTGCATCCAACGTAACACTCTCGTTTTCGAAGTCCCCCAAATATTCATTCATTCAGAATGAATTCAAATTCAACTTCAAACAAATGATCTCAAAATTAACGATAGTCCTACGTCACCCTTGCGGTTATACCATAGATATAACCCACTTCCTGTTTTTACATTTTACATCAAACACAACAGTTACGCAAATGAAATACATTTGAATAAGATGGTTTGAATGATTTGATTTTCTTTATTGGTGTCGGCGGTCATCGTCTAAAGCGCTCAATTCCTCTGTATGTCAAAGCTCTTATCTTCATCAACGAATGGGTCAAAAACGTAAAACCATTCAAACATACTTACAATATATTAGTTATTATTTATTCAATCACCAAAATATTCACTAGAAATAATTTAATTGGCAGAACAATGTTTGCCAGGTCAGCTAGTATTTTCATATTATAATGTAGAAGTACTTTGGTAGAAGTACTAGAAAATTTATAGTCAAAAAAACTTTGAAGGGTCAAGGATAATCAATCAATGGAGAGTTCTACGATTGAACTCACGTTCAGTAAGAAAACGTGAATATTTGAAAGTATTTTTATCAAAAAATCAATTTACATCCTAATAAAATATAGCTGTAAATAGAACATTTGGGTACCTCTCCCATTCGTATTTGTTGCATTCGGGTGTTTGGAATTCTGGTGATTGTCTTTCGGATAACAGCCGTTCGGGCAATTGTCTTTCGGGTAATTGTGACACAATCCTCATACCTTCGGCTTCTTTCTACTCTGTTTTCTTTTATCAATTGGGAATTAAAAGCGATTAAGCGTATCAATATGAAATTTTGCAAAAGTAGTGGGAATTCTTCCAACATAAGTAAATACTGCAATATTTGCAGAGTTATAGTAGAATTTCTAAAATAAAACAGTAGATGTTCTTTATATTAAAAAAAAGAAATACAAAATTAAAATTAATGAATTTCATAAAGGGTGTGTCACATCAAATTGCATCACGGAAAAAACGCTGTAGAAATTCGCCCAGTAGACCGATCCTTTTGAAAATTTTAGACAGTAAAATAAAAACTATTAAACAACTTTTGGCATTTTCTTTTTATTCATACTTCGAGCCCAAGCCCGTATGCTCGCACCTTCCTCTTTACCCCGTCCATAAGGTTCTGTACAACGTCAGGTTGTAGTTTTTTTTGAACAGAAATCCATTATCTCTTGAAGTCCGCCTCTGATTTGACAACTTTTGGGTTCTACCGGAGGGCCTGCTTCATAATCGCCCAATATTTCTCTATTGGGCGAAGCTCCGGCGCGTTGGGCGGGTTCATTTCCTTTGGCACGAAGGTGACCCCGTTGGCTTCGTACCACTCCAACACGTCCTTTGAATAGTGGCACGAAGCGAGATCCGGCCAGAAGATGGTCGGGCCCTCGTGCTGCTTCAATAGTGGTAGTAAGCGCTTCTGTAGGCACTCCTTAAGGTAAACCTGCCCGTTTACCGTGCCGGTCATCACGAAGGGGGCGCTCCGCTTTCCGCAAGAGCAGATCGCTTGCCACACCATGTACTTTTTGGCAAACTTGGATAGTTTCTGCTTGCGAATCTCCTCCGGAACGCTGAATTTGTCCTCTGCGGAGAAGAACAACAGGCCCGGCAGCTGACGAAAGTCCGCTTTGACGTAGGTTTCGTCGTCCATTACCAGGCAATGCGGCTTCGTCAGCATTTCGGTGTACAGCTTCCGGGCTCGCGTCTTCCCCACCATGTTTTGCCTTTCGTCGCGGTTAGGAGCCTTCTGAACCTTGTATGTACGCAGGCCCTCCCGCTGCTTGGTCCGCTGGACGAATGAACTTGACAAATTCAGCTTATTGGCGACATCCCGGACCGAACTTCTCGGATCACGTCTAAACTGCTTAACTACGCGCTTGTGATCTTTTTCACTGACGGAGCATCCATTTTTGCCGTTCTTCACCTTCCGGTCGATGGTTCTCGAAGTATCGGTTTAGTACTCTGCTGACCGTGGATTGGACGATTCCCAGCATCTTACCGATGTTCCGATGTGACAACTCCGGATTCGCGAAATGAGTGCACAGGATTAATTCACGACGCACTTTTTCGTTCGACGACATTTTTCCAAATTTACGAAAAATTGACAGTGAAGCATGGCCAACGTGATCTATATACTCTTATCTGATTATAAGCGAAAGCTGAAGATATAATTCCTAAAAATTAAATTTCTACAGCGTTTTTTCCGTGATGCAATTTGATGTGACACACCCTTTACAGTCAATAATCAGATCCTTTGACGCTATTCATTCAGTTTTCCAAAACTGCTTATTGATTTGCTCTGCGATCATTATGTTTTCTCCTCCCTGTGAATTTTTTTTTATCGATAACGGAAATACGTTATCCACTGGAAACTGAAAGGCGTACTAGAAGATGAAAAAAGGAAGAATGTTCCTTGAACGGTGGAAAAGGTGTGTTGCACAAGAATTGAACGCGGTGAAAATCATAAACGTTTAATATCTCATTCAACTGACATATATGTCATTGATATGCAACAACACATAAGCAAGCAAGTGGTGCTATCTGACAAAAAAATAATTTTTAGGTTATTATTGCAACACGATTTACGATTTACTAATTGTGAACTCCATGAAAAAACAAATGTGTACAACGATTCACTCACATCCTCTCACTTAAAAAAAAAAGGAGCAGCCTGATGCCTCAGTGCAGCATGTAGTGAACATATAAAAATCAGAGTTGACGTAACACCTTACCATGTGTCTGATTTGTACGAATTTTTTTGTAGCTTACCCCTCTCTGCTCTTGTATTGAAAAGTGTGTGCGCTCAATATATGCATATCATTATAATACACTTCACTCGGATTCATACTCTCGCAGAATCGTGATGGGAATTCTTCCCGCCGCTTGTACCTCATGAAAGAAGATCAACTCGACAGGGTGAGTACATATTTCAGGGTAACATAGTAGCGAAGCGAACGAGCAGATTTTACGATGGGCGGTTGCCCCAACTTTCCTTGCACTTTGAAGAGCAGGGAAAAAAGCAAGAATGGCGAGAAGAAAGCTTTTTTATCATAAGTATCATCAACATCATCATCATCAACAGCTTCGTCGCTATCGTGTGTACCCTCGAAAAAGCTGCAGATAGAGCAAAGAGTGAAAATAACATAAACATCATAAGCATATGTATGTGCCTCTGGACTCGTTCATTTTTATGAAAATGGTCTACCCCCTAGTTCACGTTACAGCATTTTGGTCCCTCATCATCATTGTCCGTCGACTTGAATACATCATACCCAGATTGATGTGTTAATATGTTTGTATGTACTGATTATTGTACATTCACGCAGAATGATCATAAATTTAGAGGTGTCATATCATAATTAGAGCTCTTGCTTGTAAAGTGTCATTTATGAGCCAGTCAGAATGGCACATTCATTTCTGGTAAGAGTGGTAAGTGAACCCATGGCCGAGTGGTTAGCATCCCACATTATCATGCCAGGGGTTCGGGTTTCGATTCCCGTTTTGGTTGGGATATTTTTCGTCAAATAAATTTCTTCCGACTTGCACTGTGGTCACGCGTATTCTAGAGCTTGCCACTCAAGAATACACCCAAGGCGTGTTATCCAGCGTAGAAGTCTCAACTAAATATTACTAATGAAAATGACGCAAGAAATACCTATGTTGAGACAGCAAAAGTTCCACTGAGAACGTTAACGCCATCCAAGAAAAAGAAGAGTGTGTTCTTTATTCTTTATTCTTTATTATTATTGATTCATCTGACAGAAATAGTCTTAATGAATAATCTATCACGTTTTAAAATACATGCAGTCTTCTAATACTATTAACAAATTGTGACGTGGACATTCCAAATTCAAACACTGATTCAACGGACGAAAACATGCGGATCATTGCACAAACAGGTTGGTTGTATCCATACAAAGTACGATGAAATCCCGGCTGCATTAGGGATCGGTATCTCAGCATCCTACCCGAGGCTCGAAAGTCCAAAAGCGATAGGAGATACGAGCAGTCGACATCGCCATTGAGTAGTTTAACTACAAACGTCGCTTGTTGAATCTTTCGTCTCCGATCAAGTGTTTCAAGTCCAAGCAAGCGACACCTGTCAGCATATGCTGGTAGGTTCAATGGGTCACGCCACGGTAAATTTCTGAGCGCAAGCCGTACAAACCTCTTTTGCACTCGTTCAATCCTTAGGTTCCACGTGACATCATTAGGAGCCCAAACAGCAGATGCATTCTCCAGGATCGGGCGAACAAGAGAGCAATACAATGCTTTTAGGCAATGCGGGTCCTTGAAATCTTTGGCAATCTTGAATAGAAAACCAAGTTGTCGGTTTGCCCTAGATATGGTCCAGGTATAATGAGAATGGAAGGAAAGTTTAGGATCCAGCACTACGCCAAGATCTACCACTTCATCTACTCTCTCAAGAACATTTTCAACGATGTGATAGTCAAAAATGATTGGGTCCTTGGATCGATGAAAGGTCATTACATGGCATTTACCGATGCTAATAACAAGTTTGTTCTTGCGGCACCAGTGAACAAACTCATCGAGTAGCCTTTGAAGACGTAGACAATCCCCGATGCAACGTACCACGACATAGATCTTCAAATCATCAGCATACATAAGTTTGTTCTTGAAGCCTAACGAAGATGCAGCGTCATTGAAATATAACACGAACAATAAAGGTCCCAAATTGCTTCCTTGTGGGACACCAGATACGCTCACAAACGATGATGATACGCTAGAGCCATGCTTGACACGAAGCTTCCTATCAGTAAGGTACGACGACAACCACGACACCAATCTGTTCGATGCGCCCATCCGTGATAGTTTACACAGTAGCACTTTGTGGTCGATCTTATCAAAGGCTGCCTTTAGGTCTGTGTAGATCACGTCTACCTGTGCCTTTTGTTCTAAAGCTTCGAAACAAGTACTGGTGAAATCCAACAGATTGGTACTTACGGATCTACCGGGAATGAAACCGTGCTGATCGGACGAAATGTGGGACTTAGTAGCATGTAGAATTTGATCACTGACGATAATCTCAAAAATTTTCGATGCAGCGGGGAGGCTGGTTATTCCACGATAGTTCTTCACATTACGTCGATCCCCACTTTTGTGTACAGGTAACATATATGATTCTTTCCAGCACATGGGAAACACTCCTCTTTCAAACGAGTGTCTGAAAATGAAGGCAAGCGGCTCTGCAACTGCAATTATGCAGCGACAGAAGACAGATGCAGGGATACCATCCGGTCCAGGAGAAAATGAATTCTTCAATTTCTTGGAGGCGTGGATGATCATTGCAGGTAATATTTCAAACGTATCCAAATCTACTGCATCCGCAACGATGTTAGACGCAGCCAGTTCAGCATCGGAATCGCTAGATGGCTCGGGTTGAAAGACGGAAGCAAAATGTCTCGCGAAGAAGTTGCACGCTTCGGCTTCATCACTGGATTCCTTGTCTTCATACACTGAATTGGACGAAACTATTGGGTTTTTGCGTTTGCTATTGACAAAGCTCCAGAAGGATTTTGGATCACGACGTAGACCAAACTGCACCCTTAATACATGTGATTTGTAGAGTGCAGCATTTAGATGCCTGTAGTCATCGCTTGCATGTTTGAAATTGACTTTTGTAAAGTTGGATCGATGAGTTCGCATACGTCGCTGCCATTGATTGCGTACACGCTTCGCCCTCCGGAGGAGAGGCGTACTCCAAGGAGGTGAAATTGGGCACCGTTTCAAAGGAACGTTCGCAATCAGCCATTGGCGAATGATGTCGCAAAATTTGAATGCCATGTCATGGACGTTCGTACAATCGTAGATACAACTCCAATCAGAACCGGACAGATGGGCAGAAAGGCTGTCAAAATCAATTTTGCGGTAATTTATTTTCCTTTCTTCTACATTTCCCACTGGAAGCGAAGTCACTGATTTAGCTGGTGCGTTGAAGCGAATGGTCAAAGGAGGGTGATGAGGATCTACGGACACTAGTGAATCAACGGCGGTCAATACTTCAGCATGGCTTCCTTCGGTTAAAAAAACCAAATCCAATGTACGGCGCAGGTGATTTAGTTGTGCATTAATTTGATTCATGTTCAAGAAATCCATTCCGTCAATCAGCGCTGCGCTCGCCGGAGTCAAAAGTATCGGGTTGTCGAGACGTAAGCTGTTGTCGTCGTTAGACCATGCTAAACGCGGCTGGTTATAGTCGCCACAAGCGAGAATGATAGCTTCGGAGTTGGCGGACACACTTAGTTCACGGACGGTGGCGATATGATCTTCCATCAAAACAACGTCCCGGCTTTTATCGGGTGGAATGTAAATGTTACACATCAGGAAACGATGGCCCCGAATATTCGCAGAAACACACACTTGCTCCAGTCGATTTCCGTTAAGCGTGTCGATGCGTGTGCTCACGTGTCGATTGGCGACAGCTATCAGTACACCGCCAAAATTACGCTTGTCGCTATTCAGAGAACATCGATCACATCGAAAAACGTTGTACGATGATCCGAAAATTTGCAGTGAATTGATGCTATCGTTTAGTCCAGTTTCCGTCAGCAATATAACGTCATAACCGCAGTCGAGGGAAGTAAGAAATATATTGTCCAGCTTGGTCCTCAATCCTCTTACATTTTGGTAATAAATCCAGACGGCATCATCGATGGAAGTAGAAGTATGCTGCAACACAGACTGATTGAGTGCTGGGGTCGAGAGAATAGAATGGATATACTCGCCTGTGATGGGAACCCTTGGGTTCCCACCGTCCTCATCATAACGCATTGGAACATCGATCAATTCTGCATTGCATCTACCGGTGGTGTGATGGATGTTGGCGTCAGGTTGACAACGGGAGGTTTCCGAAATTTTTGGACAGTAATCTCCTCGAACTCACGGAACATGATGCCCTCTGGCCAAGACGAAGGGTCCATTGCTTTGGATTTCAAAGCTGGATCAAGCCCGACTTTGAACGAGATGAAGGTCATGTTGCCGATGTCTGCTCCTTTGGGGACCAGTTTGACTACATCGGGATCCTGGGTTAATTGCAAATTTGCACGCACCATTGCTGAAATTTCCCCATTGGTCACATCGGGACGTATGCGAGACAGGTAGAGCCAAAATTTGGGTGCTGGTTTTGCACTGATGGCAACAGATACAACATCATTCCCAATCAGCTTAGAGCCAGACTGACATTCAGACGATATTTGTGTGACATCAGGTCCACGAAGACGTTTGGCAGCTCGAACAGGTTCTAATGAGGGCCAACGCTTCACTGCGGGTGACATGGTCAACGAAGTGGGCCTAGATGACAATTGCTTTATTTCCGATTGCAAATTGGTGATTGCTTCCGTGAGTGCAGCCAGCGGAGATTTTTCATCTGCTACCTTAGTAATGGAGCGGAGATGGGAATTGCTGAACAGCTCAGCGCATTCATCGCACATCCAAAAGAGATTTTTCCGATGTGACGAGAAATAGCCCAGAAGGGCACGTGTCACTACCGGCTGGCCAGCACATTGCAAGTGGAATATGCCACCACAATATCCACGGCATGTGACGAATTCAATGCCGTTTATCATTTGGCAGCAGTTTGCACAAATCTTCTCCATGATAACCGTCGAACTTATTCGCCTATCGGTAGGCTTACAGCACAGCATAAACACAAGAACAGCAAAGAGGTGCCGAGGAATGTTTATTGTTTTTGTGTAAAAGTGGATGATAAATCAGATGAACAAAACGAAAACTTTTAGGCAGCTACAGTTGCAACACAAACGTAAGAACGATAATATCGACAACTTTGTCACATTCGCACAACAAACAGTCAATGGACAGTCACTAATTAAAAAATATTTGAGTGCGAAATCACAATAAAAACGGTAAGGAATAACGATCAAAACAAACACCACAATACTGAATGGAGAATGAAAAAAAAAAAAAAAAAAAAAAAAAAAAAAAAAAAATTCTCAAATGGGGATCAACATAGGGTAGGAGCCTGCCTGTTGGTCTCAAATGTTCCTATCTCACGCCTCCACGAAGATCATATGACGACATTTTTAGATCGGGCGTGAACTGGAAACACACACCTGGTCTTGGCTCCGAGAACGGGTGTCGAAAGTGGCTAAGTGAGGGGGTGCGAGCGAGTCAGAGCGCTATATCTCTCCCGGGGAAGGCCTCCCGGGTCATGGAGGCCTTGCCAACCCGCTGTCTCCCGGGCAAAGGAGATACACCCAGAAAATGGAGCTACGTTCACGAAGAATACTCAGAATGCGATCGCCCGAGGAGGGTCCCCGAACTGGAGCTGGTCCTGGAACGGGCGTAAGAGCGAGCGGCCAGCGGCTGGAGGGCGATGTGCAAGAGCGGGCCACCAGCCGGGTTCAACCCGAAGAGCTACCGCCACACGGAAACAGCAGCCATCGACATCACCCAAGAAACGCTGCGCCTACAAGACGTGTTGCGACTGCCAGACGACAGTCGTCCACACTTGTGGGTACCACTAGGCGCCGGATCATGTGGACACACGAAATGAATGAATTCGTGATCCGCGCCTATTACATCTGCACTGCTTTGGAGACGGACATGAGCGGTCGCCCTCGAATACTAACAATGTTCGAGGAAGCGTATCCAGAGTTCGTCGGGAGGCTTGATCAGAACGCGATGAACGCGAGGCGTAGAGCGATAGTACGCAACAACATGCTCTCCCAAACGCAAATCGACGAGATCAAGCAGCAGGTGCAGAGAGAAATAAGCTCCAGGAACAACAGAGCAAGCGATGTGTCGAGACGAAGTTCAGTACGGCTGAGCAATTCATTCGCGAGTGGGGCACGCGAATCAGCACCAGTGGAGGCCACAGTACTACAACCCCCTGAGCCGGAAAAAAATGGTTCTCAAATGGGGATCAACATAGGGTAGGAGCCTGCCTGTTGGTCTCAAATGTTCCTATCTCACGCCTCCACGAAGATCATATGACGACATTTTTAGATCGGGCGTGAACTGGAAACACACACCTGGTCTTGGCTCCGAGAACGGGTGTCGAAAGTGGCTAAGTGAGGGGGTGCGAGCGAGTCAGAGCGCTATATCTCTCCCGGGGAAGGCCTCCCGGGTCATGGAGGCCTTGCCAACCCGCTGTCTCCCGGGCAAAGGAGATACACCCAATAAAATGGAGCTACGATCACGAAGAATAATTAGAATGCGATCACCCGAGGAGGGTCCCCGAACTGGAGCTGGTCCTGGAACGGGCGTAAGAGCGAGCGGCCAGCGGCTGGAGGGCGATGTGCAAGAGCGGGCCACCAGCCGGGTTCAACCCGAAGAGCTACCGCCACACGGAAACAGCAGCCATCGACATCACCCAAGAAACGCTGCGCCTACGAGACGTGTTGCGACTGCCAGACGACAGTCGTCCACACTTGTGGGTACCACTAGGCGCCGGATCATGTGGACACACGAAATGAATGAATTCGTGATCCGCGCCTATTACATCTGCACTGCTTTGGAGACGGACATGAGCGGTCGCCCTCGAATACTAACAATGTTCGAGGAAGCGTATCCAGAGTTCGTCGGGAGGCTTGATCAGAACGCGATGAACGCGAGGCGTAGAGCGATAGTACGCAACAACATGCTCTCCCAAACGCAAATCGACGAGATCAAGCAGCAGGTGCAGAGAGAAATAAGCTCCAGGAACAACAGAGCAAGCGATGTGTCGAGACGAAGTTCAGTACGGCTGAGCAATTCATTCGCGAGTGGGGCACGCGAATCAGCACCAGTGGAGGCCACAGTACTACAACCCCCTGAGCCGGAAAAAAATGGTTCTCAAATGGGGATCAACATAGGGTAGGAGCCTGCCTGTTGGTCTCAAATGTTCCTATCTCACGCCTCCACGAAGATCATATGACGACATTTTTAGATCGGGCGTGAACTGGAAACACACACCTGGTCTTGGCTCCGAGAACGGGTGTCGAAAGTGGCTAAGTGAGGGGGTGCGAGCGAGTCAGAGCGCTATATCTCTCCCGGGGAAGGCCTCCCGGGTCATGGAGGCCTTGCCAACCCGCTGTCTCCCGGGCAAAGGAGATACACCCAATAAAATGGAGCTACGATCACGAAGAATAATTAGAATGCGATCACCCGAGGAGGGTCCCCGAACTGGAGCTGGTCCTGGAACGGGCGTAAGAGCGAGCGGCCAGCGGCTGGAGGGCGATGTGCAAGAGCGGGCCACCAGCCGGGTTCAACCCGAAGAGCTACCGCCACACGGAAACAGCAGCCATCGACATCACCCAAGAAACGCTGCGCCTACGAGACGTGTTGCGACTGCCAGACGACAGTCGTCCACACTTGTGGGTACCACTAGGCGCCGGATCATGTGGACACACGAAATGAATGAATTCGTGATCCGCGCCTATTACATCTGCACTGCTTTGGAGACGGACATGAGCGGTCGCCCTCGAATACTAACAATGTTCGAGGAAGCGTATCCAGAGTTCGTCGGGAGGCTTGATCAGAACGCGATGAACGCGAGGCGTAGAGCGATAGTACGCAACAACATGCTCTCCCAAACGCAAATCGACGAGATCAAGCAGCAGGTGCAGAGAGAAATAAGCTCCAGGAACAACAGAGCAAGCGATGTGTCGAGACGAAGTTCAGTACGGCTGAGCAATTCATTCGCGAGTGGGGCACGCGAATCAGCACCAGTGGAGGCCACAGTACTACAACCCCCTGAGCCGGAAGACCCACAGCCAGATCAACAACTACTACGCGATCTGGTCTTCCACTACGACGAGGCGATCTCACAGTTCCGCGACACAGACCCATTGTCGCGCCCCAGGATCCCGAAGTTGCAGCATTCCCGCAGGCTGACAAGTGCAGTAAAGCTCATGAACGAGCACGTTCTTCCGCTGCACTTGGTTGATGCTGAGAACATGGAGGAGCTGCAACTGAAAGTTTACTGTGCTGCTGTGGCGACCGCCAAAAGTTTAGGATACCGTATTAGGCCAAGAGGCGGACTGCTCCAACATCTCCGTGAAAGGCGTGAGCCTCCATGGCGAAGGAGATTGGAGCAACGGATCCTAAACAAGCGCGCCGCAATTGGAAGACTGATGGCGTACAAAAGAGGCAGCAGATCGGCGAAATTATGTCGCCAAGTTGCTGTGATCGTGCGGCCTACTGAACTTCGCCAGCTGGGAGCTCACCAGCTGACGGAAAAACTCGACACACTGGTACAGCAATTGAGCGTCCTAACTAAACGGCTGAAACGTTACTCTGACTCTGCAAAGCGCCAGGAACAAAATCGGATGTTCAGAGATAACGAAAAAGCGTTCTACGACCACATTAGCGACGAGAAGCCCGACTACCGCGAAGGTTTGCCAGATATTAGCGATGTGACGAACTTCTGGGCTGGTATTTGGGAGACCCCAGTACAACATCGCGACGGGCAAATGTGGTTAAGACGGGAGGAGGAGAGTTGTGGTGAAATTGGAGAGATGCCAGCTATCATCGTCGAAGAGAACGATGTCCGCGAAGCCTCGCGGTACCTGAGGAACTGGGCAGCACCGGGCCCCGATGGTGTTCAGAACTTCTGGCACAAGAAGCTGACCGTCGCACATCAAAAGATAGCTGAGTGCTTCAACAAGGTGCTACGTGACCCACACAACCTCCCTGAATTCGCCACCCGTGGCGTCACATTCCTCCTCCCGAAAGACAGCAACACATTGAACCCATCAAAGTACAGGCCGATAACGTGCCTATCGAGTCTGTACAAGATATTAAGCAGCATCATAACCGCCAAAGTTTCTGCCCACTGCGAACAACACCATATCATCGCAGAAGAGCAGAAAGGATGCAGAAAAAATACGCATGGCTGCAAAGACCAGGCCATCATCGACGCAACCATAGTCGGCCAGGCGGTTTATAATCAGCGGAACCTAAGCATGGCCTATATCGATTACAGGAAGGCTTATGACTCCATACCTCACTCGTTTCTCGTCCGGGTATTGGAGCTCTACAAAATTGATCCCGTCGTCGTTAGGTTCCTGCAGCATGCGATGAGGCAGTGGAGCACGTCTCTGCACCTTAGTGATGGGGAAAATGTGTTGCAGTCTAGAACGCTGCAGATAAAGAGGGGGATTTTCCAAGGCGACTCTTTCAGCCCGCTTTGGTTTTGTCTGGCACTGAACCCCCTCAGTAGGACGCTCAATAGAAACGGTCATGGCTATAAAATAAGGTATGGCGACGGCGCCCACGAAGAAGTGACCCATACCTTTTACATGGACGATCTCAAGGTCTACGCTGATTCACGTCAGCGTCTAGGTGTAGCTATCCGGGTTGTCGAAGACATAAGCAGGGACATCTGTATGGAGTTCGGCCTCGACAAGTGTCGCTGTGTCCACCTGCTGAAAGGACAACTTACCGAATCCGGAGGCTACGAGGTCTATGACGGCGAGTTTATAAGAGACATGGTTCGTGGCGAATCCTATAAATATCTTGGATTCCGACAGCTCACCGGGATTCGCCACTCCGACATCAAGACGGAGCTGCGAGACAAGTTCTTGAGTCGAGTGAACTGTGTCCTGAGGACTTTCCTCAACGCGGGGAACAAGGTACGCGCGATCAACACATTCGCGGTTCCCCTGCTGACCTTCAGTTTTGGTGTAGTCAAATGGAGCAAAACTGACCTAGAGGACCTTGAGAGGAGGATGAGGAAAGCATTCAAAGAGGCCGGAATGCACCATCCTCAATCGGCACTGGAGAGAGTTTCACTACCACGCAAAGAAGGGGGACTTGGAATCGTCGATATTTCTGCACTGTGTGTTGCCCAGGTACGACAACTGCGCGAATACTTCGCAGAACGCGCCAACCAAAACGCGCTATACCGGGCTGTCTGCGCCGCTGACAGAGGATACAGCGCTCTGCACTTGGCGCAAGCGGAGTACCAACTAAATTGCAATCTGCAGACAGTGGAGGAGAAGATTGCAGCTTGGAAGCAGAAGGCAGTGCATGGTGCCCACCCCCATCAACTGGACCGGCCACACGTCGACAAGGCCGCATCTAATCTGTGGCTAACGCGTGGTGAACTCTCTTCAGTAGTAGAAGCCGACATGATAGCCATCCAGGACAGGATAATGCCGACGAGAAACTGCAGGCGGTACGTCTGGCATCAAGACGTTGATGACATTTGCCGGATGTGCCATCAACCAGGTGAAAACATAGAACACATTATGGGAGGCTGTCCCGTTTTGGCCAACGCAGCCTACACCGAGCGCCACAACAACGTGGCCCGTATTGTTCATCGACAACTGGCGCTCCAATGTGCTCTACTGGAAGACAACGTACCAAACTACCGGTACCTGCCTGCACCTGTCCTGGAAAATGACCGTTTCAAGCTGTACTGGGATCGCACTGTTCTGACCGACCTCTCGATCCACCACAACCGCCCAGATATAATGGTTTACGACAAGAGCGACCGCAAAGTCACCATCATCGATGTCGCTATTCCACTGAACCAGAATCTGGAGGAGACCCACGGTCGCAAAATCTGCAAGTACCGACCATTGGCCGTGGAGCTCAAGGAACTGTGGGGGCTAAGGGAGGTCCCAAGAATTGTTCCAGTCGTTCTCTCTGGAACTGGAATTATCCCGAAGACACTTCTGGAAGCGCTAAAGGTGTTGAACATGGAGAAGGAATTGGCCGGCATCCAAAAGTCGGTCATCCTTAGCACCTGCGCGATTGTCCGACAATTCCTCGGTCAGGACTAAAACAGCACGAGCATGCAGATACGTGCATTCCGCAGAGCCTAGTCCCCCTTTGGCATTCAGAAGCCCGGGGGCAGGTGAAAATTCTGGCTAGGTTCGCCTAGTTAAGAAGTGAGATAAGTCTGCTAAAAAAAAAAAAAAAAAAAAAAAAAAAAAAATTAGTCTTCATAATATCAGGTTAACGCATATGCTGACATTTTCCAAGGGAATACATATATCGCCAAATAAAACGCTGGGAAAAAGACGCATATAAAACTATGGTGTGATTTAAAAGTTGAATACGTAACACTCCGGACACGTGAATCCTGTTGGGGTTCAAAAATGCGTTTTATTTACCATAGTTCAATATAGCAGGTATACAATAGTTAGTATTATGATTATTGTGGGACCATTTTTTTAGTTTTTCTTCTTACCATATACTATTACTTGAACTTTTCTTCGTACACGGTTCATCAACTGAACGAGCTATGTTCCCACTTGTATGGCTGCCAAGTTTAATTTCCACTTGAAATCCTTCAGTTCAATTGTGGTTCCACCCTTTTTCTTCAGTATGTGCTTCACAATTGATCACTATTCCTAAAGTATAGCCCAAATTTATCTCCTCCGGAAGTCACCACTTTCGCTTAGTGGAATTTGAGTAGCGGCATTCTGCTCCAGAATAGGCAGTAGTATTTTCCGTAGGTATTCCTCTTGTCAAATTAGCTGGTTTATGGAACCAGAAGTAACGAAATATTCGCATATTAGTTGCCAGAAAACAAACTTTCTGTAAAATTTCGACTTCTTCTTGATTTTTCCTTCCGGTCACACTTCCGTTAAAGGTATAAGATTCCTGCCCAGTAATTTGATCGAAGGTTGCCAGGAAGTAATCGGATTACGAAAAATTTGCCTTTTTCGCCGCTTTCCTCGACAGTTCCGGGATTCGCTTGAAAATTCTCACTTCTTTCTGGTATGGTCAGTCTGCCACGTCCCGGTTTCCAGGCGATTGTCAGACTTATCCCGAAACATTTGAGAACCTTACACACCGTGGCTTTCGGGAATTAAAAAGTATCATTCGAGCATGCAGGATCGAATCGCGGCGCGCATCGAAAATAATGAGACCAGTACTATTCTGTTGGTTATAATTTTGAAAAATCGTTAGACCATTCTAACCTGGGAAGGTCCAGTCTAATGACGAAATGAAGAAATATGAATCTGACTATATTCGATAAGAACCAATCCCACCAAACATTACGGAATTCTGTAGAATTCCTGACAAGTAACGTACGTTATCGTAATGTAAAAGTAATCAATTATGTTTCCACTATTCCGAACGTTATTTCAAATTACTCCTCGCAAACGACGCATAACCTAATAATACTCCTTATGAAGCTTGTTATAAGAACTCCTGATGCACTACGTCATGGTAATCAGACGAAACAGTGAGAAAAACTCTGACATTTGTTTGAACATTACGTGCTTGGCTTTTAACTCTCCAGGGCTCTTCCGTTGTTCCCATACTCCTAATCCTATACACATACATAAGACGATTCTTCTGGTCAGAATTGAGCAGTTTCGAACATACTTCGATGATTCACCCAAAACATTAAAAAAAATTGCATGGCACGAGCCAACCGACATGCCAACATACCCAGTCACTTCTCTAATAATAACGATTTTGCAAGACTGTTTCTTCACTACTCTTATGTTTTCATCTGTTTTTATCATGCTGAGTCATCCATAGGTTCGTCATTGGCATCTTTACGGTCATCTTGACAGACCTTTTTTCTATCTTTCATCGCAACTGATTTAGCGGTTTTGTTCTATGTTACATTAGGGTCACCATGAAAAAACGCTTTTTTCTATGACTCTTACATTTCAAATTCTATGTGTGCCTATTGTCTCCAGAAGATTTGTAGAGCTTACCAAGACAATCATTTTGCAAAGCAGAACTTGTCAATATCTTAATAATACTCAAAGTTATTTTTTCCCCCAAAAATCTCCTTATTCAAATTTAGTTTACTCAAATACAAAAAATAATATAGTTCCAAATATTTCATATTATACTTCTTCCCCATAGATATACTATTTTCATTTGTTTGTCGTTCTTTCTGGGGTAAACATAAAAAATGTCTCTTTGAGGCATTTGAAAGAGCATATTTGATTATACAACCATTCCATGCCAAACCGATATAGTGGTTCTCAGATTTTCGTGAAATTGGTGGTTTTGTTCCTCATCACAAAACATTTGACCCGTATTTTTTATTTTTTCATTAGGGTGACCATTTCCATTTTAGGGTTATTCGAACAATCAACTTTTTCCTCTTTTTTCCAAAAATGACTTTTTTCAAAAATTCATAACTTTTGAACTATTAAACAGATTCATGATCGTAATATCAAATAAAAGCCTGATCTTTTTTGGAAAAATACTATAACTGCAGAAAATTTTAATTCTGCTCTCGTTCTTATTGATTGTTCTCGTTTTTTATTGTTTTCATAGTCTCGGGACCAAAGGAGCTATATTTTTTATATTTTTTCTGAAAAGCTAAGGATTTTTCACATAACATATGTCAATACCAGAGAGGCGTTTTTTTTCGTTTTTGAGTTATGATTTTACAAAGTTAATCGATGGTCCGAAAAATCATCTTTCCCCATTTTTTCCCACTACAAAAAATCATAACTTTTGATCTACTGGACCGATTCAGATAATCGACATATCAAATTAAAGTCAATGAGCTAATATTGTTTCGAAAAATTTTGCACTCTGAATAAAAAAGGATTTTCTTTTCGTGATTATTGATTATATATGTTTTTTATAGCTTACATCGTTTCGGGACCACGGACGCCATATTGTTTTATTTTTTTTCCTAAAGGCTGAGGTTTTTTCACATAATATATCCAAATACCAGGGATGTGTTATTTCTCGTTTTTAAGTTATGATTTTTCAAAGTTAACATGTTTTCGGTTTTCGTTCAATACTTCTATGCGTTCAATACTTCGATGTGACTATAATCCAATTAATTGGCAGGTGCGTCATTTTTCGAAAAAAAAGCTAGCTAGTAGCTAGCTTTAATTTGATACGTCGATCATCTGAATCGGTCCAGTAGTTCGAAAGTAATAAATTTTTGAAAAAAGGCATTTTTGGGAAAATAAGAAAAAAGGATTTTTTTTACCATCGGTTAACTTTGGAAAATCATAACTTAAAAATGAAAAAAAACGCTTCCCTGGTTTCGAGATATGTTATTTGCAAAATCCTCAGCTTTCCAGAAATATAGTGCCTTTGGTACCGAGACCATGAAAACCATAAAAAACAAATACAATCAATAATAACGGAAACATAATTCAAATTTTTGGCAACTGTAGTATTTTTACAAAAATGATCAGCTAATTGGCTTTAATTTAATATATCGAACATCTGAATTAGTCCAGTGTTTCAAAAGTTATGAATTTTTGAAAAAAGTCATTTTTGGCAAAAATGCGAAAAAAATGATTTTTCAGACCACCCTAAAATGGAAATGGTCACCCTAACAAAAAAATTAAAAAAAATACTGGTCTAATAATTCGCGATAAAGAACAAAACTACCACTTTTGACGAAAATCTCAGAACTACTATATCGGTTTGGCATGGAATGGCTGTATAATCAAATATGCTCTTTCAAATGCCTCAAAGAGACATTTTTTATGTTTACCCCAGAAAGAACGACAAAAAAATGAAGAGAGTATATCTATGGGGAAGAAGTATAAACAACTTTGAGTAGGATTAAGAGTTAAGTTCTGCACCACAAAATATTTGTATGTAAGCTCTTAAACTATTTTGAAGATAGTAGTGATCAATCGGCAGGGATTTACTTTCTTCCAGAGTACGATCGCAAAATATGTTAACCCTTTCATGAATGACTGATCGGTGAACAACATTCTAAAGGGCGTTTCGATTAAAATTTGACCGACTCTATTTTAATCGTGCATTCAAAAAACCTGAACAGCTTGAATTTTGTAAGTGTGTGCGTGCAGAACTATGTCTCTATTTTTATTTTGACATTTGTTCTTTTATCATCAAGTGAGACTCAAAATCCAAGCTACATGTTGAGATAGCAAAATCGTTAGAAAAGACAAAATTAAATGTCATCAATGTAATAAGTGGGGAACCCTGAATCGGAAGATGAAAGCTCAAAGACGAAGATAAGAGCGGCCAGCGGCCCAACCACTCCGACCGAAATATCGCGAATAAGAAACAACTGTTGTGCATTGAGCTGAAAAACAAGGCTGTCAACTTACAAAAAGATGATGATTTCAAAATTGACGACAAAACCTACATCAAATCAGATTTCGAACAAGTTCCTGGAGAGTTGCATGTGTGTGGGAGGATCCTATCAAATTTTGTGCGAAAAAATAGAAGGAAAGGTATGACCGCATCGTTGACAGTGTATCACCTGTTATTGTTGACGGATTGCGAATCTTTGTTTTAGAAGAAATTTTAATTGGTCCTGAGAAATACCATTAATCTGCGTAGATAGTTTTCACTGGAGTAATCGTTGTTTCGAGGACGGAACTGTATTATTTCGAATATTTTTGAAAATTGATAAAAAGTACTACATGGATGAGGGTTGGAAGAAGAACATGATGCAATGAACTCAGAAAACCAATTGCAAGATATGGATCTCCGGCCCATACGGAGAAAAAATTTCAAGACTGGGATGCGGTTAATTTCCTCTCAGTGATCACCAAGGATGAATTTCCCTTAAACTCAACGGAACTCAACGTGGTAGCCTTCTCCATTTGGGCAAACTACGAGACCAATGCCTCCTCCGAGTACATAGAAGTTTGAATGCATTGAAGAAAACTTTGATCAAAGCATGGAAGAAAATACCCCAAGATAACATTCGGACCGCCGTGAAGTCATACCCGGGCCGATTAAGGGACATCATTGAGACAATTGTTTTCTGTTTGGTTAGATATAAATGTTTGGTTAGATATAAATGAAGATGTATTATTTTAAAATTCTAGTTATTCTAGTTATTCAAAAATTCATTCTAGTTATGGCAAAAAATGCGCAAGATTAATGATTGGTCACCCTGTAAGTGAACGCAGGACGCAGGAGTGGTTTGTTCGACTTTTTTTTAATTATGATATCAAAGATCAACCTCGCTCTGGTCGTTCAATCACTGGAAAAGTCGATTTGATTCTGAATCTGGTAGAACGAAACTGGTATGCAAGCTGTCACAGAACTCCAATGCACTAAGAATCAACCACATGATACTTCTGAATCATTTGGAAAAGGTCAGCTACTCAAATCAATTCGATGTATGAACGCCACACCAATTATCGCAAAATATACTAAGGCGCAACGAAATCGAGCCATTTCTGAAGGAAATCATTACTAGCGTTTCCGAAAAAAACAAAGAACATGGGATAAACGGCGAACCATCAACAACAACTTCATTTGGATTGATGCCAAGCAAGGCTGGAAGAGAGTCGTTCATCATGAGGTGTTACCACATGGCCTCTCGATTAATTTATAGCAGAGATTTAATTGTTCATTGGACAAATACATAGATAAATTACAAGAAGCGATTATGAAAAAAACAACCAGAATTGATCAATTTATTTATTAATTTACAATGATTCTACCCACCATTGAGAGATTAGATCTGATTCACAACTTTTCGCCAATAAACCCCTAGCCATTGCTGCAATTCACCAACTCCCGACTGCACCGACTCTTGCCAAATCCTGCTCCACCTGGTCCAACCACATCGCTCGCTGGGCTCCTCTCCTTCTTGTTTCTACCGAATTCCATCTTTGCAGGGCTGCTGTCCTGCAATCTTGCCACATGCCCAACCCATCAAACTCTTCCAGCATTAGCGACTTTCTGGATGCTGGGTTCGCCGTAGAGTTGCGCCAGTTCGTGGTTCATTCTCCTTCTCTATACTCCGTTTTCCTGTACACCACCGTATATTGTTCTGAGCACTCGGCGTTCGAGAACACCAAGCGCTTGTGAGTCCTCTTCAAGCATCTGTTCGTTGAATTGATCAAAAGAAAAAATTATTGTATATTATCTTGACAACACGAAACCAAACTCATCCTTTTAGACCACCCGAAAAAAAAGTTACATGAGGGTTGTGTCCGAGACACGACCGCATAGTTGACGTAGGATTCCGTTAAGCTATTTGTTATTTTGGATATGTTTGAAGAATTACATTGTTAAACTCTTCCATAATAATTTGGTGGCCCGGAAAAGGGCCGTTTTGTCTGGTTGTTAGGTATTGTTTGTTCACAATCGAGTGATGATGATAGAAGGATGGTGATTAGTCATTGGATGGTGCGTATCATGATAGAAGATGCCAAAGTGGAATGAGATATGATGAAAGCCGCCCATCAGAGAAAAAGGGTTATATATTTCAAATGGAAAAGGTAATTTCATTCATAATTTTTACTTTCTGAGTGTTTATTCAACCCATTTTCGCTTCAAACCCAACGGAACACGGAAATCCTTCATTTTTCCAATTTTTCTCGTCGCATTCCTTGAGAGAAAGAAATCGTTTCATATTTCAAGTCATTTTAACACAACCGCTACCATATACAATTTCACACTCACACTTGTGCTTAAAAGTTTTACAATGCAGGATCAGTCACTGATATGAAATTTCACGAAGCAACCAACATATAAATTCCAACTTTAAATTTTATTCATATTCTATCAAACATAAGTTCTATTCAATTCATTGAAACATCATTCTTCAATCTATCCATCGAGAGATTCTTATTGAAACGAAAATAAAAAAAACAATCGTTCATCGCTACCAACTTATTGGCCAGCACGTATGCAATCAGCAATGCCCACGCTAGTCACAATGAGCACTTTCCATTTGTGCGCGTCATTAGTTAAATTATCGACCACGAGGATATTTATATGCTGATTTCTCCCAGGTACCATGAATTAGAAATCTCTGTTAGGGAATACATGTCGGTGGAAACAAAAGCTCCCCCTGCTTTCATGTATTTGCAATGCCGATTTCCTCCAGTCAGCTTGGTTTTGGTGTCTCTGTTAGGGAACACACTTCGGTGGGAACAATAGTTCCCTTTACTTTGATGTATTTGCAATGCCGATTTCTCCGTATCTTCAATTTCGACCAATCAGAACGAGGTATTTCCGTTTGGAGATTTTTCGTTTTTTTTTTTTTAATTCGTTTATTTTTACAGGCTCAGTTACTTAAGTTTAAAGGAGCCGAATTCTTAAATATATTTTTGAAACTATATATATATAGAAACAATTTTCTTACATCTATGGTTAGTAAGGTGGAAAACCGATTACTCGCGGTGTACTCGAGTTTAGAAGGGTGACATATTTTTAGGAGAAGGATGGGATATAAGGAAATTGTAACAATGTTGATGAGCACTCAATTCTTAAATCTATTCGTATATCTATAGTTTATTTACATTTCAACTTATTCTACTATTTATAGCAAGGGGACGAATTACCCGCAAAGGAAGGAAAGGAGGGTATTAGGATGTAGGGACAATCACACACGAAGATCTATAGCTTTAAGGAAAACATATATATGGGACATGTAATCAAGGTCTAACCGAGCCAACACATCTCTCACCGGCACATTGGGCTGTCTTCCTCGGGCCCGAAGGGAGTTTTCTAAATTCGATCTGGCGACCAGATACACCTCGCACGACCAAACAATGTGCTCGATGTCGTGATAACCTTGGCCACAAACGCAGAGATTGCTGCTGGCAAGATTGAAACGAAAGAGTAGTGCATCTAACGAACAGTGATTGGACATGAGTCGGGAGAAGGTGCGGATAAAGTCCCGACTCAAGTCCAGACTTTTGAACCACGGTTTGAGGCTAACCTTAGGGATAATCGAGTGAAACCACCGGCCCAATTCATCTTCATTCCACTTGCGTTGCCAGTTAGCGATGGTATTTTTGCGAACTAAAGAATAAAATTCATTGAAGGCGATTTGACGCTGATAAATATCGCCTTCAATTGCACCTACCTTTGCCAATGAGTCAGCCCTCTCATTACCCGGAATTGAGCAATGTGAAGGGACCCAGACAAAGGTAATGACATAACAGCGTCTGGATAAAGCACTCAAAATTTCTCGTATTCTCTCAAGGAAGTACGGCGAGTGCTTTTCCGGCCTCACTGAACGGATAGCTTCGACAGAGCTAAGACTATCCGTTACAATGTAATAGTGTTCAACAGGTCGTGAGGCGACGCTGTCCAGCGCCCAGTATATCGCTGCCAATTCAGCAATATATACCGAGCAAGGATTCTGAAGACTGTGTGAGGTGCTAAAAAATACGTTGAACACTCCAAATCCTGTGGGCTCATTCATAGAGGACCCATCAGTAAAGTATATATTATCACAATTGATACGCCCATACTTTGCATTGAAGATTGTAGGAACGAACCCCAATCTAAGATAATCTGGATTTTCATGGATTTTCTCCTTCATGAACAGATCGAAATGTACAGAGGAATTGATGTAGTCAGGAAAACAAACACGGTTGGGAATATACGAAGAAGGAACAACCTGCATAGAGGTGAATTCATGATATGAATTCATGAATCCAGAATGAAAATTTAGCTCGATCAATTGCTCAAAATTTCCGATCACCAATGGATTCATAACCTTACACCGGATGAAGAACCGAAGAGATTATAATTTGAAGCGATCTTTTAGTGGGAGTACGCCTGCCAAAACCTCGAGACTCATGGTATGCGTTGAGGGCATACATCTCAACGCAATACGGAGACAAAGATACTGAATTCGCTCGAGTTTAATGAGGTGTGTTTTGGCAGCTGATTGAAAACAGAAACTGCCATACTCCATCACTGAGAGAATAGTTGTTCGATACAACATAATAAGATCTTCGGGATGGGCTCCCCACCAGGTGCCGGTAATTGTACGGAGAAAGTTTATTCTTTGTTGGCATTTTTTACTCAGATACCTAATATGGACCCCCCAAGTACATTTGGAGTCGAACCAGACCCCAAGATACTTGAATGACATAGCATGAGTGATCGGTTTACCCAAAAGTTGAAGCTTTGGTTTTGCTGGTCTATGCTTCCTAGAAAAAACCACCATCTCTGTTTTCTCCGTGGAGAATTCGATCCCTAGCCCAATGGCCCAGGTTGAAAAATTGTTCAAAGTATCTTGTAAGGGTCCTTGCAGGTCGGATTCGTTTGATCCTACGACAGACACCACTCCATCATCTGCAAGTTGTCTTAGGCTGCAATTTTGTGTAAGGCAATTGTCGATGTCGCTTACATAGAAGTTGTACAAAAGGGGGCTTAAACATGAGCCCTGGGGGAGGTCCATGTAAGAGACCCGACTTACTGCCGAATCTCCGTGAGAAAAGTTCAAATGTTTCTCACAAAGCAAGTTATATAACATATTATTCAATAGAGGCGGCAAACCCCGAGAGTGTAATTTGTCTGACAAAACCTCTATTGAAACAGAATCAAAGGCCCCCTTTATGTCCAAGAATACTGAAGCCATTTGTTTTTTTTTCGGCGTAAGCCATTTGAATTTCTGAAGAAAGCAACGCAAGACAATCATTCGTCCCCTTGCCCCTGCGGAACCCATATTGTGTATCTGAGAGTAGGCCATTCGTTTCAACCCATCGATCAAGGCGAAACAAGATCATTTTCTCCAACAATTTCCGTATACAAAACAGCATTGCTATTGGGCGGTACGAATTGAAGTCGGACGCGGATTTTCCGGGTTTTTGAATAGTTATAACTCGTACTTGTCTCCAATCATCTGGAACAATATTATGCTCCAGAAACCGATTGAATAAGTTCAACAAGCGATGTTTCGCCACATCAGGGAGATTTTTCAGCAAGTTGAACTTAATTCTATCCGATCCCGGAGCAGAATTGTTACATGAAAGGAGAGCAAGAGAGAATTCTACCATCGAAAACTCGGAATCAAGATCGCACCTATCTTGTGGTATATCTCGAACAATTTTTTGCACAGGAGCGGAATCAGGACAAACCTTCCGTGCAAAATTCAAAATCCATCGATGTGAATATTCTTCGCTTTCATTCATTGAAGAGCGATTTCTCATGTTTCGAGCCACTTTCCATAATTTTTTCATTGACGTTTCTCGTGACAAACCACCCACGAAATTTCGCCAATAAGCACGTTTTTTCCCTTTGATCAAGTTTTTAAATTGATTTTCAAGGTCCAAATACGTCTGAAAATTTTCAGGGGTTCCACGTTTCCGAAAAGCTTTAAATGCATTCGATTTTTCTACATAAAGCTTGGAACATATGCTATCCCACCATAGATTGGGAGGCCTTCGACGAATAGTGGAACCTGGGATGGGTTTCGTTTGAGCGCGAACCGCGCTGTCATAGATCAAACGAGAAAGGAAGTTATACTCCTCCAATGGAGGTAAACCATCTCTGGAATTGATGGCTAGAGCAACCGCGTCCGCATATTTTTTCCAGTCAATGTGTCTTGTGAGGTCATATGCCATGTTTATAGATTCAGAAGAATTCGACCCAATGGTGATGGAAATTTTGATTGGCAAGTGATCACTACCGTTGGGGTCCTGGATTACATTCCACTTGCAATCTAACGATAGTGAATTCGAGCAAAGCGAGAGGTCAAGAGCACTTGGGTTAGCAGGAGGTTTAGGCACACGTGTTGTTTCCCCAGTGTTCAAAACGGTCATATTGAAGTTGTTACAAAGGTCATATATCAACAATGAACGATTGTCGTCGTACTGTTCCCCCCAGGCAGTTCCATGAGAGTTGAAGTCTCCCAAGATCAATCGTGGCTCAGGAAGGAGTGAGCACATGTCATCAAGTTGTTTGCGGCTAACCGCAGCTCTCGGAGGCCAATACAAGCTGACAATACAGAGGTCTTTGCCTCTGATGTTTGCATGACAAGCAACAGCTTCGATCCCTCCAATAGGTGGAAGGTCAATTCGAAAAAATGAGTGGCACTTATTGATCCCCAAAAGCACCCCTCCGTATCTATCATCACGGTCCAAGCGTATAATATTAAAATCGTGGAAAGAGATATCATCTCGCGAAGAAAGCCAAGTTTCGGACAGAGCAAAAACATCACAATTGAAGTTATGAATTAAAAATTTGAATGTATCCAATTTAGGGATAAGACTACGACAATTCCACTGAAAAACAGTGATATCTCCGACCTCTCTATCTAAATTAGACATCAAGAGAGATAATCATTGCAAGGAGGGGCCATGTTTGCATCAATTGCTGTAAAATTGTCTTTAATACTGGAAGCATTGAGATGACAAGGGTTCTGATGGAGTCGGAAACATTAAAACACTTGAAGATTTGATCCAAAAGGTCAGACAACTTTATAAATCCCGATTGGGAAGTTGAGCTGGACGGAAAAACAGGGACAGTTGGGGTTTTTGATGTCCCCTCGAGTGCTGGGTCGTTCGAAGGTGAACTATTCCCACGGAAGCCAGGAGAAACCTGATTTTGCTTGTCCGCTGCACTCGGTTTTTTAGGCAAGCTAACTGGGGGTATCACCGGGGGGACTTGTTCTTGAACTTTGGGAGTGGTCACATTTTTGCGCCGGGGATTCCCTTTGAAAATAAACGGTGTGCCCCCGCTAGCTGTGTCCGCTTCCATTTCATCAACTGGCAACGTGGAAAAGATATTGTGTGTTGAGATTGGTTGTTGTTGTTGTTGGGCCAGTGGAGAAGCGCCCTTCAAAATATCCGCAAAAGTGCGCTTCGAGCGTTCCTTTAAAGAGCGCTTCTGTTTCTCCCAGCGACTCTTGTAAGTTTCACAAGCTGAGAGCGCGTGTGGGGATCCTCCGCAATATGGACACTTATGCTCAGTCGCACTGCAGGATTTCCCCTCATGTTGCTCTCCGCAAGTGGCACAGCGCTCCTTGTTGGCACAATAATCCGAAGTGTGACCAACTGACTTGCATTTGTTGCAAGTCATGGGCTTTAGCACGAAGAGTCGCACAGGTAGTCTCAATTTGTCCATCATAACGTAGTCAGGGAGGGCGGCACCAGCAAAGGTGACTCGAAACGAGTCTGACGGCGTAAATTTAGTTTGGTCCCCATCATGGGAGAGTTTCCCGAGTTGGCGACAGTCCAAGATCTTTACTTCCATTGAGGGAAGCTTCTTTATCTTCTTTTTGAGGGACTCGTTTATGTTTTTTCCCAGATCTTGAATGGGATTCATTATCGGAGATCTCCATCTCTGGAGATCCTCCACTATTCTCCATTTTACAAAAAATTTTGTCTTATTTCTAATCTATTATTGATTTTAACAATAATCTCAAAAAAAAAAAATAACTAAACAAACAAACAAAAAATTATGATGATAATATTAAGCAATGAACATATGAGTTGAACAATAATATTAATATTAAATATGTGTACCTTAATATAAAAGTTGTTCCGATACTGCGCTCTACTGCCCTAACCAGGGAGAGACAGAGGCTACGCGCTATGGATCAACACAATAGCGCAAGAATAGCTCACACGGTCACGTGATGATAATTCCCGTTAACGACAGCCACACGATGGCGATCCCGTTATGCCAATGTTCAACAGCCGCCAAGGGCTGCAAGCTGCAAGAGCGCTGCTTCCTTTGTTCCACTTCACAAAAGGTCAATTCGAAAGCGGACAGCAATGACCTTCACTCGTACACTATACCAATCGCACAATAGTAAAAGTGGCAACGCACAATAACGAAACTGAACTTTACTCGTTAAGAGTTGGATAGCGAATGATTTTTCGATTGTTTGATAGTTAGTTTCATATGATATATTATTTTATCCGTTGTAATGAATTGTTATGGAGTGCTCAGATCGATTGATGCAAATATCTCGTAAATCCTTCAGGAAATAACTGCATGTACATGAGCCACCGCATATGTCGTCAATTTCGACCAATCAGAAGTGGGTATTTCCGTAAGGATAGGGGTTGAGATTTTTCAATTGTTCAATAGTTAGTTTCATGTCATATATTATTTTATTCAATGTACAAAATGTTATGGAGTGCCAAAATTGAATGACGCAAAAATCTCTTCAATCCCTCATGAAATGACTGAGCAATAAGCGTTTGAAATTGGACAATTTTCACGATATGTTCGATTTTCGATTTTCAATTTGTACCCCTATATGTTCCCGAAAGACGTCAATAAGGGAATTAGTTGGGATGTTTTGAGCAGGGCCCGAAATCTTCGAAGATGTCTCCGTCTTTTTGTTCTCCGGTCCCGGTTTTCTTCCAGCTCCTTTGCCGTGCTCCAACGTCAACCGCTTCTGGAACCGCTTCGACACTCTGGAGACGGTTGAATGGTGAATGTTGAACATTTTCCCCAACTGCCGGTGCGACAGGTCAGGAAATTCCAGGTGTTTGGAAAGAATTTGTTCTCTCGACTCGCGTTGGTGCACCTCCATTTTCGTTGAATCGAAAAACACGACTTCGAGTTTGACAGAATGTAGACAATACACATCAATGAGAAAGTGTGCAAAATTTGGTTGATTTTTACCCAATGGTAAAAAAGTTATGCCCTGTTGAATGTGTCGCAATAATTTCGTGTTCGCCCTTTAAATGAGGCCGGAATGAGCTAATATTTTGCATAGGGTATATTATCGTGTAAATCAATATTTTGTAGCAAGTTCCGAATGAAAAATCGAGATAATTATTTTTATTGGCACCCAAAACCATACTTTTCGTTTCGTACTCCGAAAAAAAACTAAGACCCAGAATGCCGATTTTTCGAGATGATTCGAGATGACACTAGATCTCGACATTTCATGCAATTTTAAGACATTTCGCATCAATTTTTTTTTGAAAACTCCGGGGCTTGGGTGATTTTTCGATTTTCAAAAAACTCAAACTTTGACCGCTTTGCGCCACTCTCCCGATTGAGCTGAAATTCGGCATAGGGTGTTTTTTCGAGGTGGTGAACTTTTTTTATGAGATTACTTTTTGAAATCTTAGGGTCGATTTTTTCCCATACATACATTTCATTGGCACCCTAATGCACACATACATGGGAGAGAGAAAGAGAGGAACGAATTCGTTTTGAGGGAAGTCACTTCAAAATGCAATGAGGACAATTTGACTAGGAAGAATGAAATGATATAGTCGAGTCGGTAGGGGGAAACTCCCGACTGGCTGTTTAGTCGTTTTGGCGGAGAGACTGCGCGAAGAAGCCAAAAGTCATTACTAACTGAATATGGGTATAGTCAGTCAGATAGTCAGCTGACTATGACTATGCAGAGCCCTGGTTTTGAGACATCGAACATATAATCTGAATCGCGCACCGTCTGACTACCATTCGGTTTGATCTCTGGAGAATTCTCTTGATGGAAGAAGACATTAGCCGTCATATAAGTTGTCTAAGAACACTCGAAAAAGTTTTTCGCAGATGAGCCATACGGATGGAATTATGAAATTACCAGAAAAATAACGAAAAAGTGAAAAATTTCGGGCACTTATAATAATGAAATAGAATTGGGTCACTCAAAAAGTTTTTACGTTTTTTTGTTTATGTTTCAATGGATTCAATATATACTCCATTGAAATTCAAAATTACAAATTCAACCTGATCGGGAACTCAATTTATCCTTCAATCGTGTCGACCAAATGTTCTTAAAATATAAAAAAGAAAGCCAAAAAGTATTACAATTGATTATGCTTACAGACAGACAATTTTATTACTTACCACAAAATTCTGCGATATTTTCTGACAGATAGAATACGTGAAAACAATTATCAGTTTGAGTGCTTGCTAGTGTCTCTTTGTTTTACAGATTATTTCCATTCATGTACGGACCATTTTGACAAGCAACTGTTATTATGTGCAAAATGCGCTCGTAAATGACTCAACCGTCAACACATAAAAAGTGACATGAGACATGAAAACGTAACAAAAGTGATGGAAATTCTGTTGCAAGTAGTTGATTATGAAGCAAACTCATATAAACAAACAACCTGGAATAGGGTTCCACAGGTTTTTTTCAAAAATATAATGCACTATTTTTAATAAAAAAACAACTTCGGAATAACTTTTACTCTAAACATTATGAAATCATTTATTGATAAAAAAAATCTAAAAAACAGCTTTTTTGGACACTTGGGATACGATCAAGACGGAAAGTTTGAACAAACAAGAAGTCGAACTCATTTGCTGGCGTTCTTATTTGTGGATTGAAGATTTATGGCACATATCTGCAGCCTTTGACTGATTGCACGTTTGACTGTTGTGTCTCTTATATCCTTCCCGTCAAGCCGTACATCATATCCGCATCGAAGTTTTTGTCCGTAAATACGCCCAGCATGGAACAGGTGCAGCCAATACGAACGACACACGGAATATCGAAACACGAAAATCACGCAAATACATAACACTTTCGATCCACAGAGAGAAAGTGCAGTTCGCAGTTTTCCCGAACAGTATACGCTCCCCATTCGCCGGGCATCCAGAGGCCTAGCCTAGGTGTCTAATATCGTATTCGATTTTTCTTCGCTTCTTCGATGTCATCCGTTTCGGGAGCAAAGATGGTTGACCCGCATATCTATGGTAAAAACCAGCGAACGTCCAGAGGACAGCATCTTTCTGTCCCGATCAGATCTATTTGAATTACTAATTTATTGCGACATGACTGACGGTGGAGCCCTTCACGTAATCCTTTCGTAGCCCGCATGCTGTCGTTCCGCTGTTGCAATTTCGAGCTAGCCTTTGATATTTCCGTTTCTAGTCAGTCAACAGCAGCAACAGTAACCAATATTCCGGCCCAGTATTATTTCGATGGAGCCTCGTTTGATGTGAGAATCCTTTTTGTCGATTATGGATCTTTTGAAAAGATGACATATAAACTGATGTTATGAATTGAATTTTGAAGTAGACAATCCGGTATATAGATCGGATTTAGTGTTTAAATTGGTGGAATTGCGAGACACACGAAATATTGGCACCTTTTCATCATACCGTCATGCGGGAAAAGTATCGATCATTTCGGTAGGATATTAGCTATATTCATAGATAAATACATAAAAAGTTCATACGGCAAATAAAATTTGGGTGTTTTCGAGTGTTCAAGTTTCACCCACGGCTAGCACTTTGACACTAAAAAAATGAAATCGAAAGAAAAAAAATGATTTTTTTTGAAAAATTATTGATTATTTTGCAAGTTTATGTGTAGAATTATTGTAGAATATTTTTTCTACAGTTATTCTTCGCTTATTTGGAAGGAGATATCCACTGTCAATCCGAAGATAGGCTGGTTGTTGGACTTGTGGTTTGGTAGGTTTGGTAGAACTGGATGCGAATACGTTGTTGAGACTGTATCGACACTGGGGACACATACTTTGATGCTTTCAGCCGGCTGCTGGCTAACGATCTCGTAGGGGTTCAACGGGAAGATTGTTTTGAACCAATTTTTCATAATGAAATCGCATTCCGTTTGAAGCGCGTAACATGAGGGCCCTCAAGTGTCCATAACTCTCGAAAGGGCCCAGCCTTACACGAAAGTGGTTGAATTATAGTAGGAACCCACGTTTTCGATATATTTCGTCTCTTTCGTCTACGTGAAAACGTTTGAACGGTCAGCTTACTTTTTGTGTAATCTTTCAAACTTGTTTTATCAGGATCTGAACTTTTTATCTGCCAGAGAAAGGCTCAGGCTCAGGACGGTATCAGTTTCGGAGCAATCCTCTCGTCCACTCATTTTCTCGCAATGATCTGAACACGTGGTAGGGTAACACGGGGTGATTTGGTCATATGGGGTGATTTGGGCCACCCCTTTATCTCAGAAATTACGGCTCAACTTGGATTTTCTATAATGTCATTTCCTACTGTTGTTGAACCGTATGTATCTAAAGTAAAAAAAACTTTGGTAAAATTACACAAGTAAAGTACTTTGAGCGTCAAAAAATGTGAGTTTTCCGATCGTGGTTTGAAGGTTTTTCCCGCTGATTAAACAAACTTTTCGTGTGTTGCGCAGTAAAGTTCTGTTCGCCTACAGAAGAGGAACAATTTGATGTAGCGAAACTGTAAGTTTGATAACAATAAATGAAATTAATTGCATTTTAATTTTTGCGTGTTGTGTGGGGTGACATGGACACGTTTCTGTGGGGTGAATTGGTCCTACAGGTTTGAGACTTTTCTTTGGTCTAATTGATTCCAGATGCCGCTGAATTACAAGAAGAGGATGGACAGACAACGTTGGAAGAAGGAGGAGCTTGAAAGAGCAACGCAGGCCATCGAGAACGGATTTTCTTTGACCATGCATCAAAAGTGTTTGAAAATGCTCGACCAATAGTGAAAAGATTCATGCAGAATTCGAGATGGTGTCAATCCAACTTTTCGGGTCTGGAATCTGGCCAAGACACCTGGTATCGATCCCAAAACATTGTTACTGATTGTAACATTATCCCAAAATACTTTACATAAACATAAGTATGTTTTTTTCGATGAAACACACACTGAACCAAATCACCCCACAGACGGTCCAAATCACCCCGCATCAAATTTTAATTTCCAAAAATCATCTCTTTTATTTTATGATATATTTGGTAGATTGAAGCTTTATATAATGATTAAACATTATATATTAGGAGAAAACAAGTGTAGCTCAGTATACAATGTGACATTTTTTATTTAGACCGTATTGGTTTGGAAATATTAGGCGATTTGCTTAGGTGGTCCAAATTCCCCCCTTTTCCCCTAATCATTGGACGCTTTGTCTGGACAGTACGCTGGGTGAGGATGAGTTTCTCATTCGAGCTGCGTCAATGTTTCCCTGACGGTTTTTACAATGTATTGCCGGGCGTTATCGTGATGGAGAATAATTTTGCGCACGTTACTATTAATACTTGATACCCGTGAGAGTTCCCTTTTGGCTGTTACCCACGATCTCTTGCTTTCGGAATTATCGTACAAAATCCTCTTTTTATCGCCAGTCACAATACGCCACAGAAAACTCATCTTTGTTTGTAACTTTGAAACGGATAGGAATATATCCTGAATATATTCAGAAAATTCATATGATAATTTCCAACTTTTCATTTTTTTGGACATGTCATTGTATTTTATATAGATACATTTGAACATCGTGAGGACTTTGAACAAATTTCTCGCGAACAAGGTTTCAAGAGAATGGAATTTTATAAAGAAATTGATAAATGTTTGGGTGTTGATGTTCCACCATGAACAATGATGTGCATGTAGGCTAGGAGTTACAACGTTTTACTCATATTCCTGAACGACATCAGTTCTGTCCTGGATTGCCAAATTATTTTACGCGGACTACTTTAAACTGTATCGTTTGATTCATAGAGATGATGACACTGCATTTCTCCAGTTATAAACAGATGCATTCGCTACGTGGTGTGGTGCGCAATCCAATGGCGTAGCGTACGGGGAGCGAGGGGGCGGACCGCCCCCGGTGTTGCCATCGGAGGCATGACATCCACGACCATAAGTATAATATATTAAAGAAATCGTTCAAAATTTTGCCAGTCAGTGATTGGAGGTATTCTTCAATGAGAAGCTTCCATATGAAAAAATCCATGCAAAAAATATGTATTTATTAGTTTAGTTTTATTTCATTTTGGATAAGATAAGGCTGTGGATTTGAGTATCAAAATCTTCCATCAACTAGAGGGTAACGGTTCAGATTTCATTAAGTGTCGTTCGCAATCTTTTGACAACGCATGTGATATAAAATAAAACAAGCGTTTTCATCAGTTTTGAACTTATGTGGCCAACATTCTTTTACTGTTTTTGTGCCACGAAGTACACAGATTCCTCATTATTGAAGTAATGTCTTCGCATTCTCCCGCAGTAGACGGGCACGGATCATTGTTTGGTTTTCCAATATGTATCAATTTTGATCAGAGAACATAAATTGAATTGATTTCAGTCACTCATCTGTCCTGGATCTAGGTTAATTCGACCTTCTTCTGTGGAGAATTCAATATAGTAAGGTAGTTTCGCTCAACTCAATTATCAGCTCGGCAATTGGGTTAATAATGTTATGTTTACATTTTCTTTGCGGTTGCCAGTAATGACAATCGTAAAAGTTACCGATACCGCGTAGTAAAATGTACCAATCGTTGGTAGGGATGTGTATTGAACCAGACATTCATTTTACATACAGTTGGTAATATTTACAAAAAAAATGTATGTTCAGTCCCTGAAGAGAAAAGAAACATTGCATCGCAAATTCATCCCCTTCACCTTTTGTGATTCTCCTGTCAGCTGACACAGCGGCCCAGCAAAACCAAAATAGAAGCAGAATAAGAAACCTTCAAACGTGTTGGGACATGTTTTATCCTCCAACATATTTGATAGTAAAGAGTTGACATTTTTGTCGAACGTGAATAAAGGACCTCGTGTGTTTTTATGCTATATTCTTGTCGCATCGTGCTTGCTCTTTGTGTAATCAATCAAACTATTTCCCAAAAGTACTAACAATGTAAATTTTACTAACCAAATTACCAAATATTTGGTAACTCATTTTCTAGTTGCATGTATCGATGTTTAATCTCAACGTGTTTTGACATATATTTTGACCTTGTTGAGCTAGATTGTTTTATAAAATAGCGTGCAATGTTGTGCCCAAACTGCACGCTATTTACTAATACTACCTCGAGGACCCTTCTAGCATACCTAATAAATGTCCAAGTTCGCTGATTTGAGTGCACGATGGGTATACAATAAGCCGTCCATTAATGGTGTAACCTCTTTTATGCATCAGAGATCAAGTTTTCGTTTCACTTTATATGGAAAAATAAGAAAATAAGTAAAAATAAGATTGTGTACGCGGATAAAGAAATTTATGTCAGGAGGAAATAGAAGTGTGGATTGAAGTCAGTTGAATGAAGAGGCCAATTTATATTCATTAGTCACGTTAGTTAGAATAAGTATTAAATAGATTAATTCATCAGTCATCCTCGCTCTCAACGCTCGTCAATACATTTTCTAGTCCAGTGGTTTTCAACCTTTTTTGCTCCATTCCCCCCTTTACGAAAACTAATCCCAGTGCTTCAGAATTTCGGAAGAAAATCTCTAGCATATCAGTAAAATAATAAAAGAATACAAACGGTTTTCAAGTTATATTCACAACAAATTTGATTTTATACTTGTATCTGATTACAGAAAAGTTATATACAGTCTGTCAAGTCAGTATGGAGCCTGAACACTTTCCGCCAAAATCGTAATATTTGAGAATGTTGTAGAAAAGCACACTTTATGCCATCTTCGATATCCACACCGTTACGGTGTTTTGTTCCCATCGGCAGCATAGTAGGAAGTCCAGATTCACATAAACACTACGAAAACAACAACACTCGTAACGCTTATTCTGCATATCAAGATAAGAATCGATCATTTGAAGATCAATGAGTTTGTTCTGAAATTGATTCGAAGCTTTCGTCACTGCCAGCCGCAAGGGATTTCAAACCATGTCCAGATCTTGTTATTTGATATAAGGAAAATATGTTTCAAGTTTAACTTTTTGTTAAGAGTTTTGACGAATGCTGTGCAATTTCCTTTTTTTATGGTCTTCTGTACTGTTTCGTCGTCTGTTCCATCATCATTCACTGAATAAAGTCTTTCAAACATTATGAAGTTGTTCAATTGAACATTACATTTCAGATTTGAAAATGTTTGCCGAGGATCGCAAATTATAGCGTACCCAATAAAGTTTATGTGGAAAATTTTGCTAATAATTGCCATCTCCAAAGCTTCCAAGCTACCCACCGGTTGAAAATCACTGCTCTAGTCGATTCACTTTCTGTCGACGGCGAATGCCGAAGTTGTCCTAGTCTAAGCGAAGCTTCTGAGAGTAGAGTCGATCATCATTTTTCACCTTTGAAGATTTCGAGCGCTGCTAAACAGTAATCAGAGAAATAAACGGGAAATAATGACCTAAAACAGTACTGAATTCTATTCCTTAATAATTGATTCAAGACTACTTTTTGCATAAGTATGGTGAAAAATTATTCAAACTGTGCAGGGTAAACATGGTCTGTGAATGTATATCTAGATGAGATACCAGCGGAAAGAAATGAGTTGGCCTAGCAGAATACGTCCGCATTTAACTTGCGGAAAAATCATTAAATGAAAGACGCACATTGTTTGTAAACAAATTTTACACGAGGTATGACTTAGCAATACTTTATTTTTCAATTTATGTTGCACATTGTTGTAAATGATAACGAAAAAATATATTTCAATACAATGCAATATCATTAGGAGATTCGTGAGATCATCTGAAATATAAGTGAATAAAAAGTATACTATAAAAAATATATTTTATGTTTTTGATTTTATTATTTTTCTATGCATCCTCTATTTATATTTGAGTGCCTATTCCATCGAATTCATTCTGAAAATTCTATTCAATTTGGACGAGAAAAGTGTCACCCAGATCTGGGCGACGAACGTATCAACCCTCTCGCGTACGATTTAATTTTAAAAAGAACAGACCAAATGCAAACGCTTCGATGGGGCACGCATCGAGTAATTTCACTACTCTGCTGAGCATCTTAGCGCCTTGTGATATGTAGGCCACGAAAGAGACTCGAATCCTCATCGAACAATGCATCCACCAATTCAGCGTTTTCGAAAGTTTTCGACCTTCCTTTACGTGGATGGTCGTCAATATCAAAATCACCGTCGCTGGAGCATCTCTGTAAACTTTTGAAGCTCTCGATGCGCTTCAGTTACCTTTTTTTAAAAGATGGAAGAAAATAAGCACTTTTCGCAAATGACGATTGTTTTGCACAAAAATCGGCTATTTCACGCAACTAAATACTGATGACATCAAAACAAAATCATCAATGTTCCGAAGCGGTTTGTTTACCATATGCCTAAACTTCGTTCATGACGTTTTAGATATGTCGAATTGGAACAGAACTTACTGCTAGAGCCATCAGTTGTAAAGCAGCGGCAACATAGTTAGCCTTCAAAACATAAAAATGTTGAGGATATTATATAAATTCAAAAAACATAGCTTTTGGAAAACATTGTAAAACTTAAGTGTGAAAATTATCCCCGCACAACGGTACTCCAATAATCGATTGAGGTCCTTTATTGTTATTTCATTCCGACAAGTTCAACTGTATAATGAGACCGGTATCAACCCTACTTTAATAGCTTCTCAAAAACAGAGCACATCTCGGAGAATAATTAACATAAATATATCCAATTGTGAAAGTTCTCGTAGAAGTGTTCCATTCTTGCATCTTTTCATTTTTCTCACATTAGAAAATCCATTTCCTTCGCCTTTTCTTTGTTACTCGCGGTATATACTTTCCGAGCAGAGGAAAAATGGATGAAAGGAAGTCGCGTCGAGTGTGCCTTTTCACAATTTTCCCAAATACCCTTTCTCTCTCTATCTCTCTCTCTCCCTCGCCACATGAATGGAACGACATCCCCATTGCGTTTTCCGCCCGCTTGTGGCGGGACCGAACGGTGCTTATTTCGTTTCAACTTTCCGTTATATACAAACATTCTTGGTTTTCAGTTGCAGTGTGTTCACAAGATGTGCATACCGAGCAGAAAAAAAAACTTAAGTGAAAACACATTAGAAAGTTGTTGTTTATGCTTTCCTCTTCTCTTCTCTTGTTGCAGCGAAAAAACAGATCTGAAATCACGATCCGACAGCACGAGCGTTCCGGCGCTCGATTCCATCTATACGACCCCGACTGGATTTCATCACCACCAGAACGGAACTCCCGGCTCGCCGGAAGCAATGAAGGTACGAATGGCTGCTATGATATTACAACCACCGACAAGAGTTTAGCAGACACCCACAAGTGAGACTGATTGTACGGTAAAAGAATCCTTGGCGGAAGCTAACAATAATTGTAATAACTATAGTCCGAAAAATTCACCCAACAACACGGCTAACGGTTCGGATCCGGACTCGGAATCCGGCGGCGGTTCGCCCCGTGGTTTGGTACAAACGGAACCAATCGTTAGCACACATTGTTATCATGAGTCTCAAGCGAAAGTAAACGAAATGAGTAATGAATACAACTGTGGTAGCATTCGTTTGTTCAAAGTAAGTGATTACAGCGTGGAGAAGTTCAATAGATTCCTAGATAAATTAGATAAGAACAATTTTTTAATTAAAACTAGCTTTAAGAAATCCTATTCACTCATTCTGACGCGGTCGTGCAGTGGGAGCGAGGAGCAAGGTTTCCGGGTGGTGTATCCGACCGAAAGTGGCAAAAATGATAGTAACAACAATCAAAGTGATAGCGTGGAGGACAGTAGAAATGTTGCAAGCGCAAGGGAAGAGACAAAAGGAAATTTAATTAAGGCAAACTCCAGCATCGGTATCTATCATCGAAAGTGGGAGGACGACGGGCCGACAGTGGAGGAGCAGAGGACCGAAAAACGGAAGTCGCTAGTGACGCATGATTTGAATTCTATCAGTGACATCGGAAACCGACCAGATGTATCCGTTGAACCCGAGCAGGAGGAAAGTGAAAGGATACACGGAAGAACAACGGAAGCTTGCAATAATTACAATAGCAAAAGTTTATCGTTGTCATACTGCAACGAACGTGACAATGATAACAACAACGATAGCGATGAATTTTGCCGGTCGGAAATATTTGATAACGATTCGATTGTTCCCGTGAGTAGACCAGAATTTATAGTTAATGATTTGAATGGGGATGTTGGCGGATGGAAAACTTTGAATGAACACCACACAAGGAAGCACGAAAACAATTACGAGAACATACGTCCCTACAGCAGCCTGAGCAGTCACTGTTCGAGGAAACGTATCCGTAGGAAATCCAATGTGTCCCACCGGGCTTACATCCAGGAGAACAATAAAGGTCGGTCGAACCTGTTGACAGAACAGCCCGGAATCGCAAGTACAAAAGTCAACAATGCAAGTAATAAAAATGCCATTCCTACACGCTTCTTCAAACGCCAGGATTATACCCAGCCGAACCTTGATTTCCCCCCGGACTACTCAGAGTTCAGTACCAAACGGAGAGCGGTCAATAAACGAGGACTGAAACTCGGTGCCGATCTGTTTCATTTCCCATTCGGCTCCCGGCAGAAATTGGAAAAGGCGGCGCCCCATTTGAAAAACATTAATCTCAATTTTCCTAACAAAACAATACATCTCGAACAACAAGCGCCTGTTGTGTCACATCAATCGCATTTAGTGTTGGGTCCTCACCAGGGGCAGAAAAATGATCGAAAATATTTCAATAGAGCCAAGCAGAAAATACTGAAGCTAGGCCAAAAATGTAAACTGCTCGGAGGCACGAAGGATAGAAGCAACCATCACATCAGTTCATACAATCTGGATGACCTAATAAAAGCCACCCATAAGTACGAAGAGAATGAAAAAGTCAACCTTAGCAATAAGATTGTATATAAGAGCTACAAGTCTGAGCTGGATTTAACGAAAAATCTAACATACCTGGATACGTTTTTGAACGCGACTTTCGACAACGAACCCGAGCAGAGCGCAAAAGCCGCCAGAAAATCGAGACCCGGCCACCACAAACGCGCTAAATCTTGCACGAAAACCTTAGACCACATGCTTACAACAGCAACAACGCAAGTGCTGGATTCGAAGTGTAACAATAAAAATAAGGAAGCGCAAAATTTAATTCAGCTGGATGACACGTGGAGCAGCGGTCCAACGAATGCGAACAACGACGAATTCGTGAGAAACCATGCTGTCACTTCCACCTATTGTAGAGCAAATAAAACAAAATTAGATAGTCTTATTAAAATGGGGAGCGAGTTCGGTAAAGATGTGCCCAAGAATCATCTGTTCAACGATGAGAAAACATCGAAGGGGGAGAGAAGTGGCAAGAGCAATACGACTTCTAGTTCATTAAGCAGCAGTGACTATGCTTCCGTTTACAGTGCTCCTTCCTCCAGTGTCCCTGACAGTGGTTCCAGTAACGTTAAAATGCAAAAAACAACTCGTACTTCGGATGAAGCATTTCAGCGTTATGAGCGAAATTCAAGTGAGTATTCCCCGAAGCGCAATTCCAAATGCAAAATCAACAATCTCGCCGGTGAAGAACTGAACCTCTTAATACCAACCGATAACAGGTACTATGCACTGCGAACAAATACCTTTCATCGTAAATATCATAACTACCATTCTGATTGCTCGATTATCATGGATAATATCGAGGGGCTGGAATATGAAGCGAATGGAACGCTCGATACTCACCGGAAGGTCAGCGAGACTAACCGTCAATCCGAAGCGGGAGGACTTTCCCCCCGAATCGTCATCCGGGATAGCGGACCCCATCGGCGCGAGACACGTGATTCAAGGCTTCGTAAGCAACCTAACAACAGCCACTTCCACCCTCGACAGTATCTTCATAGTCGTCATCGAAAATCACCACTCGAAGCTGATTTAACGTGTCAAAAGGATTACTTGGAGCACTATCAAAGCACGAGGGCAGCAACCGTGGCGGACTCGAGGGCTCGAGGATTAACTCCCAACAGTTGTTCGCTGGGATATTTTACAAATAAATCATACCCGTATGGAAATGGCATTATCGATATCGAAAGTTTTAGAAACGATTCATTCGTTAACGAACAAGCTGTGGATGACGATAATGATTATGCTTTCCCTGTGCTTGTCGGCGATAATGCTGCTGATGATGATGATGATAGCACCGATGATGATGATGATGATGATGACGATGATGACGATGATGGTGGTGTCGCGAAATTTGCACTAAACGTCAGTGTCGACCATAATTTTAGCGCTCTGGAGCGACACACGACAAGGGGTCGAGCGCATAGTTTCACCAATGATTTCAATCAGAAGAGCTCACTGACAAGCTCCCGGTCGTTCAGCAGCAGGGCGGCTGCCGTGAACCTTGCCCAGATGGGCGGAACTGCTGCCGTTGCGAGTCCTGGCTTTGTCGGCAGCTGTGGTCCGCATCGTGTAATCGTTTCCAAATCACACAAGCAGCATGGCAGCGAACTCGTGCTGGAATACGAATGTTAGCATAAAGTTAAACTTTGCTACGCAGTCACTTATTCGACGAACATATCGCAGCGGATCCTTGTGCGTTCCTATCGGTTGCTACGCCACAGACTCTCGGCTCTCGATTAACAGTTTCGAGGCGCCTCCAAATATCATTTAGTAGAACATGATGTGGTATCGACAATAACTAGCATGTAAGACGAAGTTAACTATAATAGGGAGCGTTCGGGAAGCTCGAGATAGTTATACCAAAGAAGGATGTAAATAGATCCATTACCGACAAGTGAATTTTTAGCGAGTTGTGTATATTTGTAAATAATCTCATCGAATATTTTATTCTCGAATAAAACGTTGTCAGGAACTCACAGCTGCTTGAGGTTCGAATTTTATATCGTTAAGATGAAGTTTGTTGGTAAAGTTTAATTACTCACTACGGTAGAAGCGTTGATGGCGTACTCAGTCTTTACTGCGGGAGCTCGAGCTGTCCAAGAAAATTGAATTTTACACCGACCGTCTTCCTTCAACTCATACGCATAACTCTGACTATCCTAATTGTGAGGAATGCTTCTGGTTGTTTCGCAACAACCGAGAAGGGCAGCTCTCGTAGTCCATGAATAATGCTGAATAAATTGATATTCACCATCGGATGCAAATCCTTTTATAGCATCAATCATAGTTGCGAAGGAATTTACTAATGGAGAAATAACTTCAAACTTGTTTCGCGTTCAAGCATGGAACCGCGTTTCGTTAGTACTTCCTTCACCGCTAGGTGGGAAGATGCTATATGCTTCAAACATATAGGGAGGGCTCTTATATGAAGTTATAACTGGTTTACCAACTGGGTGAAGAAGATTATATGCTACTAGCTGAACCGCAAACTTCGTTCCGCCCAAAATGTTTTTTTTTCTTCTCAATACCTTCAAGCATTCACGTTTTCTTGCTAAGCGAACGTTCATTGGTCCAAACGCAGAACTTTTGATTGATTGATCTTCCAATTGACCCTTTACAATTTCCTTTAACTATAAATTTTCTAATGACCAAAACTCGTCGTTTTGATGTAACATTATTTTTAGACACAATTCTCGTACAAGATTTTTCAAACACTTGCAAATAACATGTTTCTCCCTTACATGGAATACATATTTGATACAGAAAATATACTAAAATTATGACATCTCAAATATGACGATTGCTTCTTCGAGTTTTGTGCTTATCCCGTTGCTTGATTAGCTCTCGGGATGTGCAAAAAATTGTGTTTTATTTGTATGACAGCCTCCCTCTAAAGAGAAGAAAGGAGTGTCGCATCACAATAAAAACATTCCTTGCCTCTTAAAATCTCCATGTGCCAAATTTGGCTCTCTTTGCTTGCTTACTTCTTGAGTTATGTGACCTCCCCCTCTTGGAGAGGGGGGAGAAGCGTCGAAAACACCATAGAAACGTATCATGCTCTCTGAAACCTCCATATGACAAATTCGATTCCGTTTGCTTGATTAGTTCTTGAGTTTTGCAGAAATTTGTGTTTATTTTGTATGGCAGCCCCGCCTCAAAGAGAAGAGAAGAGTATCGAATCACCATAAAAACATTTCTAAATCTCCACATGCCAAATTTGGTTCCTTTTTCTTGCATAGTTCTTAAGTTCTGCAGAAATTTGAGTTTCATTTGTATGGCAATGTGAAACTAGGATACGAAAGTGGACTATCTGAAATTGGATTCCATTTTGGAAACTGTTTTATTCGGACACTGACTTAATTTCCTAGAGTTTCTTCCACAATACTTTCGGAACATAACTAATATTTGACGAAAAATATTTTTATTTGCAATTAAATTGTTTTAAACGTCTATCCAATGTGGAACTTTTCTTCAAACAGTAAAAAATCGAAAACTTCTTATCTGATGGACAATCGATGTGTTTGTTTCGAATTTTAAATTTTTAGCACCAAAAATTTGCACACAGTTCACCATAAAAAATTCCTTATTCGATTTTCATCATAATACAGTTCGGATTCGTTTGTCTCCCATGAGCAGGAATTATAGGTGGAGCAGATGTTAGTGTTTGCGACCGTAGTGTGCATGATAGCATGCGCTGCCATAGCTACTTCTCGAATCGTGACGTCAATATTTGTGTTTACATTCAATTGCCTTCCACATCCATGTAAAACGCTAATAAAAAACAAATATTTTATTGGAGTTCTCGCTGAATATGAGTATTATATAATGTGGCGTTGTGCAGAGAATATTTGTAGAATCATGTCGAAGAAGATGAAGTGAAGATGAAGTAATATTTTGGTGTGTATTTTTCACTCTCTCATCTTCAACAATTTTTGAGAAAAAATGTACAATTAAACAACATTTCATTAAACATGCTGCTATTCCAGAGGTTTAAGAATATGATTGTTCTCTAGACCTTTTTATGAATGGGTTTTCAATTTTATCAAAATAAATCACAATACAATTGTCATCTATCAAAAAATCATAACATCGTGAAACCGTAAGTTATTTAAACATGTTTTGTTTCTTCCATATACATTCCATATTGAATGCAAATAATGACGACACCATATTTTGTTTACCAATACTTAGTTAGTTAGTTAATCGGTACCTCATTGGTTTGTCCCCAAGTACCAGCCAGTGCTTTTTTGAAGCTTGTTGTACTTGTAACAGTTCGGCTGAAAAGTTTATAAGGTAACACAGTAAAACCTTTTTTTTTGCAAATTTCAATGTTATTATTCAACATAATTGCCTTCGAGGGCGATACAGCGATTAAAGCGATTTTGCAACTTTTCGATACCATTTTTATAGTACTCTTTCCGTTTTTCAAAAATAGGCCTCAGTTTCGGTAATCACTTCATCATCGGTCTTAAATTTCTTGCCAGCAAGCATTCTCTTCAGGTCTGCGAACAGAAAATAGTCGCTGGGGCCAGATCTGGAGAATACGGTGGATGCGGAAACAATTGGAAGCCCAATTCATGCAATTTTGCCATTGTTTTCATTGATTTGTGATTTTCCCATTTTGTCACAATAACAAAAACTGCTTCACTCTCGATTCAGTAACTCACGAGCAATCGACCGATTATTGTCAAATTTTGCCACGTATCCATTGAAAGATGGTGCTTTGTGATAGTCAAGTAGATTGTTGCAAGAGGCGCCATCTAGACGTCAACCTTATGAACTTTTCAGCCGAACTTGGAATCCATGACGCGCCACACTGAGTAGTTCACTGGGGTGAAGATTAAACAAGTAAAATTCGGGACACGAAAATTTTGTTGGGGCCTACTTTAATGTCCATCTGAATATTGAAAAATTACAAAACTAGGCCATTTTGATTGCTTAAGGTCTGTTTAACTTATTCAATCTGATATGTTGGACAAATCATCAGTTTGGACGACTGTTCACATATTCTAGGAGAGTTGAACATATATTTTGTTCAATCTTAGCGATTAATTAGCATAGAAATTAGTTTGATGTTTGGGGCCAAAGTGGTCATAGGTGCCTAACGACTTACAATGTTCTGTTGACTAAAGCTAATATACCTCATCACATTCTACTCTTGAAGAGGTTCCTTTTGTGGCTTTGACACTGGAAAAATATGCCACCCCAACTAAACCAAGCCTCATTTTGCGGAACATTATGTGCTTCTTTCAATGTTTTTGTAAGCATCAGAAAATTTAAATTGAGACTCTAGGTGAATAGACCAAGTTTATTTCATACATGTACCTACTATATCGAATATGATTTGAACAAATTTGGACGAAAAAAACGCATTTAGCTTAATATGTGCAAGTGACCACTTTGCCCCCACTAGGTAACCACTTTACCTACAAGAAAAAAAATCGATTTTTAATTTTTTTTTTCTAATGATGAAAAATGTACTATTTTGATTTTTTACAGTAAAAGCCGTATGCTATCTTGAACAACAATGAGTTGAACTATAATATTCTAAGAAAAACGGGAATTGTAGCGGTATGTTATCGCTGGAAATGGGCATATCCCTTAGGGTGACCACTATGCCCCCACTTTCCCTATGTACTTTGTAAATGACAAGTACAGGAAAACCTGTTTTTGTGCGATTTTTTTGTGCCATTTTTTTTTGTGCGGTACATGAAAAGAAACATATTTGACGAAGTTATCGTCGAATTAATTTTTTTTCAATGGTTTATATACATTTCAGTGCGAAAAAAGCATGTTTGCGTCTAAATCATACAATTCTCAAATCATTCCCATCCTTCCACGAAATGATCTAGGTTGCGCATGACATGATTTCTAACAGCAACAAGTTTCGACATGCAACTAAAAGCACAACACAGCCACGAGCAACCGAAAAGGCAAACTATCCCATCGTAGAGCAGGGAAACAAAAGGAAATCGAAGTTGAACAGCGTGGATTTGAGTTATTTTCTTGGGGGAAACTTTTTTTATGCGGTCCCTATCTACCGAACAAAAAAAAAATTTTCAAATTGTGTACCAAACACGATTTTTTAAAGCTACTGGTGAAGTTTTGCGCGATTTTTTGTTCGGTCCTTATCTCTGTACAAAAAAGGTTTGGCAGTGTTCTTCATTTGCCCTTAGTTCCTGAGTATTGGCCAGATTCATATCCCTGTCGCGTAAATTTCATTGTACCACTATGGAATTCAGTGGAGTTTGAGTAGTGGCAGCTTTCCAAGTCCGTTCAGAATAGGCAATCTACCTCATGCTGCTCCAGAAAAGATAGTACTCTCTTCTGTCACCACTTCTCCTAGTAAATTCGCTGGTTCGTAGTCCTAGAAGTATCGAAATTTCCTATTAACTGACGACTTAGGTAGATACGTTTTGCTACACTCCTCCAGCCGCAAAAACGGTATCCAAGTAGAATGCACTGTGCAGAAATGGTAGCTGGCCAGAAGTAGGCGGAAAGTAGTTTGCGCGTTGGAGCAGAGATAGCAACTTTTTGAATGCACTGAGTATGAATCGTACACTAGTCGAAAAAACTCGGTCGATTTATTTTCCCAAAATATATATTTTTATTAAGTCTCATATGGCGTTAGCCTCACGGGGCCGGGAGTTTAATATTACGACAATTATTGCCTTGCGACTATGTTAGTAATATGTAACCGATTACTCGCGGTTGACTCGAGGTTAGTATTACATCGTATTCTCTTATTTGGGATGTTGCAGTATCCAATGCTCTGTACGTGTCGCCGACACGGGGTACTGTACCCCATATCAATCATGATGTATCTCTCTTGACTCGAGGAATCCAGGATAGAATGGTCACTGGCCGGCACAATCTTCAGCTCGTGTAGAGTTGTCATGAGTGGTACAATCTTTGGCTCTTGTTGAATGATCAGTCGCCTGCACAACCTTCGGCTCGTGTATCTGTAAAGTGTATGTATGTGTATGTGTAAGTATTGCCGCGACTAAGTAAAAGCTTTTCGATCGGATAGGAGGGATATGATACAGGGATACAACGGAGGAAAATTCATTATATGTTAACATCGGCGTTTCTAAGGAACAGGTATAGATGAAGCAGAAGATCAGGATCACGGCTACCTAAGATATTCCGGACGGTGTCTGCCTTGTGCCCTCAACGCTCTGGAGAGCTCTGGAGAGCTGAGGCTCCGCTATTTAGTTTTCACTTCTTTCGTGACTCTATTTCCTCTGTACTGTAACATGTGCCGTTGACCGATTTCATACCGGATTGTCTGATGATCACTATTCGAATACAATTCGCACACTTTCCACTCTGTGTTCGCCATCAACGACGGACTGTAAAAAGTGAAGTCGACGATGGATTCGCGGCCATCTTTCCAAAAGGTGCTGGTGGTACCTTGAGCTTCCCTCAGACTGTGCCATCTTACGTTGGTACATCTATTTCCCCACTCCACCGCCCAAGGGTTGAAGTCGCCTCAAACGACGATTGATCTTCTTCCAGTTATTCCCGAGGTCATTGCGTTTAGCATCTGGTGGAACTAATGCATTGTCTATCTCGCTTGTGCGTAGCAACTACATATGACGTTATTTTTGGCGATTACAAAACCTTCAGCTCCCAACCACTTCCTGGATGAACCATCGCCTATATTGCAGCCATCTCTGATCTGTTCGTCACTCAGTTACCGTTATCGTGAGCTACTCGATACGGCTTAACTATGATTGCAGCACCGCATTTTGTTTCTATTGTTAACTGCCAGTTAACAATAGAAACAAGTTGTTGAGCTGTGTTGCAATAGATACATCCGTTACTGCAAATCTGTCATCACCTTCTTGTACGAGAGACATTTGAAGCAGAGCATACATTTCGGTTGCTTTGTGTAGTCTCTTGAAACGTGACCTTTCTCGCCACATTTCATGCGCAGTGCACTATGCACTTGAAGCATCTCTCCTTCCGCTTGATTGCCTGAGCCAAATATTCATCGACGACGTCTGCGTGCCACCTTTCGGATCCTTTCGGATCGTCATCGGTATATCGTCTAGCTTATATTGTGTTTATAATTCATGCCTTAGCCTTATAATTCCTCGTCTGTAGTGATTACGTCCAAAAACCTGCACTCGACCACTAATTCTGGGATAGAGTTCTTACTTTCGTCTCCTCGCCGAGCGACTTCTCGACTAGTTTCATGAAAGCTGAACTTTCGATCGTTGGATCCCTCTTTAGCTCGGAGAGCATCTCTCCTTTCTTGGTGCACCTGGTTTTCACCAATTTATTCCCAGGTCCTTCAACTCTGGAAAATCACCCAAAGGAGGAGCATGAGAAATCGGGTTTTTCGAAGAATCAATTTTGATGCCAATGTCTTCAAAGTGCATGAAACGTCGAGATCTACTGTCAACTCGATTTTTTTGTCGAAAATCGACACTCTGGGACTTCGTTTCTCTGGTGGTTTTTTGGGAATACGAGGCAAAAATTATGGTTTTGTGTGTCAATAAAAATCGTCAAATCGATTTTTCATAAGCAACTTCCTGCGAAATGTTGATTTGCACGATAAGATACTCTATGCAAAATATTAACTCATTCGGACTTCATTTCTTCATTTACTATTGTCGCAGATCTTAAAATTTAAGTTTTCTGAAAATCGAAAAATCGCCCAAAGGGAGAGTGAAGAAAATCGGGGTTTAAAAAAAAATTTTGATGCCAAATGTCCGACAACCGTCTTAATAAGGCAATCGAAAGATATTGGTCGACATATAGTTATTGTTATGCGTTATTGCGTTATCGTTATGAGATTTTCGTTATGATTAGGTTTGTTATTTCACATATGAAAAACCGCTAAATTCAGCATAATCTTACACCAAAACTATTGCTTGAAACAAGAGCTCTCCACTGTTTGGATAGTTGTGCGTTCGTTTGTTGATAAAATAACAACAGTATACATCAAGAAAAAAAAAACAATTCGCCATTTTTATAATTCCTGGTAGACGCACGAATTTCATATGTGTCTTGAAAAATTAACTCCTGTACCTACCGCAGAAACAGACGAGAAATTACAGAGAAAGCGCTCTTCTATCCGTATAGGTAGAAAATATTTCAATGTAAAAACAACTCTTATTTCTTAGAATTCCATTACCTAATTTATAAAAGATTCCAACATATTGGGCCTGATTCTCGAATACACTTCACGGTGGAAACGAAATAAACGAGACGCCATTGAACTACGTTTTACGAGTTAGTGAAGTGTCGAAGATAATTTTCACAGAGTTTTCAGGCAGAATGAGCACTTTTCAAATAAAAAACCATTTATGAAAAATAAATTCTTCGTATCAAACTGGTATTCAATGTGAGTGGAAAACTTTGTTTTCTTCATGTGGTATAATAATCTCATACAAAAATTTCATCTGAAGATAATTTGATATTACAATGATAAGTTTAGTGGGAAATTAATCTCGTATCCAGATGTCGACACCGTACCGTTGTCATCGCGGATATGTTTCATTCCGTTTCCACCGTGAAGTGTATTCGAAGTGTATTTGAGAATCAGGCCCATTATGTCTTCAGCGTGATTTCAGTTATCTCAAAATAAACTGCAGATTTCCAAATAATGTTGAGCATCACAACGCCAAAGAAGGTGTCTACAACTCCGCTACAATTCTGAATGATGCTAATGAACTCAAAACGAAGCACTAAATCACGATTATGTTAAGTTAGATAGATTGTAACAAGAGCAGTTGTCCGCGCGTGAATAGAACACACAAAAGAAGCACAAACAGAAGGTACATGCGCATGAAAAGAGCATGTCAAGATCAAATCAAATACTGTATGAGTGATGAAAAACATTGATCCGATCATAATTATTCGCAGTTAGTTGAGTTTCCAGTTGGAAAAGCTGAGATTTCATTAATGTTAAATTGTATATTGAATGTAAATAGGCAGGTTAGTCATTGAAACTTCTCACTGTCTCCTAGCTGTTACCACTTACTTGGAACTGTCACCGCCAAACCAAAAATAATCAATTGTCAAGGACTAGGATTCAGATTAAACTGATAAAATGCTTTGCCACTTTTAACTACCCAAAATAGATTTCAAATAGAACGTTTAATCGAATCCTATCAATGATAGTGTCAGGTTTTATTTGATAATATAGGAATCTGTAATAGATCTTCGATATTTATTTTATTTATGTTATAGTGAGAATGATTTTATTGTTTTTCCTTATTTACATAAATCGAACCTGCATTAAAATTCATGAAAAATTTGAAATACCAGTATACTCATACTCCTTCAAAAAATGAGCTGCTTCATATTTCTCTCACATTTACTGAATGTGAACAATTTTCCGTTAGATTCAAATAAGAAAAAACGAATGCTTACTAATCCATCCATCCACGTTTACTAACCAATTGGGCAGTTTGTCACATTCGAATTAAATAGTGTTCTACACCCATAAGAGTGCAATGCAATCGTACTAATAAAGGAAAAGCGAAATATTTTTTGTTCATGTGTTTTTTGTTGTTTCTTTATCATTTCCATTCCTCATTTATCCACTTTGGTGCAATTATTTCCCAATATATTTTCAATTTGCTGTCAATTTTCCCGATACCTCACACTGCTCCCCCCTCTTTGTTATTCCATTAGTTTATGAGATCGATAAATCTCGGATTCACTCATTCCGCTCTCTCCATACGAGATTGTTCTAGTTATTCTCGTTTCACTCCTGCATTTACGTTCTGTCTGATTTCACGTGTGTGTATCACCATTGTCACGTTAGTTCACTTTTGGTTCATAGTAGCGAGTGCGCTGGTTGTGCAAGCGAGAAAAAAAATGTTCTTGGGTTTGTGATGTTGCTCCCATTCACTATTCAGCACCACCATCATCCACCCATCAACCTCATTATTTCACCGTTTTCACCCACCCCTAATCGAAACGATTTCACTCCTCCCCCCTCACCAACAGCGACAAACAGGACGATAGACAGAAGCTGAATTGTGCGCTTTGCGCCGCTAGCATGATTGTAGAATACTTCATTTTCAGCAATCCAATATGGATTTTACCAAACTACAAAGACTCAACCGTAACCGTAATCATGTGACAGTGTAAGAAGAGAGTACCAGCGCGCGACGGTAATGAACCACTAAATGTTATTCAAAATTAAATTGAATCTTTCACAATCAGTGATGTTGTGTTGTACATATATGACATTGCATATCATTTGAATACTGGAAATGTTAACGAACGCGATTTTTGTTCAGGTTCAAAAACTCACACACCTTTTTAACACCCTTGAATGAATAATATTCATGCTACGCACAATGGTATAGGACGTGTAACTCTGTGGAATCGTGATTATATACGTTGTCTGGGGCGTGAAAATTTAAGTACAAGTGTTATAATGGTTTAAAGGCAAGGAACTTTAATTTAAAATATGAGGATAGCTACAGCAGAATCATTCAAAATATTGTTCATAGAAAACTATAACTTTTTCTCAAATTTATGGCATAGCTCGAATACCGTCAAAAATCTTCGTGTTTTGTTGTTATCTACGGATCAAGCCATTTTTTTTTTGTCTTTAAAACTGCAGAGCGGGTCGAATCAGATCATGTGGCCCCGAACGGAACAAGTATTAATCGGATGGCACAATACTTGATCTCGCGTTTGAGTCGGGAGGACTAGGGGCTTTCTCAGCGCCACAACCATTGCCTTCTGGGACGATAACTGAAGCATAAAAAAGACGGGTTCTGGCCTTACTAGCCCCCACCCTTCGCAGATTGAACCGTTGAAACCGAACCGTTTTGCGGGTAGTTCCCGAATTCGCAGAAGAACACATTTTCTGGTCAAATATTTTTAAGCAAGGCAACGTTTCTGAGAGATTTGTTCCCACCGACTTTGAAGGTGGCAAAGCTGAAGATAGTAAGATCTTTGTTCTTAGAGACCAACCTGATCTATTTTGATATTTTTATACTTTTGGTACTTATACCCCAACGACCCACACTTGACGACACGGTCCTAGCACCTGAACAGCAGATGATTCGAGAAAGGGATAGAAAACCCGGAAAACTGTTCAAAGGAGAGGATCCGGCAAGGGCGCTTCACTGGAGATTTCAGATGAGCAGGAGTGCCACTAGATTGGATGCATAGATGCATATTACATGCAAAATGATGTAGCTAATGATATAACTAACCTTGAAAATTTTCTGCGATCGATCCAATACCAGTAAGGATGGCATGCACTAAGTGCAAAAAAGTTTTCAGTGCTTCGGATCGTAGGACTTTTTGAGAAAAATGTGAAAATTCATTCCATATGATATGTGCAAAGGTACATTGCGGTACTTGTGAGATTTTGGGAACTTTCGATCCAAACATTTTTCGGATGTGCGATGCCTGCGCGGACCTACTGTCCAACTATATGACGTCCCGTTGCACAAATGAAAATATGTCAGGTACACCGTCCATCAAGTCGCTTAATGGAAGACATTGTTGGGCTGAAGTCGGTTTACACTTCACTACCATCCGCAGAACTCGCAACACAGGCAGCAGATTCTGCTCACCCATCGTTCAGTGAAGCTGCGCCTCAGTCATCCTTAGTAGGTCTGTCTACAATTGTTGCGCGTAATTGGCAGCAGCTTGAGGAGACTATAACTGCTAAATATTTATCCGTCGTGGTCGGTCTCAACACTGGCTGTAAACGGTCGACGGCTTTGAGCGCATGGTGACAGCTGCTAGGTGTTGGTCTGAATCAATATTAACACTACGGTAGGTGTGGACGTTCTCGATGTCCGCGAAATTTAACGATCTACAGTTCCACGTTTCGAACTTCCAATGATGTCATATATTCGTCGCAAAGGTCCTTGTCGATTATTTCGAGTCGTATCAATCATTGGTGAATTGTTCGTGACAAGTTGTCTTACCAGGCCTTGGGACGAGACACCGCATTCCATAATCAGCCACCCCCTCTGGCTGAGACGCTTACAGACTTCGAATTGAAGGAAAGGCGATGAGCGTTCCTAACAATGTGGTTTAGGTTCCGGAGTTCAGGAGTCCATAAAGGTCCACTGGACACTGTGCTGAGTGAACGTCTTCTGCGAGGCACATTGTCATTAAGTACTGCGTTTGTTTGTCGCGAAATGATGATAGTACTTAATTTTTTAATCCGGTAGGCAGTGAGGAGTTCGAGTCAATCGGAATCGTATAAGTTAAAATCATAGGAAGGATTATCGTCAGTCTCATTGAGCGCAATCAAATCGTCGCAATCGTCCTCGTCGAGCAGCAGAACAAAGGATGCGTAGATTAGAGGGCGCACATTCGGACACTTTTTTTTTCTTTCTTTTTAATATTTTTTGTAAACTTAAAAAAAATTCTGAATTCATCCTGGTTGTCATTTGTACATCAATGTATTATATGAGCATGTTAGAGGTGTGTGTTGATGCGATTTCGAATGGTTTATTCGAATTTTTGAAAATTGCCTTTTTGTCCGAATGTGCCCCATGTGTGGGGTAGTTTCGGACAGTCCTGAGGCACTTTCCAAAAACAGCCAAAAAAAATTCCATTTCCTCTTATTTCCAGCATATTCTGCATTTTTCTGTTTATCAGTATTTGTCTGAAAGGAAACTGCTTGCTGTGAGAGTTAGTAAAAATTCGTGATTTTGCTTTCTTCCGTTTTCGAGTGATGGTTTTCCGCGGTGAAGTTTTTGGAAAAGGTTCAACATTTTCCGGGGACAAAGTTGCTAAAGTAAAATCTATCTGTGCTGTAGACGCAATGTTTTGCAGCATTGTTATATTACCCGATGAGTCAGTTGCTACCTCCGCTCCAGTAGGTGAAATCATTTGATCATTCAAATTCTTGAGAATGAATTGTGCAATTTTCTCGGCAATATTTAATTGTTTCCAAAGTGCAATGACTTTTTGATTGATTTTTGACCTTTTTTGACCTTTTTCAAATGTTCCAGAACATTGAGAAACAGTTTTCCCGTTATGCAACCGTTAGTTGGGAAATTAGCAAAGACAATAGACCCAGCTGGACCACATGTGAGCTAGAATTATGAAAACGTTCTTTTCGAAACTAGTTCGGTAGCTCTTTCCATCTCATCTTCGTTGATGCTGGTTCTGTCGATTTTCTTTTTGTAGTTTCGGACCACCATTAGGTCTGAGAATCAGACTAAATTGATGTTTGCTAGTAAACAACAATCAGACACAAATTTTATGGGGTATTAAACAGTGTCCGAATGTGCCCCGTGAACGATGTCCGAATGTGCCCCACCATCATCCGATAACAAATCATAATTTTATCTAATAAATAGACCTTCATTTCCCCGTTGTATGCACGTTTTTCTCATTTCATATTAGTCACTAATTGAGGTGGTGTCCTTGAATTTCTGAATCGTTCACAAAGGAATTAGGGAAATACTTATAACTTCAAGCTCAAAAGTTTCGAAAAGTGTATGAAAAAGGGCACTGTGTTGTTTTCGTAAGTAATAAACGACCAGGAGATGTCAAACCATATGACAGCTGTTGGTGGAAGGGCTGTTAACTTACTTATATTTTTAATTTGGTTGAAAATTGTACCACTTAATTTTTACAAGCGTTGTCCGAAACTGCCCCCCTTTCCCCTACTAATTGTCCACTGGCAGTAGAGGTGAACTAGATTCGATTACTTCTAATAGTTCTTGAATACATAAAAATGCTAAATTGAGAAGCCTGCCGTTCCTATTTAGATATCGATGGGATTGTTGCAGTCCAATAGCATACATTGTTTCGATGAGTACCTGTCCATGTTCAAAAGAAACGTATGGGTATAAAACGTGGGTATAAAACCGTTGACAACCTCGTTCAACGCAAGTTTGGTGAGCGATTCAATGAAATCAGCTGCGTTAGTATGATACACATCATTCTACACCACGTTGGCATGCGAGTAGTGAAGATCGGTACTTGAATTGAGTGGAGAACATATAGCCATGAAAGACACCTAGTCGTAAGCCGATTACGATTTGCTCGAGGTGGTTGCAATTCATTAGTGGGATAGCTTCGCAGTTGAGCTAAGCATGACGTGCGATTAGCGCTCCTCTTCCAGTGAAGATCAGGAAAAACTTTCGTTTGTAATCTCGGTAGTTGAGGGGTGGCATCAAGTTCTCCTTGCAATGCTACAGTAGACTGAACAGCGTGCGACGGATGGACTTGGGGTTTCGGTGCAGTAACTTGTGTCGACAGCGTGATTCGGCAAACTCTGGCAACTTGAAGCGATACACATGACACGGCGCGGAATGCTCTTTAAGTGAAGGAATTGTCTGTTATGTTATGTTATTTTGATAATTTGTGGTACTGGTTCCAGAAAATCGGAGCCGATGACGGGAGATTCGACATCTGTAATGGTGAAACCCCAGTCATATAGCCGACGTTTGCTTCGAACCAAAAACGAGGCGTGCTGATAATAATTACCAAAAAATGTCTTAAATTTTCGTGTATAACACTAGAACACAATAATAATTATTAAAATTATCAAAGCAGAAATCGATTAAAAAAGCATATAGGAACCAAACATAATTGACATTCAAAATGATTCAGGTTCTTCTTCACAGACAACGGCTTTCGTTCTAGCGTTAATACTTTAAAATATTCACTATTACAGCCATTCCATGTCAAACCAATATAGTAGTTCTCAGATTTTCGTAAAAAGTTGTAGTTTCGTTCTTTATCGCAAACCACCCATATTTTTTTTATTTATTTTTTTTATGGTGCCCATTTTCATTTTAAGGTGATCCAAAATATCGATTTTTCCCCCTTTTTTGCAAAAATTACATTTTTTAAAAATTCATAACTTGTGAACTACTGAACCGATTTAGCCGGTCTTGGAAATTCTTGAAAAAATGCTACGCTTGCAAGAATTTCAGGTTTTGGTTTTGTCATTATTGATTGTATTTGTATTTTACAGTTTTCATGGTCTCGGGACCAAGGGCGCTATATTTTTTTATATTTTTTATGGAAAGCTGAGGATTTTTCACATAACAGATCTCGAAACCAGTTTTTTCCGTTTTTGAGTTATGATTTTTCAAGGTTACACGATGATCCAAAAAATCATTTTTCCCTTAAATGACTTTTTTCAAAAATGTATTACTTTTAGACTACTGGACCGATTCAGATGATCGACATATCAAATTAAAGCCTACTAGCTAGCCTTTTTGAAAAAATAACACACTTGCCACGTAATTGGATTACAGTCACATACATCCAGTCTAGTCGCGTAGAAATATTGAATGAAAACTGAAAACATGTTAATTTTGAAAAATCATAACTTAAAAACGGAAAATGACACATCTCTGGTATTCGGATACATTATGTGAAAAAACCCATTTTCATCCTTGGTCCCGAAACGATGTAAGCTATAAAAAGTAAATATAACCAATAATTACGAAAACAAAATCCATTTCTATTCAGAGTGTATTATTTTTCTAAACAAGACTAGCTCATTGGCTTTTGTTTGATATGTCGATCATCTGAATTGGTCCAGTTTCGAGATATGTTACGTGAAAAACCTCAGCTTTCCAGAAAAAATATTAAAAAATATAGCACCTTTAGTCCCGAGATCATGACAGCTATAAAAAACAAATACACCCAGGTTTTTTACGCGGTTTTTTTTGCGCGGTTTTTTTACGACGTGTTTTTTACGCGGATTTTCCAATTAACGCGTTTTTTTACGCAGATTTTCCAATTACACCCAGGTTTTTTACGCGGTTTTTTTTGCGCGGTTTTTTTTACGAGGTGTTTTTTACGCGGATTTTCCAATTAACGCGTTTTTTTACGCAGATTTTCCAATTAGCGCGGTTTTTTTACGCGAATTTTCCAATTAACGCGTTTTTTTTACGCGGATTTTCCAATTAACGCGTTTTTTTACGCAGATTTTCCAATTAGCGCGGTTTTTTTACGCGAATTTTCCAATTAACGCGTTTTTTTTTTACGCGGATTTTTCAATTGACGCGTTTTTTTTACGCGGTACCCGCTTAAAAAAAGACCAGTGCAATATCACATCTCCCCCTCAGCTCACATTTTTCTCTTATGTTCCCTCAGAGCAAATTACGGTTTCCGGGTTACGGGTTACGGGTTTCCGGAAGCGAGCAACACTCAACTTTTTACTTCCGTTCTACGTAAAAATAGTCCCATTTGATATTTATCATTAGGTGACATGGTTTTTTTACGCGGATTTTCCAATTAACGCGGTTTTTTTTACGAGGTACGTATCCCCCGCGTAAAAAAAACCTGGGTGTATAATCAATAACAACGAAACCCTAATTCAAATTTTCTGTAGTATTTTTCCAGAAAAGACCAGCTTATTGGTTTTAATTTAATATGTCGAACATCTGATTAGCCCAGTGGTTCGAATGTTATGAATTTTTGAAAAAAGTCATTTTTGACAAAAATGTGGAAAAATGATTTTTCTGACCACCATAAATGTAAATAGTCACTCTAACAAAAAAATTAAAAAAAATACGGGTCTAATAATTTGCGATAAAGACCAAAACTACCACCTTCTGAGAACCACTATATCGGTTTGGAATGGCTGATTACATGGTGATACAAACAGGATTGAACAATCCTGGAGGTCTGACACTTCCAGCACTATAAGGGACTAATATCATATCCCATCAACGAAATGGTTTATCCCAATCGATAAAACGAAAGCCATCCGTTACATATCATGTTGGTCAGTTTACATAAGCATCGAGAAGACAAACACACAAACCAATAAACGGTCAAGTACACTGTCCAAGGTTGCTGCTGCTGCCGAAAGGGCCAGATTCGCTAATATTTGCAAAGGCTGTTGTTGTACACAACATTTCGTGCGCCAGCGAACGTCTTGACAGATTTAAATTTTTATTACTTTTCATGGCAGATGTTAACAGTAAGCTGCACGAAGTATGAAAATATAAAATACGACCTCGTTGGACGAAACCGCTAACAAACAACGAGCGCGCCCGCAAGGGTGTCATCCATGGCTGGCGACTGGCCCCGGCAATATGAAAAGAAGATGAAAACATTCGCCGACGCTTTTGAATAACACACATTCCAATATGTAAAGGCTAAATCGTGGGGAACCTTGTGCAAACGTACTTTCCCTCTCGAGTCATCCCAACTCTGAGGAAGACACATCCCTGCCCCAGATCCGAAGAGAAAGAGAGAACCATGCAAACGTGAGTCCTCCGCACCCGTGGCAGAGAAACCACCGCCAGAGGATTCACTTGCTGAGCTTCTGCTAAGACTAAAATTTATGACATCGAGTGTCAGCATAAATAAAGTAAGATTATAACACAAACGGGTTTCTCCACTTCTAAAATTGGTTAGCTCTATCATCTTGCCATTGAATCCTGGATGGTCTGTGTTATGTGCCCTCTGCAGATGGTGTTGGGAAAATTCTTGTGCGGAACAGTCAACCAGTCGATTCGTGGGAGGCAAACGAGAAAGCTTCCCGATACAGCCTGTGGTAGGCATAATCGGACAGCGACCAGATGAAGGCAGCCTGGCAGCTCACGGCTGTACGCGGAGATCTTAGATGTAGGCAGTAGGCGAAAAGTGAATTAACTATCTCTAAATCAAGGGCAGAAATTTCATATAAATCATACAACTTCGCAGCAGCAATATATGAAGTGTTCATCCAATGAGAGAATACTGATCATTATTGAGAAAAGTTTTCAAGCCACGTCAATGCTATTTAGACATTTTCCAGTCAGAATTGGCAGGCAGGAGATCCAATTTTAATAGAAAATTGACAATTGCATAAACCTTCTGTCAAGAACAGGAACTTCGCCAGCATCTTTTCAAATAACGATTTTCTAATTTCCGAAATCGGCCCCACAAGAATTTGACACGGCTTGCTCCTTAACATTAACGGAAGGAATGAGAAAATCATTTAATTCAATGAGTTTCTATAACTACGTTGTTATTTCGCGATAACATGATACGGAGCCTTGAAACAACCCATTCTGGAACTTCTTCAACAACGATCTAAACTAATGATTATCAGAAGAAGACAAGAACACAATATGCAAATATTAACATGAGTTGGTAACTTTATAGGTAAATATAAACATACCAGCGCTGCATACTCTCATCTGCGTCACTGTTACAGAGGAGACCTCCTATCAATTCGAAACTACGATCCGCCGAAATTTCCGAAACTATGCTACATTATGGACATAACCTTACAAATTTCCCCCCTTTATTTCGAATCCCCGTTCTGAGTTGTTGTGCTTTGATTGATCATTTTTTTCCACATCGTATTCAGTGTTGCATTTGGAATTTCTTCGTCTGTCACTATTGGATCCCGAATCGTATTTTTTCGGTACGATAATTTGCAAATATACAGGCAAAAGTTCAGTTGCTCTTGGTTTTGTTTAGTGGAATGTCAAGACAGTTATTTTTTCTTGGAAGCATTTTTGAAGATATTAGTTTGACTGCTACCTCCTGCTCTTACATACTGTTAGATTCTTAAGTGGATTTCATTGATAGCGGAAATATATAAATTTTTATATAACACTGTATTGATTGTAAACTAGTTTTGCTACAAAAAGAACAATGTTGATTTTACAGAAATTTGATAGTTTATACAAAACCAAGTAAATGAGTGGTCGTGTTTATTGAGTATGGAAATAAATATATAAATTTATATATAGTTCGATTATTGAAGACTGTGGAATTAAAAAAAACTACACTGCATTGGAATGGCCTCTCTTATTATTCGTGAACTACTTTACATACTTTTGAAAAAATAAATGGATGAGCCGCAAAGTTCAATCAGTTTTTTTAGGTTTTCGGTTGAGTATTATCCTGGATGATCGAGTTTGGATAGGCGTTATTTTTGAATGGAACCTTTCACAATCATTATCATTCTATAATATTCAATATTAGTGGGATTGAACTGTGTGATTATTTTTGTCCGAAACGTTGTGTTCTTTTGATCTATTTAACATTTTCTTTGTGTTGTCGGTTTCCTTAAATGAACGCTATTATGGTTCGATGATTGAGCAATGGAACTAATCTAACAACTTACAAACGGAACTGTTTTGTGTGTGTGTTGTTGACTGCACTATTTTGCACTCCTTCCCTTGTTTAGGTTTGGTTTCATGGTTTCGAAGAATGGTGAAAAACGAAAGGTTTTTTTTCAATAATTTGTTATTATTTTGTGATAGTGAATGTCATTAGTTATTATAATCCTTTTTGTCGACTTTAATCGCATATTATGATAAGCGTTTCAAATTTGTTTCCATAAGCAGCAGTAACATAAGTTTGAACGTAAGAAGTATGTAAATCAAATCTTTGCATCTCGCTAATGAGGAACTGGTAGAAGTTAATGTTATGATTTCCATCCTAACGACCTACATGAAAAAGATCCGCATTACTTTTTTGTTTGTAAATTTTTTTCCAGTGGGTGTTTCTTGCGAACGGAAATACAGTTAGATAGCATTATGGCATTTGTGTAACATAGCACATATATCCCTAGAACACATTCAACCATGAAAACACAAATACTGAAATACAACCTACATCCTGACTGGAATGCCATGCCACCAAGTTTCTGCCTGTGAGGAAGGAATGAATTCCCGCTAATTCACATTATCGAAAAATTGCATCTTCAGTCTGTATTTGTTTCGCTCCGCTACACATATTTTTACTCACAGTTGTTGTTTCTCCTACACAAGTATATTTTCTTGCACACATTCTATGTAAACTAGCATAAAATTTTAAGCGAAGTATTTTACTTTAACCGAAGTGCATATTTAATCATCATATACATCAAGTGAACGTTTAGTTGAATATCTGTTGCAATAAAACAAACTCCATTCCATTTGATACCATCACACCTAACTACACACATTCTGCACAAGAAATGAAGCCTGTGCGCCAATGCACGTGCCACTATGCACTTATTTTATTACATTCATTACAAACTTTGCAAATGCTTCTTATAATTATCGCCATAATCGAATTGTTCTTTGTTTTTTTTTGTTTTTTTTTAAATTAACAAAAATATACCTTCGTTATAACTATTTACATGGCACCTTTTTATAATACCTTCAATTCACCTTCTACTAGTTCTAATAGTTTTCCAACTCGTTCTCTTTGGTGAGCTTTTTCCGTCTGATTTTTTACTGGATACGTTGTGATCCTCAAATAAATATATCCTTAAATTTCCAGCTAACTGCACACGATCCCCTGGGTGCCTGACGCAACAACATAGTATGCTGTGATTATGCCTCAATTCGCCAGAAAAGTAAACTATGCACAATGCTTTCGACGAGCACAATCAATGATAAACTGGGCGTTCATACATTCTCCAAATTGCAGTTCCAGTTATAGAAAAGTCTTTGATAATGTCATATTTTTTCTTGAAGATACATAAAATCCAGATTAAAGGACTATAGCAATAAATTAATTATTGCAGTCAACGAAATTAGTATCCTTGGGAACTTCTTATTCATACAATTATTAACACATCAATTGCACGGCAAATTATGTACCACAAACATTGCTCAAATTCTCCCAAACCGTTATTTTTAGTTCTCGAAAAAAATTGTATTTATTCCATCGAAAATTCGAAAATTCGAAAATTCGAAATTACCACGCGTCTCCATTGAACCGTTCAGTTACATTTAACTCATGGAGATGTATGATAGTTTTGATGCGAAACATATTTCATATACAGCCGTGGTGCACAAATTACGCTAAAAATTCCCTCTTCTTGCGTTACGTAATTAGATCATTAGCGTTAAGCAGCTCACTCTGAATCGTTCAGGAGGTGATAAAGGATCATATTCCACGAAAAAATCTTTTTTTTTTTTTAATATAATCAAGTCTCAACTATGACAGAGTTATTGAACTTTTGTTTGAAAGTTTTGATTGCCTTAAACTGACTCTAATTCGAAATTTAATTTACTCAGAGTAATCCTTTTGTTTCCATTTGAAATATGAGAAAATTTAGTACTGACTATTATGATAAAACATTAAAATTTTCGCATTTAAGAAACATTTTAGAACTAAAAAAAACTGAAATTTAGTGTTAGTGCACTCATATAAAAAGTTTCAGCCCAAAATGCATGATAAATTTAACACCACAACACCACGGCAAGAACGTTGCACGTGGTGATCAAGTATGCCGTGGAACACCATGTAGGAAAAGTCGGAGGTTTTGAAAATTCATGTAGAAGGCTCATCAAGATATGTTTAAAATCGAGACCAGAAGAAATCGGAAAGAGAATAACAACAACAGAAATAACTGGACAGAACAATGGGTATCAAGGCCTCACAGCACAAAACGTAATTTGTATTATAAATTTATTTTTTCGTTTTCGCTTTACGAAGTTTGTTCTGAAGCCAATGTGTCGAGATGATGCAATCCGAGTTGGACGCTGACCCGCCGTCGGAAGCGGCGGTCTCTCGCAAGCAAACCTGTGTTCCATTGATTGCCCAATCAATTTGAAACATAGGATACGATCTTTTAGTTTCCGTCAGACAGTATACCTTTGCTCCCACAGAGCGTCTGACGGCATACCTTTGCCAGGTGCGTTTTTGCATTTCTTCCGGCTTTCCTTAACTTCGGGAACTGTTCCAGAGCTTTACCATCGGTGATAGCAGCTTCAACGTTTTTTCTGCAGCTTCCGGTGTGCCTCAAGGAAGCCTCCTAGGACCTCTGATCTTCTTAATCTACTTCTACGATATTTGCTTGGCACTAGAAGTAACTCGTGTTACTCGTGTAACATTTGCGGATGACTTGAAAATCTATTGCCGTATCAGTTCTGTAGCTGTCCGGTTTTTTCAACATAAACTGGATAATGTAACCGAATGGTGTGCCACGAACTGTATGATTATAAATCCATTGAAATGCTCCACTATAACCATCTCTAGGAAGAATGAACCAATAACGTTCGAATACGCTTTCTAGTGTCCCCGTTCCACGAGTTATGGAGGTCCAAGATCTTGGAGTGATATTGGATTCGAGACTGTCGTTCAAAGAACATGTATCGTATGTTGCAGATAAAGCGTCTAGAAACTTGCGGGTTTCAAAAACCTTTACGGACGTATATTGTCTCAAGTCGCTGTATTGCGCTCTAGCTAGGTCTATTCTGGAATACTGCAGTATCGTTTGAAATCCGAACCCGAATCCGGAGTCCGTTCAGAGAAGATTCATTCGGTACGCACTTCATCTGCTTCCGTGGCGCAATCCTCATCAGCTTCCTAGTTACGAAAACCGATGCTTATTGATTCATCTGGATTCACTGCACTGCAGAAGAACGCTAGCTAAGTCTATGTTTGTAGCGGATGCACTTTCTGGTCGCGTCGATTCTCCAGATATTTTATACCACCAGTAGCTAAACGTATCATCGCGACAATTGCGAAGAGTACTTTTTCTGAGGACCATACTTCGGCGAAAGAATTATGACATGTACACAGCAAAAGCAAGCCTTCAGCGTGCATTCAACGCAGTTTATCCGGCGTTTGATTTTGAAATCTCAATTGTTACATTGAAACAACGACTCTTGATTAGAGTTAGATGATTGTCTCATTTAGACCACTGTAGTCTGGTCATGCTTCAACAAATAAACAAATGAATTATGTATGTTTGCCCGGTTAATTTTTGCTCTGAAATAGATCACTCATTGCAATCAAAAACTATTGCACCATGATCTCAAGAAAATTTACAAGTATTGTATTTTGGTTTTGACATTTCGCTATTTTTGAAAATGTTGTACTCTGTACTCGCGCGCAAAATCATAACTCGTATACTCGCGCACGGTATCACAGACCGTCTTATACACATAATACACATGAATGTTCTTCGCCTTTTCCTGTCCGGTTATTTCTGCTACTCTTGTTTCCCCCTCGATTTTATTCGGAAATTAAAACAATTGCCGAGAAAAATCGAAAAGGAAATAAGAGTCGCTGAAATAACCGCAGAAAAAACGGTGTAATGTCACAAAAGCCTACTATAAATATACCCACGTGGAAAATATGGATATGAATACCACACGAAAAAAGGCGCAATGTTTTTTTTATTAACCTCACATTTCAAAAAAAAATCTGAATGTCCAATCCAAAATACCTATAAGTGTGGAAATTTCTTCAGATCAGTACAATCGTTTTGAATTGCAACGAATGATACATTTCAAAACAAAAATTAACCAGGCAATCGTATGCCGTCCAATGCACGCTAACGCTCGGTTGAACTCTATCTAAAGAATAGTCTCGTATGTTTCAAACTAACCGGGCAGTTAGTGGAACACAGGTTTGGTTGCTTGTTCCTTGTCCTCGTTGAATGGGGACTTCGTCCCATTACAATACATTCAGAATAAATGTCTTTTCACTGGTTGTAGTGCAACTCTTACATTTCAAGAATGAAATTCGATTTCAGTCATATGACCGCTACTGCCCTTTTACAGCAATCGATTTGTTGGACCTAATCTTCTTCCACTCGGCCACACATTTCGGCCGTAATGTTGCGAATTTCGCGTTGGATGTTGTCTCTAAGCTCTTCTAAAGCTGCTGGCTTGTTGGCATAGACTAGTGATTTGACATAGCCCAATAAAAAAATCAATGGCGTCAAAATGCATGAACGAGGCGGACAATCGACAGGTCCATTTGTCGAAATAACACGTTCATCACTTTCTTTTCAATGAATCCATCGTAACGTGCACTGTATTTTCTTCTTTTGTGTAATTTGTAGCTGTTGAGTAGCTGAATAAAACTTTTTTTTATAAATTTTATAAAAAGATGATTTGATGGCCAATATGATACGTGGTCAATATTCCGTGAACCAGATTTTATGACTGTACTAGGTAGAATTTCAAACAATACATCAATAATGAACAAAAGTCATGATATTTATTTAATGATTGCTTTATAGTCGATAATACCCATGTGCGACTTCGTACGCAATTAGCCGCTTGACCAAATTATTAGCAACGCTCTTGGAAAATTTCAGTTGTCATTTCATAAAATTATTGATCCATTCTGCTGAAAATAAAAAAAAAATCTGTTAGAATGAAAATAAAGATCAGGAAGAAATCAGAATAGTTCACATTGGGTTGTCCGGTAAGTTCGAACCGATTTTTGGGAAAAAAACATCAGTTTTATAGGCAAACATTCTTTTATTTATGCTTTAAGAAATGTCGATACTGTACTCGCGATAAGAAGAATCGCTTCAGAACAGATAGATAATAAAAAAAGAAAGAGTAAACGTTATACAAGTGCCAACAGAAGAGCTTTTTATATAGACTTTTATGGCAGCTATCATTTCGAACCAGGAAAACATGCGGGAATCCCAGAATATTTATTAGGAATGATTTTTGTTCTGATAAAGTATAAACTACAACAATCATTAAAAATCAGGATCATTTAAGAAAAATCAGGAAAAATTGAATGTTTGTCAGGTTATCAGGGAACATGTCAAAAAGTCTGGGAAATCCTGAAAAATCAGGAAGGTTGACATCCCTGGTTTAGAGTGTATCCAACTTTCTGATATTTTCTACGACTTTTCCACTCCACGATTATTCTTTCTACTTCGGGTTTTAACGTCGATGATATCTGAGAAGTGTCGATCAACGATCAAAACGTGGTCAATTTGTGTTTACGTTTGCTGAGGTGATCTCCAAGTGAAACGATATTGGAGGATGTGCAGGTATCTTCCGTCTGATGGTTGCTTCAGTCGTCTACATATTTCTGAAGTTTAGGCATTGAAAAATATACCCTAGAAAGGACTTTCCGGAAATTCCATGATTCACCGAGTTATAGCCATTTTAGTGATGCGGTATCTAATAAAGGGTGTGTCACATCAAATTGCATCACGGAAAAAACGCTGTAGAAATTCGCCCAGTAGACCGATCCTTTTGAAAATTTTAGACAGTAAAATAAAAACTATTAAACAACTTTTGGCATTTTCTTTTTATTCATACTTCGAGCCCAAGCCCGTATGCTCGCACCTTCCTCTTTACCCCGTCCATAAGGTTCTGTACAACGTCAGGTTGTAGTTTTTTTTTGAACAGAAATCCATTTTCTCTTGAAGTCCGCCTCCGATTTGACAACTTTTGGGTTCTTCCGGAGGGCCTGCTTCATAATCGCCCAATATTTCTCTATTGGGCGAAGCTCCGGCGCGTTGGGCGGGTTCATTTCCTTTGGCACGAAGGTGACCCCGTTGGCTTCGTACCACTCCAACACGTCCTTTGAATAGTGGCACGAAGCGAGATCCGGCCAGAAGATGGTCGGGCCCTCGTGCTGCTTCAATAGTGGTAGTAAGCGCTTCTGTAGGTACTCCTTAAGGTAAACCTGCCTGTTTACCGTGCCGGTCATCACGAAGAGGGCGCTCCGCTTTCTGCAAGAGCAGATCGCTTGCCACACCATGTACTTTTTGGCAAACTTGGATAGTTTCTGCTTGCGAATCTCCTCCGGAACGCTGAATTTGTCCTCTGCGGAGAAGAACAACAGGCCCGGCAGCTGACGAAAGTCCGCTTTGACGTAGGTTTCGTCGTCCATTACCAGGCAATGCGGCTTCGTCAGCATTTCGGTGTACAGCTTCCGGGCTCGCGTCTTCCCCACCATGTTTTGCCTTTCGTCGCGGTTAGGAGCCTTCTGAACCTTGTATGTACGCAGGCCCTCCCGCTGCTTGGTCCGCTGGACGAATGAACTTGACAAATTCAGCTTATTGGCGACATCCCGGACCGAACTTCTCGGATCACGTCTAAACTGCTTAACTACGCGCTTGTGATCTTTTTCACTGACGGAGCATCCATTTTTGCCGTTCTTCACCTTCCGGTTGATGGTTAGGTTCTCGAAGTATCGTTTCAGTACTCTGCTGACCGTGGATTGGACGATTCCCAGCATCTTACCGATGTCCCGATGTGACAACTCCGGATTCTCGAAATGAGTGCACAGGATTAATTCACGACGCTCTTTTTCGTTCGACGACATTTCTCCAAATTTACGAAAAATTGACAGTGAAGCATGGCCAACGTGATCTATACACTCTTATCTGATTATAAGCGAAAGCTGAAGATATAATTCCTAAAAAAAAAAAAAAAAAAAAAAAAAAGAATTCTACAGCGTTTTTTCCGTGATGCAATTTGATGTGACACACCCTTTATACTACGGCTTTTCTTCTTCTTGGATGGCACTAACGTTCCAGTGGAACTTTGCCTTCTCAACGTAGGTATTACTTGCGTCAGTTTTATTAGTAGTACTTAGTTGAGATTTCTATGCTGAAAACACGCCTTGAATGTAATCTGAAGTGGCAAGATCTAGAATACGAGTGACCACAGTGCAAGTCGGAAGAAATTTCATTGTCGAAAAATCCCCCGGTCAGAACGGGAATCGAATCCGAACCCCCGGCATGATAATGTGTAACGCTAACCACTCGGCCACGGGAGCACATACTACGGCTATAACAATTGAATCGTTTGTTTGAGAAACCCCACTCACCCCGACTCACGAAAGGATGCTGTAAGTGGTCCAAAATCGTCTACTAAGAACGATTCCGTTCGACACGAGGACAACTGAACCGCATCGCACCGCTGGGTGCAGAACAATCCATGAGATCAGTGATGCTTCGGTCGAAAATCGTGTCGCAAGTGCTTCACTCTCGGTATGCCTGTTCATCCTAGCGTAAATGTAATAAATTAGGGTATTAAATTAGGGTATTAGGGTAACCAACCCTGGTGGGATCTTGTTCGTGGGACTCTAAATAAAGCTGTGCTCGATGGTCATCCGACGAGACTGAGGGTTGGTGCAGGCCCTGTAAGCCATCCGGAAAAATGAAACGCACAGGAAAATTCACAATGAAATTCGAGACAGGACAATTGGACTAGACCCAAGCAAAAAAACATGGACTAGAGATTGGAAACATGAAACATGGAACTAAAGCTGGTGACCAATCAACGAAAGAAAGTGCAGACTGAGGATGCGAGTCCACATCTTCAACGTCAGCATCATCAATGTTCATAGCCCCCATCTTGGTAGAACCGATAATGAAAAAGAAGAATTCTACGCGCAGCTAGTGCGCGAATACGATCGCTGCCAATACCACGACCAGTGTTGACCAGTGTCTTAGAATATCAACAAATATTCACGAGAAACGAATATGATTTTGTTCCAGTGTAAATGACTTTTTTCAGCTTAAAACACACTGCCTTCATTATATTGATGACAATAACAAACGAGTTCATTTTATTCATATCGCTGTTGCATGAACAAATTTGCTATAATGAATGAATGCGACATTGAGTGGGGTTCATAACTTCGCTGTTATTTATACTTTGGATATCAAAAGCAACAAATTGATATTCATCACATCCGAAACGATATTCGTTCTGGCAGTGAATTTAAATTCAAAATAAATTTTATTTGGCGACACGGTAGCAACGGCATATGCAGAATGGATACAACGAGTGGTTTTAGCTACCGTCAAGTCATTTGCGATATCGGGAATATCATAAGGTATTTCCGATTACGGCATCCGGCAACTGCAAAACCCAACCGCACACAGCAGCATCAGGTTAGAAGTTAACAACAGCTGATATTCAGTTGGCTGAATTGAAATTTAGTTCTGACGTTTCCGATAATCAAGATGAAAATGACACTGGGTGGAAAAAATAAACATCAAAATATATTGAAGGACAAAAGTTCATTTGCTCATATTCAGTGGTTGCCAGGATCTGTCATTTTAATTTTCGTTTGGAATATATAGGTTTTCGATGCAACCTAGCCCGAACATCTATGCTTTTGATCTTAGCGAAGATGATTTTTTCCAACACTGGTGTTGACACACGTACAGATTTAAAAAGCTGGAAATGTACAGATTTTTTCACTATTTTTGGTACAGATTCTGTACGGTACAGGGTACAGATTTTCGTCAAAAAGTACAGATTGGTACATATTTTTCCCGCGTGTGACATTTCTTACAATTGAACAATGCAATATTAAGGTACAAGACGACTTTTACGCCGCAGTATCGCAATCTAGCAATCTAGCTTCCGAAAAACTATGTGTAAGCATCATCAAACACACAAATGACTTGCAAATGTAAGTGTAATGTTTGTAGTAAGTAAGTGAGTATTTTTTTCGATCTAATAAAATAGATTTTTTTCTAGAACGAATATTTTAGATGGTACAGATTTTTGGAAGAAAAAGTACAGATGAGAAAGATTGTTAACCCCTCTTGTACAGATTTAAATGTGGCAACACTGCTTATGACTCATCTGCTGAGATCGCTTTACACTCAGAGTAGTAACCTTAAAGATGTGCTCGGAACGAAACGTTCCGTTTCGATGATATTGTTTTCCTCGATGTGTCACAACAATTCGAGTCTGTAGCTCGAATGATCGGTTGAATATTTTCCTGGCTTCAAAATGGGGAACATCTCCCTCTTTCCCTCTGTTCGGGAAGTGATGTACTTCGAAACATCTAGCATGCTTTTTCGAAACAGAATTAACAATTCCGTCGTTAACAGGCACCTTTATGTTTTTGGCGCATCTCGCAGAAGAACGAACTTAATCCTCCGTCACTTATCCGATGAATGCAGCGTCTTATATTCGAGCTGTTGATTCATGGGTAAAGTGACCAGATGGTCAGAGGTCTAACGCGGAACACAAAAAACAAAACGTTATGTATATACGTTATGTAAACATAAACCATAGTTTAGAGAGTTTCATTCATTCGTGAACTCTTAACATGTGTCCTAGCAATTAAACCTGACCTGTAATCACTCAGTTGTGATTTTTCGGTGGTTTAGATTTTGTTTACGCCTGAAAATCTCCCACTCGGTCAGAGCATTTAGGTCTGGCAAGCACGATTCAAATTTTACAATTTTCTTCCAATTATCGAATGGACTAATTTCGGATGGCGATGAAAAAAAATTACAAAAGATAATTTAATAGAACAATTTTCCTCAAATGTTAGGTTTATCAAGTCTACAACAATGATTCAAGGCTGTTGATTCGCAGCAGCAGCACTGTCAAGCAACTTGATGAGATTTTCATATTGCCAGTTCCACCCCACAGCGAAAGAGTTGGACATTCTGAGGCACTTTGTGTCCGCCAGATATAGCCAATCTGGTATTTGCAATATCCTCTCTCTGCCGCTCCTTAAGCCGGGAGATCGAAGCAACCGATCAAATGAAGGAGAATCTGGCCAAAATGGACATTTTCATGCGAAGCGTCAGGCGAGACCGACCGTATCTGAGCAGTAGGCAATCATCCAGAAGGAGTAGCTTGAGATACCGGTGAAAAACTTCTCTCCGGTTAAAGAGGTGAAAAACTTCTTTTCGTACTCATTATGAAAGACAAAACGTACTTGATGCTAGAATTCAACGAATGCAAGGGATCAGATACTTTACGTTTCCCAGATAAGTGATGACGACGAATATATCACCCACATCAAGTTCTCCAAGAAGGTCATTCTCTGACAAACTCTTCTTTCGAGTCATATGGTAAACTGGGAGATATACAGTACGAAGTGCTTGCCGGAAGTTGCGAAGGTGATGTGGTCGAACCTTGGATCAGCACATTATGCCAAAAGATCACTGGAGGATGGATCGGCTGGAGATAAACCGCCAACATTCCCAACATCCCCCAGCTGCGACCGATACAAAACTTTTGGGCGAATGGCCAAAATGGAGAGACAGCCGACCACCAAAGCCACGAAAAGGTAAAAGAACACGTTGACATACATCTTCTCATCGGCCTTAGTTCAGGTTCCGGCCAACTTCCGTAAGGCCGCCAAGCGTTTCATTTACGACACTTCATCAAACAACCCTGTCTCTTCCTGTCCCGTATACACTCTAAACAAAAAGTCCACTGTCGGTGCGAAGACACCAGCTCAACGTATTAATCTTTGGATGCATTGGACGATCTCTTGAACAGTCTGTCAAATAAAAGTTTTTTTTGTGGTTCATCCATTTAATAAAATCAACATGATTAAAATGCTCCCAACAGTAATATTGAAATATATTGATATCGCGGGACATTTTCGTTTCTTTTGCCAAATGCGTGACGTTTCGCGGGACGTAACGGGTGTTAAATAAAAAATGAGAATTTTTTCAATACCTTTCAGTAACCCAAATAAAGAGCGTAAAATTTTCTTTCTCCAAGAAAATTGCAATTTTCTTGGAGAAAGAAAATGCGTATCTTGAGGAGAAAAAGATACCGTTCGTTCCGAAAGATCGTAACTCAACAAACTTGCCCCAGTGCCGCCCAATAGAGGATTTCTTTGGCTCACTCAGTGCCCTAGTGTATAAAAACAATTGGAGGGCCAAGGACACGAAGCAACTGACTACAAGAATCCGGAATTGTATCCGGAAAATGGACGTAAGTGCCGTACAACGTTCTTATGAGAACATCGCGACAAAGTTACGTCGAACAGCAGACCACGGCCCTTATTCAAACATTCACTGACATTTTTTTTGAAGAAAATACATTATGTTATTAATAAAAAAATACTAAAATCGATGAAAAAAAATAATTTTTTTTATATGTGATTGAAAACATTCTCATTTTTTATTTAACACCCGTTAATCTTACGCGGGACATTTTGTTGAAATGCGGGACGTCTGGTTAGTTTAATCTAGGATTAACGTGGGTTGACCTCTCTACAGTCCAAAATGAAGCATGTTTTGGCAGGTTCGCCCGTTTCAACTGACGCAGCCTACACCGAGTACAACAACAACGTCAGAATTTTTTATGAACAATGTGGTTTATTGGAAGACATCGTTCCCAACTACCGGTAACAGCCTACACACGTTCATTTCAAACTATACTGGGATGCCACTGTCCTGACCAGAGATGCCAACCTTCCTGATTTTTCAGGATTTCCCAGACTTTTGCGCACGCTCCCTGATATCCTGAAGAACACTCAATTGTCTGATTTTGCTGAAATATTCCTGATTTTTCCTGATTTTTGTATTCTTTACATTATTCATAATAAATATACTGGTTTCCATGCCAAAGTTTTCTGTCATGATAGCACTTGTAAATATCTTACATCAAGTTAAATTCTCTAGACGCAAAGCTGTACTTAACTTTTTTTTATCGCAATTGTTTTGTGGCTTTTCAAAACAGGGCTAAACATTTCATGAGACCAGGTTTTCTGATGAATTTATGAAATTACAATGAGATTAAGTTTGAGGAACAACATTGCATTATCGAGGATAATGTGGATGTAGATGTATCCCCAGAGTTATTGATGTAGGAATACGTTTCAGAGTGTAAAATTACTCAAGAGAAAATTTTTGAAACCACAGTCAATATAAAAAGATGTTATATATAATTTGTTCGTCTGATTCAAAGTAGAATCAACTTTAATGATGGGACTATGGTAAATATATCTATAACCGTACTAAATATCATAAAAATTAGGAAAAATTCAACAATTATTCCACTGCTGATATGTTTTCCTCAGTTGTTGAGTAAAGATTCATTCCTAAGCATGGACGATGGATTCAGTGAAAAATTGAATATTGATTTCTCTGCAATTGCGAGGATTTATACCATGCGTATTAATTCTTGAACATATCCGGATTTCGCCCGTAGAAAGATATACTTTGTTTCTGTTGGGATTTGGAGTGGATTCTGTATTATGAGCTACTACCAAGCACATGTATGGCTCGCAGTAGTTTTCGACTAAGAAGAAAACATGTTCTGGGAGAAAAGAATATTTAAGCAGTGTGAAAGATGGCGGTAGATTGTGAAACAGAACTATGGATATACAATAAAATTATAATGCATTGATTGAAAATGATGTTTTTGTTTTCCCAAAAATCGACATTAACTTTTCGGGCAACCCAAAATGAACTATCCTGATTTATCCTGATTTTTATTTTCAATCTTCCTGATTTTTTAAAAGTATAGTTGGCAACCCAGGTCCTGACAGATCTCAGGATCAAAGGCCTGTTATTACGGTTTATGACGACATCGACCATCATCGCCGTCGATACTGAACTGAACTGAACTAAAATCCGGAGAATTTCCATGTTCGAAAAATCTGCAAGTATCGACAATTGGCAATGAAACATCATCCATGCCGCGTCCTCGTTGAGGTTTTCTAAGATATATTTCGAAGTTCACTGTGAATCTCCAAACTTCATAGTTGCCTGAGTAGGTCCGGTTTCCTCACATGGAAAGCCGCATTCGTTCATGATTTTCCATAGATGTCGTCGGTCGATGGTACCATATTCAGTTTTGAAGTAATGATAATTTGATGCGTGGGAACTTCAATCCGACCAGACAGCTTCCCACAAATCGACTTGAGCTATTGGCGAGAGACAATGGTAAACGATCTGGAATAAAAACTTGTTCTCACAATCCGGCTTTTCACTCGTGGAGATTGAAGAAGGTCCCAAGAATTGTTTTCTGAATTTATCATTGGAACTGGAACTGTTCCGAAAAGTCTGCTGGAAACACATTTTGGTATTATGAAGCTGCATTTCATTTTATGGAACTATCTCGAAAGCTTCGTATTAGATTTGCATGGAATTTTGGTATAAACGATTTTCATGCCAACTTGACTGGCCATTGCACAATGGTCCAGGAGATGCATGTAAGTGGAAATTAGCATTTAGAGCTCGAAAGTTATTCTCTAGACAAAAACTGTCTTAGACAAAGTTGTTACTCATGATAGAGCGCTCGTTTTTATGTTGTCAAAAATAGGGTGACCAAAATTGTTGATGAAATAAAAAATCTAACTTTCTTATCTTTATAGGTAGAGGTAAACATAATTCGACAATGCTGTAGCTCCAATTATTTGGAACATCTTTGTAGAACAAAGATGTCTCTATCTCTTGAAATAACCGATATAGCGCTATTTTTCTGGGTTACGTTGGGGTCACCATGGAAAAAAACTGTTTTTTGCTTTAACTTTTATATTTTAAATTTTACATGCAAACTGTCTTCAAAAGACTTGAGAGCTTACTAATACAAACATTTTTCGATGCAGAACTTATCAATATATTAACTTTACTCAGAGTTATTGATATTTCTTCCAAAAAAACATGCTCTTTTCATTTGTTTGTCATTCTTTCTGGGGCAAACGTAAACAAAGTTTATTGGCGGCATTTTAAAGACCATATTTCACTCTACATGATGTGTGAATTTCAAAACTATGTTATTTTTAGTGTTTGAGTAAATTAAAATTGATATCATGAGTTTTTTGGTAAAAACCATCAATAACTTTGAGTAGGATTAAGATATAGACAAGTTCTGCATCGCAAAATGTTGGTATCGATAAACTCTAAAAGTCGTACGAAAACAGTTTTGATGTAGAATTTGAAATATAAAAGTTAAAGCAAAAAAAACACGTTGTTTTTTTATAAAACATCCACTCTATCACAGAGAAGTTCTATTGCTCCTTTGAATCTATATCGCATCCTCATACGAAATGATTGCATCATTTTTTGGAACTAATAGGGTAAAAATTTTGGTCTTTTTTCCGTGAGACGTTTGCTTCTTCAGGGATGCGTTATCCCTATCCTTATATCAAACATAATGAGACGCCAACGAATGAACCGTTTATGAGAACCTATTATTTTGAACAGTTGGTCTTGTTGCTTTTCTATCAGAGATAGACTATCTGTCGACTGCTCCAGCAATCGCACTCATTCCCGAATTGTGTCAATTTTGCCAGACACACATTGAAATGAAAAATAAATATACGAAACAATGGAATAGTATCTATCAGCTCCTTTACGTTGGTGCAAATGCTATTTCCTCCCGTAAACCCATATTACGCTTCATTCGTATCCTGGATAACTATCGCAGATGTGGTCCCGATGGCTGCTTCCTCAGAGTGCAATGCTACCTTGTCTTCAACGTAGTTTGTCTTCTAGAATATTCGAAATGTACACATTTTAAAACCGCGAGTCTCTCCCACACAACCACTACGCTATATATCGTATTAAATTATCCGTACATGATATTTAAATGGTTGAGCATAATTATCACAATTGATTCAAAAAATATAAATTGGACGCGACGGGGGGTGCGAAAACAATACCCATTCGGATGCAATCAAGCGATATATGACACCCGTCCTAGCTACAAAATTTAAATAACACATCGTCACATCGAATAAAATAAACTGCACATTTAAGGTTAGCAGAAGTGGTGATGAGAGTGGGAGTGGGAGAGGAGGGATACACCAGGTGTATCCAACATAATTTCCGCTCCAATTATCATAAAAAGCTATTGATCGACGAAACCCAGTCATCCGCGCCATCTGATATTGTTCTATTTTCATAAACAGCTCGCTATGATAACGAGATGTGAAGCTTGACAAATCTTGGCAAAATATTTGTAAATTATAATAACAATTCTAAAATGTCAGCGAATTATCAATTTAATACATGAGTCCCTTTGCACATTCGACATGTGCTCCAATTGGGGTACATTTTCCTTGATACTACACCACGATAAAGCCAATTGAAGTATACAGTGAAACGAATACAGTGAATTGACGACATTGAGTTGTTGAAGCGAAAAGAGAAATCGTTGGCACAAAAAAAAACTCATGTTTGAATAGAAGCACTTTGCTTCCTATTCGACATCTACACTCTGTTCTTGAAACTTCGAAGGGTGGATATAACGTCTTACAATTGCTTATTAGAAGAACAGTGGGACAATAACCATTATCGCCACTGCTGGCCGTATCGTTCGAATGAGTCAATTGTTCGAATTTCACACAGCATCATCATGTTCAATAGCCGCACTGGTACCACCCTAAGCTCTTCGATTGGGCCACGATAATGGTGTATGGTTCCATGGGTACACGTTTATACATAATATGTATGTATACCCCATTCTTCCGCTGCTCAACCGCAATTTTTATTTCCCGATTTACGCGACTTTTGCAGCGCACACATTACTGCTGCCGGGAATCACGTATAATGCTCAGAATTTGTCGAGTACAAGTAAAAAAAACATAACGATGTAGGCAAAAAGTGACGATTCATTGGTGGGGATTATCAATTACTTCAATGCTAAGATTTTCAATTCAATTGAAACATGACATATAATTCGATATTGTCTCTGCTGCATCGCAATTCTGCTAAGGACAAATAAAAAATGTCTCAAGAGAACCCTGGGTTTGGTCTTGTCTAATGGGCTGTGACGATGGCGATGAAAATTTACTGGTTTCCGGCACAAAAGACACTCGAGATGCTCCATTAAGCCTTTTATCTGCTTCAACTACTCTACAAAAATGTAATTGTGGTCGACTTCACAGTGGCCTTTGAGCGTCAAATGTGGTGTTTCCCCACAGAAATTAACATGCAATGACCGAAGGCACCGTGGCTTCGAATATATTAGTTGGATCACGTGTAATTTATTCATTACATATTATTTGCTAAAATATTATTGTAAATTTCATGTGACATTTTTCAACATTTCAACAATCTAATTAAAAAATTATAGGAGGTTGTGTCAAAGACACGACCGCATTGTTTACGTAGAACTACGCTGTAGTTTAATTCAAGTCGCTTGTTTATAGCTTCGGATATTACTTCATAATGCTACGAATATTTTAAAATAACTATTCTACCAGTTTGGTCGCCCTGAAATGTTTTTTTATTGTAGAATCATCTGACGATAATTGTTTGATGATTCATTCTTGTGCTCGCAGAACAATACATTCTTAAGATAAGCGCAGCTGTCATCCTTAATGGAGAAAGTTTTGCGACTGGCACGCGAGCCCAAATAAATTAATAACTCAATTGAATAACTTGGTATTCCCCAAATAATTTTTTGGTGCACAACCTTAACACTTGCTTCACAATAGCGTCAAATCAATGCATTGATGAAAGAAAACAAACAATGTTAACTGCTTGGAAAAAGGCCGAATATTTGCCTCAGAAGAGATTCATTACTAATACCCTAGCGTAAATATTTCCCTCCACCAAACAATCGTCAATCATAGAATAAAAAAGTTAGGCGATTGTTGCATCGTTACAGGGCCAATGCACACGGGAGCAGATACAAATGGGGGTTCAGCGTAGCGAAGATGCACTATTTTCACGAACGGTTAATGAAGCACGCACCTACGCACATAAATATCCATATATCGATGGCTTGAAGCAACTAGATATGAACACACTTATCTCTGTTTTGCGCTTTTCTCAACATAAGCCCTTTCTGTTAATATTGCCAGTCTAGATGAGCTTATCTGTCATCCTTTGTGGGAAGAGTTTTCCTACCTACGTTTTGCGGAACCAAATCACTGACAAAATTCCAGAACATTAATTTTACGATAGCTTGTTGATTCCCCACACAATTGTGTAACTCAGAACCTTAATGAAATGGCGTCAGTTTGCTGCAATGATTGCAATGTTAGAGACATCAGCGAGTTAGTAATTTGATCGCGTCCACAGCAACGATGTTGTTCAGTCGATTTCCTCACGTAGAATGAAAGTTTGCCTCAGCGAGATCCACTGTTTATACTCTAGGTAAATATTCCCCTTCGTTCTTCTTCTTTTCCTTTGTTCACGGAGACTTTACATTTTACGATTTCCCCTTCGTTGCTCGTCGATAAGTTGCTCGTTATTGACAGCTCTGTTCGGGAAAGAACACAAAGGACAGAACAAATGTATGAAGAAATGGTAATGCTTCCAATTTTCATCAATTTAAACCATATACAGACTATGGGATTTGAATGTATAGCATATCAAACAAATCTTAGGGAATTTCCGATTCGTTTGGTATGAAAATCGACAAAATCCGTTCGCGGCAAAAATAGTTGTTAACGTTAACTTTATTTCATAAAAACGTGACCTGTTTTCTGATTTGTTTTCTGACCCTTAATGAAAGACGTAGTTCTACGTCAAAAATTTGTAAGGGGTTGTATCTAGGACACGACTGCATATTTTCGACGTAGAACTACGCAGTTATATTATGCAATCCACTTGTTTATGACTACCACCAAAATATGTGAACGGAAGAATTGTCGAACGATCATTTTATTTTACATTTCCCTCTGAAATTATTGCATCTCATGTTTACGTAGTTCTCGAACCGCGAAAGTTCATTCACCTCCAGTATCTGAAATGACCATTTCCCCAGGCTTCTCAGTTTAGAAGTACGTTTTAGGGAAACATATTCCAGTCTGCACAACGACAAGCGAGCACAAAAATACTCAACACCAAAAAATACCCCCGACATGTATTTGCAAAACGGATTTCCCCAGGCACATTAATTCTGAAGTCCGTGTTAGGGAAACACAGCCCGGTGGGAACAAAAATACCCCCGACTTGCATGATTTGACAAAGCGAATTCCCCCAGGCACATTGATTTTGAAATCCGTGTTAGGGTAACACAACTCGATGGGAACAAAAATACCCCCGACTTGCATGTATATTTGCAAAGCAGATTTCCACAGGTACATCGATTTTGAAGTCTGTGTTGGGGAAACCGTAAATCTGGACAATCAAAACTTGGCAGTTAGGGCGTTTAGATAACGCTTAACATTTTACAGTTATTCAATTTTTCATCTAATGAAAAATAACATTATATTAAATGTGATAGACGCGTAGAAATATTTCCTATCAATTGATGCAAACATCTTTTCGATATGTTAGCTTATCAAACAGCATATCAAACAAATCTTAGAGAATTTCCAATTCGATTGGTATGCAAATCATAAAGATTCGTTCACAGTGAAAATAATTATTAACGTTAACTTTTTTTCATAAAACCGTGACCTGCTTTCTGGTTTGGCACCCTTCCTGAAAGACGTAGTTCTACGTCAAAAATGAACAATGAGTAGTCTAAGTTGCATTCGGGTACTCCTCGCATTCTACGGTTTCACATTTCACTGTACATATACTGAAGTAGATTTCAATAGGTCAAGGAATAATACGAACGATTATAAACGTTGATAAACAACTGAACTAAGCGTACCATCGGTACTTCGCGTAAGTGCAGGCATAAAATAAAACTCATTCGTAGTCTTTAGCTTCTTGTTCATTAACTCCTATCCCTATCTCCCCGCGGTACCGGCTGGGGTACGAGTAACCATAGTGAAGATCGGTTAACCAACCCCGGTGGGATCATGCTCGTATGCTGACAGGGAAGGGGGCCTATCCAAGCGTCTGCTCACCATGGAGGTGCGACTCGAAACAGCGTCTGTTCCCCATGTGAGAGGCTACTGATCACTGTCTTCATATTAGCGTGGACTCTAAAGCTTTGTACGATGATCCTCTTGCGAGACAGGGGGTTGGTGCAGGCCCTGCAAGGGGATGCTCAATTTAAATCTGCAATTCAGCCAGAGTGACCGTCGTCTGGCCCGGATAACGCTGGAACAACAGCTGATTCTTGCTTGTCGACGTCATCAACCGCCGTCTCAACTTCGTTATCGAAATCTTCATCTTCGTCGCCTGGGATTAACCACTTCATGAACTCTGCACACACTGCTGTTCTGTTCGGTCCGTCGTGGGTTCCAACTTTCTCAAAGTCGTAGCGATCATTGCGGAAATTCTCTGCGATTTTTAGATTAAGGCTTCCAAATTGCGTACGGTCAATCGCCACCAAATCGCCAACCTCGTAGACATTTGCCACCCTGCGTTTTCGATCACACTGCTTTTTCATCTACTGCTGTGCCTCTGAAATCTTCGCTCTTGCATCTACACGCATTATTGCCTCTAGGCTTTTTAGCGCATGTAAAGGGTGTGTCACATCAAATTGCATCACGGAAAAAACGCTGTAGAAATTCGCCCAGTAGACCGATCCTTTTGAAAATTTTAGACAGTAAAATAAAAACTATTAAACAACTTTTGGCATTTTCTTTTTATTCATACTTCGAGCCCAAGCCCGTATGCTCGCACCTTCCTCTTTATCCTGTCCATAAGGTTCTGTACAACGTCAGGTTGTAGTTTTTTTTGAACAGAAATCCATTTTCTCTTGAAGTCCGCCTCCGATTTGACAACTTTTGGGTTCTTCCGGAGGGCCTGCTTCATAATCGCCCAATATTTCTCTATTGGGCGAAGCTCCGGCGCGTTGGGCGGGTTCATTTCCTTTGGCACGAAGGTGACCCCGTTGGCTTCGTACCACTCCAACACGTCCTTTGAATAGTGGCACGAAGCGAGATCCGGCCAGAAGATGGTCGGGCCCTCGTGCTGCTTCAATAGTGGTAGTAAGCGCTTCTGTAGGTACTCCTTAAGTTAAACCTGCCCGTTCACCGTGCCGGTCATCACGAAGGGGACGCTCCGCTTTCCACAAGAGCAGATCGCTTGCCACACCATGTACTTTTTGGCAAACTTGGATAGTTTCTGCTTGCGAATCTCTTCCGGAACGCTGAATTTGTGCTCTGCGGAGAAGATCAACAGGCCCGGCAGCTGACGAAAGTCCGCTTTGACGTAGGTTTCGTCGTCCATTACCAGGCAATGCGGCTTCGTCAGCATTTCGGTGTACAGCTTCCGGGCTCGCGTCTTCCCCACCATGTTTTGCCTTTCGTCGCGGTTAGGAGCCTTCTGAACCTTGTATGTACGCAGGCCCTCCCGCTGCTTGGTCCGCTGGACGAATGAACTTGACAAATTCAGCTAATTGGCGACATCCCGGACCGAACTTCTCGGATCACGTCTAAACTGTTTAACTACGCGCTTGTGATCTTTTTCACTGACGGAGCATCCATTTTTGCCGTTCTTCACCTTCCGGTCGATGGTTAGGTTCTCGAAGTATCGTTTTAGTACTCTGCTGACCGTGGATTGGACGATTCCCAACATCTTACCGATGTTCCGATGTGACAACTCCGGATTCTCGAAATGAGTGCACAGGATTAATTCACGACGCTCTTTTTCGTTCGACGACATTTTTCCAAATTTACGAAAAATTGACAGTGAAGCATGGCCAACGTGATCTATACACTTTTATCTGATTATAAGCGAAAGCTGAAGATATAATTCCTATTTAAAAATTAAATTTCTACAGCGTTTTTTCCGTGATGCAATTTGATGTGACACACCCTTTAGTGCTGTATCAATACCTGCTTGATCAATGCAATCCTTGACGTTTGAAAGATGACGTTGTGTCACGACCACGAGCAGAATCATTAACCATATACGCGAGCAAATTTGCATATACCAAACGTTTTTCTCCAAATCTTTCAATCAGGGCTTCAAGCAGCTGCTTCGGAATCTCTGATGGTTGCTCCGATAGCTGTTCTAGAATAAATTGCCATCCGACGTCAGCTTCATAAAGAATGCAGTTCATCCGGCATAGCAGTTCAACAGCGACCAGAACTGGTTCGAGGGCATCAACCAATTCCTTCATCGTTGTCAGTTCTTCATCGCTGAAGCTTATCCTGTGTTCCGTTTTCAGATAATGATGATGATGGTCCCACCTCATACCCCTACAATGGTTTGAGCAGGACGATTTATCATTAAGATAATTTTTAAAGTTTAACAAAGCACATCAGGAACCAATATGCAAAATAAAACGAACTGGTTCTGTTGCAGACATAAATTGATATCATAAGCACATTAAAGAAAAGACGGAAACCTAAAAATAAAAATATAATACCAAGGCATGTCAAGCAAATTTCCAACCCGGGAAGATCCTCAGCGATTCTTGAACTGAATTCGGACGCCGTAGAACAACAATTCGCACAAACTGTAATTTTCTAATAACTATGGCAAACTTCTTATTCTATTTTTAAATGCGTTTTTCGTCAGATTAAAATCGTACTCATGACAAATAAAATTGAACTGGCGAAGGCAGAAATCGAACGGGTTGTTATAGCCATAGTTCGTTCTATGGTATGGCACTGCTAATAGTGGGGAGTTCCGAAATCGTCTAGGAGGAATGTAGAACGGGATCTGTGCGAGCAATTCAGCGCAGTCCATAGATCGTCTGAGAATATCGGATATAAATAATCGCTGAATCGTGACTCGTCTAGCTGATAGTGTTTCCAGACCTATAAACTGGCATCTGTTCGGGTACGGAGGAATGTTGGTAGCATCGTCCCAAGAAAGTAGCCTAAGAGCGAAGCGCAAAAAATTTTTCTGAACCCGCTCGATAGATATAACAGGAGCAGTGTGATAAGGGGATCCAAACAGGGGCAGCATACTCCAGCGTGCTACGAACTAGCGAACAATAAAGTGTTTTCAGTGCGTGTATATCTGTAAACTCCGCTGCGTGGCGTCGTATGAAGCCTAGTACGGAGAAAGCTTTCGCGGTTGTAGCGGCCACGTGCTTACCGAATCTGAGTTTGGAGTCGATTGTGACTCCAAGGTCGTAAATGGTAATGTCTACATGCTGTCAAACTCGAAGTCGTGTTTTTCGATTCAACGAAAATGGAGGTGGACCAACGCGAGTCGAGAGAACAAATTCTTTCCAAACACCTGGAATTTCCTGACCTGTCGCACCGGCAGTTGGGAAAAAAACATTCACCATTCAACCGTCTCCAGAGTGTTGAAGCGGTTCCAGGAGCGGTTGACGTTGGACCACGGCAAAGGAGCTGGAAGAAAACCGGGACCGGAGAACAAAAAGACGGAGGGAAAGGTGAAGCGGATGATTAAAGCAAATCCAAACGTCTCAAGCTGTGATTTGGCTAAAAAGATCGGCATGTCGCAGAGCTACGTCCAGAATGTAAAGAAGAGAGCTGGACTACATACTTACAAGGTACAGAACTTCCCAAACAGCGATGAGCGGCAACAATCGACGGCTAAAACTCGGGCACGGAAGCTCTACGTGAAGATGCTGACAAAATATGGCTGCTGTGTGATGGACGACGAAACGTATATAAAAGCCGATTTTAAGAAAATTCCGGGTTGGAGTTTTTCACCGGCAAGAGCAAGTTCGATGTGGACGACAAATTAAAGAAGAAGAAAATGTCGAAGTTCGCCTCCAATTATCTCGTTTGGCAGGCCATCTGCTCTTGCGGACTGAGGAGTTAGCCTTTCGTGACAAAGGGCGAGTAAATGGCGAGATCTACAAATCTGAGTGCCTCGAGGAGCGCCTTTTGCCGTTCTTGCAGCAGCACGACGAAGCTCCGCTATTTTGGCCAGAATAGGCATCATGCCACTATTCTAAAAGTGTCCTGGAGTGGTATGAGGCCAATTCTGTCCATTTTTTCCGAAGGACATGAACCCGCCAAACTGTCCAGAGCTGCGCCCGTCGTTAATAAACATATTGAACAACATCGGCCCAAGAACGCTGCCCTGCGTTACTCCAGACGTGATGTTCAAGACACGGGATCGAGTTGAGTAAAGGGCGACATATGCGGTTCTGTCACACAAGTACGAGGAAATCCAATTCGTAAGTGAATCCGGAAATCCCATGTGTTTCATCTTCTCGATGAGAAGTACATGCGGAACCGCGTCGAATGCTTTCGCGAAATCAACATATACTGCGTCAACTTGTCGTCTCTCTTCTACTTCGCAAGACAAGGCAGTAATGTAGCACATGAGGTTCGATGTTATGGATCGACGCCTCATGAATCCGTGTTGGCCTTCAAAAATGATGGAGGACATCACGCTATACAAAACATTGTGCACCAGTCTTTCGAATACTTTGCCAATGAAACATAGTATTGAAACACCACGGTAATGTTCCACCATCTTGCAGCTACCAGATTTGTGGATGGGAACTATGTAAGCAGCTTTCCAGGCATCCGGAAAGGCGAAGTGACTGGTCGAATAAATGTGTAATCGGAGCCGCTAACTGTTTGGAGCAGTTCTTGAGCAGTATGGGAGGTATTCCATCCCGCATCCTTTTTTGATATCCAACTCGTCGATAGCTCTCACAATTTCGCAATTTCGTTTTCGGTAAACTGGATGACAGGGAGGTCGATGTTGTACGCAGGAATATGAGCGAAACAGTCACCTCTTGGTACGGGTGATGCTTTGCTGAACACGCCCTCGAAAAACGTAGCGAAAAGGTTTGCGGTTTCCTCGATTGAGTTGGTTTGGGCACAATTAAAGCTCACACTACGTGGTATGCGAGTGGATGATTGCCTTTTCTTCACAAAGTCCCAGAAGCACGCCGGGTTTTGCTTAACTTTGGCTTGAATAGTGGCTATATAGTTTCCGTAGGTGTCTGACAGCGTTGTTTTATACTGTAGTTCAATCACTTGGAGGTAGTTTCGATCGTTTGTAGACTTCGAATTGAAGAATCGGTGACGAGCTTTCCTGAGAATGTTGCGCAAGTTTCGGAGTTCACGGGTCCACCACGGTTTACTGGACATTGAGCTGAATGAACGTTTTCTGCGAGGCACATTATCATTAAGCACTGCGTAGAGCTTTAGAGCTGAAAGTTGTTGATTTACTGATCCGGTTTGCAGTGGAGTTTCCCAGTCAACAGCCTCCAGAGCCATTTTCAGCTGTGCGAAATTACATAACTTAAAATCGTAGGAGGATTGTCGTTTATTTCATCGTCGCTGTCCACGTCGAATAGCAGAACGAACGGTGGATCCCACTGCCAATAGAGGCGAGTTGGGTTCGATTATGTCTAATTGGTCTGGTAGGCTTAAGAATGCCAAATCAAGAAGCCTGCCGTTCGCATTCAGATATCTGTTGGTCTATTGCAGTCCAATTGCAAACATTGTTTACATTAGCACCTGTTCCTGCTCAGGGTGTTTTCACGCAACTAGTAAATGCAAATCGATTTTTCTTCATGAAAATCACATGTAATCAATACGACTTTGGGTTTGTTGAAAAACCCCAAGTCTCTAGTTGCTAATACTACCATAAGGCGTTGAAATTATTCAAATATTTATGTTTTTTAACGATTTTTCTCAAAGAGAAATTATGATCCTGGCTTGTCCACCTCTGATCATGGTTTGTCCAAAAAATGATCATGGTTTGTCCGGTTTTAGAAATAACCATTTTTGAATGAAAAGAATCGAATTTTCAAGTAGATGTTGCATTTCTCATTGTTTGAGTTTACTGTCATCATATTGGTCCATTCATAATGTGGGCTTTCTTAAGAATATTGCCTTTTCTTGGGCATTTTAAAAGGGCTCACCTCAACACACTCAACACAGAGAAACATTATTTCTGCTATGCGCGAAGGACACTATAAACAAACTGCAGCGCGTCAAGCGGTTGCCATCGAAATCACGTGGACAAAACAACATTAGTGAATCGGACAACTCATGATAAGAATTGAGCTCATCGAAATGCGTTTATTACATGGTTTAGTTATGCAAATCTGATACAAAAGGTGTGCAAGCGTGATGTTTACAATATTTGTAAGTATTGTAATCCAGAAAAGGTCTGAATACGTGCCAAATAATCATCTGGTGATTGATTAATAGTCAAATAAGGGGTGCATTGACACCAATAGAAGTTGGATTTTACAATCCTTTAAAACATGTGAATCCGTAAAAATATACTATAAAACTACTGTAAATCATGAAAAAGACAGTTTTATTTATATGTATTGAAACATTCGAATACCTGATTTGACACAGATGCGCTGAATTAGAGCATTAAAAAAACTGGACGAACATAATCATATTTTCGACTGGACGAATCAAAGTCATTCAACTTACTTAATATAATAATTCTCGCTAACGTTTTTTAGATCTCAATCTGCACATTTATTTGAAAAAAAACAACTATTGGTTTGGAGCAATGTACTGTATGTAATCTTTCTATTGCATAAAAAATCCATTAGTCAATCGAGTTCATGAGTTTTTGACACGTCAAATGTACCCTATATCATAATCTAAATACTTCATACAGAGCACTCAAATTCAAGCGGGTGCATTATACTTTGTTATTTTCACTAAGTTTGTTTGTCAGTAGTTACAGAAAAAAACTGAAACAGGAGCTCTCACCACAGATGTACATAATTGTACGTAATTACATTACATCGCTATAATGCATCCAAGTTTTCTCATTGGATGTTTTGAATGTAACACAATTAACCGACAGAATGTTCGCAGAGAATGACCAAAAAGCGGGTGGTAATCGAGTATTAAATCCACTCAATGTGCAATCTATCCGGGAGGCAAATGAAACAAAGCGCAAAGCGAAGGCACCCATGGGCATGCTGTGATTTTTATTCTTTCATTTTTTAATCCACAAATAATTAAACAAACACTGCGTTTTTTTAGTTTGCTTTTCCCGAAAATAAAATCAGCTGACGTACAAAAACTGTACACAGACACCGCTTCGGAAAAGAGTTTGCATGTTTTTCTACAGTGAAAAATTAACGATTCGTGATTCAAAAAAGCATTGTCCTTTTATTCAAATTGAACTTAAACAAAAAATAAAAGCATTTTCCCTGTTCATTCGCGACTGAATAAAATTTGCTATGATGCACCAGATGTGAATTTTTTCGTTCGCTTCCTCCATTATTGGTAGAGTGTTCATAGTTACTCAGCGATTGGTTCGGTTACAGACCTTTGTTTGTTCAACAAATGGAGTCGCCTCGTATGCTGTCCGGTGGCATATGCCAGATGACTTCTGTAGATGTTCGGTTGGTTTTTTGTTCTGTTATTAACCTTTGTTCTAGCGAATATAAAATCGATTCGATGAAAACGGTTCCGATGTGTCACAGTTTATGTAATATTACCGTCTTTTCTTATGCTTTTTTATTCCAACAATATAGACGATGCCCGTTCTTCGGACATTTGGCAATCATGTAGCCTAGCGGGAACGAAACTTGCCAGTCACGAGTGGTCGTAGTAGCAATGATAGTAGTAATCATCGCGATATCTACTATTATCACCATCAACACGACCGTCACTTCCAACACAGTCTAGATAGTGAACACAAACACAAACACAATCACTATGCCACCTATCACTATTCCTCAAAATCTGGGAGCCTCAAACAGTCGAAAAAACCCAATAGCAAGCACGAAAGCCGTAATGAGTACGAATCGGCCCAGTACTACTACAATCATACGAAACCCAACCACAAAAGCAGAAAATTGAGCTGCGAACTATCGCCTGCTGAAATGCAAAACATACAAAATTATGAGATAAAAAAGCATAACAAAAGTAAATCACAGTCACAAATGCTGCTTCTGCAAACACCACCGCCACCGTTACCACAAACCGACTCTATCCCTTCCAACACATCCTCCTCCACTTCCTCAACACTGCAAGCGCCAGCGGATATAGTAAATCCTTCGCCACCTCCTCTGCCACCACTGCTAGCCACAACAAATGCAAATAAATCACTCCAACCACAACCGCAACAAGCCAAAAAACACAGTCAAAAACAGCAGCAACAACTTCAACCACCATTAAATAACACTGCTTTCAGTAATAACACCACCAGCAACGGAAAAAATAAAAATAGTTAGCTTCAGAATAAGCATCAGCAGTCCTGTAGCAGTAGTAGATGAAGCAGAATACTGAGAATGTTTTGTGGATAGAAAAAAAACGTGTTTTGATCGCAACATTTTGCTATAATTTAAACATAACCAATTAACAGGAAAGAAAAGCGAGCAACTGAAGCACAATTTCCTTCTCAAGTGATTGTGAAAAAATCATGAATGTTAAAGTACGTGTAACATTTCATATTTATACTACTTCCATTTGATACCCACATGTCAGAAACATAGACAAACATCCATGGTTAATCAACGCAATCAGTATAGGAAGAATGCAAAGGTCACATTCAATCGAATTTGAGTGAAACTTTATTTGTTTATCTTTTAGTTTACCTCAGAAATTAACATAGTGTGTGCAATATGTTCCCCTGAACCCCTCTTTTGCACCACAAATACAGTTCCTAAGGTCATTTTAATTTTTTTTGTTATTACAATAGAAACGCATGGCACGCGAAAACCTCGGCACCAATCGCTGCGGATATTTTACTAGGGTCAGCTCCATTAAAGTACAAACTGGAAATTCTTATAATAATTTTAAAATATTACTATAATATGAACATTTCTAAATGAAGCCTGATAGAACAATTATTTTGCGTGACCCACATCAATTTGAATGAATCTTTCTTCATCTTCGATGCAGGAGATAAGGTTTTCTCCACAGGTAAATGACCATTATATCTCAAAACTAATTTCTTGAAAGAACATATGTGTATTTCAGAAATGTTTATAACTCGAAAACGGTTGATTACAGCGGAATGGCACATGTGGAAAAGTACGAGAGAATCATTTGGACTTCAAATAGACACGGATTTGTTTTTTACCTTTTTTCAAAATATGAATCCAATTAAATTCAAAACTGAAGTTTCCTCAACGTACAATTTTTCCTCATTATTTTCTGAAAATACATGAAATATTTTTCCTCAAATACTGAAAGGTGTTATAATTCAGCAAGGAATATTTTTCAAAACCTCAGTTTTTTTCAATTTAGTTTTTTGTATGAATATTCTTCGAAACATTTCGAATAAAAATGTTCATTACGACCACCTTTCTAAGTCTAACATTTTCAAATATATTTAGAACACATTTTTTTACGATAATTTAAATAAACAGAGACGCCTTTGTCAACGTCTCTACCTTCAGGATTTTTTTTTTACAATGTACATAACATTTCTTAAAATTTACATTTACATTGCTTGGACAATAGAATGAAAGTGCACCAACATCGATTCTGCTATTAGTTTCATTAACATAGTTGATGTATAGTATTACAATTTTCAAGATTTGACTTCGTTTGTTTGGTCTTATGTTTAACAGCGGAGGTCTCATTAGTTCCTCGAATGACAGTCGTTGCCATCCGTCGAGTATTTCTGTTATTCTCAGTTGTATGTATGCCCAGGCAGGTGCTACGCGAGGGCAGTCACTAAATTTATGTTGCAGCGTTTCTATCGCAGCATTACAGTGTAGGCAGTGTTCGCCATCCGCTCGCTGGATTATTCTCATTAATTTTCTATGCTCTATCTTCTCATTGACGAATAAATATAAACTACTTCGCTGACTCGACGATAGTTGTTTCGTTGCAATATTTTTCCAAATTCTCTTCCAATCTGTGCCCGGATTTCTCCGTTCAACACGAGGTGCTTCGGTTCTCTCCAAGAGTATACGATGTATTTGATCACTGGATGGACTTGCTCTAACAAGTGGGGGGAGAAGGGGGATTTGTTGGAATATTATCTTGAGGCAGGGAAGGTCTGCATGGGGAGAAATAGCTTGGTTCAGGAGGGATCGGTAGTAGGAAAGGGATCCAATTGCCTGCATGTGACGATTCAATGGCAGCGCTCTACATTCAAAGGCTGGTAACTGCTGTTTTAGTCCACCAGATTCGGTGTCACGCGCCAGTTGCTCCATTGGGACTCGCGCCGGTAGTCCACGCCACAGGAATGATCCCATGATCGACGTTATTTTCGCCGTGTGAACGCAATACGGCGTAAGAATTGATGCCACATACCAAATCTTCGCCGTGATGAAGGTGTTTAATGCAATTATCTTCTGTTGTAGGTTGAGATTTCTTAATGAGTGCAGCTCTAGTTTCGTCAGAAAAGGGTGGAGATAGATGATGAAAAGTAGCATAGACATCGGGTCCCCTTGCCGTACGGAGCGTTTGATCTGGAAGCGCTGCGAGAGGTGCCCATTTATCAGCAGTCGAGAGAAAGATTGTTCGGCGATTCGTGCCAGCAGGTCAACGAAGCCTGGATTTATTCCCAGCTGTCGCATAGTTCGATGAAGGAAGGAAAGAGATACACGATCGAAAGCATGATCCAGATCGTAGCTTATCAGCTTCCCTTTTACCTTATTCGCTTTCAACTGAGCAATTTTGTCATTCAGAGAAAGAGTGGCTTCGAAAATTGAGCGCCTTTCGTTGGAACACTTTTGCGCATCGCTCAGTACCCGATGGGTACGTACTGGCAGTACGGGCAGTTAGATCTATCCGGAACTTTCTCGATGCTGAATGGCATCCAAACGGAAAGAATTCCACGCGTGTATGTGTCGATCCTTCGCCGTCCACCTCGTCCAGCACGTTAGGCAACGATGTTGTCTTGTCGATGTCCCCACGAAAAATGAATGCGTCTCACCACCAGAATATCGCCTAAGTATGTTTTTTGTGTGTGATTGAATCGAGAGAAGGTGTGGTTTACGATGGCAATTTGGAAGGCAAACTAGAGGGGAATGAACTCTCTGAGCTCGAAACTTTCGGCGACTGAGCAATAATCGATTGCGTGCGCATACAATATTGGATACGGAAATATCCTACTGATGGGGAAGAATAATCTTCAGAAGCTTTCCTGCTAATTACACATAGTTGAAAAATTACAAAATCAAATGTATATGGTCGCTGTGTTATATGGTTAGTAAACCTTAAAATTAACTCTTTCACATGAATGTATTTTTAAATCCCCAGAGGAACTGGCAGATTATTTTCCAGAAATGATTAGATCTTTCCGGAACTTTCTCGATGCTGAATGGCATCCAAACGGAAAGAATTCCGCGCGTGTATATGTGTGTGTAGCGATGTCTTCCCGGGGAACCGTTTGTGGCATCACTCTCCTCCTGATGGATTCCCTTTTGGCCTAAGGTGCACAAACAGGCTCTTGGTGACACCGTTCATCCGCGCTTTCATGATAAACACGAAGAGCTTCACCACAACAGCGACAACATGCTCCAATCGCTGTTCAATTAGAACTGAGTGGATTTTCCGAGCGGCGCTCGCTTATATACCGATTGGTGATTTCAATAGCCTGTTTTGAGAACAATTTTAAGGCTATTGAAACAAGTTTTTGGATCAAAAAGTAACAAGTATATAAAGCGTAGACATTTTATCTTTCGAATGAAGTGTTTATTATACCATTTCGTTCAGTTGTTTAAGAGCTATTAACGCTCAAAATCTCGGTCTCCGGTGTAACGATTTCGGTTTCGAAACTTTGATTTTACACCCCGGTATAGAAATGAAAGACGTAGTCCTACGTCAAAATTCTCGTTCGGCACGCATTGCGGTGCCAGACGGTGCGTAGATATTGGCTAATGTCGTGTTTTCAACCCGAAGAGCAATAAGTCTTCCGTTCAAACTTTTCTCCGTGTGAGAGAAGCGTATATACTCCTTCAACGCTATCACCGTCCCTCTCCTTGACTCATCGACGTTTGTGACGACGTTGTGACCAGGGATGGAGAGCTGCTCGTTCTCCACCTCTTGAAGAAAGACGATGTCGAGATCCATCGTTCTGCAGAAGGTTCGGAGCGCATTTAGCTTTGTTTCGTTGGTGATCGTGTTGATGTTTATAGTGGCATTGCTTGTTGTTTTGCTCCCTTTCGTCGTCGCTGTCTTCTCGTCGTCTCCTGCATTGGCGGTGTGCTCTTGAGCGTTTCGCCGATTCGTCTGTCTCGTTGGCAGTCTTCGGAATTGAACGCAGTTCTGATGTGCAACACTTTTTTTGCACCCAGTTGAACTCTCTCTCCATGCGCACACCTGCGCCCGGACGAATCAACGCACACCGAAACAAAGTTCAAATGTTCTGTTGTCAACACGGTTCGCTTTTGAGTTCGAACATCCTCACTGCACCGTATCCATACACCGGCTTATATTCCCAATTTTAAACCCAGCTCGAATCTAGTCTTTCTGCGTTGCTTTCTCTGTTGATGCGGATTGTATGAGGGTGCGCTGTTGCTAAGCTTAGAACAAGCGAAAACAAAACGGGCGCTAGAATTTTATGTGTGTGTGGGTATAGAATGAGGGGGAATTTAGTATGTGAATTCTGCACCGTGCTGATTTTGGGCTCATTTGTTTTGAGTTCGGTGCGCTTCGTGCCAAGAATGAAGTTTGTTTTCAGCGCACGCTGATGAAAATTTAATTCGAGCGCAACACAGCGTAGGTTTTCTGAAGTCTGCTCGTTGCCATCGGATTTTCCACTAGCAGGTCCGTCGATCACTTCGCCACTAGCAGGAGGTTGTTGACCAGATGTGCTGGGCAACGACCTGCTATCCGATGGTTGATTCGAACCCGATATGGGTATGATAGGTATAGTGAGCGGTGGAGATTGTGTTTCCGATTGCGTATCGATTGGTACGGACATCGGCAGCTGTTTTTGCTGCTGCTTCTGCTTCTTCGGCGGCGGATGCCGCAATACAGACGTAGGTTGACTCGGTATCGTTGTTTTTTGGACATGCGGTTTCGCAGTTGGCTTAGCATTCAAAGCCGCTGGCTGCTTCGTAGCATCAGCGTATGATTTTTGCACGAGCAGCTTCTTGTTCTGAACGCATGACACTCCGACATGGATGAATTCACGACAATGTCAGCATGTTTGACGTTGGCCAAAATAAGATAGCAGCGTTAACTCGCCTTCGATGACAACCCATGATTCTATGTTGTGTTTCACGATCATTTTCACAACTCGGACACCAGTGCAGATACCCGGAAAAAAGAACTGCTGATCATTTCCGTATACCTGCTCTCGCACTGAGATGACGTCACCGTATGTGGAGAGAAATTTAGTGATGGCATCATCCGACACGTCTTCAGACAAATCGAATAATTTGACCTCCACTGCACCATCCTCCATCGTTATTCGTAGGAGAATCTTCACTCCTCCTTCCACTGTCACCTCGTGTTTTCCGTCCTGTTCATCGCAAACTTTTTGTGCCAGCGCCAGATCGACTACCTTCACGAAGGCACATCCGAGACTTCGGCTACATTGGATTCTCGTCACTTCACCTGGTTTCAAGCCCAGAATAGTTCCTATGAAGTTCTGTACTTTCGTGTAGTCCGGCTTGCGCGGCATCATCGCATAATCTATGCGGAATGTATTTTCGCGGTGTACCATCACTGAGCCGTAGTATGCGGGAACACACAACTGCTCGGCGACGAAAATAACGCGGCGAAACGATTTAAAAGTTAGCTTGTATAGACTTCCTGATTTAGCTTAAGCGAAAACGCGTCTGCTTGGCTCGGAAGATGAGCGCTAACTGAACTGTTTCACTCATTGATGGTTTTTTTTTAACTCACCTTTTATTTAAGTTACAAAAACACGAACCTTAAAATTGAACATCACAAGCTTGGTGGATACATAATAGAATTAAAACAGTTTTCTAATTTTTCACCCTTTTATACATTTTCAATCACAGGGCGGACTCGAATACTGTCTCCGATTTCGTTTCCCTGTATATAATCGAGTAATTTCTTTTTATTTGTATTTTATTCATATATTTTTTTTGTGTTTTGAAAATAAAAGAGGAATTTAATTTTTGATTCAGCCCCTTAAAGTCGGGAATCACCTTTCTCACATAAAAGATCCGAATTCTTTCAAGAGGTGATAGAGGGTCATATTCGATGAAAAAATCCAACAAATTCCAAGTCTAATATTTTCGGAGATATTTTGGAAATATTTCTTTGTCGGCAATTTAAATAAATAGAGACGCCTATTTAGCTTCTAGTTAGTTGAACATAAAATAATTAATGGCTCTTTTTCTGCTCTTAAAATTCATGTTTTATTTATTGCAACCAAACCCATGTATTCATTGCAACCGCAAACAATACGATTTTTTTGTCAACAAACCATGAGTATTGAGCGGACATTCGTTTAACCGAACATCCGAATTTAAAAACAAAACAAATTAAAAACAAATGGTGTACTAGAAATTACAAGTCCAATCCATTGTTGCTGTTTAGTATGACATTTCGAATCACTCCAATAATTCAATTCAGCAACAATTCAAACAGGTTTTTAAGTGTTGCGGTCAGTCTTTGCTAACGGCCACCAACATAGACCTATTTGTGGATGTGCTATACCATTAATAAACATCATAAACTAACCTTTCAATCGACATCCGAATTTGAAAATGTGGTATCGTCACGTCGTCATTTGCTCGTTTTATTCGTTTGACGCTCATCGTTCTGTAATCAAACAACACAGGGAGCGTTCATCGCTTAGAACACTCATTCGATACTTTTGTAATTGGTAGAGGAGAATTTGACGTTTGCTTTGATATGAGCAAATCGTGTAAGTACCGTCAGATGATTATTAATTAACTCTGAAAATTATTTTGCTGATCGAGCCAAACAGGGACTATTTCACCAAATAGTATGGTCAAATGGTAATTTTCTGTGTGACATCATTATTGAACGAAGGGTAGATTAGTTTACAACTCTGAAGATTTGTGCTGATTAGACTTGTTTGATTAGCTACTAATTTGTTGAGGTATTATGCAGGCATTGTTTTTTGTAAACTGATCGTCAATAGTTAAATTCGTATTTGACTAAAGAATCCCTTCATACTATTGAAGAATTAACATTTCCATCATTGATAATCAAATGACATTCTAACTAAAATTAAATGGACCGGAATGAAAGGAATGGAAAAAAGAAAATAGCATATTATGACCCCTCTTCTATGTACGTTCGATAGAAAAAAAAAAAAAACATAAACATTTAATTGATGATCGTGTTCGCGACTGTATGATTTTTTTTTGTGTACCATCTACAGCCGATGTTCCGTTTCATATTCCGAACACTTAAACTTTGATGTCCATTAAACAGTGTCTCATTACTCAAAATGGTACTCTTTCGCGAAATTAATTTGATTTTTGAATTCAATAGATCCTTCTTTTTAATTTGACTACAATGAAATTGATTCATGGTGAAAAACTAAAAATATGTTTAATCACTTTTATCTCAAATTCCGAACACCATTTTTGTCACTAACTCATATTCCGAACACTTTTGTCTCAAATTGCGAACAGCAAAAATGCATTTTTTTAAATCATTCCTTTTAAACTACTGGACTGATTCATATGATCGATATATCAAATTACAGTCAATTATCTTTTTCGAAAAATATTATGCTCGCAAAAAAACTGTATTTTGATTTAGTGATTATTGATTGTATTTGTTTCTTATAGTTTGCATGGTTTCGGAACCAAGGGCGCTATAATGGTATCGATACCTGTAAATGATGTTAAAATGAAAGTATATAACCCAAAGAATGTCAGGGTTTTGAATATTAAATAATTTATGACATTAAAGTTCAGTAAATTCACATTTTAAAATTATGTGTTCGCAATTTGAATCATGCGTAGAAACTTGATTCATATTCCGAACACGAATTTTAGTGAAAAATGCATAAAATATAATTTTATTTCATTGTAGATTTTTACCATTTGTAGCACCCAACATGGAAACAACAAACAAAATAGTTTAAACAATTACAAAAACTGAAAAATGAACGATGGTTGTTTTTTACGGAATTTGCTAACGCAAACATTTTTTCATTGGTTTCGATTGTCACTTTTTTGCAAATGTTTAATATTATAAATTATAGGCTGTATCGATACCTGTAAATGATGTCAAAATGAAGCCTATGCCTCAAAGAATGTCTGTGTTTCCATTATCCAATTATTTATCGCAATTTATCGGTGTTAAGAATTTGAGACTGTTCGAAATATGAGACAAAACGGTAATTCATTAATGCAATACCGTTTCATACAAGTGCACTGTGTGAACGTCACCAAAAAATGTCGACTGTTTCCAAAATTTGTTACCATGTACATTTCGCCCCCACACACCCGGATTACTATCTTATGATTGAGAAGGATATCAATCCAAAGAACGATAGCGTAAATCAACCCAGCCAAGGTAACCCAGAGGTTCTCTATAGGATTTTAATCAGGGCTGCAAGCTTGCCTTCCTAAAAGTGGGATATAAAGGGTGTGTCACATCAAATTGCATCACGGAAAAAACGCTGTAGAAATTTAATTTTTAGGAATTATATCTTCAGCTTTCGCTTATAATCAGATAAGAGTGTATAGATCACGTTGGCCATGCTTCACTGTCAATTTTTCGTAAATTTGGAAAAATGTCGTCGAACGAAAAAGAGCGTCGTGAATTAATCCTGTGCACTCATTTCGAGAATCCGGAGTTGTCACATCGGGACATCGGTAAGATGCTGGGAATCGTCCAATCCACGGTCAGCAGAGTACTAAAACGATACTTCGAGAACCTAACCATCGACCGGAAGGTGAAGAACAACAAAAATGGATGCTCCGTCAGTGAAAAAGATCACAAGTAGTGAAGCAGTTTAGACGTGATCCGAGAAGTTCGGTCCAAGATGTCGCCAATAAGCTGAATTTGTCAAGTTCATTCGTCCAGCGGACCAAGCAGCGGGAAGGCCTGCGTACATACAAGGTTCAGAAGGCTCCTAACCGCGTTGAAAGGCAAAACATGGTGGGGAAGACGCGAGCCCGGAAGCTGTACACCGAAATGCTGACGAAGCCGCATTGCCTGGTAATGGACGACGAAACCTACGTTAAAGCGGACTTTCGTCAGCTGCCGGGCCTGTTGTTCTTCTCCGCAGAGAACAAATTCAGCGTTCCGGAGGAGATTCGCAAGCAGAAACTATCCAAGTTTGCCAAAAAGTACATGGTGTGGCAAGCGATCTGCTCTTGCGGAAAGCGGAGCGCCCCCTTCGTGATGACCGGCACGGTAAACGGGCAGGTTTACCTTAAGGAGTGCCTACAGAAGCGCTTACTACCACTATTGAAGCAGCACGAGGGCCCGACCATCTTCTGGCCGGATCTCGCTTTGTGCCACTATTCAAAGGACGTGTTGGAGTGGTACGAAGCCAACGGGGTCACCTTCGTGCCAAAGGAAATGAACCCGCCCAACGCGCCGGAGCTTCGCCCAATAGAGAAATATTGGGCGATTATGAAGCAGGCCCTCCGGAAGAACCCAAAAGTTGTCAAATCGGAGGCGGACTTCAAGAGAAAATGGATTTCTGTTAAAAAAAAACTACAACCTGACGTTGTACAGAACCTTATGGACGGGGTAAAAAGGAAGGTGCGAGCATACGGGCTTGGGCTCGAAGTATGAATAAAAAGAAAATGCCAAAAGTTGTTCAATAGTTTTTTATTTTACTGTCTAAAATTTTCAAAAGGATCGGTCTACTGGGCGAATTTCTACAGCGTTTTTTCCGTGATGCAATTTGATGTGACACACCCTTTATTTTCAGCAAACCACTTTTTTCAATTTTCCACTCGCGCAGAACGATTGAAAACCGTGCATTTTATTCTTTAAATTGGGCCTCATTCCCAAATACACTTCAAGTGAAAGCAAAGTAAATTGAAGCCAACCAGGTCGGTAATGGAATAGTCTTCCGAGAGAAATCCAACTTTGATCTGCTCCGATGCATCCCTAAAGAAGATTCCACTTTCAGTAACGGTCTTCGTACTAGCATCACATTAATGTGCAGAATGAATGGCTGTTTTTTGCACATTCGACCCCGCTCGTTTCCGGGGAGAGAGATACTGCTTCGGTTTCATGAGGATCAATTTTCATCACTACTAGGCGGTTCCGATCCTCGATGCGGTTTTGTTGGTCCAGAGAAATGCTGACTCAGTGCCTTCTCCCGAGCTTCCCTTGCAGCTACCTGAGTTGCAACCAGACTCTTCAGCTTCCTCTTTTGAGTCTTGGTGAGGTTTTCCTTCCACGGTGTAAGGAACTCAGCTGGGTCTACCGCTTTAGATCCAGTTTTTGTAGTGAAGTTACTCTCGTTACTCTCATCTCTGGTGACTAACAACAGGTCGGAGCTGTGAGGATGGAAGAGGAGCAGGACTGAACATCGGCAGGTGCGTCACTCAGTATAGCAACCTGTTCTATACCCATAGAGTCACTCATGTTTTCTTTCGACAGGGAGAGGCTGACGGAACCCGAAAAGGTTTATTTATTTGGATCGTTCATAGAAGCCCTGTGAGTTGCGCGATAAATAAGAACGGCTGCATCAGTTACCCGCATAATCAGTAAGGGCATAGAGTACTGTGGAGGGCACCCTGGTACTCAAAAGGCATAGTTGACAAAGGGATTTGACTCGGGTAACTCCATCAGGCCCTGGAGGCACTTCGCCACCATGAGACCTGGAGGAAGGAATTCATCCTTGACGATAACAATGTCTCCAACGGTATTCTGATAGCGGAACGGGTTGATACTGCATTGATGGTTTGACTTCTTTGAACACGCATTCCGCTAGCCATTCCAAACGTTTTATACAAACTTCTGAAGCTTCTAGTACTGGTTGAGACGATTTAGAGGTACCTCACGGATGTCGATTTCGGACAGTGGACGGATCATATTTCTCATCAGGAAATGTGCCGGAGTTAGAACTGAAAAGTCGCTGGGATCGCTTTGAAGCGGTAATAGCGGGTGGGAGTTAATACTACCTCCAACTTTTATTAGAATGGAGATTCGCTCTTCGAAGGAAATCAGCAAGAAACAAAGTTGACAAACCAAGTGGGTTTTGGTTAGTTACTTTTACCACGGCCTTTGAGCGACCACCGATGTTAGGAGTGCGAGGGGGAATCAGGTGCCAGATGTTATCATCGGAGAGATGTTTGGAAATCCTGATTTTTTTTTCTGGATGAAGCATAGTATAGACTTCATGCAAAACATTCTTCACACCGATGAAATTTGTACCATTGTCCGAATACATATGATGAGGCGTATTCCTAAAAAAGCGAGCCCATATCGCACACCAGCTTTCGTACTCATCTTCGATGACTAGATTTGGGGGAAATAAGGCAACTAAAATCGTCACCTGTACAGATAAAGGCTACGTTTGTAGTCACTTTTGCAGCTGGCAGCTGGCTAATCGATTGTTGAATGAGTTGCGGGTTAGATCTGCGTTCGGAGCGTTTTCAAATGGCGTTACAAACAGCTCACCGACCATTCAGTGAACAGAATTCATCAAGGATTACAATGAGTGTGACCATAATTCCGCCATATGTTGGTGTTGGTGAAATGGAGCAATTGTGTAAAATGATGAAATTCGGAGATGACGATTTGTCGTTTCACATTTTTTTGACGCGTCAGATAAACGCAACCGGACACGAACACGGATCAAATCACTAAAAACGGTCTTAATAAAAAAATGTACTTTCCTGACACCAATTGTCCTTTTTTTCGGGCGCTTTAAATCTTTGGGGAACGTGTCAGCTTGAACCAGCTTTAAAAGAACTACTTTGCCATTTTGGAGCTCGCCACGATGCAGACGTTCCGACGTTTTTCATTTCCACGGAAGTTGTTGCAAAAATGGAATCAGAATCCAACTGCACCAAGCAGAAGCGGGTATGACGAAAACCTGACGGTCAAATAGTTCGACTGGATTATTTTTAGCTAAATTTCCTCGGACAGTGGTTCTCCTGCGGAACATGAGCCGGCCACCTTGATCTATCTTCCCGTTACAAGATCATGCTCCCACAACTTGATTCTGACTATTTCTTTCGAGGACCTCCATCGGAAAATGAGATCGGCGGAGTTATCTTTCCCAGCTACGTAGAGCCATTGCGATCCATGAGTTGCGGATTAGGTTTCATAGGTGCGGTTTGCAACGAAGGTTTTCTAGGATCTGGAGAGCGTAACACTACTGTGGAATCTGTCCAAAATACTACAGTAGAGAATTTTATATCCAATGCCGTTGAAATTTTCTCATATTGTCACACACTTCTAATGCCAACTTATAACGCAAGTTTTGATGGTCCCATCGATTTACAGATGATTCAGTGCCAAGGAGATCAGGAGAAAGACCTGCCAAAACTGGAAGCGAATTCGAGCACCATTTTCGCAATCGGAATCCGCCTATCCGTAAAATCTTTGTACGTGATAGAATTGTTGAAAGTAAACATTTTACTTCAAAGTCTTGCTTGCCCTCGGGTAATCATTGTCATGATCTTCATAAGTAATTGTATACTACTCATGAGTCTGCCCGAATCCGCTACTGCTAGGTGACCACAAACTCCTATGCAGCGACCGGTCACCATAATGCATAAGTACCTACGTGTAATTTTTTTCGCATCCGCCACTTATACCACTATAAACATGCGAAATCGAAAATGTATGTCAAGAATGTCGTCGTCCCACTAACAACGCATCGCTAAGTGAGTTCCCGAAGCTAGTTTTCCCTGATCCAACAAATACAACGCGAACCATGGCCGTTGAACTCGATTGCTTTATAACGAAATGGTGTTAGTGATTAAGTCATTTAATATTTGGATACAAAAAAACGGATCAATTGTAAAACTAAAAAGTTGAAATTTGGGGTAAAAACCCGTTAAATTAAATTTAGAGGAAGTATTCAAGGTTTTTAGTGAGCCCATTAATGTTGCAATGGCTTTCTTGAAGACCACATTTCACCATTATTTGTGGAATTTTATTCCGCTTATCTCTAGCACATGTCTACAGTTCACGAACTGTTCCAAATTGTCGTTCGCCACTGTAAACATGCCTTTCCAGAATCCCTCAAAGATTCTCAATAGGGTTTAAGTCCGACCTAAGAGCTGGCCAGTCCAAAACCTGAATATTTCTCTCGGAAAACCACGCCAGAGACTTCTTCCTGACGAGATTGGTCGCATCATCTTGCTGGAAGATGAAGCGTCGTCCATTACGTCTTCGGTAAACGGTATCAGTACAATATCCAGCAGCTCCAAATAGGTTTCCGAATTCATTCTTGTCGGAATGTTGCTATAAGTGTGTTTCCTCTTCTTAAAAAAAAACAGCCCATACTATGGGACTGCCTCTTCCAAAGTTCCTGCTTAACTTAACCTGAGAATTTTTTCGAAGATCATGCCAATAATACGCGCAGCAGTTCGACCAATTTGACCGTGTTTTTTTTCATTTTTCTGAAATCCGTGGACACGCCCGCTTTCACACACGGTCAAAACAAAACTACGAGTCGGATTCGGCTGAAATTTTGACAGTAGCCGTTTACGAGAATGTACTATACGATAAGTAATCTCTCTTACGATACTGAAACCATCGAGCGATGAGACTAAGTACTTATCGGACCGCCCTCGTAAACCTAATGTACAGATCCTCGCAAAATTTGAGATACGCATCTTTTCGATATGGGAACGTCAAGTTCCTGCTTTATTCCCGTGGCGTTCCAGTCTCTCCAAGCTATATACCCTCATACCGGCCCTCTTCAATTAAGGCATGTTTTCGATTTACGGTCTAAAATGTTTCGCTATAACGGCAAAAAAACTATTTTCGACGTCGATATACAACTGATTCTTTAAACGGCTTTTCGCTTTGCGGCCAAGTTTCGTGGAAAGTATCTAGGCCGTAAAGTGAGGTATGGGTGTAATGCGATTCCGACCCCGGTTTGAAATCATGAATTCACAATCGTTTTTTCTTACGTATACCTTATTTGGGACCTTTATTTTGAAAATTTCTTACAAATGTTTCTCGTCTGTTGAACCTCTCCACTATCGCCCAGTAGCTTGATACGCGAATCAATCTCTGCTCAGTTTCATCCAAAAACTTTCCTTTCGGCATCGTACTTAAAACCCGTCCGAAACAGTCATACAATCTCATCTTGATGATTTGACAGGTGGTTAAGATATTGTCATTTTGGTTGGGTAAATACTAGAATGTCAACTGCGCGTATAGGAATTTCGGTACAAAATATTAAAAAATCTAATTCCAACAAAGTATAGAAGTACTAATGGTTGCGAAAACAATATATTCACTACTTCATGGTTTGGATAAGTACGTTTCATCACGTCACAAAATGCATGTCGATATTTGCAAGGTTCTCGCAAGTTTGCTGAAAAACAGAATATACAGGTCGGACTCGATTATCCAGAGTATTTAATTTCTGATTTTCAAAAATTTTGAATAATTTGTATAATTATTCCATATTGGATAGCCAATATGTTGATACCCTTGACTAGTAGAACACAGTTATATATGAAATATGCAAATCCAAGATGGCGGCCACTACAAAATGGCGGATTATATATTTTCTCAGAACCTCATCAATATGGATATCAAATGAAAAGTATTGACTAGTAGAACACAGTTATTTATGAAAAATTCAAATCCAAAATGAACACCACCACAAGATGGCGCCATATATATATATATATATTTTTTTTTTCACAACCCCATCAATATGGTTATCAAATGAAAGTGCTTGAATAGTAGAATACAGTTATTTATGAAAAATGCAAATCCAAGATGGCGGCCACTACATAATGGCGGATTACATATTTTCTCAGAACCCCATCAATATGGATATCAAATGAAAGGTATTGACTAGTAGAACACAGTTATTTATGAAAAATGCAAATCCAAGATGGCGGCCTCTTCAAAATGGCGGATTACATATTTTCTCAGAACTCCATCAATATGGATATCAAATGAAAGTGCTCGACTGGTAGAACACAGTAGATCATGAAAAATCGAAAACCCAGATTGCCGCAGTTCCTAAATGTTAATTACTTTTTAATGGTTTCATTCAGCTTGCCCTGTTTGTATCTATGTTTGAGTGTTTGTAGGATTGTCCCACATTAATTGAAATTTTACCCCAGGAACGGGGTACTGATTGATCTGAAATTTGGAACATACCTTTAATTGTACTGTCATTAAAAAAACTGCGTATTCCATGATCTTCAAAAATTCAATTTGGCCTAGCAGCGGCCATGGCTTGTCCATGGATTAATGTGCTAAAAGCTAGAAACTAATTAGGCAAGTAGCAGTTAGTAGTTATCACATCCACTCCTTCATTAATCTAGGGTAATGATGAGAATAAAATCAAAACGTGGGGTATATGATGAAACAACTAACTGTGAATAATGGAAATCGAACGTTTATTCATACCTAATTTTCTTCGGAATATTTTCATGATGTACTGTATTCTATTAATCAAATCATTTCATTTGATACCGATATTAAGGGGATTGAAAAATACATAGTCGGTCATTTAGTGGTGGCGACCTTTTTGAAATTATGTTGTTTATTATGTTTTGTGTTCTCCAAGTCGAGTCATTCAGCCTTTTTTTACCGACGGTCGAATTGAATTTTTCAAGATCATGGGATACGCTGTTTTATAATGACAGTAGAATCAAAGATGTGTTCCAAATTTCAGATCAATCGGTCAACAAGAAGGGGGTCAAATTTTTATTAATGTGGTACAGCGCTACAGACAATGTTACAAAGTTACAAAGTCACAAACATACAAACCGGTCAATCTAGATAAAACCGTTTAATAAATAAGTGCAAATCATAATTAATTTACGTTTACCTAGAGAAAATTCGTTTTTTGCATGATTCGATTATCCGGAGGATTCGATTATCCGGAGTGAAAAAAAATCAATACTCCGGATAATTGAGTCCGACCTGTACCTGCAATTTATATTCATCTATTGATGACAACAAAGTCTATCAAAGTCATCTATTGATGAAGTACAAAGTTCATTTATTCGTTTTGAAAAGGAGCTGAAAACACAATATTAGTGTTCAAGAGTTTCAGACCGCAAAAAGTCATGTGTCATCACGTCACAAAATTATTTAATGAGCAACAAGCGAATTTTACTATAAAATATTTTTCCATTAAATACTGTAAGAAATCATCTCAATTTTACTTTGACATCGTTTACATTTTGAAAATTTTGTTATTTACACATTAAAACGTGAAAAAATTTGTTCAAGCGAGTTAAAACGTTGTCACATCATTCTAGCATGGGTCATGTCCAGATAAATTAAATTCTTCACATGTTACAATTTAAATATCATTTAAAGCAACTGCTCCTCCTGTGAATTCTCGCACAATGAATTTTCGCCAAGAAAATTCCGTTGTGGAAACATTTCATGGCAACCAGCTTCATTATACATCCGTCTTTAAATAAAAACCATAACTAGCAGATGAAAGAAGGCGTGGAACTGATGTTGTGTTTTTGTTTTTTATGGCTTCAAAGGCCGCAGTCGAAAAGTTCCGTTCTCGCGTTTTCCCGCTTCTGGTGGCCATACGTTCAGCAATTTATAGCCATTTGAAACGATAATGAGTGTAAAGAAAGAGAGACATTGTTTAGAATAATTGCTTTAATTTACAGCTAAAGTGTCACAAAGCGCGGGCTCAAGGGAAATTTTCTTAATTATTGTGTTTGGAGGAAACTCACGAAACAGCCGCTTCATGGAACTCATAGAAAAATATGACGCACCTATAACCATTTTTTTTTTTTGTATGCTATGTAACCTAAGGAATAATTCTCGAGTTGAACAATTCTTCCCAAATGATTAATTTGTATGGAGATAACATAAACTAAACAGCCCGGTATGCTTCCATCAGGCTTGAGGCAATTTCAAAACCGGAAATGGTTAGTTCAACAAAAAAATATTTATTATTTATTCGACAATTACGTTACCTTGCAAATCTCGGTTTTTCTGAAGTTCCCCCACTCAATCTTCTAGCATCCTTTGCATCAACTTATTTTTCGCGATCGTTTCGTGATAATTGATTATACCAATTTGTATGCAGGAATAATGCGAAATGCCTTGTTCCTCTCTTGTTGGGATACATTTTTACAAATGAGTTCAATAAAGAATCTCCCCGTTTGGGGCTACCCAAGCAAAGCTTAGTTGCTTAGTTAAAAAGTAATTAACCGAACCACTCAAAGACACATTTTTTCGGCTGATCGTGACTGCCACAACTTCGTACAAATCCAATTAAAAGATAAAATCTATTAAAGCGTGAACAAGAAGCAAAAAAAAACTTCCAGAGGTGGAAGGCCACGCTAACCCTTCGCTGAACCGCAAGAGTGCGAAACATCAAAGCGTTTTTCGGGGTGAAATGGTTGAATTGGTCAAAACTGTTTACGATGTCCATCCATCCCCCGCCCAAAGTGTCAATTCGACGAAATTATTCACTTTGAAGATAATCACCCGCAACTTCGTCAAGATGGTGAATGAATGAAACTCAAAATAACAGTATGAACTCTGTTCAACAGATTTTAATTCAATTTCATTGCGCGCTGTGATTTTACGGATTCCTAATTGGTGACGAAAAGTAGGGGAAAAGGGGGGAATTTGGACCACCTAAGCAAATCGCCTAATATTTCCAAACCAATACGGTCTAAATGAAAAATGTCACATTGTATACTGAGCTACTTGTTTTCTCTCAATAAATAATGTTTAATCATTATATAAAGCTTTCAATCTACCAAATATATCATAAAATAAAAGAGATAATATTTGGACATTAGAATTTGATGTGGGGTGATTTGGTCCAGTGTGTGTTTCATCGAAAAAACCATACTTATGTTTATGTAAAGTATTTTGAGATAATGTCACAATCAGTAACAATGTTTTGGGATCGATACCAGGTGTCTTAGCCAGATTCCAGACCAGAAAAGTTGGATTGACACCATCTCGAATTCTGCATGAATCTTTTCACTGTTGGTCGAGCATTTTCAAACGCTTTTGATGCTTTGTCAATGAAAATCCGTTCTCGATGGCCTGCGCTGCTCTTTCAAGCTCCTCCTGCTTCCAAAGTTGTCTGTCCGTCCTCTTTTTATAATTCAGCGGCATCTGGAATCAATTAGACCAAAGAAAAGTCTCAAACCTGTAGGACCAATTCACCCCACAGAAACGTGTCCATGTCACCCCACATAACACGCAAAAATTGAAATGCAATTAATTTCATTTATTGTTATCAAACTTACAGTTTCGCTACATCAAATTGTTCCTCATCTGTAGGCGAACAGAATTTTACTGCACAATAGACGAAAAGTTTGTTTAATTAGCGGGAAAATCCTTGAAACCACTATCGGAAAACTCACATTTTTTGACGAACGAAATGCTTGCTGTGTTTATGCTACCGTTTTCCTCTACTTGTGAAGTTTAACCAAAATTTTTTTACTTCAGGTACATACGGTTCAACAATAGAAGAAAATGACATTATAAAAAATCCAAGTTGAGCCGTAATTTTTGAGATAAACGGGTGGTCCAAATCACCCCGTGTTACCCTAACTGTTTTACATATACGGTGAATCTTCTGTTGCGATTCAAGAAGCCTCGAATCTGTGTCGTTTATGATAAGATTAAAGATAAGCACGGAAAGAAAGCGAAGGTAATTGTGAAACTTCATTCCCTTCCTGTACTGTGTATTTTTACATGAAACATGGTCTCAACCAAAATTGATCATATGAAGACGAAAAGTTACATAAAGAATGTCTCAAAAGTTCGGATAACATCATAGTTTCAACGGTTCAATGAGATAGTTTAAAACTCTACATTTTAAAGGTGATCAAAGCATAATAGACATTTATCATTTGTATGAACTTCAAACATATTATGCTTAAAAAGAAAAAAATAAACCATTTTTCTTCAGATGAGCATAATAATATTTCTGAGATGTTATCCAAGCCGAATGTGTCTATGATCTAAATTACGCCCGCTTTAGGGATAAGCATTCCCCATTGTACAATATTTTCCAAACAAGAAAAGATAGCTACTATTTGTGCATAGTCGGGAACCATCCCACACCTTATGCAAAGTAGCATTAATGGAAGGAAAACATATTCACAAGCGAGACGGAAAGAGCTCATTTTTTTCGTCAGATATCTCTACCTGAATACGGGGCTAAGTACATTTTCATCATCTTTACCCCAAGTGTATCAATATAAATCGCTTTTTAACCAGCGCCAAGGTGTTTTCTGTGTATCTCAGTGCGCCACCTTTCAGCTCAGCTTAATTCCAGGTCGGTTTCACCGAGCTTTCGCTCCGCTGAGGGACATACCGGGCAGTGCTTTGGAAAATTTGTTCAACGGAAATTGATTTCAATATTATAGAGAGGAGAGAGAGACTAGTCAATTCAATTTCATCGGAACGCCCGGCGGGTAGGAAAACAGATTTCTTCGGGGAAATAGCATATATCGTCAGAGAAAAATACAGTTTAATAGTATCGTTTACGGTGCATGGTTGAAATCACCTGTGTCAGAATCCAACAAGAGACAACTCATGGTACCGAATTTCGAGAACCGAGACGAACGGAAGGTATGACGCCGAACAGAAACCATTCCTACTTTTGGCCAGCGATTGGCTCCATATGACGGTCAGCATCGCCTCTCCATGTGTTGCAGCTAAGCATGGATTGTCCCCAAAAAAATGTACCCTTATTCTTCCACCTTCCCAGTGGGATCGAGGAAAAATGTTGGAAGAGGAAATCGAGCAGATTTATCGGACATAGAGCGAATCAGATTTATGATGAGTTTCTTCTGTTTTGATTTAGGACACAGCAGTGTTAACGAAGCGCGACTTTATTTCCGAAGCTACACCGGGTTGAGGGTGGATGGAGATTTCAGTTTTCGAAAAAAGCGAAATGATGTCCTTCGTTTCTTTTACACAGAACTCACAGAAGAGGCATTGTATGACGTTTATAATACTTTGGCTTTTCAAATTTTGACCAGATATGTCCACGAAAAAGTAACTGGAATTCATGTTTAAAAATGAAGATTGTCGAACACACATTCCAATTTATATAAGATCTTCATATCCTGCACGAAGATACCTATTTTTCCTGTCCACTTGGTATGAAATCATTTTGAATTTCACTCTTTTTAATCGACATAAACAATCAAAATAACTATCTGCTAGATTTCAATGATCAGATGGCTTACCGTTTCGGTTAATTATCCAAAAAAAATTACCCGGTTGACTATTCTGCCTATGTTTACATAGGAGACGTAATCGCCAACACCATTAGTGTTGGTAAAACGCAATTTTATTGTTTTTTTTGCCTATAAGCGTAATGCAAATTTCCAATGAAATTATCTGTCCAGTTGAAGGATATTATCGGCAAAAAGAGGGCCTAGGAGACTTTGCAGATTAAAACATATTTTTTTTCCATTTGGAAAACGCTTATGTCTATTTATGCGGCCAATCAATCGTTTCAATGAACATTTGTTCGCATAGCTAGACGTAATCACCAGGTTGCTCTGTCTGTAGCGTTAGTATTTACATTTCCGATAATAGTCAAAACGTCTCCGTCGGTAGTTTCAGTTTGTTATCGGATCAAATCAAAAAGGTTTGGAAGAAGTTTAGTGAAATGTCTGGAAAAGATGCTCTTGAATTATTGCGAGTTTAGAATAGTACTCTTTCCTGAATACTCGGGTCGGGCTCTGGGATATGATAAAAACAACAGCTTCGTGTTTTTTTCAATTAATTGAGTTTGTAGATGCAATCTGCAATGTTGGTAATTTTAGCAACATGATTTATCACGATCAATCGCATAAAGATAGTGGAGTGACTTACACCACCGGTATGAGAAAATGCTGAGTATGTAGAATAATTCGATGTCTAATCCGAGAAGTTATACGTCTGAAGATTTAAATGCAGAAATTTAGGTAATTATAACATTAAAAAACACAATTCTTTCTCTTTGTGTTTCGATGGTTTCTTATACTCATCTATTAGGAAACACTAAGTAATAACACACTATCGTGACAGGCATGTTTGGACTCTACAAAGAATGTGATTCAAATGTAGATTTAGCTTATAGCACATAATTCTTATAATTCATGATTTTCGAACGATGTATGAAAGATGTGTGAACTACGTCTCTTATGCGGACAAACAGTGATTTTTCGGAGACGGTTTTTCTAAATTGCTCAAATGTTTTCGAACAAAAAATGTTTGTTTGCATGTTGAGCAAACGAATGCAAAACGGCGAAAAAGTCGATTTTGTTCATTTTGTCGCTTACGTATCCTATACAAACATGGGTAGTTACTGTTTTTTTTGCAGGACGTATTTCTCGGTATACAGTGACAGACATTCATTTAGCTGAGTTCCATTTTTTGTATTTAGAAATTAAAACACATTTATTACTGATTTTTATACATGTTGTGCAGATCATTTATATTAAAGGTAATTTTTTGTTGAAACTGAGAGTATGTTACCATTTTGATAGCAAAATTAGTGAAAAAATATAAAAGATGATTAAACATTCGTTTAGTCAAATTGTAAATTTCCAACAAAAAGATTGTAAAATTCAAGAAGAGCCCATATATTTGGTATGACCTCCATCGTTTCGTTTCTATTCAAAAATACGGTTCGGTATCGAATCATACAGCTTCTGCAGTGTTGCCATATCGATTTTGGTCCAACACTCCTGAATGGCTAAGATTCCCAAGAGGGTTTCAGTAAGATTGCAATCTGGACTACAGGCTGGACAGTCCAATAGCGAGTATTTTTCTCAGCAAACCAAACTTTCCACTGCTTGGAGACACGTGGATCGATGCATTGTCTTGCTGAAGAATGATGTTCTTATGCGCATCGTTTCCTTCGATTCCCGGTCACCGTAACATCCAATTTTTCCAATGAATTGTTTGATTCTCGTTGATCATAGAAATGAATAAACAAAATGTTTTCACTGGAAGTTCTGTATTGAGTGTCACAACAAGTTAGTTGTTAGATTTGAATTTACCAAAATGAATTGACGAATGTTAAAAGTTTGCATGACTGAATCGACTGAGAGGAGAATCATGTTTCGTCTTCGAAAATGTTAGATCCTGACCATAACTTCTTGTCGTCGTCTTTGCATACTAAGTATGAAACTTCTTAAAACATTCGGATCTGCTCAAATCACATGGTTCGTCACCATGTTTCTGCATTCTTCATCCCAAAACAAGTACTATTCGACGAATGCAATTCGGACTTCCTTGTTGCGTGGTAGAAGGTGTGATACAGGTGTCGTATTTGTGAAAGAAATATTGATATCCTCGTTTCAAACCTGACGAATCTTACAAGCGTCTACAAGGAAAAACCAGACTGACGTAGAACGATGTCTTTATACTTTACAGGAAATGATGAAAGAATTGCAATTACAACTCAAAAACGTGCATTTCAAGCGAATCAACACAATTAATAAACTCACGAATAGATTTACATTGACATGCATTAACTTAGGGTTACTTACACTGTAAACAGAAAGTGAGTAACAACATACATTATTTTTGAATTTCTCTCATTCATCTGGTTCAATGTAAAACAAATACATATACCCGAATGCGACAAATCCCCAAATGTGACATGTAAAAAAGACAAATGACAAATCAGGTTATGATTTTTGTCGAGTCTCCTCATATTGAATAATATTTTATCAATACAACATGCAACAAAATCAACAAAAATACGCAGTAAAATGAAAAATTGTAATGAGGAATTTTGAAAATGATGCGAGAGGCTTTACTGATTTATTTTTAAAAATTAGTGTAAGTACAATTAAAATGCCGTCTTCTTTTCTTGCAGTATTTCTCTCTAAGGCTAAGGGATCATTCAGAAACGAACACGGGTTTTGAAACATTCTTTCGAAAATTGAGCAAGTGATTTTAACATGAAAAATATAAGACATGTATATCTTAGAAATGTGGAATGAATTGGTGAGGTGGTACTTACGTCACCGCAGCGCCATTTTGGTTATGAAATTATTGTTACGCATTGAAATTTATTCTGAGGTCGAGGCGAAGTCCCCATCTAACGAGGATAAGGAACCGAGGCGGCCCCAAGCCGCCGAGCTGACGCAATCCGAGTCGGCCGCTGACTCGCCGTCGGAAGCGGCGTTATAATACTTTGGTTTTATAATACTTTTATCTCCGTTCAATGCATTATCTGTATTTTATTTTTGTTTTTTAACATATTTCAATATCTTCTTCTATGAATTTTATGCCGACTGCTCATAATACACTCGGGTAAATATTACATTCGGGTAAATGTTACATTCGGTTAAATTTTGCATTTGAGTAAATGTTACATTCGGGTAAACAGTCATTCGGGTAGATGTTCCATTCGGGTACCTGTAGCATTCGGGTATTCGTTACATTCGGGTGATTGGATTTCAGGTGAATGTCTTTCGGGTAAATGTGGTACAATAGTCTTCCTTTGGCCTTCAGAACCAGCTGCAGGCACTTCGGCATGCCATCCACCCAGTTTTTAAGGTGCTGTGAATCCATCTCTTCCTAGGTGCGCTCTAGGATATCGAAACATCGACATCGAGAATCGCTCACAAATTTTCGGTGGGGTTGAGGTCTTGGATTGATGGAGGCCATTCGAGCAGTTTAATCCGACAAGCGGAAGAAAGACTTGGTAGTATGCTTCGGGTCGTTGTTCTGTTGAAATACAAACTTCTTTTTAAGGCCCATCTGAATCAGCGAGACCTACGGATATTCCCGCACGAATCTCCCACCATTATCCACAAGACACTCCACCTCTAGAAAAGCACCGCCAAACCACCCAGACCAGCCCGTTTCGACCACTATGCTTCCTCCCCTATCACTGTACTTTGTATGTGGCGCTCCTGAACCTTCTCATTCGATCAGCGCCATTCATGAACCCACCCCTTTCGGTCAAACGGCCCAAATTTATATTCATCCGTCCAGAGAACCGTTTCTCAGAATTCTAGGGACTTTTCAGCATGCTCCTTAGCAAACTTAAGCTTTCGGGCAACTTTGCTACTCAACCCCTGTGCTACGAGACGGCGATGAACAGTTCGACCAGAAACTCAGCCATTCCATTCCAAACCGATATAGTGGTTCTCAGATTTTCGTGGAAAGTGGTAATTTGTTCTTTATCACAAAACATTAGACCCGTATTTTTTCTGCATTCTGGGGAGGTCCAAAGCATTTTAGGGTGGTCCAAAAAATCATTTTTCCCTTTTTTCCAATGATGACTTTTTTTTAAATTGTAACTTTCGAACTACTGAACCAATTTAAATGATAGACATGTCAAATTGAAACCGAGGAGTTAGTCTTCACTGTTATAGTTCTATCGGTTTGGCATGGAACGACTGAATTTATAGTTATAGTTATAGAATATATACTTATTTCCGGCGAAGTATTGAAGAATGAAGAAATCTGGAAGAATCACAAAAGAAAGAGGATTACGCGTTAATTCAAGATATCAGACTATCTTCAAAATTTACAGCTAGTTTCTGCAGATTTAAAAAAAAACATCTGTCATCTCTGAAGCTGAAAGGCATAGTCAGTATATGTGAAGCGAGTAATCTGATGAATTTTCGGGAAGGCAGGTTAAGGTTAAAGCAGACTGATATTTTTATGATTTCGAGAAAAACGAGCTTGAAGTTTGATGTGATAAGGGTTTTTCATCGAGCGTTCAAAACAATTTCGATAAATTATTTCTGCTGTACTCGTGGTTTTCAAATCTGATAAATGTGGAATGTAACTTACAAAATGTTGAACCTAATGCAATCAATAACTATAAATTTTTAATTTTGCGACTTGTTCCACTCTGACCGATCAATTATGAATGAAAATAAATTGTTCTATAGCCAATGAATATACTATGTTGTATGATAACACCTAGTAACAAAGATGTCTATTATGGCTTTTGGCCAACACTTGACGGATTGTCTCCAATAAATGTGAAACGATGAATTACCAAAATGTGCATCAATGTTTTCGAGGTAATCTTAGCGGTTCGTAATATACTCGCTTATCTCTATTGGAGAGCATCGATTCACATCGAATTCTATTAGTTTTTTTCGTATCCGTAGTTTTTATGAAATCGACCAATTTGACCAATAATTTCTCTCGTTTCCAACGTTCCCTACAAGCTCCGAGTGTAGAAATATTGTTCCTTGTTCCATAATTTACGCCATTATTCGTAAAATCCATTAGGAAATGGATATAGCCAGAGAAAAATAATGATATAGGCAATATCTTTCTCCGTAAGTAACCCTTTGTCATTTTACAAATTTTTGATCCAAAAAACATAAAATGATGGAACAGATGCTATAGAAAAAAAAACCGAAAATACGAAAACATTTGTTTGTGGCGCGCGTTTTCACACACATGTGTGTGTGAAACTATACATTGTTGTCACCATTACAAACAAATCTAGTAATAAATTGAAATCATCTTCATCTCTCTTGACTGATGACAGGCAAAATTTAACTGGTCTTATAGAAATTGGACAGAGTGTATTCATACATAGCTCTTCATCAGCTGGAACAGTGAAATGTTGAACAAAAAGAACATCATTTTCCAAGTTTTAAGTCATTCGTTGTAACAAAACTTGTTCACACGGGGATATCCAGATTATAAAGGTACTATACGGGAACTTCGATACAACGTACTCTCGTACCCGCGATATAATGTCACTCGATATAACGTACACATTTTCAATGTGTTAAAAATATTTTCGGAATAGGTACTGAGAGTTTCATGTCAATCTCACAGGTTCAACAAAGGACACTTGGCGGGTATAGGTTCCCAAATTTTAATTAGAGCATTGAAAATCCCATCAAAACAATATACCTGTGTCTGGAACCATAACCCATAACCAGGACTTCAATGTAAAATTTGCAGTACATGCTCTGCAATATGACTTCAACACTTGTGCTAAAGAATTAGGGTGTAAGCGGTCATTTCATCTATTTACCCTTAATGTTTGATTCAGTGAAACTCCGAAATCTCAGTACATTTTATAGCAGCGGTCGTAGTAGGCGTATCTCAATTTTTTACAGCAAATTGTTTGGAAAAACTGTTTTGCACGATGATCCATTTTGTTATGGAAAAGTTGTGCAGGATGGATGCACACCTACAATAAAAATCCGACGGTGCAAAACAAACGGAACAAAAGTTCGTTTCGCTGATAAATTTGCCAGGAAGTTCTTGATTTTTGCAGCTGTGAGCTTGAGCTTGAGCTTGGGTAAACTGTACACTTCGTAGTTTCTCTCCGTGATTCACCTGAACCAGCGAAAATGCACAAAGAACACACCGAATGACGCTTGGGTGTAGCAAACCATTCTCATTATACAAGTTTCGGTGATTCAAACTTTAAATAGTCAATAACGACACCGGCTACGTCCTTACAGTCATCAGGGGAAGGAAAGGAATTTTAGTATGATATTCGCCGCCCGAAGGCCAGAAGGGTCACCTCTCTATAGGTTCCCTAGTGTTTATCAAGGAAGGGGTGGGGAGAGAGGAGTGGTGTTGGGGTGAGGTAAAAATCCGGATTCACTGTGGTTAGTGGTGTGATTAACCATATGATAACCATTGATAACAGCTATTACAACCATCCTCCTTAGGGACTTTGGGACCTCTGCTCTGGTTCTCAATAGTTTCAGGTTCTTTTTCGGGCATGCTTCTATAAAGATCCGTCATTCGCAGGCGAAGTTTGGCAAGGGATTTGCAGCTGTGGACAGAAAACAACAGTTTTCGTCACAAACAAGACAATGGACTCGAAAATGTATAGGAAGAGTGCCTGTAGAAACGCCCGATGATGTTTTTGCCAGATTTGGTAAGCTGCCACTTCAGTCGAGGGGTGCTTCAGTGGTACCGTGACAATGGGATCGATTACATTGAAACAGACCTCAATCCTCCCAATTGCCTCCAACTCAGAATTGTGAAGCGGAATTTCCAAATTGATGCCTAAATGACTCGGGATGCTGCAGACATGAAGAGATCGTGGAAAAATGGCCGCTGAGGTAGACCAATGGACAGTCCAAAACATGTTTTTTACATTTACCGAATCCCAAGATACAACTGGATTTCCAGCTTCTAAATGAATCAAGCTTCAATCAACAGTATGAAGGGAAATAACATGAGAAAGGTTGGCTTCATCTTCTAGTTGAACCTTTTCACCATTATTTATCCACTTTACACAAACAGCAACACATGAAAGTAATATAAGCTATGTTCCTGAGTTCATTATTATGCCTCGATATAACGTACAATTTTGAAAGTGAAATGTACGTTATATCGAAGTTCCCCTGTACAACTATTTGAAGAGAAATTCCTTAATTATAGGGAAAAAATAATTGTGTATCCGAAAAATAATTGGAGGTAACTGACATGAAGGATCTCGTTTATGTCTTCGTTTTCTTATTGAACAGCATATCCGCAGCAGGAAAATAATAAAAATGAACTTCTACTGAATTGGTTTCTTTTTCCATCACTGTATAAAAGATAGGAGCCAACATGGCAACGTGACAGAAGCATGCCATGCGTTTCTATTCAATTGTCGCTTCCATTGAAGGAATACACTCTGATTGCATCCTAATCACCAGTTTTTTTTTTCTGAGCACACTAACAATTCACTCTGAGCTATTTCACGAGTTCTTAATAACAATCATTGTTGACATTACCCAAGGAGCAAGATACCACAGATTAGGAATGAATAATAATTACTTATGATTAACAGTGTACGGTTTATTCTTAGATTATGATCCAGGGTAACATTAGGTACACACAAAATACAGTGTGTAACAAATTTAAAACATTTTATCAGCAAACTCACTTGTTACCAAGTTTAATGTTTCGTTAGTTAATTAGTTTCATTTTAATGTATTTTTTTGTTCAATCATTTGTTCTTTCTCCCTTGATTTTTCCTGTGAACTGAAACGAAAAAAAAATATGTGCAGTCAACAAGAGCGTCTAACACCATCACAACACAAAACAATCATCTGCATCTAGGTTACGGTGTAAATAATAGCAGTAATGCCGATCTGGTAGTGGGTGCATTGCGACATCAGCGTGACCTGTTCAGTGGTTCGCTGGGTATACCGGATGTGACAACGCGCGTCGGGAGCGTGATACATGCATTCGAAACGATGGCCCACCAACGGCAGATACTGGAAAGAAACAGCTGCGAAAAACCGTACGATGCTTTCGTGGGGCCACGGTATCGCTCCCATAGAACGAACGTAAAAAGAGTTAATGACATTCGCCATAAAATCATATTACCCACTCCCAAAGTACCTCCAAACTCTACCGACTTCATGACAATTGCACAGGAATCTTTTCCCATTCCAAACAACCCCTCCACCAATATTATCCAAAGCTGCGGCGGCGGCAGCAGCAACGTAAACAATAATAGTTGTAGAAGTAATAATCTTCATATTAATAACAATAATTTAGAGCATTATTTTCTCCACTCAAGTAACCATAATAACCAGCCGAAATCAAGATCGGGTTTACAGGCAAACACTAGTCCCGAAATCCATTATAATCTGACTAATGATAATGAATCAAGCAATTTCGATTCGCTGAATCTGGACGATGATTACCGTAAAAGCTCTTTTGGCAAGCAGTCAAAACTTCAGCCAGCCACCGCGGCGAGTACTCTGCATGGCGCAAACCAACATTACAGCGAATCTGCTGCTAGCATTGCCAACAATATTACAAACTTCCACAGTAGCTCACATCCAGCTGAAGAAACCACAACCAACAGTTTCAGCAGACACAATCCGAACGTATTTTTCAACGCGCCGCCATCACAACCCCAACCCTTGTCATCATATGTCCCGGAGAAGGACATACCATCATCGACGGCGACAATCGATGCTGTGGAAAAAGTGGCGTCAACCTCGCCACAAACGCTAGTGTCTACGATGCGATATTACAATCGTGAAAATAATAACAGCAGTGGCACTCATCGATTCAGTTCTAGTGCAAACGATGGCAAGGATGGTGATAACAACGCCAGGAATGATAAATTCCTTCGCGGTTCAACCGTCAGTCAGTCGTTCATTAAGAACATGAAGAACATACGGAGGAAATCCTCCTCTTACGACCTGCAGAGTGCTAATGTTGGCGTGGAAAGTGCTGCCGCACATTCCGCCTCCGAAGCCATCAAGCAACGCAAAGGAGCACTCGTGACGACGGCTGCCAAACACCTCTACCGGCGTACATCGAATAGTCGGAGTCCTGATAATGACATGGATGAATCAACCACTAGTAGCGCGGTCAAGCAAGCTGTTAATGTTGAAAGCAATCGTTACTCAAGTAAGCGGAAGCTGTTCCAACCAAGAGCGTTAGATAAGGCGGAAATCTGACAATGGTAGCAAATACTCGGTCACTAGTTTATAATTTACAATCGTTTGGCATTTGCAATATACTACTCAAACATTGTCCGAATTGTCCAAACATAGTTTACATTGATGCTCGCGCTATAAAAGTTAAATAGCGTTTTCCTTTAGGCGAACGAAACTCAAGTGTCATAAAATGTACCATAAAGCGAAAAGAAAAAGCTTAATCTCACCCTGTATATAGTAAAATGTACTTTTTAGCCATTAAATCCCTGTTATTGAATTTATAATTCACGTTGGATCGGTTCAATTATCCTCTCCAACAGCAGTTAAAAGTGTACATCGCTTACTAAACATTGTTAATGATATGAAATCAAACACAAAACAAAAGTACTTCCAAACTGTCATCAAAAAGACTTTATTATACAAGAGAAAGATCCTGTTTTTATGTTAGACCATTCTAGACAACTTCAACAATTAGCTATATTACTGTTGTAGCTAAACTTTACAGAACAAAAAATCGCGTATTTTAAGAAGAAACATCGATAGCATATAGGAACGCCAATGGCAAATGTCGAAGAACGCTATTTTATAGAAGAAATGTTGAACGTAACGCTGAGTGTAAGTACAATGAAAACTAGATCTCGACCGAACGTACACTTTACATACATCACCGAATAAGTTTAAGAAGGAAATTAAATCAAAATGGAAAATCTAACTTACAATTAAAGTGTGTGGAATAAAGAAAAACTAATTGAAATACTAATAAAGGAAGTGTCTCATTTCAAAAAAGAACTAGTCCACTGTGGTAAGTATGAAAAAATATATAGAAAGTGGTGTCCAGAACCCGACCCAATTTTTGACGTAGGACATCGAAATTATAAAATTCAATTCGGTAATTTGCCTCATCGTATATTATTTTTGAATAAAACGAGATCTGAGAATTACGAGGGCAGTCCGATAAATACTTAGCCTACAAAAAAAAACAAAAATTTCTCAACATAGTTTCCTTTCAGTTCGATACACTTGACCCAGCGATGCTCCAACTTCTTTAATCCATCTGAAAAATACGTTTTCTCGAAGTCTGCAAAGTAGGCCTCCGTGGGGGCGATGGCCTTCTCATTCGACTCAAAATTCTGCCCGGCGAGTGACTTTTTTGAAGTTTGGAAACAAAAAAAAAGTCCCACGGGACCAAATCTGGAGAATACGGTGGATGGGGCAGCAGTTCGTAGTGCAATTCGACCAATTCGGCCGTGGCGACGGCGGAAGTGTGAGCCGGTGCGTTGTCATGGTTCTTCTGCAATTCGGCGTCGAATCGGCCCAATGATTCGGCATAGTAGAGCCCTGTGACCGTTTTGCTCTTTCCAGGTAGTCGATGTAGATCACCCCTTGTGAATCCCAGAAAACGATGGCCATCACCTTTCCGGCCGATAGGACAGTCTTCGCCTTACTCGGAGCACGACCGCCGGGTGAAGTTCACTGTTTGGACTGTTCCTTGGTCTTTGGTGTGTACCAGTGGATCCATGTTCCGTCGACGGTCACGAAACGATGCAGAAACACCGTGGGAATGCGCTTAAACAGCTTCAAACACTGCTCTGAAGTGGTCTCACGGTTGTGCTTGTTGTTCGGAGTGAGCAAATGCGGCACCCATTTGAGATGCCCACTGTTTCAGCTATCTCGCATTTTCAATCGGCGATCTCCCAATACGAGATCGTGGATTTTTGTCAAATTACCCTCCGTGGTAGTCGTTTTCGGGGCACCTGGACGTGGCTCATCAGAAACCGACGTACGACCAGGTTAAAACTCGTTAAACCAGTTTTTGACGGTCGCCATCGGAGAAGAAGAGTCACCGTATGCAGCGCCCAAGTGCTCTTTGATTTCGCTGCGCGATTTCTCTTCACCGACCGATATTCCTCTTTTACCACACACTTTTACCCGCTTCCACACACGGTCAAAACAAAACTACGAGTCCGATTCGGCAGAAATTTTGACAGTAGCCGTTTAGGAGAATGTACTATTCGATAGTAATCTCTCTTGCTATATTGACACCATCGGGCGATGAGGCTTAGTACTTCTCGGACCGCCCTCGTAATTTTTAAGTTAGATTGGTTGGTCTCGATTATACATTATTCGATTATATGTGTCTTATTTCCAGCGAAAATTAAATATTTCGCCGTTAAGGTGAAAGTTTCTTGGCTATTATGAGTACAGTGGAGTAAAACCAGGAATCACCATGAATTGTTTGAAATGATATGCAGTGAACTTAAAAAAATATAGAAGTTGTGTGTCATAGAATGAATTGTAGATAAGAGAGTTTTAATTTAGTTTATTATGATTTTTTTTTTTAATAAATTTAGGAATAATTTTAATTTTTCTTTTTAATTTTAAGCTTTTAAGTACGACCCCGTCAAAAATTTTATACAAATTTTTGACGGTCGCCATCGAAGAAGAAGAGTCACCGCATATAGCACCCAAGCGCTCTTTTATAGAGGTTGGGTGTCATAGAACGAATTGTAGATAAGAGAGCTTTAATTTGATTTATTATGAATTTTTTTAAATAAATTTAAGAATAACACCTTAAAAACCACAAAACTTTTCACTTTTGAAATGTTACTTAAATCCACTAATTTAGATGTTTCACAACAGCATCTTATCAAATCGTCTTATGTCTTATGTAGCGATCTTCTTGAATTATAATCAGTTTACGACTGAATGAAAAATTAAATTCTACTTTTATATTAAAAAAAAAATCTCTATATATGTATATATAAAAATCTCGTGTCACGATGTTCGTGGTCGAACTCCTCCGAAACGGCTCCACTGATTTTGATGAAATTATGCACAAAAAACTTGGTAGGCATGAGAATAGGTTGTACACTATATGCGATACCGCAAGGATACCGATTAACCACAAATTTAAACCTCCATACCCTATTTTGAATGATGGTTTTAGTAGTTTTGTACAAACGATATTCAAATAATTTAACGGTCCTTCGTTTTAGAAACAAAATAAATTTATTTATGTTGTTAAATGGCAGATGGCGCTACACCCGCTACATCGAACTTTCATCCACTGGAAGTATTTTTGAATGAACACAACGAATTATTGAAATACTTCAAATCACACTTGCTCTGTTTACAAAATGACAATCATGCTATTGTCATCAATCCTGATCAAACACCTACTGGAGAACACCTTTGTAAATTCAATGTACAAGCGTTCCTAGAATCATAGATGGCGACTGCACAGTGACGCGGGAAATTGTGGTTCGAAGAAAAAACAATAAAACGCACATCGTTCATACGACTCTCTCCATGCCGCAGTTTTTTTAACGCGGCTCGCATTGACCGCGTAAAAATTCAATATGCTAATTGATGTGACATTTCACGAAATAAGTTTGTATAATATCACTGAAAAGTAGCTGAGAATTAAAAGAAGATACAGATAGCATGATTGTAGCATGCAAAAAAATTTAGGTAATCAATTGTTAGAGTATGGGTTGCCTTTTAAACTACTAATTCACTGTTTGTTAGAGACGGATTTTGAAAATTACCCAGTTTATTTCTATGCCATGCAATACGCCTTGAATGTATTCTAAGTGACTAGCTCTGGAACATGTGTGACTATAATGCAAGTAAGAAGCCTTTTAGAAGAAAAATCGCCCAGCTATTCTGAAGGGACAAGACGGATATAGCATAAACATTAAAATGTGACACCCTTCTAAACTCGAGTCGACCACGAGTATTCGGTTTCCTATTCTATTAACCATAGAATTAAGGAAACATGTTAATATTTTCTAGTGAAAAAATATAGTTAAAAGCGCGACTCCTTTAAACCTATGTAACTGAGCCTATAAAAATAAACGGATTATTAAAAAAAATAAACATTAAACAACACAGCCCCGCTAAAGGTAATTCATTTATTATGAACATCATATCTCATTTTGAATTGTATCATATGATGATTCAATATGATCAGGACAACGTCATTCTACGATGTCGTGAGCTGTCTCAACAATTTACTATCGACATATGCGCGAAGGTAAAAAGCGCGGTTCACATTGAGTCATGTCGGGTTCGGTCCCACATATTGCTTGATGTGTTCGGTTGAATTGAAGACGCGAGGATTAGCTCATACAAACATTTTTAGTTTGGTTAGTCGACAAAATCGATAGGCCCCGAGGATATCGATAATTTAATTTGCTTGGAAATTGAAAAAAAAAATTTCTTTCATCGATTTCAGTATTTTTTAATAATAACATAATGTATTTTCTTCAAAAAAATGTCAGTGAATGTTTGAGTAAGGGCCGTGGTCTGCTGTTCGACACAACTTTGTCGCGATGCTCTCACAAGAACGTTGTACGGCACTTACGTCCATTTTCCGGATACAATTCCGGATTCTTGTAGTCAGTTGCTTCGTGTCCTTGGCCCTCCAATTGTTTTTATACACTAGGTCACTGAGTGAGCCAAAGAAATCCTCTATTAGACGGCACTGGGGCAAATTTGTTGGGTTACGATCTTTCGGCACGAACGGTATCTTTTTCTCCTCAAGATACGCCAGCGTCTTCTTGGCGTAATGGGAAGACGCCTTGTCCGGCCGGAAGACGTACTTCCCATCCGCGTGATGCTCGTTCAGGAACGGCAGCAGGATTTTATCGAGGCACTCTTCTCGATAGATTTGTTGGTTGATTGCCAGACCGCTCGGCTTAAACCAAGGCTTTGAAATGCCCCGGTCGGAAATGGCGATGTACAACATAACCTTTTTTTCCAACTTGTGCTTGAACTTGTATTTCACTTCAGGCGGTGTGGATGACTTGTCGCTGGAGTAGTAATTATCATTTCCTGGAATATGCGTTTTGGACAGCGGAAAATAGCTTTCGTCGTCCAGAACGAAAGACGTCCCGCGGTATTTTGTGGTCATCCACTGACACTGTGATTTAACCGTCTCAATCTGCTCCTCCGTGTACTCCGGCGACCTCGTTTTCTTCCTGCAGACGATTCCTTCCATCTTGAGGGTCCGATGGATCAATACGTGGGAGCAGCCATATTTCCGACCGGCGTCACGCAGGCTGGTTGCGTCCTTGTTGTCAAACAGCTTCTTTAACGATGTCTTCCTCTGCTTCGTCATTATCGTCACCGGACGACCACTTCCGACCTTCCGCTCTACGTTCAGGGTACCCAGGATACGATATACCGTACTGACAGGTACATTTTCTTCCTTAAAATGTGCCACCGTGAACTTTTTCCTTGCTGGAAATGCGTTTCGTAGAACCGTACAATGCGTTCGCGGAGCACCATCTTTGCTTTGACTAAATTCAAACTAGCAAAACCAAACACGCCTACTGTTTCTAGGGAGCCCAAAAAGCAATTTTCTTGGAGAAAGAAAATTTTACGCTCTTTATTTGAGTTACTGAAAGGTATTGAAAAAATTTTCAATTTTTATTTAACACCCGTTAACCCGTATTCTGAAATTCGAGAGATTGAGATTACCCGAACGGATTGCAATTTTGCATTTTGTAATCCGTTCGACTCAAAACCAATCGAGTTGTGCAAATGTGGCAACCTTGCCATACAATTCGACATAGCCGACATTGAGCTCCGTGCTCCATTTATGTGAACCAAAATGGTTATAAATTTTCGGGTGGAATAAACGCGCTTTTAAAACGAAAATTTTAAATGAAAAATTAGCTCTACATATCAAATGTGTTCTATGTAAAAAGATAATACATTCTCTGCATGTGGGGAAAATCTTGAACGAAAATCGTGTCTGGAGATGACTTTATATTATAAATAAAGTTTTGGTGGTAATGCAAGGAAATTCATAGGATTGTTTCTTCTATGTATTCAAACGACATCGAGTAATCATTTTCAATTAATAGTTGTTAAAATCAATTTGAATTTGTTTACGGGTTTGCCAATCTGTAGTAATCTGAGAGTAATTTGCTCCACAAATACAGATAAATCATTTTGACATTTGTTTTGCGACAAGGCAAGGTTGCAACATTTACATAGAACGATTGAATTTGAGAGGAACGGAGTTTCAAACCAATTGGTTTCTGGGATATGGGTTACTGTTCGATATTGTTACCACAAACATGGTTTATGCGTGGATCTGAAACTTGAATGGCGTATGCCTTGAATGGCGGATGTAAAAAGTACAAGGCGTTTACCTAAAGATTGCACCAACGACACGATCCCAAGCGTACCGTGATGTCCGATATATCAACGAGGAAATACAGACAATGGCAGACAATCTTCTTCTTCTTCAATGGCACTAACGTTCCTAGAGGAACTTCGCCGTCTCAACGTAGTATTACTTGCGTCATTTTTTATTAGTACTTAGTTGAGATTTCTATGCCAAATAACACGCCTTGAATGCATTCTGAGTGGCAAGCTCTAGAATACGCGTGATCACAGTGCAAGTCGGAGGAAATTTCTTTGACGAAAAATTCCCCCGACCAGAACGGGAATCGAACCCGAACACCCGGCATGTTAGTTATGACGCTAACCACTCGGCCACGGGAGCACAGACAATAATCCACAGAAATCAACAATGTAGACATTGAATCTGGCAATCGTTGGGCAGTGTCATATTCGCCTCAGCTGAGCAAAACACTCTATGTTCATATTAACGTTGAGTTCTGCAATTCGATGTAAAACATTAAATACATTTGCAAGTCCGTTTCTCCCGACTCATGTCCAATCACTGTTCGTTAGACGCGCTACTCTTTCGTTTCAGTCTGGCCGGCAGCAATATCTGCGTTTGTGGCCGAGGCTACCACGACATCGAACACGTTGTTTGGTCGTGTGAGGTGTATCTTGTTGCCAGATCGAATTTAGAGAACTCCCTTCGGGCTAGAGGAAGGCAGCCCAATGTGCCGGTGAGAGATGTGTTGGCTCGGTTAGACCTTGATTACATGTCCCAAATATATGTTTTCCTTAAATCTATCGATGTTCGTGTGTGATTATCCTTATATCCTTATACCCTCCATTTCTTCCTTTGTGAGTAATTGGTCCGCTTGCTATAAACAGGAGAATGAAATGTAAATTCACAATAGATGTACGAATAGATTTAAGAATTAAGTGTGTGTGATTATCAACATTGTAATAATTTCCTTATACCCCATCCTTTTCCTGAGAAAAATATGTCACCCTTCTAATCTCGAGTCCACCGCGAGTAATCGGCTTCCCACATTACTAACCATAGATTTAAAAAAATTGTTCATATATTTATAGTTTTAAAAATATATTTAAGATCTCGGCTCCTTTAAACTTATGTAACTGAGCCTGTAAAAATAAACGAATTTATAAAAAAAAATTGCAAGTCCGTGGATATGGATTAAATATGTCTGTATTTTCAATTCAGAATACCGATTTGAATACTCTTTTGAATTGAAACGATGAAAAATTTCGCTACAAAATAGGCAGGTACATCAGTTCCATTGAAGTTGTTTTTCATAAACAGTTATAAATCTAAACGTCCATCTAGATAACGGCAAGCGCGTATTTTCCACCGAGACAACAATCGAACAAAACTGATATTGATTTTCTTCATTTAATTTTTTTACTCTACGACAAAAATATATTACTTTTTTCACCTTACGTTTAACTTTCAAGAGATCAAACATATCAGTGATGATATGAATTATTAAATCAAGATACATTATGCACATTTTCGTTCAAATCTTTCAATTCGTTCTGTTTTGTTGATCACATTCGATTAATGTTATGGATCGTTGAAACTTTCAAACACGTTTACAATACATTATGTTTCATTTAACATCTAAAATATTCACTAGCAAAACAACGTTTGCCGGGTCAGCTAGTATATGTAAAAAAACAATTTTTTTATACGGTTATACTCATGATTCAGTTATATACAGTGAAATGAAATTCGAGACTCTATATAATCGAGTAAGCCCTGTAATTCAATATGACCTCCATTTCGGTCGATTACTTCGACTAAGTAGATAATTTCTAATGTTAGAGTATACTTTGCGGAAGTTATCATCCGACATTGACTGCCATGTGCGTTGTATAGCTGACTTCAGGGTGTCAACACTGGGGTGAGATATTTTACAAGCATTTGCTTTTTCATATATCTAGATAGAATAATCCAGAAAGTTGAGATCTGGTCTGCTGGAGGACCATAGATATCTGACCATTGAGTTTCATTTGAGGCATGATGCGACATCTCATTCTACTTTGATACAACGTGTGGTTCAGAAGGAACAGTTGATCTTCCCCAGGGACGAACCGGTTTCTTCAAAATACCGTTATAAACTTCATTATTGATTTATACGCCAACATCAATAAACACAAGAGGTATTTTAAACCATTAGACGCCACCAAATCAAAATCATTAGACCAGCAAAATATTTCGTTTGAATTTGAAATATTACTCCTGTGAGTACTTTTGTGTGGTTTTTTTGCAACCCTCTCATAGCCTTCAAAAAAGCCAATTTGAAAACATGAAAATTAACCCAAGTTTTCAAAAATACTGTTGACATTTCACTAGCTAGAACGATACTGGAATAGACATCGCTCTCCTCAACGTGCCTCGCCGCTACGTTACGTGCTCGTTTTCTAAGAATCAACTATGGGAGTACAGATTGCTCGTCCCAATAAGCCAATCTGAACGTAACCATGATTTTTTTTATTTTAATACATTCATGAAAGCAATTGTCGCGTCCATTTAACGGACCACCATATTTACATGTTTAATAAAAAATCAGATCTGTACGAAGCGTGTCCAATTTGTATTCCGAAAACGGGCTGTCGGTATCTTGACCAACAACCATGTATTACTCTTCTCCAAAGCTCCTGTCTCCTGTCTTCTCGACCATATCAGCTTCCCACTTCGACCCGACAGCTCACTTTTATAGTTCTGTTAAGGACCTTTTAGATTTTAAACGAATCTCTCATTAGGGATGGTACGATAAAAAATTCAGGCAACGTAATTTACATAACCTAAACTTCCCTCATTTTGTGCGCGTAGAATGTAGGATTGGGCGTTCTTTAGAAAAAGATCGGTCTTGACGAATCGATTTTCTAAACGGCGAAGAAATCGATTCACTGATTAAATCGGTACCCAAGAATCGATCTTTTCTGAATCGACCTTTGAAAAATCGAATTGCTTTCTTTCAAATTGATTTACTTATTCTACACTCGACAAAAAAATTAGAGGAATAATAATAATATCTCTGTAATATTGCTTTTGTGTATTTTTAGACGTTTTTTTTTTTTATTAAATCGTTTATTTTTACAGGCTCAGTTACATAAGTTTAAAGGAGCCAAACTCCTGACTGTATTGTTACAAGTATATATAAACATTATTCCTTAATTCTAATGTTAATGGTGTAGAAAACCGATTACTCGCGGTCTACTCGAGTTTAGAAGGGTGGCATATTTTCTTCAGGAAAAGGAAGGGATAAAAGGATATGTTGACAATGTTCACTCTCACATTCACACTCACATTCATTACACTCAATTCTTAAGCCTATCTTATATCTAATATGTATTTACATTTCACCTTATTCTATTGTTAATAAGGAGGGATTTGATTTCTCGCGAAGGAAAAGGAAAAGGAGAATATAAGGATATAAGGACAATCACACACGAAGATCGATAACTTTTAGGAAGACATATATTTGGGACATGTAATCAAGGTCTAAACCAGCCAACACATCTCTCACCGGCACAGTGGGCTGCCTTCCTCTAGCCCGAAGAGAGTTTTCTAAATTCGATCTGGCAACAAGATACTCCTCGCACGACCAAACAACGTGTTCGATGTCGTGGTAACCTTGGCCACAGGCACAGATATTGCTGTCGGCAAGATCAAAACGAAAGAGTAGCGCGTCTAACGAACAGTGATTGGACATGAGTCGGGAGAAGGTGCGAATAAAGTCCCGACTCAAGTCCAGACTTTTGAACCATGGTTTAAGGCTAACCTTAGGGATAATTGAGTGGAGCCACCGGCCCAATTCATCTTCGTTCCATTTGCGTTGCCAGTTAACGATGGTATTTTTACGAACTTAAGAATAAAATTCATTGAAGGCGATTTGACGCTGATAAATTTCGCCTTCAATTGCACCTACCTTTGCTAATGAGTCAGCCCTCTCATTACCCGGAATTGAGCAATGTGAAGGGACCCAGACAAAGGTAATGACATAACAGCGTCTGGTTAAAGCACTCAAAATTTCTCGTATTCTCTCAAGGAAGTACGGCGAGTGCTTTTCCGGCCTCACTGAACGGATAGCTTCGACAGAGCTAAGACTATCCGTTACAATGTAATAGTGTTCAACAGGTCGTGAGGCGACGCTGTCCAGCGCCCAGTGTATTGCTGCCAATTCAGCAATATATACTGAGCAAGGATACTGAAGACTGTGTGAGGTGCTAAAAAATACGTTGAACACTCCAAATCCTATGGACTCAATCATAGAGGACCCATCAGTAAAATACATATTATCACAATTGATACGCCCATACTTTGCATTGAAGATCGTAGGAACGATCCCCGATAGAAGGTAATCTGGAATATCATGGATTTTCTCCTTCATGAACAGATCAAAATGTACAGAGGAATTGATGTAGTCAGGGAAACAAACACGGTTGGGAATATACGAAGAAGGATCAACCTGCATGGAGATGAATTCATGATATGAGCTCATAAATCTAGAATGAAAATTTAGCTCGCTCAGTTGCTCAAAATTTCCGATCACCAATGGGTTCATAACCTTACACCGGATGAGGAACCGAAGAGATAATAAATTGAAGCGATCTTTTAGTCGGAGTATGCCTGCCAAAACCTCGAGGCTCATGGTATGCGTTGAGGGCATACATCCCAACGCAATACGGAGACAAAGATACTGAACTCGATCGAGTTTAATGAGGTGTGTTTTGGCAGCTGATTGAAAACAGAAACTGCCATACTCCACCACTGCGAGAATAGTTGTTCGATACAACATTATAAGATCTTCGGGATGGGTGCCGGTAATTGTACGGAGAAAGTTTATTCTTTGTTGGCCCCCCCAAGTACATTTGGAGTCGAACCAGACCCCAAGATACTTGAATGACATAGCATGAGTGATCGGTTTACCCAAAAGTTGAAGCTTTGGTTTTGCTGGTCTATGCTTCCTAGAAAAAACCACCATCTCTGTTTTCTCCGTGGAGAATTCGATCCCTAGCCCAATGGCCCAGGTTGAAAAATTGTTCAAAGTATCTTGTAAGGGTCCTTGCAGGTCGGATTCGTTTGATCCTACGACCGACACCATTCCATCATCTGCAAGTTGTCTTAGGCTGCAATTTTGTGTAAGGCAATTGTCGATGTCACTTACATAGAAGTTGTACAAAAGGGGGCTTAAACATGAGAGGCCCATGTAAGAGAACCGACTTACTGCCGAATCTCCGTGAGAAAAGTTCAAATGTTTCTCACAAAGCAAGTTATATAACATATTATTCAATAGAGGCGGCAGACCCCGAGTGTGTAATTTGTCTGACAAAACCTCTATTGAAACAGAATCAAAGGCCCCCTTTATGTCCAAGAATACTGAAGCCATTTGTTTTTTTTCGGCGTAAGCCATTTGAATTTCTGAAGAAAGCAACGCAAGACAATCATTCGTCCCCTTGCCCCTGCGGAACCCATATTGTATATCTGAGAGTAGGCCATTCGTTTCAACCCATCGATCAAGGCGAAACAAGATCATTTTCTCCAACAATTTCCGTATACAAGACAGCATTGCTATTGGGCGGTACGAATTGAAGTCGGACGCGGGCCTTCCGGGTTTTTGAATAGCTATAACACTTACTTGTCTCCAATTATCTGGAACAATATTAAAGGGTGTGTCACATCAAATTGCATCACGGAAAAAACGCTGTAGAAATTTAATTTTTAGGAATTATATCTTCAGCTTTCGCTTATAATCAGATAAGAGTGTATAGATCACGTTGGCCATGCTTCACTGTCAAATTTTTGTAAATTTGGAAAAATGTCGTCGAACGAAAAAGAGCGTCGTGAATCAAACCTGTGCACTCATTTCGAGAATCCGGAGTTGTCACATCGGGACATCGGTAAGATGCTGGGAATCGTCCAATCCACGGTCAGCAGAGTACTAAAACGATACTTCGAGAACCTAACCATCGACCGGAAGGTGAAGAACGGCAAAAATGGATTCTCCGTCAGTGAAAAAGATCACAAGCGCGTAGTTAAGCAGTTTAGACGTGATCCGAGAAGTTCGGTCCGGGATGTCGCCAATAAGCTGAATTTGTCAAATTCATTCGTCCAGCGGACCAAGCAGCGGGAGGGCCTGCGTACATACAAGGCTCAGAAGGCTCCTAACCGCAACGAAAGGCAAAACATGGTGGGGAAGACGCGAGCCCGGAAGCTGTACACCGAAATGCTGATGAAGCCGCATTGCCTGGTAATGGACGACGAAACCTACGTCAAAGCGGACTTTCGTCAGCTGCCGGGCCTGTTGTTCTTCTCCGCAGAGGACAAATTCAGCGTTCCGGAGGAGATTCGTAAGCAGAAACTATCCAAGTTTGCCAAAAAGTACATGGTGTGGCAAGCGATCTGCTCTTGCGGAAAGCGGAGCGCCCCCTTCGTGATGACCGGCACGGTAAACGGGCAGGTTTACCTTAAGGAGTGCCTACAGAAGCGCTTACTACCACTATTGAAGCAGCACGAGGGCCCGACCATCTTCTGGCCGGATCTCTCTTCGTGCCACTATTCAAAGGACGTTTTGGAGTGGTACGAAGCCAACGAGGTCACCTTCGTGCCAAAGGAAATGAACCCGCCCAACGCGCCGAAGCTTCGCCCAATAGAGAAATATTGGGCGATTATGAAGCAGGCCCTCCGGAAGAACCCAAAAGTTGTCAAATCGGAGGCGGACTTCAAGAGAAAATGGATTTCTGTTCAAAAAAAACTACAACCTGACATTGTACAGAACCTTATGGACGGGGTAAAGAGGATTCGACCCAATGGTGATGGAAATTTTGATTGGCAAGTGATCACTACCGCTGGGGTCCTGGATTACATTCCACTTGCAATCTAACGATAGTGAATTCGAGCAAAGCGAGAGGTCAAGAGCACTTGGGTTAGCATGAGGTTTAGGAACACGTGTTGTTTCCCCAGTATTCAAAACGGTCATATTGAAGTTGTTGTGCTCCCGTGGCCGAGTGGTTAGCGTCATAACTAACATGCCGGGTGTTCGGGTTCGATTCCCGTTCTGGTCGGGGGAATTTTTCGTCAAAGAAATTTCCTCCGACTTGCACTGTGATCACGCGTATTCTAGAGCTTGCCACTCAGAATGCATTCAAGGCGTGTTATTTGGCATAGAAATCTCAACTAAGTACTAATAAAAATGACGCAAGTAATACTACGTTGAGACGGCGAAGTTCCTCTAGGAACGTTAGTGCCATTGAAGAAGAAGAAGATATTGAAGTTGTTACAAAGGTCATATATCAACGATGAACGATTGTCGTCGTACTGTTCCCCCAGGCAGTTCCGTGAGAGTTGAAGTCTCCCAAGATCAATCGTGGCTCAGGAAGAAGTGAGCACATGCCAACAAGTTGCTTGCGGCTAACCGCAGCTCTCGGAGGCCAATACAAGCTGACAAGCAACAGCTTCAATCCCTCCAATAGGTGGAAGGTCAATTCGAAAAAATGAGTGGCACTTATTGATCCCCAATAGCACCCCTCCGTATCTGTCATCACGGTCCAAGCGTATAATATTGAAATCATGGAAAGAGAGATCATCTCGCGAAGAAAGCCAAGTATTTTTAGACGTTGTTGGTATTTATTTATTTAAAAAATAAGATATAATTGAATGAAAAAACTCCAGATTTTTTTTAACTTCATTCAGTTTTAACCCTTTGCGCTCGAGCGGTGCCTCTCAGGCACAACTGCATGTGATGCAATAACTCGAGCGGTGCCTGAGAGGCACCATTGAGATCGATGTGTCTAAATGTCTTATCTCGGGTGATTCTATCGCCATAGGAAAACAAAGCTGTACTGCAAACTGCTTATGTCACAGACACAAGTAACCTTTCCAGCGTAGCCGACAGGGCGGCCAATACATAAGTCCCAAACTATGCGTGAACCCTTTTGGGCTCGAGGCGCTTTACTGTCGGGTGGAATACACATTTCACACTTCTATTCAAAGGCAATTTATTGTGATTTTCGTCAAAATCTCACAAAAAATCTTGAGTGCACAGAAAAATTATATTCTTCTGTGCATTCATTTTGTTCCGTCATGAAATCATTTAATTGAATAAATTAATTGAAAATTAATTATTATTAGAAATTCACAACTGATGTGCAAAACTTCGCTAACAATAATCCCATAAAATCCAAACGTGCCGTACGTATGACCTTAAGTCGAAATCTTGGTAGCAGTCCTAGTTCTAGAACAGAATGACCAAACAAACAAAACCTAAATTTACGACGACTAATTTGACAATCTTGAAAAGGGTCCAATGTTCACGAAATTCATCACGTGGTTTTTGGTGAAATTAAAATCAATGTTACGTAAAAAAATCAATGTTACGTAAAAAAAGATCGAAAATAAAAAATCGATTTTGGCTATTTTCCGGATACAAAGAATCGATCTAAAAAATCGGAAATCGGAATCGGGAATCGGATCCAAGATCGCTCAATCCTAACCTGTGCATAAAGTTTAGATCTGTTTTCTGAATCAAACGCCTTAAGTGTCCGAAATATGATTCAAAACGGTAGAAGATATAGGAGTGTGTTACTTCGCTTGAAAATCCATTTCCACTATCGAACAAACATCAATTTCGTTAGTACAAGCATCAAACTCACTAACAACGCTTATCTTGATGTAATTGTAGAACATATGGGAATTAAATTTTCCGAATTTTCCGACCATGCTTCAGAGTTTTCCGAAAATTTTCCGATTTTTCTCCCCGCTATATTGAACCACAAGAAGAGACGAATACAACGAAATAAAGATGGCTCAAATCGGACCTTCAACGTGACCCTATATGAATGAGCAGCTGATTTCGATTCTGGGACGGAATTAGGTGTGTTTCCTGAGGCGAGATGATAAAGCACGTGTTGTAATGGACTAAACAGCGGTCAATAAGCAGGCACGCATCTCGAACATCGTAGGCATGCATCTCGAACATCGTTTTAATCTTCTAGATCATGATTTTGTCGTGGCTGCTAATCATTAGCTTATTCCATCACAGTTATCACAGATGCAGATCAATTTTAATCAATTGAATATTGATGCAATACCCTTTGTTACAAATTCTCCAGAACGCATGGCTCGCATAAACGTATGGAACGCTTCCTCATGATAATTGTGGATCTCACTTAGATAAGAAACTCAAAACAAGGAATCCGAAACTAGAAGCGAAACATTTTGAGTATGCAGTGCAATCGTTAGATGATCTGTGGAACAACCTACCGATCGATGGATATCCCGTTAAAGCCGAATATGTTAAGCCTGAAAACTCTGAAATTGTTGAAGCGGAATTTGTAGGATATTCAGCCGGATGGTTTTTCTCGTCAGGTGAAAACATCCCAGTACTTTTTGAAAGTAGTTTAATGACAGAAACTGCTGAATTGAAACAGGGAGTAGTTACGTTTTTTTTCTGTATTATAGTGACTTTCAACACTTTTGGCTGGTTCGTCACTTTTACCTTCCATTTCGGAAAAATGTCGGGAGTCAGAATTGAACTCGTGATCTTCAGCGTGAGAGCTATGTATGCTACCACTACGCCAGACCGCCTCCACAAGTAGTTACTGTTGAAATTTATACAAAACTAGCTGACCCGACGAACTTCGTTCCGCCCAAAATAGATTTTTTGATTTGAATACTTTCAAACATCCACGTTTTCTTACCAAGTGAACGTTAGTGAGTCCAATCACTGAACTCTTTGTTGATTGATTACCCTTTGACCCTTTACAATTTCCTTTTACTATAAATTTTCTAGTACTTCTACAAAAATTCGTCCTTATAATATAACATTATTTTCAGACAAAATTCTCGTTCAAGATTCTTCAAGCATTTGGAAATAGCATGTTTCTCCGTTGCATGGAATGCATGTTTGATACAGAGAATATTACAAAATAAAGACAGCTCAAATCGGACCATTCCTTCATCGGGTTTAGGGCACACTAACGCATTTGGCCTTCCATTTTTGTTTATATAGATGGAAGATATAGGAATGCGTTATTCCGCCTGAAAATCCTTTTCTGCTTTCGAACAAAAATCAATTTTGTTAGCGCCAACATCAAATGGACTAACAACGCTTAGCTAATTGTAGAACATATGGAAATTCAATTTTCAGAGTTTTCTGACCTTCCTTCAGAATTTTCCCAAAATTTTCCGATTTTTCTCTCCACTATATTGATCTACGGGAAGAGACAAATACAACAAAATACAGGAGGCTAAAATCGGACCATCCCTTCTTCGGGTTTTCCGCTTACCAACAGATTTTGCCTTACATTTTTATTTATATAGATAGATATAGGATATGTAAATGCGCTATTTCACCTGAAATTCCATTTCCACTTTTGAACAAAGATCAATCTCGATAGCGCAAACATCGAATGGACTAACAACGCTTATTATGATGTAATTTTCGAACATGTGGGAATTCAGTTTTCTGAATTTTCCGACCTTCCTTCAGGATTTTCAGAAAATTTTCCGATTTTTCTCTCCACTATATTGATCTATGGGAAGAGACGAATATAACAAAATGAAGAAGGCTAAAATCGGATCATCCCTTCTTCGGGTTCTCCGCTTACCAACAGATTTTGCATTACATTCTTATTTATATAGATATAAGATATGGAAATGCGTTATTTCGCCTGAAAATCCATTTCCACTTACGAACAAAGATCAATTTCGATAGCGCAAACATCAAATGGACTAACAACGCTTATTATGATGTAATTTTCGAATATGTGGGAATTCAATTTTCCGAACTTTCCGATCTTCCTTCAGGATTTTCTCAAAATTTTTCGATTTTTCTCTCCACTATATTGATCTACGGGAAGAGACGAATACAACAAAATACAGGAGGCTAAAATCGGACTATCCCTTCTTCGGGTTCTCCGCTTACCAACAGATTTTGCCTTACTTTTTTATTTATATAGATTCCAAATATGGCTCAACCTGACTATCCCCGATAATATATAGGGAAAGGTGGCCCTGATCAGACCCTCTAAATTGCAAATGCGTTCCTCCAATTGATAGTAAGCACATGAGCGAACGTGTTAAATAACCACAAAGCGAACCGTGAGGGTCGGTTCGGGGCCACCACGACTTTTTTCAATTAACGGCATGCAGGCACATCAGGTAAATTCAATTTAGATAGCTTGTTTTGAAGAGCAGACCATAAGTAACCGAAATAGACTAGTTTTGTAATTTTTCGCCGTCTAAAAGAACATTTAACTCATTTTCAATGCCGCCAAAACGCTGGAATAAAGTGAGCAAGAAAATGGTCACCATAAGTTAATATTGTCAGTGTTATGACATCTTTCATTTGACGCTACTAAAAGTCCGGTGTGTGGCGCCATTTTCGAGATCCAAGAGGAGGTCGGCTCAAGACCACCGGTACTACTTCCCCCTATTCTTTAAATTTTTTAGAGCGCATTTTTAGAATTTTAACCCTCTACCGCCCAAGTTTTTTATTTATCTAAAAAAAACTACTCCACTTTTATCTCGAATTTCCGACTTCCAACATAAAATAATCCTAGCAGAAAGCTACCAGCATAAAAACAATGTGTATGTGTGATAGATGAAAATATTCTAAAGAAGTTCTAGAGGGGGTGAACATTGAAAATAATGTCTGAATAATTTGAAAAGAGAATCCGCGAAGCCCGTCTAAAGGCGGACTTGGGCTGTAGAGGGTTAAAAAAGAGAACCTTTTGTTGAGACGGTTACAAATCTCGATGCTCGATTCAGTCTCGAACCTCTGAAAACGAACTGTTATTTTTATATAAATCAACATCAATTTACACCAGCTCCTGTTCCTCTCAGAAAAAAACACTAGATGGTTTGAAAGCACCAATCCCAACAGATATGAGCAGTGTTGTCACATTTAAATCTGTACCAAAGGGCCAACAATCTTTCTCATCTTTACTTTTTGTTCAAAAATCTGTACCATCGAAAATATTCATTGTAAAGAAAAAAATAATATATTAGCATAAAAAAATACTCACTTATTTTCTACAAATATTACATTTACATTTGCAAGTCATTCGTGTGTTTGATGATGCATATACATAGTTTTTCGGAATCCAGATTGCACACTATCATTTATTAAAAGTTTCGAGCTACCGCCGCGATGTTTGACCAAATCTTTTGATCTCAAAAGAGCGTTCATCGTATCGTGCAAAGCCGATTTCGAAGCTTATTTTTGTTCTGATCATATTAAAAAAAAATCGCTCGACAGTTGCCTAGGAGTGAGACATAATGAGAACGTTACAAACAAGGCATCGAAGCGTCGAAAATGCGAGCGAACCGTTAATTCTTTTTAGGCATCCAATTTTTCCCCACCAACCCTGCACATGCTCGTTTTCTGAAATTGTGATTTCCTTACGGAGTAATTTTATCTTTAGGGTACGGAATTTATTCTCCAAATCTCGTACATTCCCATTGTAGAATACTGCAAGCGCTTCTAACACAACGTTAATGCTTTTCAAATTAACAAAATTTCTGGTCGAATCATCAAAATCGTATCTTTTCCTCATTTCTTTGATTCCAACCTAAAATTCTAGTCGCTTTTCAAATGATCTTCATATTTAATACCATTGGACATTGAAACAACGTAAGATTCCTCGCAGATATTAGTGATAATGATCAAATAAAAAACTTTCAGCTCTTAATGTAGCTCGTTTAAACGTAAATGACAAGGAACTCGTCATGCTGGTGTCCGAGGTCATCAGAATAAAACGCACCTGCAAGACACTGAACGAACAGCTTGAGGCTGTCCTCACCCTCGTCTCCAAGTATGGACCGTAATATAACACCCATAGTCAACTGGAACGCTTGCTCGCTTAAGAGCAAAGCCATAGAACTCGTTGTATTTCTCATTGAGCACGAAATCGACGTGGCAATTATCACGGAGACGCACCTGAAGCCCGAAATAAATGTCTTCCTCCCAGACTTCCGGCTCATGAGGCTTGACAGAATCAGCTCAGGGGGTGGTGGCGTGGCCATCGCACTTAGGCGAAACATTTGCTGTCAGCTGCTTCCAAGCTTACAGCTGAAAATCATCGAGGCCGTAGGGGTGGAAGTCTCAACCCCTGTCGGTCCTCTCACCATAGTAGCAGCTTACTGCCCCAAACAAACAAATGTACGGGACGGCTCGGCAGCACTTCTTCGAAGCGACGTCACCAAGCAGACCCGGCGGCGACAGCAGTTCATCATCGGTGGTGACCTGAATGCGAAGCATCAAGCGTGGGGCAACAGCCGTAGTAACCGAAACAGCTTGATCCTGCATGACGACCTCCAAGAAGCACATTATACCATCCGGGTCCGGACGGTCCCATCCGGTTGAGCCGGTACGGTGTACACGCGACCATCGACATTTTCATCACGAACGCGATAAACATCTCGGAGCCTGTCGTCTATCAAGAACTCAGTTCCGACCACTACCCGGTGGCGATTGAAGTGAGCTCCTCCGCCAACAGATTCCAGGTTTCGCGACGCAACTACCACTGCGTCGATTGGTCACAGTTCCAGCAGTGCGTGGACACCGAGATCAACTACGACATCGTTCCCGATTCAACCGACGACATCGACCAGTGTCTTCAGACCATCGACGAGGCGATCTCTCGGGCCAGAGACAGACACGTACCGGCTTTAAGACTGGTGAGTAATCCCCTGAATCTAGACAGGATAACCAAAAATTTAATTAGACTCCTCAACACCATCCGTCGCCAGTACCAACGTACTGGCCTTCCCCACCTGAAGACCAATTGCAACCGTCTCAAGAAAATCATCCATGCCAGGATGGTGGATCTCAGGAACGAACATTTCTCAAATCATCTTTGCTCCCTCCCAGATCACGCAAAACCATTTTGGAAAACCGCCAAAATTCTAAAAAGCAAACCGCGACCCGTTCCTCCACTCAAATCGTTGGATTCGAATTCATCCTTACTTATAACATCTGTCGAAAAGGCGAATGCGCTTGGTCAACACTTCGTGGATTCTCACAATATTGGTTGTCCATGGTGAGTCCCCACGAGCCTATCGTCGAGGAGGTCGTGGCTAGTGTCGCTGATACCCCCATCGTTCTGCCCGAAGAGTCCAAAATAACGGCTGATGAGGCTATAGCTACGGTCCGTAACACGAGAAACATGAAGGCTGCCGGGTTCGACAGTACGCTTAACCTCGAGTTAAAAAACTTGAGCGTTGGCTTCTTCGAGCACTTAACTTCTATCTTCAACACATGCTTGGAACTTGGTTACTTCCCGTCTCGCTGGAAGTTAGCCAAAGTAATTCCCATACACAAGCCTGGTAAAGACCCTACCAACGCCAAAAGCTATCGCCCCATCAGCCTCTTGTCGTCCATCTCGAAGCTATTTGAAAAGCTTATTCTCATTTTTTTTTCTTTATTTTTGAGACTTTCAGCCTCCTGGGCTGGTTCGTCTCAGAAAGCTTATTCTCAGCCGTTTGCTGGATTTCGCAAACCAGAACAACATCTTCCTCCGTGAGCAGTTTGGGTTTAGGAAAAGTTATTCCACTCTCCACCAGCTTACACGAGTCACGAACATCATCAGGCGGAACAAGTCCATGTCTAAAACATCTACCATGGTATTGTTGGACGTCGAAAAGGCGTTTGATAATGTCTGGCACAATGGTCTTGTGTTCAAGCTACACCGATTCAACTTCCCGATCTTTCTAGTCAAGATAATCGGTAACTATCTATCGGACAGGACTTTTCAGGTCTCTCTGAACAACGTGCTTTCCGATACGTTCAACGTCATCGCGGGAGTTCCTCAGGGTAGTCTCCTAGGTTCTATCCTGTTCAATATCTTTACTTCGGATGTTCCTCCCCTTCCTGGTGATGGTGTGCTGTCGATGTTCGCTGATGACACCGCCATTATCTACAAGGGTCGAGTGATACGCCCGCTAGTCAGGAGATTACAGAGGGGCCTGAATGTTTTGTCCGACTACCTAACATCCTGGAAGATTCGCATCAACGCGGCGAAGACACGGACCATTTTATTTCCACACTCAAAATCACCACAACTTGTTCCGCCTGATGATATGAACGTCCACCTCAGCAACACTCCCATTAATTGGTCGAGTGAGGTTGTCTACCTTGGTCTCACCCTGGACAGGAACTTGAACTTCGCATCCCATGTGAGCAATACATCCACGAAGTGTTCCAAACTCATAAAGTCGCTATACCCGCTCATCAACCGAAAATCCACTCTATCGCTGAGGAACATGCTTGCGATACACAAGCAGATCATCCTGCCGGTAATCGAATATGGTTTGCCAATCTGGGGGGATGTGCAAATTGCCATCATAAAAGACTACAGATCATCCAGAATAACATCCTTCGGATGATCCTGGACAGTCCACCAAGGACCCGAAATACCGAGATCCACCGCCTGTCTGGTCTTCAGGTGCTGGAGGAACGGAAAACACAAATCCTGTCTAGGTTCAGGGGGTCTTGCCAGCGGTCTCCGCACGCAATAATCCGGGAGCTGGTCCCATAGTTTTAATTTAGATTATAATTAGGTAGGTTATAAAATTTTTCAATTAATAATTGTTACATCCCTCTTTACGGGATCAAATGTAGACTAGATTCACAACCAATGATCTATGCAGAAATTGAAAGCCAAAAATGTACGAAAGTTGCCGGGCTCCTAAGGCTGAAAAATTGAATTGTAAATCAAAAATTTTAAAAGATCCTCGAATAAATAAACTATAAGCTTTAAAAAAAAGGCAAACTTTCATTCGGCATCGGACTGTTGAGCAATCCAGCTCACTTTGCTTTCGCTGCGCTTCGATCTAAGATTGGACCCCACCAGTGGTAATCCAACTTGGATATCGTCGTTTGGCTTTTCTGTTCGTTTTTCGCGTATTCGAAGTAGGCGATTTGGGCGCGTCGGTCGAAAATATAAACGCCGTTACCCAGGCAGCAACCAAAATCAATCTCCTCCCGCTGGTGGTGAAGGCGGTCGCTCTTGACAAACTCATCAGCGAATTCGCATCTATGGGTGTTACAGCAGAGTACAAGCTGTGTGGCATAATTCAGTCTTTCCAAGCAGTTAACATTATTTGTTTTCCGTCATCATAAGGGCTTCGTTGGTGCCTTTGAGAATGCATCAATGCATTAAACTGACGTTATGGCGAAGCAGGCGTTAAGGTTGTGCGCCAAAAAAATATTTGGGAAATACCAAGCATCTTGAATGGGTTCGCGTGCCAGTCGCAAAACTGCGTTCAACTAGGATTGCATTTGCGCTAATATTGATCATAATGAAGCATAGCTATTGTTTTCGAGGTTGTTATTAACAAAAAGAGTTTATTTCACTTGTTTAGTCACCAAGAAAGTAAATGTCGTTCTGGAATTTTGTAAGTGATTAGGTTTCGCTTGCCAGTAACAAAACTTCCTCCACTAAGGGTGACAGCTGCGCTTCTCTCGAGCATGAGAAAGTAATGCAACTTTTTCCAAGGCCAGTGATATTAACAGAAGCGTTTTTTTAGAATAGCGCAAAATGATGAGAAGTGTTTATATTGTAACCGTTCGGTTTCATAATATTCCAAATAAACACTATAGACACACTACAGAGACCACACACTATACTGTAAATAAATAAAAACTCATCAGCATGTCAGACCCCTGCTCATTGGCTACGAAAAGCTCAACTGGTTTGAGCTATTGTTTCTTCTAGCTTTCGTGTGTTCACTCACAATGCTTTATGAACAGGGTTCCCAACCATCAGCATGTGTCAAAACCCGATTGTCGGAGTTGGGGTTTTCCTGCGGATTCTAATAAAGAGACGAACTCGGCAGATTGCGATATCCGGTCTTTCCGCCTAGAGCTAGAATCGGGAGTAGTAGTGCGCGTCGTGTCTAGTTTAAATTGTAATATCTCTTTGTCTTTTTTGTAGTACTTAGTTTAATAGAAGAAGTTTTGTTCTAGGTGTAATAGCTGTGGAAATTATGTTTTGTGTATTGTTGAAAAGAAAATACTTACCTGAGACGTGACCATATTAGCTCCAGATACCTGAAAACAGAAAAAAAAAAGAAAAACCAAATTATACTTACCAATGTAACCGACAAAAAGTACCAACCTGAAAGTTAAAGAAAAATAGATAGGGAGAGAAAAAGGTAAGAAAAGCACATAACGAGCATGCGGTTAATGAGCGATGTTTGGTATATTATAACCTGAACTGTGTAGGTCTGCACAGTGGACCTTTTTTTTCTTATTACGCTTAATCTAGCACATGGCGGACGAATAGACAAAAGTTAGAGAACATTACCACCAAACACAGCACACACGTGGATGGAAAAGGCTAACCCAGAAACCAACAAGGGAAATCCGCCGAACCCGAACCACATTGCTCAAAATTGCGCAAGTATTACATAAAAATGTGACGTCACAAGTAGGTTAGAATAGTAAAGAGGAAGTAGGAAAATAAGGAGTAAATACACATACCAAACACTTATAATAAAACATATATTCTTCTTGGAATGGTTCTTCTTCTATACAATCTTTTTCTTACATCGTAATCGAACTCGGAAGGGGTTACCAAGCCTCGCCCCATAGAGTTTGGTGGAAAAAGGAATCATCTCAGCCTTTGAGGTGAAGTTAGAACGTGGTTGAGGACCCTAACCATTGTGGATGTGTGTAGAACGCAAGAGAGAATTCCCCTCAGCTCCCAACTGACGTCAAGTAGTTGACAGTGAGCGTTGGGGTAACGACCCTGCTGAATGAGCTAGTCATTCATGAAGTAAACACAAAATTACAATTGGCGCCCAACAAAAACACTCATATACACACGTATACATTGGTAAACTAACGGGAACATACCCTACCGAGGGAAGAAAAATATTTCATATTTAAAAAGTTTATTTTCGTTCTTCAAACGAAACGTTATATGTATACTTGATATTTATGTGAAAGTAGAAATATTCGTTTATTCATTATTTATGCGCATATTTATATTTATTTATTTATATTTATTTATTTACCTATATAATATTCGTATAATTGGTGTTGGATTATTTATTTATATTGAAGTGGTGCTGTGATAAAATTAATATAGTAATAAAACTATCTGAAGCCAAAGAAAGAAAAGTGTTAAATAACCCTAGAATCACAAAAGCCGCTTTTCAAAACCATCCTGGAGTGCCGTTCATTTGACCGGTGACGAAGAAGGGTTAGTACTGCTGGATAGCAGAGTGAGTCTGTGGAGGACACAGACGTTGATCTGGCTGTGAATCGGTATTTAATATTTTTCGTTCGCCTGGGCAGATATTCCAAATTACTGCAATTAATATGGATTCAGATATTATAATCCAGTATAAGCATCTTATGGTTCACCATCTGGAAAGAGAAGAAGTAGAATATGAGTTAATAATACGAGCAGTTCAATTCGGAGAATCCGAAAGTCATACAGTTCTTCGTAGGCGGTTAAGAGACCGATTGAAGGAGGAAAATAAAAATAATAATATTGATGTAGACTTTTCACGTTGTGAAAAGTTGATTGAAGCTGAAGTAAGCGCTATTGATGATAGCATAGTAGGGATCAGAGATATATTAGAAGGTAAAACTCGTTATGAAGGTATTCACGACTCGTTGAAAACACGTTTAGTACATTACTTTGTGAGATGCACACGGGTGCAAGAATGTGCCGACGAAGATTACGATTTGGAAGATTTAGACAAATTGAAAGGCTCCATTCGCGAGTTACTGAATACATACTTCTCACCATTCTCCCCAATCAATGAAATTCAAAAGGAAATAATTAATCAAATCGCAAAAACCTTGTCCAGCTTGACCATCACGCAGCAGAATGCAAACTCTCGAGAGAGCATAGCAACGCAAATTAGTCAGGACGAAGCACTGAGTTCAAGAAATCAAAATATTCCTGAAGCCAGTGTGATCCAACAATCTATCCCACCACGGCGTGAGCTTAAATCGGTATCCAAAGTTCCGAAATCGGTAAATCCTTACGCGATGTTGTCAGGAAATGTGTCTCATCCAATCGGAGTTCAACCGATGGAAGATCAACGGAATAGAGAAGAAGAGAAAATGATTCATAAATTTCGTCTTCAGGATAACGCCAAAAATCCATTACCGCGAGCTGCTAGTTCAGAAACCGTAGATAGCTCACAATCAGATTCGTCAGATGACGTACCTCGTGTGAGACGTAAAGAAAAATCTAAAACGAAAAAATATTCATCACGAAAATATCGTCCCATTTCTGAATGGAATCTCAAATACGACGGTAGAGATCATGGTCGAAATTTGATAAAATTCATTCAAGAGGTCGAATTTATCGCTAAGTCCGAAGGAGTTTCGAATAAGGAACTATTTTGTTTAGCTATTCATCTTTTTATAGGTCCAGCAAAAATTTGGTTCATGTCGGGTATTGAAAATGAAGATTTCGGTAGTTGGAAAGAGCTAGTTCGCGAAATGAAAAAAGAATTTCTGAGCCCAGATCATGACCATATCGGTGAGATCCGCGCAATATCACGCAAACAAGGAAATAAGGAAACATTTCAGGATTATTTATTCGAGATGCAGAAAACTTTCAATTCACTTACTAAACCGATGTCGGAGGGAAAATACAGGAAGTGGGTTATATCTATGGTATAACTGCAAGGGTGACGTAGGACTATCGTTGATTTAGAGATCATTTGTTTGAAGTTGAATCTAAATCCATCCTGAATGAATGAATAAATAAATATTTGGGTGACTTCAAAAACGAGAATGTTACTTTGAAGACTCAAGGTTTTATGCATCCAATATTGGATACAAAAAACCTTGTTCTGAAGAATAATCTTCAGAAGCTTTCCTGTTAACTGCACTTGATTGACAAATCACAAAACCAAATGTATGTGGTCGCAGTATTATATGGATAGAAAACATTAAAATAAACTCGCTTGAATGTAATTTTCAATTCCAAGGGGAACTGGCAGATTATTTTTCAGCAACGATCATTTCTTTCCAGGTTTCCTCTCGATAACCAGCAAACGAGAAGAGTTGCGCACGTGTATGTGTGTGTGTGTGGCGGCTGCTTCTATGTCTTCCCGAGGAACCGTATTTCGATGCTGATACTCTCTTGGTCACCTCCTCTTCTCCTTCTGATCGATCGGCTTTTCTGCGCTCCCTCACAGTTAAAACAAACTGATTGCATTTCAGGTCAAGCCAGGTGATGAATACCTCGATCCCTCGCCGTTCAGCTCGTTCAGTAACGATGTTGTCTTGTCGATGTCCTCAGGCGTCGTGCACAAATTACGTAACGCAAAAATCCGGATTTTGAACCTCCCCCCCTTTCGTAACGCAATTTCCTATCTCTAATAAACAGAAAGTAACGCAACATCTAACCCCTCCCCCCTTATCGCGTTACGTAATTTGTGCACGACGCCTCACGAAAAATGAATGGGTTTCACCACCAGAATATCATTTCAGTATGCTTTTCGTGCGTGATTGAATCGAGAGAAGGTGTGGTTTACGATGGCAATTTGGAAGGCAAACTAGAGGAGAATGAACTCTCTGAGTATGAAAATTTCGGCGACTGAGCAATAATCGATTGAAAATTATATAATTTTGGCGATACGAAACATTTTCCGTTTTTCATGTTATACATCCATTATTGGATACGAAAATATCCTACCGATGGGAAAGAATAATCTTCAGAAGCTTTCCAGCTAATTACACTTGATTGAAAAATTACGAAATCAAATGTATTTGGTCGCTGTGTTCGCCATATAATTAGAAAACATTAAAATAAACTCTTTCGCATGGATGTATTCTTCAATTCCCAGGGAACTGGCAGATTATTTTTCAGCAACGATTAGATCTTTCCGGAATTTTCTCGATGATGTAACGAAAATTCTCGTTTCAGTTTGGCCTGCAAAAAACTTTTCTGAACTCTAATCCATCAAATTTGGAGCCCTGAAAAGGGCCGTTGATTATATGCTAAGCTAATATAGCACCCTCTCCTTGGATTCGACGGGCCAGCTGAATGTCCTTGGGCATGATGTGACGCGTTTTACGTGGATAGCACACAAATTTGTATCTTCAAATAAGCCTCCTGCAGCGTCATAACCGCGGAACTTTGGAAGCGCAAGTCGGTTTTGAAGTCCTGAGCAATTCCATGATCCAAAAGCTGCAAAGGTAGCTTGCGGATCAGCAATTCGGTCGACTTCCGATAGCGATGAATTTCACGCAAAGTTCCCGGTCGATAGCGATGTGGCTTCTTCACCTATCCTGCGGCTGGTGCGCTTATCCGAGCTGCTTTCGTGTGCCTTACCACTGAAAGACTAACTAGCTATCTGCTTGGTCCCAAACAAACGAGTCGTCACGGTGCGAGAGTAGAGTAAGAAATGAACGAAAGCAAAGGAAGCGTCATTTTATAACCTGTTTTCGAAGCTATCATTAAGCTATTGAAACAATTTTCCGACTCAATAAATAGCAATCATATAACTCTTGGACATTTTATCTTTTGTATGAAATGATTATCACTGTTCCGTTGATCCGAAGCAGAATGAATCACGCTTAAAGAAGGAATGGATTTTTTCTTGGAATTTACTCAGCAAAAATAATGCCCTTTCCCAACACTTGAAAACGAAAAACGGTAAACAGTTTCATCAAAGTGATTTCTTCGATATGGGGATATATTCACTACAACATGTCATGTATTTCATATTCTTCATTATGAAATCCATATCCATGACACCTATCGGTATCGAATTATCATCGACACCACGATTTTCGCTAAATGCTCCTTTCAGTTCGGCCTGTAAAAAACTTTTCTGAACTCTAATCCATCAAATTTGGAGCCCTGAAAATGTTGATTATATGCTAAGCTAATATAGCACGCTCTCCTCGGATACGATGGGCCAGCTGGATGTCCTTGGGCATGATGTGACGCGTTTTGCATGGATAGCACACAAATTGGTATCTTTGAATAAGCCTCCTACAGCGTCATAACCGCGGAACTTTGGAAGCGCAAGTCGGTTTTGAAGTCCTGAGCAATTCCTCGAACCAAATGCTGCAAAGGAAGCTTGCGGATCAGCAATTCGGTCGACTTCTGATAGCGACGAATTTCATGCGAAGTTCCCGGTCGATAGCGATGTGGCTTCTTCACGCTTCCTGCGGCTGGTGCGCTTATCCGAGCTGCTTTCGTGGTGCCTTACCACCGAAGGACTAACGAGCTGTCTGCTTAGTCCCGATGAAACGAGTCCTCACGGTGCGAGAGTTGAGTAAGAAATGAACGAAAGCAAGGGAAGTGTCGTTTTATAAAACATAAAGGAATCGAATGTAAACCCCACCCTCTTTATTGTATAAGCTTACTGTATACTCACGAATATAATAAGGGTGGGATTTAGATTCTATACTTTTATGGTTTATAAAATGACGCTTCCTTTGCTTTCGTTCATTTCTTACTCTACTCTCGCACCGTGAGGACTCGAGCTCGTTAGTCTTTCGCAGACAGCTCGTTAGTCATTCGGTGGTAAGGCACACGAAGTCAGCTCGAATAAGCGCACCAGTAGCAGGATAGGTGGAGAAGCCACATCGCTATCGACCGGGAACTTTGCGTGAAATTCATCGCTATCAGAAGTCGACCGAATTGCTGATCCGCAGCTACCTTTGCAGCATTTGGATCGTGGAATTGCTCAGGACTTCAAAACCGACTTGCGCTTCCAAAGTTCCGCGGCTATGACGCTGCAGGAGGCTTATTCGAAGATACCAATTTGTGTGCTATCCATGCAAAACGCGTCACATCATGCCCAAGGACATCCAGCTGGCCCATCGTATCCGAGGAGAGCGTGCTATATTAGCTTAGCATATAATCAACAGCCCTTTTCAGGGCTCCAAATTTGATGGATTAGAGTACAGAAAAGTTTTTTACAGGCCGAACTGAAAGGAGCATTTAGCGAAAATCGTGGTTTCGATAATAATTCGTTACCGATAGGTGCCATGGATATGGATTTCTTAATAAAGAATATGAAATACATGACATGATGTAGTGAATATATCCGAAGAAATCACTTTGGTGAAACTGCATTATAAAATTATTTGTGTACGAATGCCGCAATCGATAGTCGACTCTAATTTGCGCTGGGTAATTTCCTCGGAGGACTCGATTCCTCCTTTGAACATTAATAATCTCTTTCTGGCAAAACGATGTGGTATGAATCACATTATTTAAATGATAGAATGAAGAAGTTTTCTGCCAATTTCCTTCAACCTCCAAACGTATCTTTCTCCCGTTTGTCGTTTTCGCGTTCGCTAATCCTTTCTCACAACACCCATTTCTCGTTTGAGAAATTGTTGAGTAAACATTGTTTGCCAGTGCGCGTAGAGCGGAAATTCCTAAAGATTCATTGCACCTATAATAAATTGCCGAAAGACGTGGTCTTACGTTGATCGCACTTGATTGAAAAAATCCAAAACGAAATGTATTTGGTCGCAGCATTATATGAGTAGAAAGCAAATAATCGCTCGAAAATTACTTGATTTTCGCGATGTGAAACATTTTCCGTTTTTTATGCTATGCATCCAATATTGGATACGAAAATTTCCACTGATGGGGAAAAAAATATTCAGAAGCTTTCCTGTTAATTGCGATTGATTGGAAAATAACAAAACCAAATGTATTTGGTTGCAGTGTTATATGGATATAAAACATTAAAATAAACTCTTTCGCATGAATGTATTTTTCAATTCCCAGGGGAACTGGCAGATTATTTTTCAGCAACGATGATAGCAACGAGAATTCCGCGCGTGTATGTGTGTGTGTGTGTGTGTGTGGCGGCTGCTCCGATGTTTCAAGCGGAACCGTGGCATCACTCTCCTCCTGATGGATTCCCTTTTGGCCTTAGGTGCACAAACAGACTCTTGGTGACACCGTTCATCAGCGTTTTCATGATAAACGAAATTAGCTTCACAACAACAGCGACAACATGCTCCAATCGCTGTTCAATCATAACTGAGTGGGTTTACGAGCGGCGCTCGCTTATATACCGATTGGTGATTTCAATAGCCTGTTTTGAAAGCAATTTTAAGACTATTGAAACAAGTTTTTGAATGAAAAAGTAACAAGTATATGTCGCGTAGACATTTTATCTTTCAAATGAAGTGTTTATCATACCATTTCGTTCAGTTGTTTAAGAGCTATTAACGCTCAAAATCTCGGTCTCCAGCGTAACGCTTTCGTTCTCGAAACTTTGGTTTTACACCCCGGTATAGAGATGAAAGACGTAGTCCTACGTCAAAAATTTGAAATAGTTTTTCGTAATATGCGCGCTGACTACAAAGGACACGCCGTTACTGCGAATGTCGATAACCTCGTCGATTTGAAAAGACTAGGTCGAAAATTGGACGCTACCTTCTGGTACAAATACCATAGTACTGAAGAGCAACCTACGCGAAACCGTGCGCAGATTAACGAGATTCAAGACGAACCGAAAAACCATGTGGAATCGGGAAAACCATCACAAAAAACGCGTAGTTTTTACCGAACGCCGCAAATTCATACATCCGGAACCGATAAACCATTACGGAAACAACCGCGCGAATATCAGAAGTACATGAGTTATCAAGAGAACAGGTCCAGTGGGATAGACAAAGGATTGCAGGTGCTGCTGGATAATCACAGACCTCCGCGAGAAGGAATGTGTTGGAATTGTCGCTTGATGGGTCATCATCAAGACGAGTGTGAGCGTCCGCGACACAAATTTTGTAATAATTGCGGGTTTCATAATGTAGATACGGATAGTTGTCCATACTGTGCAAAAAACGCTCAGTAGGCCGCCTGACGAGGCAGGTGGTTCAAGGAACATCCGAAAACCCCCAAAATCGTTTCATATTAGATGAGAAAATTTTCCAACCTGTAAGACCTTCTCAATATATACACACATCCAAAATCGAAATCGACGAACAATTTTTCAACAATTCGAACGATGATCGACCTTTTGCCAAAGTAACTGTGTTCGATATCCCATTGATTGGACTGTTAGACAGTGGTGCTAATCGTACTGTTCTAGGTGCAGATTCAAGACAGATAATTGAATCATGTAAGCTGAAAATTTACGATATTAACATTGAGGTTACTACTGCTAGTGGCCAAGCTTTAGAAGTTTTAGGATATATAAATTTGCCCATAACTTTCGACAGAACCACTAAGATCATTTCCACCTTAGTGATCCCTTCTTTGAAACAAAAGTTAATTTTAGGGGCTGATTTCTGGCGGGAATTTGGTATAATACCAACAATTTCTCCCGGAAAAATAGAAGAACTCGAGTGGGACACAACCAATTTATTTCTGACTGAAGATCAACAGTCGAAATTAGAAGAAGTCAAATCTCTTTTCATACCGACAATTGAAGGCCAGTTGAATGTGACGTCGATGATAATGCATCGCATCGAATTGTCTGAGAAAGATAGAAAGAAACCGCCTGTCCGCATAAATCCATTTCCAACTTCCCCCAAACGGCAGGAGCAGATTAACTGCGAACTTGATAATATGCTCCAATGTGGGATAATTGAACGATCATACAGCGATTGGTCGTTACGTTTAGTACCTGTTGATAAACCTGACGATACTGTTCGGCTCTGTTTAGACGCTAGGAAGCTAAACGAACGTACTATAAGAGATTCATATCCTCTTCCTCATGCAGATCGCATACTTAGCCGACTTGGGCCCAGCCAATTTATCTCCACTATAGACCTTTCTAAAGCCTTCCTTCAAATTCCTTTACATCCAAAATCTCGAAAGTATACGGCATTTTCCGTTCTCGGTCGTGGGTTGTTCCAATTCACTCGAATGCCTTTCGGTCTGGTCAACAGTCCGGCGACACTTTCGAGACTGATGGACAGAGTGTTGGGTGGGAGTGAATTGGAACCCAACGTGTTCATATACTTGGACGACATTATTGTAGCCAGTAAATCATTTGAAGAGCATCAAAGCAAGTGCACCTATCCTTACTAATCCCGATTTCAACAAACCCTTTTCCGTCCACTGTGATGCCAGTGACACAGCAATAGCTGGAGTCTTAACCCAATCCTATGATGGCATCGATAAACCGATCGCATACTTGTCCCAAAAATTGGGAACCACTCAGCAAAGGTATTGTGCCACGGAGAAAGAAGCGCTGGCTGTTCTCAATTCCATAGACAAGTTTCGATGCTACCTCGAGGGTACAAAATTTTGCGTTTACACCGATTCTTCGGCTCTTACGTACATCTTACGAAGCAGCTGGAGAACATCCTCTAGACTGTGCCGTTGGAGTATTGAACTTCAAATACATGATCTTGAAATTAAACATCGACGAGGTGTTGATAATGTCGTGCCCGATGCCCTGTCGCGTGCGGTAGAATCTCTCAGTGCGAATCCTCAAAAATCCGACTGGTACAGTAGTCTTGTCTGTAAAGTTCAAAAGAACCCTGAAAATTTTAAAGATTTTCGATTAGAAAACGGAGTATTGAAAAAGTTTGTTCTTGCCCAAAATCCCCTACTTGATTATCGCTTCGAATGGAAAATATGTGTTCCACCTGATTTAAGACAAGATATTCTGAGAGAAGAGCACGACAACTCTCTTCATTTAGGCTATGAAAAAACTATGTCGAAAATCAAGAAAAAGTACTATTGGCCTCAAATGTCCAAAGATTTCCGAACCCACGTACGACTTTGTTCGATCTGTAAAGAGAGCAAACCGAGCAACCAATCCCAACATCTGTCTTCGTAGCCTAATTGGTTGCGTGTACGCTACTAAGCGGACGATCATGAGCTAATAACTCAGGGCCCCTCAACTGACCATCTTTGTGTGTTATTCTAGCTACTACGTCCACGCAACAATCATCATGTGTCGGTAATCCCAGTCCCTTACCGCTCACATTACGATCTGCTGCATCGGTAATTGGTGCTAATTCTAACACAGCAATGGAAGCCTCATATCAGCAGTCCCGTTGTGAACAGTCCAACTGTGAACATTCGAACAATAGGAATATTCTAACGCCGAAAAAGGCGGCATGTGTTGTGTATCGATAGAAATGGAATATTCTTAGGCCTAAACAGCTACTGTGTTATACATATAAAAAAAACAAATGTTTATCGATAGATAGGAATCTTAAGCCTAAATAATATACAACAATAGTTATCTTAACATAAAAATGTATACGAATAAATTCGGCTCTGTGACAGCTGAATTGCTAAATGAGCCTAATAAACGGATGGGATAAAAAAAAAACAAAAAAAAAACCAAACTCCCGAGATGGGTCGACAGAGAATCACGACCAAGCCTTTCCAAATAATAGGCATTGATTATATTCAATCTTTACCCCGAAGCAAACAAGGTAATACGCACCTTTTCGTTATAATGGATCTATTTTCCAAGTTCTGTCTCATGTTTCCCGTTCGAAAAATTTCAACAACTCAGGTTTGCAAAATCCTTTCCGAAAATTGGTTTCGTCGCTACTCTACCCCCGAGTACATTATCTCGGATAATGCTTCGACATTTTTATCCAAAGAGTTCCAGCGATTTCTGGAACAGTTCCATATTCAGCATTGGGCCAACTCACGTTATCATAGCCAGGCTAACCCTGTTGAGAGGATGAATCGCACAATCAATGCTTGTATTCGAACATATGTTCGGAGCGATCAGAGACTATGGGACACTCGTATCTCGGAAATAGAGCACGCATTGAATAACTCTCCGCATAGTTGCACAGGATTATCTACGTATAGGGTCCTTTTTGGTCACGAAATCATCGACTTAGATGATGAACATCGTATTGATAGGGATGGGAAAATAAGGAGTAAATACACATACCAAACACTTATAATAAAACATATATTCTTCTTGGAATGGTTCTTCTTCTATACAATCTTTTTCTTACATCGTAAGCCTTTGATTCCGGCCTGGGCAGATGCCTGATTTTCTACGTTGATATTTTCATTATTTAATAAAATCTAAAATGTTATGAAAAAATTTCCAACGACTTTGATGTTGTGCACAGATTACGTAACATGAGAGGGAGGGGGTCTTACTTATTGTTACATAGAGACAGGTGGTCAAAAAACCGCATTTGTAGTTTGAGGTAATTTCTTCCCCACGCCTTATAGAGATGAATATATTATTGGAAAATGTATATTAAATATGTCCATGTTGGAAACACGGAGTGTTTACAAATCTTTCGAACGACCTTAAAAGCAAAACGCGTTGCTTCACGTTTGTATCGCTTTAAGCTGAAATGCGATTTCATTTATTATTTAATTCATTATAAATATAATAATATTTACATTTTTTCGTTCCTTTTTTAGTAAATTTCATAAACTTCTCCGTAAATAAAGTACAATATAATTTGGAAATAAATGCTGCTCACTCGACTATCTTGTTTGCTTATGGCGTTTGGTTTGTTTATTCCGGACATACCCTTGACACATCGTTACATATGTCTGTTGAACAGCCCGCTGTTGATGATATGGCTGTTTGATCTGCTCTGGCAACAGTCCACGTGAACATGTTCGCGCCCCTACCCCTCTAAAGTTGTCCAGGTGGTATGTGAACAGCTCCTTAGGGTTGGTGTACAAATTACGTAACGCGAGAAGGGGGTCGAGGTTGCGTTACTTACCGTGTATTAGAAATAGGAATTGCGTTACATAAGGGGGGAGGGTGTTAAAAAATCCGAATTTTTAGCGTTACGTGATTTGTGCATCACGCCTTATATGTGAGCAACATTGTATACGTCTTTCCTCTTACTTTAACGCCATTTTGATAGCTGAATACAAAACGAAAAAAACAGAGATACCATTCCATACGCGCACATTTACAAAATAAGTGGTGTTCAAGTTTTTTAAATTAAATTAGAAAAAATACGCATGAGTTTAGTCGACCAATTTTTGACGGTATCACCCTTTATCTGAAACCACACACAATTACTTTTACAGAACATAAACATTATTATTAAGACACGTTGACCTAGATTTCTCGCTTTGAATAGTCACTCTTGCAACATTTATTAACATATATGTTTATAACATAATTAGTAAAAAGAACATGACGCCTTAGACAACATATTAACAAATTAAACAAATTGAGTGTTAGTACACATTAAACTGCTTGTATTGCTCGAGTTGAGATAATATCCATTATTTGAATTTATGTTTAACCTACAGGTTGCTCCTGTCTGGTGCTGCATCTTGAGTATTCTGAGGTTTATTAATTCCCATAGAATAACGGAACTTACGCCGCCCATCCAAGTAGTACATTCCTTCGTGATATGTTTTGGGCATTATGCTGGGTAACCTTTCGGCAACAGAATATGTATAGTAAAAGCTATTTGTGGTCGTTTGTTGCCCAGTCACCGCATCGTACACATCGACCAGGACAACAATCTCCATGTAATGTAGATCAGTGTAGATAACATGGGCCTGCAAATTCAGCATAGAAGAAACATCAACGGGATGATGAAAACTAATATCACGTGAACATGTTCGTGCCCCTACCCCTCTAAAGTTGTCCAGGTGGTATGTGAACAGCTCCTTAGGCTTGGGTGTACAAATTACGTGACGCGAGAAGGGGGTTGAGGTTGCGTTACTTACCGTGTATTAGAGATAGGAATTGCGTTACATAAGGAGGGAGGGTGTTAAAAAATCCGAATTTTTAGCGTTATGTGATTTGTGCATCACGCCTTATATGTGAGCAACATTGTATACGTCTTTCCTCTTACTTTAACGCCATTTTGATAGCTGAATACAAAACGAAAAAAAAACAGAGATACCGTTCCATACGCGCACAACTACAAAATAAGTGGTGTTCAAGTTTTTTAAATTAAATTAGAAAATATACGCATGAGTTTAGTCGACCAATTTTTGACGGTATCGCCCTTTATCTGAAACCACACACAATTACTTTTATAGAACATAAACATTATTATTAAGACACGTTGACGTAGATTTCTCGCTTTGAATAGTCACTCTTGCAACATTTATTAACATATATGTTTATAACATAATTAGTAAAAAAAACATGACGCCTTAGACAACATATTAACAAATTAAACAATAAATTAAACAAATTGAGTGTTAGTACACATTAAACTGCCTGTATTGCTCGAGTTGAGATAATATCCATTATTTGAATTTATGTTTAGCCTACAGGTTGCTCCTGTCTGGTGCTGCATCTTGAGTATTCTGAGGTTTATCAATTCCCATAGAATAACGGAACTTGCGCCGCCCATCCAAGTAGTACATTGCTTCGTGATATGTTTTGGGCATTATGCTGGGTAACCTTTCGGCAACAGAATATGTATAGTAAAAGCTATTTGTGGTCGTTTGTTGTCCAGTCACCGCATCGTACACATCGGCCAGGACAACAATCTCCATGTAATGTAGATCAGTGTAGATAACATGGGCCTGCATATTCAGCATAGAAGAAACATCAACGGGATGATGAAAACTAATATCACGTGAACATGTTCGTGGTATTTTTTATATATATATATATATATATATATATATATAGAGGTGAGGAACGCTCTACCAGCCTTATCTGGGAAGGGTTAACCCAGACGTCGAGTGGGGATCGCACCCACAAAAACCAAGCCCTCTACTAGTTGCCTTATTCCCCCTGGGACCACATCTAGGCGACTACTTCAGGGGGCGGCTGTGCTCATGCACTCTTCGAGTTTTCAACGCTGACTAACGTTGTCCTTCCCTTTTTCTCAACATTTTTTCTCTCTATTCGCTTTTCATTCCACTGCGCTTATGTCCTCTTCGCAGGCATCCATTTACCCATCGAGACGTGTACCGATTAGGAATTGCCCTCCAACTTGACGCGCAACCCGTCACAGTCACCCTCGCGGGATTTCTCACCTGTCGAGACGTGCACCGATTAGGAAGCGCCCTCCAACTTGACGCGCGCCCCGTCACAGTCACCCTCGCAGGATTTCTCTCCCAGCGGAGCGCCGATTAGGTAGTACCCTCCTACATGACACGCACTCCGTCACAGCTACTTTCGTGGGGTATACACCATTTTGATCATGGTTTCATTCTTCGCGGTGTTTCTCCATCCAGGCCACGATCAGGCGTTGCCAGGCAGGCATTTTTGCTGTTCTCCGCGGCAGTATCCGGTTACCTGTCGAGACGTGCACCGATTAGGAAGCGCCCTCCAACCTGACGCGCGCCCCGTCACAGTCACCCTCGCAGGATTTCTCTCCCAGCGGAGCGCCGATTAGGTAGTGCCCTCCAACATGACGCGCACTCCGTCACAGCTACTCTCGTGGGGTATGCACCATTTTGATCATGGTTTCATCCTTGATGCTCGCTCCTTCGAGCGTTCGCGGTGTTCTTCCATCCAGGCCACGATCAGGCGTTGTCAGGCAGGCATTTTTCAGTCATTCGCGGCAGTATCCGATTACCTGTCGAGACGTGCACCGATTAGGAAGCGCCCTCCAACTTGACGCGCGCCCCGTCACAGTCACCCTCGCAGGATTTCTCTTCCCAGCGGAGCGCCGATTAGGTAGTGCCCTCCAACATGACGCGCACTCCGTCACGGCGGCTCTCGGGGGGGACTATCCGGTACTACAGCCGTCTTGATTGTTCATCTCTTATGGTCAGGCGTTATCCGCATGCTGGTCGGTCCTCCACTTCCGCTGTAGCTTGGACATGATATGTACGATTGCACTGTTTACTGCGTTCCAGGTGCCCTCGTCACGACACATTTCCTCCACGATGTTCCCAGCATGAAGGGTAGGCAGCCCCTCGCGCACTGTGGTGAATCTGGGACATTCGAATACGATGTGTTCCGGTGTTTCCTCCACATTTCCACACTCCGGACAAAGAGGCGATCTTGCGTGTCCGAACCGATGCAGATACTGCCTGAAGCAGCCATGACCAGACAAAAACTGCGTTAGATGGAAATTTACCTCTCCGTGTTTCCTGTTCACCCATCCCATTAGTGTCGGTATGAGCCTGTGCGTCCACCTGCCGTTTTGCGCCGCACTCCACTCTTGCTGCCACCTAGCCATCGACTCCGCCCTCATTAGCTTCCGGATTCCTCTGGTTCCCCTCCTCCTATAGCACTCGCTGTCCTCCGCCAAGATGATGTCTATGGGGACCAACCTGGCTATGACGTAGACCTCTTCGTGTTCCGCTGAGTTTCTAACGCCGCGATCCAGGCTGGACCACCGTAACGTAGTGTCGATGAGGAGACACTAGCCAAGAGGTGCCTCTTGCTGCTGCTTGGGCCAAAGTTGTTGGGCATGATTCGTGTCAGTGCATTGATTGCCTTCGTTGCTTTTTTACAAGCGTAGTCGACGTGACTGTTGAAGTTCAGTCGATCGTCGATCTGCACCCCCAGGTATTTTAGGTCTCGCTTCGAGGTTATCGAGTGCTCTCCAATTGTGATTTCTGCACGTTGCACCGCCCTGCGGTTGCTGACAATCAGCATTTCCGTCTTGTGGTGGGCTATCTGCAGTTTCACACTTTGCATCCACCTTCCGATCATGTCTATCGACTCGGTCGCGAGCATTTCGACCCGTTCCAAAGATTCCCCTGTCGCGAGAATAACGATGTCATCCGCGAAGCCAATGAACTCCACACATCTGGGCAGATTCAGTTTTAGTACACCATCGTACATACTGTTCCAGAGCGATGAGCCCAGGATAGAGCCCTGCGGAACTCCCACCGTAGTTTTAATCTGCGCCTGGCCCGTGTTTGTCTCGTACACCAGCACACGGTTCTCGAAGTAGCTTCTCAGTATTCTACACAGATAGTCTGGGACTTTCATCGTGTGGAGCGCAGTCGCGATGGCCTCCCAGCTGGCACTATTGAACGCGTTCTTAACGTCGATCGTTATCACAGCGCAGTATCGATTTCCTATGAGCTTCTGTTTGGATGCTCTGTTGGCTCTTTCGACCACTATGCGAATGGCATCTACCGTGGATCTCCCTTTCCGAAATCCGAATTGATTATCGGACAGTCCACGAACTCCCTCCGTGCATTCCGTCAGCCTATTAAGGATGATTCTCTCCAAAAGTTTCCCAAGAGTGTCCAACAGGCATATGGGTCTATACGATGCTGGACCACCCGGCGTCTTTCCTGGCTTGGGCAGTAGTACTAGCTGTTGTACCTTCCATCGATCCGGAAAGTAGCATTCGTCTAGACACTTCTGCATGGCTGTCCTGAACATATCAGGGAATGCTAGGACTGCCGCTTTCAAGGCTACGTTGGGGATTCCATCTGGGCCAGGCGCTTTCTTCGTTTTTAGGCGTTTGATAGCTGCAACTAGGTCATCGTTCGTCACATCTCTGCGTTCGATGCTATCCTCATCCTCTCCATATGGCGTGGGTGGCCAGGTCGTTGGGTCGTGCTGCGGAAATAACCCTTCCACGATAATTTTTAATTTTTCGGGACACATTTCGGAAGGTGTCGTTTTGCCCCTGAGCTTCGCCATCACCATTCGGTAAGCATTGCCCCATGGATTGACGTCCACGTCCCGACATAACTCCCTGAAGCAATTAGATTTGCTCCGCCTAATCGCCCGTTTAAGAGTGGATCTAGCCTCTCTGAATTCCACTCTCCGCTCTTCTCTGGTGTCTATGCTTGACCGTTGCAAACGTCTTCTGGCGCTAAGGCAGTTGGCCCGAAGCACGCCAAGTGCCTCGCTCCACCAATAGGCTGGAGGTCGCTTATACCTGGGTTCCCTTTTTCTTGACATTGTTATATCACATGCTGTTGCTAGCGTTTCCGTCAGTTCATCCGCGTTCATGTTCAAGACGTCGCTTTCCACGCGTAGTGCTTCGATGAAAAGGTCCTTGTCAAAGGTTTTTGTCTTCCACCTGCGCGGGCATGTCCTATTTATCCGTACTGCCACGGAGTTTCGTTGGCCAATGGTATAACGGATGGCTTGATGATCACTGTGGGTGTATCCTTCACATACCCTCCACCTCATTTTCGTCATTAACGACGGACTGCAGAAAGTCAAGTCGATGATGGACTCTCGACCCTCTCGGCGGAAGGTACTAGTGGTGCCCTCGTTGCACAGGGTAACATCCAACTTGGCTAGAGCTTCTAGTAAACTAGTCCCTCTCGCTTCCCCACTCTACTGCCCAAGCATTGAAATCCCCTCTTATAACGACTGGTTTTCGTTCGGCGAGCTCCTCGGTGAGGACATCCAGCATATAGTGGAACTGGTCCATCGTCCATCTGGGAGGTGCGTAGCAACTGCAGATATAAATTCCGTTGATCTTTGTGATCACGAAACCTTCGCAAGATCTCGAGACTACCTCCTGAATGGGATATCGGCCCATGACCTGGATGGCGGCCATTCGCACTTTATCCGTCACCCAATTGCCGTTACCGGGGGGAACGCGATACGGCTCCGCGATAATTGCGACATCACATTTTGTTTCTGTTGTTGACTGCCACAACAGTTGCTGTGCGATGTCACAATGGTTGAGATTAATTTGGGTTATCTCCATCACTGTTGGCTTGCCCTCGCCTGTTTGTATACAGGGCAATTAAAGCCTTCCGTCATATGGTCATTACTGTCCTCTTTTTCGCAGAGCATACACCTTGGTTTTCCCTTGCAGTCGCTGGCAAAGTGTCCCTCTATTCCGCATTTCCTGCACAATTTGGATCTATCTGGCCCCAAGCAGCCTTTCGCCAGGTGGCCGAAGTTTAAACACTTGAAACATCGCTTCAGTTGCTTGGGAACAGGCGGAATGATTCTAAAACGACCCACAGCCCAGCAGACGTTTATACTCTCTAACTTCAACAACTTGTTCGCTGCGTCCGTTGAGAGACGAATCGTTGCGGTCTGCGTCCCGCGATACGCCTTTCGTAGTCGGATTTTCATCGGAACTTTGCCCAGGATGTTTTCCTCCTCCAACTTCTGACGTAGGTCTATCTCGGTGGTGAACAGACTGAGGTTCCTGCATTCTATCGATGCCTCGGAGGATAAGGCCCTTACGTTCGCTCCATCGCCGAGAACCCTTTCTACAAGATCCTTGAATGCTGAGCTCCTGATTTCTGGGTCTCTCTTCAGCTCGAACAGCATTTCGCCGTTCTGGGTGCGCCTGGACTTCACCACGCTCTCCTCCAGTCTCTTGAGGCCAGGGTCCTCTCGCATTTTTTTAAAGAGATCAGCGTATGATACGTTGCCCTTCGCATCGCCTTTGTCTCTCGCCCGCCGAGGATTAGGCTTCTTGTCTTTTGGCCCCTGCCACTTTTCATTCTCTTTCTTATTTTTTTCCACTATTTTCACTTTTCTCTCCCTCTCTTTTTCTTCGTTCCTTTGTTTTTTTTCGTAACCGTGCTCCAGTCGTTTCTCTTGCTATCGGTGCTGATCTGGTCATCGCTGTCACCCAGCTCTTCGCTGTCGCCCTGGGCGGCACTATCGTCTTGATCATCGTTGTCGTGATCGTCCTTGCGTTTTTTGAGCATTTCTTTTTCTGCTGGTGAATCCTTTTTTCCGAACGGTTTCGACGAATCTTTGGCGTCACCTGTCCAGCTGCAGCTCTTTGCAACGCTTCTGCGAGTGCCTTCGTCCTTTCGACGAGTCCATCGTGCTCCTTCAAAGCTCGTCCCAAGAGAGATCTTATACCCGACATCCTGGTCTTGATCTCCTTATGCACGTTGGGTTTGTCCTGCACGAAGGTGTCGAGTTCTTTGACCCTCAACATGATCGTGCTCAGGATGCTATCTCCAGTCAGCCCTCCTTCCTGGGTTAAACTACCGCTGGACTTTGGCAGGAACAGGGGATTGATCCCCCGACTTTGCTGGGTCTCAGGTATTCCTCCATTACTGCCGCTAGAGCCTGGTGTTTCGACCTGTTTGAGTATTGGCGATCGCAGAAGCTTTTTACTACGAATGAACGCGTTGGCTTGGTCACCTGTATCCATCATACTCTCTCTTCGTTCTTCGTTGGTTTTGTAGGTTGTCTCCATTTTGGTTGGGTCCCAACTTCGGGCCGCTATCTCCGCTCGTTGTACATAGTCGCCTTTTTGTGATCTCATGGTTATCTATGCAAGCAGTGAGGCCATGCAGGGGTTGACACGGTCCTTCATGGGGACCGTGTTCAGAGCCGGATCAGCGCAAGTCAGGAATGTGACAACTGGTGCCTAGTACCTAGTGCCAAGGCCTAGACGAGCATCGAACGTACCCGAAGACTTGCCAAGTTGTTACCGGGACGGGGGCAACCGTACTATTAACCCACACGCCATTTCAGGTAGGTGTCACCCTTCCTTACTCAGGGAGCAGAATAGCACGACTGTCGGCTTTTAGCATCGCATGTTATCCGTTTTCGTGTCTTGTCCGTTTTCCATGTCATACCAGTATGTAGTAATCAGGATCTTACTGGCGTCGATCCTGATGTGCTCGGCACTCCTCTCGTTGCTCCTGTACACGGTATTTCCACGGTGCATTCTCCATAGGCTTTACCGCGCCCTTACTCGCGTTGTCACCCGATTAGTCGCCTTCTACGACAGGGACAGGGACGTAGACCCGAAGTGCTATTCTAGGCTAGGTGGTATGTGAACAGCTCCTTAGGCTTGGGTGTACAAATTACGTAACGCGAGAAGGGGGTTGAGGTTGCGTTACTTACCGTGTATTAGAGATAGGAATTGCGTTACATAAGGAGGGAGGGTGTTAAAAAATCCAAATTTTTAGCGTTACGTGATTTGTGCATCACGCCTTATATGTGAGCAACATTGTATACGTCTTTCCTCTTACTTTAACGCCATTTTGATAGCTGAATGCAAAACGAAAAAAAACAGAGTTACCGTTCCATACGCGCACAACTACAAAATAAGTGGTGTTCAAGTTTTTTAAATTAAATTAGAAAATATACGCATGAGTTTAGTCGACCAATTTTTGACGGTATCACCCTTTATCTGAAACCACACACAATTACTTTTACAGAACATAAACATTATTATTAAGACACGTTGACCTAGATTTCTCGCTTTGAATAGTCACTCTTGCAACATTTATTAACATATATGTTTATAACATAATTAGTAAAAAAAACATGACGCCTTAGACAACATATTAACAAATTAAACAATAAATTAAACAAATTGAGTGTTAGTACACATTAAACTGCCTGTATTGCTCGAGTTGAGATAATATCCATTATTTGAATTTATGTTTAGCCTACAGGTTGCTCCTGTCTGGTGCTGCATCTTGAGTATTCTGTGGTTTATCAATTCCCATAGAATAACGGAACTTGCGCCGCCCATCCAAGTAGTACATTGCTTCGTGATATGTTTTGGGCATTATGCTGGGTAACCTTTCGGCAACAGAATATGTATAGTAAAAGCTATTTGTGGTCGTTTGTTGCCCAGTCACCGCATCGTACACATCGGCCAGGACAACAATCTCCATGTAATGTAGATCAGTGTAGATAACATGGGCCTGCATATTCAGCATAGAAGAAACATCAACGGGATGATGAAAACTAATATCAGAAATGTGTTCCAACTTTGGCCGACGTTTAGCAAAATTGTATGCCAAAGCCCAGCTGAGTTCCAACGCGTTACGCATCAAAAAGCCACCGAACACTTTGTTGTGTGCATTACGATCCTCTGGATGAGAGAATACTATGTTTGCCATTGTTGCATCTTCCATCCAAATATAGCCTGGCGGCAAAATACGTTTGTTGAAAGCCCGACTCTTTGTGTCGATGGATTTCACGAACAGATCATGTACCAAACCTTGCTCGAAATCATTCGGTTCTGTCTTGAGAAGATCTTCCTTTTGTGACTGAATTCTCCTTCTTTTGCGAGCTTGAATCAGAAAAAAAAAGTTTAGTTTATATCAATAAGGCCATTAAGTTGTAACTCACATTCGCCTCCATCGAATATTAGTTTTTCTTCTTCGTTCGCCGGAACAAGAGGATTGATAAGAGCCGCTTTTGTGTTGGTGGCATCTCTAGCTGCCATCAGGAACAGAGCCCGGGTCAGTTTTCGCCATTGTCCGTGTAATTTCTGTTCCATCCAAACCACAATTTCCACCGAAGTTCGTCCTACCCAACTTACGTGTCCCGACAGACGAATGTCCGCTTCGTGCGTCGGCACCAAATCGCTAAAATCCACTTTATCCACCAGAACCGTAACGAATGTGTATGGTAGAGCAGCTCCTTCGGGAAGATCGGGCACTAGCACATGTTTGTGAACAACCCATACTAAAATGAATTATGAAATTCTGCGTTGATGTCAGATCTAAAATTTGTATTCTAGAACATTGTTACCATACCAGCAAACATATCCATGTCCTCCATCAGACGACCCAATCGAATATTACCCATGAAGCCAACGTATTTATCCTTTAATATTTTATCTTCCGTTAGCGGAATTATAGCGGAAGTGAAAGAATCCTGCATCGATCTTGGCGGTAACTGATCCATTGATGTTGGTGCATACTTAGCCAGATGTTCGCGAGTACTCACAAACGGTGTATATCCTACCTCTATTCCCAACTTTTTAATGATTATCTGTTTGACTGGAAAATGCAAAAAAAATGTATGAATTAAACTGTAATTTTATGCCAACATGATGTCATGGCATTCACTGACGCTATAAATTCCAACGCAGCGAAACCATTCAAAGCGATGAAATACATGTTCAAAAAAACGGAATATAACTAGTTAACTGATTTAAGATATTCTTATCCCATGACACTCCTCTGTTAGGGGCAATTCTTCGCAGAGAATTGCGAATTTGAACGAAATCATGAATTCCTATTTCATTCACTTACCATCATTCATTGTTCCAGCAGTGCATTCCAGATCACAATTTCCCTTTAAATTGCTGATGCTAGTCATTTTACAACTATCGAAACACAACAATGAATCACGTTGAAAAATGTTTGTTATCAAAACGAATTACCTGTGTCCATATAAATTAACTTTATTACTACGGTTGATAAGAAATAAATTCGTGGTGGGGATATTGTACGTATTATTCGTGCTTAACTGCTTCGCAACAGAACATCCCAACGAACAGAGTTGTTTTCGCAGGAACAACATTTTGTTTTTAAAGTGATTTAAGTAAAAAGCTCGAACGACTATCGCAGCTTACTCAGACGATTATGGTCTTGAAGTTATGAAGAATGATGATCCATACACGGATTTCACAGAGTGTCGACGGGCAGGGAAAACTGAAGAAGATGAATGGATTGTGGAACCTTTTTCCCCATAAACGTTGCAATAAACAAAACTCCAAGGTGCCTAGAAGTATATCCTAAGGTGGGCCAGCTTGCTAAAACCCTTCTTCAGCCATCTTGGAAGTCTACTGAGTTTTGTTTGTAAACGAAACACAATACGCGACGGCGCCAGTGGTTGTATGGTTAGCGTAACAGCCTCACAATCCGATCGGCCTGGGTTCAATCCCAGCTGGCGTCGTTGGGATTTTCTGAGGCGAAAAATCTCTGGTTACGTCTTCCTTCGGAGCGGAAGTAAAAGAAGTTGGCCCGGCTCATGAGTTGTTGAGTCTGATAGGTAGGAACAGGTGGAGTCGCCTCCCTGATGTCGGTGATTGGCACTAAAGTGGCGGAAATAGGCCGACGAAAAATAAGCGAAGATAAAAATAAAAAAAAAAAAAAAAAAAAGAAACACAATACGCTAGTGCCGAAGCCCGAGATGAAGAATAGAAGGTGGGAAGATTCACGGGTTTTGGTTGTGTTGAACTTTGATTGTGTTAGTAGCCAGGAAGATAGGCAGTTCACATATCAGGCATACCAGTCAGTTACTGAAATGGTACAAAATTGAATGTGTCAACGAATAACGTTGAAGGAGGATATACAGAAGCTAATTGCAGATTTCCAAATCATATTTTTCGCATGATGAAAAAAAAACAGAACATATCACGAACTGGAATGTTTTTTTTATTTCAGAAATAGTATTCTAATGTCTACTATGTTTGGATTCTAGAGCAACTCCATGGAAGTTTGACTTTCGTCAGCCATTTTATTTACTTTTTTCACAATTAGGGTGCTGAAAACTTCAGTCGTCTAAAACTGAGACGCAAACGGAAAACTTTTCGTCTCAATTTAAGTCATACGGAGTCAATTAAATTTATTTTTCAAGTTCATTTTACATGAAAAAACTTGCAACCTTTTTTTCCCATGCACTGTCAAATGTTTATCCTTCAAAGGAGCAAAAGATTGTGTGACTCTGACTTCGTTCGTTTACGTTTTTGGTCGACGTAACGAGAATTTAAATTGAAATGAAATTGAGTTTAGAACACTTCAACAATACTGAAATTTTATTTTCTGTTGAAATGTCGGGCCCTTATGATTTTGAACGCTAGCATTGAATTAGGAAAAAAAACTAATTTCATTTGCTTATTTTTACTTTTAATAAAAACACTTTTCCTATGTAGTGGACTATTATAAGAAAAGTAACAACATAAACAAAATCTGTGACGTCACAGTTTTAAAAAATCTTCCCACCTTTCATTTTGCATCTCGGCCGAAGCCAGGCCCCGGCCAAGAGGATATGATCCGCGAGTCAAGATGTGTAGCAAATTTAGCTGTCATTGCCAAACTATCAAACTTCTCGGTGAGCTCAAGGCAGATCTACGTAACAAGGTGCGCCCATTCGCTAATCATATTTAACTCGAAACAATCGTCAAATTCGGGAAAATTTAAAGAAGGCAGTTTTGCAATCTTAAAATTTGGATGGAGATTCTTAAGTTATTCAATTACTTAAAACGCGACGCTCTCTTAACCAAGTGGCTACCATTATTATATAAAATCATCATCAGACAATATTTCAGTTCAATATTACGTAATACTGTATTGCATAAAATACATATTCGAAATAGAAAAGTAAATTTTCATTCATTATTTTTTATTTTAGAAGTGTGTTAATGTCATCCTGTGAATTCATGGCTGTACACTGGAGAAAAACTTTAGGAAGTGCAGCTACCAAATCTTTAGTAGTCGAAACATTTGTAAAATGTACAATTTTGTTGTAAATATTACAAAAACTTTGTTAAACTGATGTCAGATGCAATGTATAACCTTGAGTATTTTCATTTCTGGCAACTGTGTGTATGAAACCGCCATTTCTCTAATGAAAGCGAAGCGATACGGAGGTAAACATTTGGTTGTATTATGATTCATTTTACCTAAATATTTTTCTTTTTCAGCTTAAAATCGTAGAAATCCATAGCAACGGTTTCACGCAGCCGTAAGTGTTTAGATACACCAGAGGCCAAAAACGGCGGATGTAGCCGTGCACAATTTATTGATGATTCGATTATTGTTTGATTTTTCCCCTTATTCTATTATCCACAATGGATCGCCTCTCGATCGATTCGTTGTTCCAGGAAACGATGGATATCAGTTGGGCCAATCGTGCCGTCAGCAGCGAGGAAACCAACAACAACCGTTTTACACTGAGCAATCAACAGCTACCGATTCGGACAACATCGACTCGGATGGAAGCAGCAGCAACAGCGCAAATTGTCGGTGTTATTCCATATACTGTCTGCAGCAAAAACTCCACTAGCTGATGAACGATATGCTATGGCGAAAGTATCACAATTTCAAACACATCGTCATCGTTAAAGAAAAAGTACTACCAAATTTGATCCACAATGATCAATCCGCATGTGACTGAACTGAATGATTTTTTCACTATGCAGCTTCCATTGGGATTTCCAGTAAAAATAGGTGAATGCTCAATTATTTTTAAAATATTTGGCACTATGTTACGCAATTCGTTCTATGTTATAGAAATATGTTGAACGCGGTATTTCTATAACATTGAACGCGGTCATCATATTTGGCAACTTATTCGAATAAGAGACACCGTGACCAGTGTGAGCCACATGAAAGAAAGCGAAGAGCGTACGACATGCATTATCGAGGTTTACTGTTTCGATGTCCCGTTCGAGTACGTACGACGTGGTGTCGATTTCCGGCATCAAATCATCTTCGAAGATGAGAACGAATTGATGCAATTTGCGATCCAGCAAAATTTCGGACACTCGCAAAATTTCGGACACTAAAAAGCACATATTTGAGTACTGTGATACCCAACTAAAAGCATGCAGGAAAAGCTTTTCAAAATTTTATAAAAATAAGAATAGAATAAGAATATTAATAAAAATAAAAATATTTTAAATAAAAATTATATTGAACCAAAGGAGGGCCAACAAATTAGCCATTACTAAAGCCGAAATTGAGCCAACATTGGACTTACAAACCATAGTTTTGTTTGACATTTGTGTCTACCAATTTTTTTTCGTAGGATGTACCAATGATTAGTAGGGTAGAAAATGACTAGAGAATTGGTAATGTTTACCAAAAAAATGGTCATATATACTAAATTTTCCTCTCATTGTAGAGTGGTTTTCACATTTTGACCCACCTGGCACTATGTTAAGCGCCTTGATTTACACCAGCTTGAGAGTTTGGCAGTTCTCACCGTGATCAGTCTGTCTTTTTCACGCTACAAGCAAATAATTCCCCTTCTGCTTTCTTCCGTACTGTTATCATGTATGTACCGCTCACCTAACCAACATAGTGACAAAACGGCCTCACCTTAGGATATACTTCTAGGTGCCTTGCAAAACTCATTGCTCACTAACATTATAAATTTACTATTAATAGTAGATGATTAAATCCCTACTCGCACCCAGCGTAACTGAAATAATGGTAACGTAACGCCATATCGAGTGTAACGCTTAAAAACCTTGGAACCGCAGCTGAGTAAATCTGTATCTTAATCTGTGATTTCGGTCACTATTTCCGAAATGAATATATGTGAAATTCTATGAAAGACGAATTCTGGTCGTTTTTTCTTGATCGCTTTGTGTAATCTATTCAGTTATGAACGGTTCAGAGCTCGGAATTCATCATTAGGTTATGTGATAACCTAACGAATTACTTTCAATCATACATGTGAATTCAATCCTGGATTTAAAGTTGTTTGTGGTGGTTCATCACGGTTATGACATGATTTTTTGCGGACGATATTTATCCATTTTTTTAAAACTAGTCTTATTTTATATTTGATGTTTATTTCATGTTAAAAACCTTTTTTAGAAAAAAAAAACATGTTCTTTTTTTTTGTTAATGGAGACTAGAAATCTTTCAGTTCATCCGTCTCCGCAAATCAAATATTCAATAAATGATGTAGGCAAAAGTTCAAAAGTTTCTCAGATGTACTTTGTCCGGCTGCAGTATCTCAACTTAACTGTTGTTGACTGCATAATAGAAAACTATTCCGTCATCGTTTGGAGAATTTTCAGATGACGCGTTACATTTCATATATTGGCTAATACTACACCAGCGCATTGAAAATATGTTTTATCAACAAATTCTCAGCAACCATTCTGAATTGAATATATTGATGACTTCGACTTCGCTCGTGAGGTAAAATTATACTAGACAATTCTCGACTCAGGCAGTGCATCTTTCATTCCATGCAACACAAACTGCTTTACTTTCGGGGCCTGCAACATTGAAATCGTTTAATTCTGATTATAATCTTAAATCTGATAACCTTTTTTGAAAAAAAAAGTTACAGGAGGGTTGTGTCCGAGACACGACCGCATAGTTGACGCAGGATTCCGTTAGGCTATCTGTTGATTTTGGATATATTTGAAGAATTACATCGTTAAATTCTTTAATAATGATTTGGTGGCCCTGAAAATGGCCGTTTTGTTTGGTTGTTGGGTATTGTTTGTTCACTCCACCCGTGTTTATCGATTGATGATAACAGAAAGATGGTAAACAGTCGTTGGATGGTGCGTATCAGATAAAAATTACCGAAGTGGAACGAGATATGATGAAAACCACCCTCTGTGATCCTAGACGAGATGCCTCCTATGTTATGTATGGATGAAATAAAGAAAAAAAACTCATCAATGTTGATAAAAAAAGATAATAACCAATACCGGACACAACTATCAATTTTTCTCGTCAGTAGAAAAACTAGCAATTTTTCTCGTCAGTCATTTTACTTTAATATAAAAAAACATATTTGAAATGGGAAAGGTAGTTTTCTTTTATAACTTTAACTTTCTGAGTGTTTATTCAACCCAATGCGAATTTCAACTGGACTAGCAGCATTTAATACTATATGTAGAGCATATGTGAAATCACTTTTTCTAATATTTCTTCACTTTTCCAATTTTTCTCGCCGTATAAACTTTCCCTGGGTGAAAATAAACACAACAAAACAGACAGCTTAAACCAAACGACCCGTTCTCGAGCGGGAACACTTCTTCTTGAACGGCGTTAACGCTCTCTGTGGAACTTTTGCCGTCTCAACGTATGCATTAACTAGCGTCATTTATTAATACTTAGTTGAGATTTCTTAAGCCAAATAACACGCCGATGGCAAGCTCTAGAATACGGGTGACCACAGTTCAAGCCGAAGAAAATTTCTTTGACGAAAAATCCTCCGGCCAGAACGGGAATCGAACCCGAACACCCGGCATGATAATGTGAGACGCTAATCAGTCGGCCACGGGTGCACCCTCGAGCGGGAACACACCTTGGTTTTTATTTATGAAAATTGAAATAAATCGTTTCATATAATTTCATATTTAAATTTTGCACTATACACGATCGGTCATTGATATGAAATTTTACGAAGCAACCAACATTTAAGTTCCAAATTTAAATTTTATTTGCTAGAATTAATCGTATCACTCACCTTACTTGCAATCAGGGCCTGACAATTTCACTTCAATTAGCACATCGTCACTCAATAATGTGTCTATCGCTTCTCAGAACAGAACCAGAACCATGCAGGCTATAAATATATCTATTCTCTTTTCACGCACAATAAGAAAAATATCTCGTCTCTTTCGTACATATTCCTTTCATTTCACGTTGATTCCTTTCATTCTGCAAACAAAAGCGACGTTAGAAATCGTCACTTAGAAATTAATTTGAAGCATCCATGTATTCTGGCAGTTTGTATAGAAATTAATGTTTCCTTGTTGCATTCGAAACTTATTCACTGAAACTAATGAAAACGGTGCAGTGAGTGTTGTGTAGTATGCCTGCAGGAGTAATTATTTACCGGCGCTAGTTGTCAGTGTGAAATTAGTGATGAAACGGATAGTGGTTTGGTCGGATACTGGATACCGATCAGCTTCGAGTCCGGATAGCCGAGTATTCGACAGCCCGATGTTTGTGTTTGTGCTTGTTTGTGTGCGTGCACGTGTATTTGTGTGGGTGTTTGTGTATGTTCGCGCGTTTTTTAGGTGTTTGTGAGCGTGTGTGCGCGTGCATTTGGGCGTGTTTTTTTTTGCTTGCATGCAGGTGTGCGCTTTTATTATGCGCGGGCATGTGCAGGCGTGTTTGCGCGCATTTGTGCGTGTTTGTGTGCGCGTGTGTACGTGCGATTACGCGTGTTTTATTCTTGCATGTGTGCAGGTGTGCGCGTTTTTTTTGTGCATGGGCATGTGTGGGTGTGTGTGCGTACGCGTGCACGTATTTGTGTGCGTGTGTGCACGTGCGTGCTCGATTCTTTCCGCGCGTGCGTCTGGGCGTGTGCAGGTTTGTGCGCGTGTATGTGCGTTTGTGCGCACCTGTGCGTCCATTTGTATGTTTGTGTGCGCTCGCGTTTTTGTGCACATGTTTGTGCATGTTTACGCGTGTGTGTGCGTGTTTGTGCACCCAATGGTATGTGCGTGCGCGTGCTTCCGGCGTTGTGCATGCGTTTGTGCGTGCGCTCACAATTCTGCGTGGGCACGCTGAAAGCGCAGACCTAGTCGAAAATCGCGTAATTTCGAGCAAATCGTGTAAAAAAAATCGCGTAATTTCAAGCAAATCGCATAAAAAAATCGCGTAATTTTGAGCGAATAGCGTAAAAAATATCATGCAAAAAACACATAAAAAAGAATCCAGCGTACTTGCAAATAACATGCTTCTTCGTAACATGGAATACATGTTTGATACAGGAAATATAATAAAATGAAGACAGCTCAAATCGGACTATTCTTTTCACCCTTAGAGAGGGTGAAAAACTTGAGAAAGGAATAGTCCGATCTGTGCCGTCTTTCATTTTATTATATTTTCTGTAACAAACATGTATTCCAAATAACAGATAAACATGTTATTTACAAGTGATTGAAGAATTTTGAACACGGTCCGCGACGATCCATTTTGGTAAAATAAAACTTACGTTTGAAAGCAGCAAGCATCCTCTAACATGCGAAATGAAAATAAATATAACCCGTTCAAGCAGTTTTAATCGTCAGTGAAAGCTTCTGCTTTTATACTTGTAAGAGAACGAAAGAGGAAAGGAACGAAACAAAAGAATCAATCAATCAATGTTACTGTATGCGTAGAGAATATTTCGTTTCCACTTCACCCCGATACACTGAAATTAATCCACCGAAAATGACTGTAGTGGAAGTGAGAGTTGTATGAATAAAATTCAATCACATTTATTAGCTTCGAAAATAACTAGCCCTGCTTGCAATATAAAAATGCCCCCGACTTACATATATTTGCAATGCCGATTTCCCCCGGGCACCTTGTTTTTGATGTCGCTGTTAGGAAACACATCTCGGTACGAACAAAAATTCCCCCTACTTTCATGTATTCGCAATGTCGGTTTCTCCCGTGCAGCTTGGTTTTGATGTCTCTCTAAGGGACCCGTCGCATGTGTCGTCAATTTCGACCAATCAGAAGTAGGTATTTCCGTTAGGATAGGGGTTGAGTTTTGACGTAGGACTACGTCTTTCATTTCTATACCGGGGTGTAAAACCAAAGTTTCGAGAACGAAAGCGTTACGCCGGAGACCGAGATTTTGAGCGTTAATAGCTCTTAAACAACTGAACGAAATGGTATGATAAACACTTCATTTGAAAGATAAAATGTCTACGCGTCATATACTTGTTACTTTTTCATCCAAAAACTTGTTTCAATAGTCTTAAAATTGCTTTCAAAACAGGCTATTGAAATCACCAATCGGTATATAAGCGAGCGCCGCTCGTAAACCCACTCAGTTATGATTGAACAGCGATTGGAGCATGTTGTCGCTGTTGTTGTGAAGCTAATTTCGTTTATCATGAAAGCGCTGATGAACGGTGTCACCAAGAGCCTGTTTGTGCACCTAAGGCCAAAAAGGAATCCATCAGGAGGAGAGTGATGCCACGGTTCCGCTTGAAACATCGGAGCAGCCGCCACACACACACACATACACGCGCGGAATTCTCGTTGCTGAAAAATAATCTGCCAGTTCCCCTGGGAATTGAAAAATACATTCATGCGAAATAGTTTATTTTAATGTTTTCTATCCATATAACACTGCAACCAAATACATTTGGTTTTGTTATTTTTCAATCAATCGCAATTAACAGGAAAGCTTCTGAATATTTTTTTCCCCATCAGTGGAAATTTTCGTATCCAATGTTGGATGCATAACATGAAAAACGGAAAATGTTTTACATCGCGAAAATCAAGTCATTTTCGAGCGATTATTTGCTTTCTACTCATATAATGCTGCGACCAAATACATTTCGTTTTGGATTTTTTCAATCAAGTGCGATCAACGTAAGACCACGTCTCTCGGCAATTTATTAGAGGTGCAATGAATATTTAGGAATTCCCGCTCTACGCGCACTGGCAAACAATGTTTACTCAACAATTTCTCAAACTAGAAATGGGTGTTGTGAGAAAGGATTAGCGAACGCGAAAACGACAAACGGGAGAAAGATACGTTTGGAGGTTGAAGGAAATTGGCAGAAAACTTCTTCATTCTATCATTCAAATAATGTGATTCATACCACATCGTTTTGCCAGAAAGAGATTATTAATGCTCAAAGGAGGAATCGAGTCCTCCGAGGAAATTACCCAGCGCAAATTAGAGTCGACTATCGATTGCGGCATTCGTACAAAAATAATTTTATAATGCAGTTTCACCAAAGTGATTTCTTCGGATATATTCACTACATCATGTCATGTACTTCATATTCTTCATTAAGAAATCCATATCCATGGCACCTATCGGTAACGAATTATTATCGAAACCACGATTTTCGCTAAATGCTCCTTTCAGTTCGGCCTGTAAAAAACTTTTCTAAACTCTAATCCATCAAATTTGGAGCCCTGAAAAGGGCCGTTGATTATATGCTAAGCTAATATAGCAAGCTCTCCTCGGATACGATGGGCCAGCTGGATGTCCTTGGGCATGATGTGACGCGTTTTGCATGGATAGCACACAAATTGGTATCTTCGAATAAGCCTCCTGCAGCGTCATAACCGCGGAACTTTGGAAGCGCAAGTCGGTTTTGAAGTCCTGAGCAATTCCACGAACCAAATGCTGCAAAGGTAGCTTGCGGATCAGTAATTCGGTCGACTTCTGATAGCGACGAATTTCATGCGAAGTTCCCGGTCGATAGCGATGTGGCTTCTTCATGCTTCCTGCGGCTGATTCGCTTATCCGAGCTGCTTTCGTGGTGCCTTACCACCGAAAGACTAACGAGCTGTCTGCGAAAGACTAACGAGCTCGAGTCCTCACGGTGCGAGAGTAGAGTAAGAAATGAACGAAAGCAAAGGAAGCGTCATTTTATAAACCATAAAAGTATAGAATCTAAATCCCACCCTTATTATATTCGTGAGTATACAGTAAGCTTATACAATAAAGAGGGTGGGGTTTACATTCGATTCCTTTATGTTTTATAAAACGACACTTCCCTTGCTTTCGTTCATTTCTTACTCTACTCTCGCACCGTGAGGACTCGTTTCATCGGGACTAAGCAGACAGTTCGTTAGTCTTTCGGTGGTAAGGCACCACGAAAGCAGCTCGGATAAGCGAATCAGCCGCAGGAAGCATGAAGAAGCCACATCGCTATCGACCGGGAAATTCGCATGAAATTCGTCGCTATCAGAAGTCGACCGAATTGCTGATCCGCAAGCTACCTTTGCAGCATTTGGTTCGTGGAATTGCTCAGGACTTCAAAACCGACTTGCGCTTCCAAAGTTCCGCGGTTATGACGCTGCAGGAGGCTTATTCGAAGATACCAATTTGTGTGCTATCCATGCAAAACGCGTCACATCATGCCCAAGGACATCCAGCTGGCCCATCGTATCCGAGGAGAGCGTGCTATATTAGCTTAGCATATAATCAACAGCCCTTTTCAGGGCTCCAAATTTGATGGATTAGAGTTCAGAAAAGTTTTTTACAGGCCGAACTGAAAGGAGCATTTAGCGAAAATCGTGGTGTCGATGATAATTCGATACCGATAGGTGCCATGGATATGGATTTCATAATGAAAAATATGAAATATATGACATGATGTAGTGAATATATCCCCATATCGAAGAAATCACTTTGATGAAACTGTTTACCGTTTGTCGTTTTTAATTGTTGGGAAAGGGCATTATTTCTGCTGACTAAATTCCAAGAAAAAATCCATTCCTTCTTTAAGCGTGATTCATTCTGCTTCGGATCAACGGAACAGTATGATAATCATTTCATACAAAAGATAAAATGTCCAAGAGTTATTGCTATTGCTATTTATTGAGTCGACAAATTGTTTCAATAGCTTAATGATAGCTTCGAAAACAGGTTATTGAAATCATTCGTATCCGTATGTAGCTCGCCCACTTGGAAACCCATTAATCTTATTGGAATGTGAGATGGGGAAGCTCATACTTACGTCTATGCATTATGCTGTAAACTACAGACTTTTTTTCTCCGTACTGATTAAGAAGCCGACCGAACTATCGGTCGACAAGTCAGTCTGCAGTCGGCGAGGGCTCTTAATTTCGTTTTTGCAGGCCGAACCGAAAAAATTTCAGTCGAGTTAACTCTTTTTTACAGTAATGCTTTTGAATCCGGACACTTTGCATTACATTCAATATCATACCACAGCCATAACATTTTTTTCATGTTGAATTTATGCGATTAATAGTTGCTAATATAGTTACTGATAGTTTCTTGATAGTTACTAATCAATCGCATTAATTCAACATGCAGAAAATGTTGTGGCTGCGGTATGGTATTAAATGTAACGCAAAGTGTCCGGATTCAAATACATTACTGTATACTTACTTCGATGTTATTCGTTTCTCTCTCAGGGTAAGCAACGAAGGGTGGGGTTTAGATTCTATACTTTTATGGTTTATAAAATGACGCTTCCTTTGCTTTCATTCATTTCTTACTCTACTCTCGCACCGTGACGACTCGTTTGTTTGGGACCAAGCAGATAGCTAGTTAGTCTTTCAGTGGTAAGGCACACGAAAGCAGCTCGGATAAGCGCACCAGCCGCAGGATAGGTGAAGAAGCCACATCGCTATCGACCGGGAACTTTGCGTGAAATTCATCGCTATCGGAAGTCGACCGAATTGCTGATCCGCAAGCTACCTTTGCAGCTTTTGGATCGTGGAATTGCTCAGAACTTCAAAACAGACTTGCGCTTCCAAAGTTCCGCGGTTATGACGCTGCAGGAGGCTTATTCGAAGATACAAATTTGTGTGCTATCCACGCAAAACGCGTCACATCATGCCCAAGAACATTCAGCTGGCCCATCGAATCCAAGGAAAGGGTGCTATATTAGCTTAGCATATAATCAACGGCCCTTTTCAGGGCTCCAAGTTTGATGGATTAGAGTTTAGAAAAGTTTTTTACAGGCCAAACTAAAACGAGAATTTTCGTTTGGATGCCATACAGCATCGAGAAAATTCCGGAAAGATCTAATCGTTGCTGAAAAATAATCTGCCAGTTCCCTGGGAATTGAAGAATACATCCATGCGAAAGAGTTTATTTTAATGTTTTCAAATTATATGGCGAACACAGCGACCAAATACATTTGATTTCGTAATTTTTCAATCAAGTGTAATTAGCTGGAAAGCTTCTGAAGATTATTCTTTCCCATCAGTAGGATATTTTCGTATCCAATATTGGATGCATAACATGAAAAACGGAAAATGTTTCGTATCGCGAAAATTATATAATTTTCAATCGATTATTGCTCAGTCGCCGAAATTTTCATACTCAGAGAGTTCATTCTCCTCTAGTTTGCCTTCCAAATTGCCATCGTAAACCACACCTTCTCTCGATTCAATCACGCACGAAAAGCATACTGAAATGATATTCAACATCGTTACTGAACGAGCTGAACGGCGAGGGATCGAGGGATTCATTACCTGGCCTGACCTGACCTGAAATGCAATCAGTTTGTTTTAACTGTAAGGGAGCGCAGAAAAGCCGATGCTGATACTCTCGTGACCAAGAGAGTATCAGCATCGAAATACGGTTCCTCGGGAAGACATAGAAGCAGCCGCCACACCCACACACATACACGCGCGCAACTCTTTTCATTTGCTGGTTATCGAGAGGAAACCTGGAAAGAAATGATCGTTGCTGAAAAATAATCTGCCAGTTCCCCTTGGAATTGAAAATTACATTCAAGCGAGTTTATTTTAATGTTTTCTATCCATATAATACTGCGACCACATACATTTGGTTTTGTGATTTGTCAATCAAGTGCAGTTAGCAGGAAAGCTTCTGAAGATTATTCTTCAGAACAAGGTTTTTTGTATCCAATATTGGATGCATAAAACCTTGAGTCTCCAACGTAACACTCTCGTTTTTTAAGTCACCCAAATATTTATTTATTCATTCATTCAGGATGGATTTAGATTCAACTTCAAACAAATGATCTCTAAATCAACGATAGTCCTACGTCACCCTTGCGGTTATACCATAGATATAACCCACTTCCTGTTTTTTCAATTGTTCGATAGTTAGTTTCATGACATATATTATTTTCTTCAATATAAAAAATTGTTATTGAGTGCCGAAATCGATTGACGCAAAAATTTCACCAATCCATCATGAAATGACTGAGCAATAAGCGTTTGAAATTGGACAATTTTCATGATGTGCTCGATTTTCGATTTTCAATTTGTACCCCAATATGTTCCCGAAAGTCGTAATCCTACGTCAAAAAAATAATGCAATAGACTTTATAATTAGTAACGGTTGGTTTTTATTCTTTGATTCTTGTATTAACACTGCGCGAAAAGTTATTTGTATCGCTCTTTAGTTTGTTCCAAATACCATTTATTTAGTATTGATTACAGCTTTTCCTAACAATATATCTGAGAGTTGGAAATATGTAAATCGTTGACTGCAGGAAGCATGACAACTTTATGGAATGGTGGGTTAAAGTTACTCGAACAAAAATTCGTTTTTTTTCGTTCATAATCCCATTATGATAACTGATATTAAGCCCGAAATACTACTCCTTCAAAATCGCTTTTCGAAAACATTCGAGAGAATCAACGACACATACATATCTAATTTTATAATGGTTTTAACGTGCAGATTGTTTCCAAAGCAAAAAACAAAAACACTATTCATTCCATTTGTCATTAGGATTGCACCTTAAATAATCATATTGAAATCAGAATATTTTTTTCGGTGACATCAGAGGGCTGTACAACAGGCTGTAAAACTGCACAATCAAGCGAAATTTTTTCTCCTAATCGTAAAATCACAGCTGAATCAATAACCTTTAATCAAATGACCCATGAAACAATATCTGAAGAAACTTATTTGGCAATAAAACCATTCGCCTGCAAATACTCGAGAAACGAGTGTCTATCGAAAAAAGATTTTTCTGAACACTTCTGCAATTATTTAGCGAAATTGAATGTTGTTTTATTTGAAACTAATCGAGGTACTATTCAAAAACCAATAGACCAAAGGCCTACTAGTTTATTGAACTTTGACTGCGAGATATTAGTTCAGATTTTGAAGCGAAAATTAGAACAAAAAAAAACAATATTTTGAATGCTTCCAATTTAAAGAAAAATATTTTCAATGCGGTTAGTTCAATAAATCGTAGAATTGTCAAGTTTAATAATAATTCAAGTTTAATAAAACAGGAAGACTTATCGCTTGTGATTTCGACCATGCCAATGATCGTATTAATAGGAATTTCCTCTTGCTTGTGGTGCAGAATATGTTATCTAATCTCGGATTCAAAACCTTCTTGAAAAAAAAACACGAATGTTGTAATAACATGTGCTAATAAACGAAAATCGCATTTGTAACATCCCGTTCGGTAGGAGAAAGTAACCCTTAAGAAATTGCTCTCCGGTGCTGAGTATATCTAACGCAGCTATATCAAGAATAACGTCGCAAAATGGACGCTAAATTCGGGAAATATTCGGGAACGAGGGTACTGCCCATCATAAAAGGAGAACAGAATTTGCTTCTTTCAATGCACAAGTGCAGAATTCTGTTTTTGAGCAGATTTTATAAAAATTTGGATAGCACTCGTTTCGCTAAATCCTTCTCAAATAATTTAGAAAATTCTCCAAATATTCCGGTCATTTCATCAAGTTATCAACATCCCACATGTACCGTTCTGAATCATATTTCGGACGCTTAAGGCATATGATACAGAAAACAGATCTAAACTTTATGTACAGGTATTATTTGGTTAATATTTTTCATAAATTAGTTCAATATGCTTTTAAGCTTTCTACTTTGGTAAATATTTGATTGAAAACATTAAAAAAGTAATCGAATAAAATGCTTTCCAAATGAAGCGAATAAAAACAAACAAAAAAAATAAATTTCGGACAGATTGAATTCAATTTTCGGACACTTTATTTTTTGGACGAAAATTACATTACATTTGATTATATTTCAAAGTCAAATGCGAAACACTTACCAAGCAATCATAGTAAACTGTTAACGATGATGAGAACTGATGAAAAACGGGATAAATTTAAATATTGATGAATGGGTAAATTCTACGTTCTCACGCTAAGCAAACGTCAAACACATACGATAATGAGTAGTGTTGACAGATTTTTGCCGATTATGTTATAATTCAAATGTAGTTCTCATTTGAAATGATAGTGAAACCAAGGGATCACTCTAAAGAAGCATTTGTGATATTAATTTTATAGCTATATCATCAGTGCATTAAGCATTTCAAGATATTAGAACAAAGTGTCCGAAATATGATGTTGTCCGAAATATGAAATATGATTCAGAACAGTACTATGCAGATCAAAAAGTATCCGTAGTTCTTCATGTCAACTTTACTCTCATGTAGACCTGGACCTAGAACACACAGAGTCCAGCCAAAATCTGACGTAGCTTAGAAGTTGAAAACAATGATCCTCCACTACCAATGGATGCTTGATCGCTCACCGTTTATATGAGTTTCATTCAGAATATATATCTCAAAGAAGAAGTTCGATGATATGGAAAATTTTTCGACATAACCGTTTTATGGATAAATACGAGTACAAAGGGCGGAAAGTTTAAACAATCGTGAAAATGCAGAACAAATTTAATTTATTTTTTAAAACAGATCTGAATGTACTTTAAAAAAATATTTGTTTAACGTTTCCACGTGGACATAATCTGTACCCCACCCCCCTCACCTTGGATAAGCGTGGACATTCTCATTTCCCCTATCCCCCCAGAGATGTCCACGTGGTATGTGGACAGCCCCGAAGTAGTGCTTCACTGGTGGAAATTCGCTTAATCAAGTTCCTTTGAATTGATTTATTCGAGTCACCCTCAGAAGAGTGAAACCCTTTGTCCCCCCATCTCACCGTCGCCCACCCTCGACAGATAGTCGAACACCAGATGCTATCCCTGGTCATTATGCACAATGCTACAGTGCGTGCGGCAACTCTCGGTTGAGACAACGATACCTCATATCCATATCCCTAACCTGACCCGTCCCACAAAAAATGTTGCCCTTTTAACCTCAAGTAAACCGCGAGTATTCGGTCGAATCCTACTAAACATAGCAATTAGTTGAAACTTTTTTATAATAAACAAACCTTGAATTAGCGGCTCCGCAAAGCTTGTGCGATTAAGCCTTACAAATAAATGAATTGAAAAAAAAAGAGTGAAACCTTTAACCAAGACAAGTATATTGTACTAGCTGACCCGGCAACTTCGTTCCGCCCAAAATTTGTTTTTTTTCACGTTTTCTTACTATGAGCAAGTTGGGTCCAATCGCAGAACTGTTCATTGATTGGTCTTCTAATCGACCCCGTTGATTTTTGTATGACAGCTCCCCCTTAGATAGAGGGAGTGGAGTGTCTAACCACCGTAAAAATATTTGTTGTACCCTAAAACCTCCACATGCCAAATTTGGTTCCATTTGCTTGATCAATTCTCGAGTAATGCAGGAATTTGAGTTTCATTTGTATGGGAGCTTCCTCTTAGAGAGGGGGGTGGAGTGTCTTACTACCGTAAAAACATTTATTGCATCCTACAACCTCCACATGCCAAATTTGGTTTCATTTTCTTGATTAATTATAGATTTATGCAGAAATTTGTGTTTCATTTCTATGGCAGCCCCACCTAAGAGAGGGGGAGGAGTATCTAACCACCATGGAATCATTTATTGCACCCTTAAACCTCCACATGCAAAATTTGGTTCCATTTGCTTGATTATTTCTCAAGTAATACAGAAATTTGTGTTTCATCTGTATGTGTTTTTGTGTTGTTGTGTTTCATTTGTGGAGAGTCTAACCACCATAGAAACATTTATTGCACCCTAAAACCTTCACATGCCAAATTTGGTTTCATTTGCTTGATTAATTCTCGAGTAATGCAGAAATTTGAGTTTCATTTGTATGGCGGCCCCCCCTTAGAGAGGGGAGAGGAGAGTCTAACCATCATAGAAACATTTATTGCATTCTAAAAACTCAATACGCCCAATTTGCTTTCATTTGCTTGATTAATTCTTGCATGATGCAGAAATTTGTGTTTCATTTGTATGGCAGTCCCCCCCCCCCTTAGAGAGGGGGAGGAGAGTCTAACCACCATAGAAACATTTATTGCACCCTAGAACCTTCACATGCCAAATTTGGTTTCGTTTGCTTGATTAATTCTGGAGTAATGCAGAAATTTGTGTTTCCTTTGTATGGCAGCCCCCCTCAGAGAGGGGGAGGAGAGTCTAACCACCATAGAAACCTTTATTGCACCCTAGAACCTTCACATGCCAAATTTGGTTACATTTGCTTGATTAATTCTCGAGTAATGTAGAAATTTGTGTTTAATTTGTATGACAGCCTCCCTCACAGAGGGGGGAGGGGTCTCAAACTATCACGAAAACCTTCCCCGGCCCCAAAAACCCCTACACACCAATTTTCATGTTGATCGGTTCAGTAGTTTCCGAGTCCATAAGAATCAGACAGACATACAGACAGACAGACAGACAGACAGAAATCCATTTATATATATATAGATTTCAAAAAATCAAACACCTTTGGTAATGCAAACATTAGTAGAATGTACATATTACCGACTGTCCCTCATCCCTACCAGAGGTGAGTATATTTTACTCGATAACATAAGTAAACTTGAATGCTGTCATATCTGAAGACTGGTGAGAAAGGTGCGCATTAAGGGCGATTACACATTATCCGGTTTCAGCCGGACCGGTTTCAAAAAGCGCCGCTGGGTTTGGACGGATAACCGGATAACAATGTGAAAGAGACCTCGCGCTACACAAAACCGTACATCTTTCACATACACATACATGCATTTGTTTATACAGTGGTTTGACAGCCCAATTGTTCTTGTTGCCTGTGGTATAACTACACCGAGTTGGTCGAGCCCGTGTTTATTGAATTCCTACTATTGTTTATGAGCAGCTGATTAGGGCATTCACCCTCTCATGATGTGCCTTTTGAGGGTGATTTTGGGATGGGTCATGAACAAGATTGCATATGGAATATCTTGGAACCACAGCTGCTGCGGCAACTACGAGCCTGCTCAAATTTGCGACCCTTGGAGAGTACATACGACCCAATTCAGAATACGTTCGCAAACCTTTTCCGTAATTCGCAGAGCACAAATTTTCATCTTAGGCGCATATGGTTCTACAACGGTTTCCACAACGACGGCAATGTAAATTTGCAATGAACATGAAAAACTTATTGGACAAAAAAAATTGGCCGTCATCAACAGTATTACAAAAACTAACTTTTGTCCAGTTACTGTGTATGATTTATTCCACACGCTCTGTTGCCACATATTTTTTCAACAGCCTCGAGAACACGGTTAGATAAAAGTGTACAATCTTATGAACCAATAATAATAACATTCCGTAACAAGCTAGGGGAACTACTTATTTATATGTATTATGTGTTTTCTTCCTGTAATTATCTTGAAATTTGCAAAAAATCATTCTAGAGTGTTTTTCTTTATTTCACCATTGCAGTAATTATCTTTGCGATTCAAATTACATCATACTTTTCCTTCAAATACTATCTCATTGCTGCTTCCGCAGATCCTTGTTCAGAACACACTCAGCCGCAATTCATCGAGCATCAATGCACGGCTATTAATACGCGGATCCTGGACGAAGAATGACCGAATCAGATATGCCAACAGCTGGGTGATTTCGTTCTGACAGAGCCGATGCTTCAGCGTCGGGCAGGGGAACATCTTGATCACCGAGCACAGATCGGACAGTTCGGGTTTAAGTTTTTCGAGCCGAGTCGCGGCCACCTTATCGTCGATCGTGTTCCGGGTCAGGTCGAACTGTATGGTATACCAAATGGGAACACTAGATGAGAGAACTATTTTGGTGTGTTCAAATTAACAAAAACTCACCTTCACATTCAGCTGGATGAAGTCACTCAAAATCTATCCCTTGATGAACCAGTTGAACATTTGTTTCACATCCTCAAACTCTTTCGGTAGCGATTTCAAATGAGGAAAGTTGCTGTGAGCTAAACAAAAACAGAAGTTAATTTAAGAGCTCGATTAAATTGTCAGAAGACACTATACACCGTTGAACACAATCCATGGCAAAACACTCCATGACGACCTCGTGCGCCTGTGATCTTTGCTTCGCTTTGAGCAGAAACTTTTATCACTGAAATTTTCCACTGCAGCTAAATAAAGAAGCGAAATAAAAATTTCAGTGTCCATACCAATTGCAAATTCTGCTTGATTTCAAAATCAACAAACAAACGTCAAACGGCACACACATACTAATATATGGGGCGAAAAATTGCCTGAATTGTACTAATACTAACAGACATGAAAAACAACTGTCAATTCGCGTGGAGCTTCGTGCTCCGCTTTTGGGAAATGATAGTGATAATTGATTTTCGGGTGCAGTTAACACATATTTAAAAATTAAAATTATGAATGAAAATTAACATTTTCTTATGAAATATGTTCTTAATGAGTTACACGTTACACGTTCTTTTGTAAGTGATGAAAACCCCCTGAACAAGAATTGTGTTTGTTAATAATTTTATATTACAATGATGAGTTTTAATGACAATATCAAGAAAATTATACAAAAATGGTTAAGTAAGAATCAGTATTACGAGTTTTAACTGATCACATAATATAAAGTAAAAATTTGAACAATTTAACTGTCTTAAGGTCTGATATTCTCATAGAGAATGATTTACTTTCCCAAACCGGTGTCTGTACCAGACGTCAACACAATACTACTGTCATCGCGTATAATGCTTATCCGGTCACCGGACATTGCAGTCGCAGTGGACGGCTGTATCACGGCGCCGTGAAGAGGTTGGTACGATCGAAATTTGCCATTTGGGATTCTAACCGGTCCGGCGGAAACCGGATAATGTGTAATCGCCCTAACGATTTTTATTGATGCTATAAGGCAATGCGAAGGTAAAAATTTTGCTATAATTTTGATTTGTGCGTTTTCGCCGCGAAAATGTAGCTGATATTGGACTCACGAATCATGGTTCTGCTTGACATGTATGTTTATTAGTACTATAGATTGGTAGCATATATCCGTTATATACACAAATTATTTCTCCCAGTGTGATTTACTCAAATATGTTGTCGATAGTTCTGCTATACATTGCGTTTTTTTTTGCTTTTTCATGATGAAACGGTGAAATCTGTAGAGCGTCACTCTACATGTAGATCCCAATTGTTTATAAGTTGATATTCAGTTGAATATCTGAAACCAGTTTTGCAAATGTGAAAATCGCAAAAAAATAAGAGCAGCGAAAATAACCGCAATGAAATGCGTAATATCACAATACCCTACCTCACATTTTTTTAAATAATAAAATGTCCCATAAGTGTGGAATTTTTGACGTAGGACTACGTCTAGCCGGAATATGTAGAGGATAAAATGAAAATATAGGCACTGAACAGGTAGGAAAAAATGAAAGATATCGAACTCTTATAACTCCCAAAATTATTAATAGATCGCAAAGATTGCAAAGGAAATATTTCTACGCATCTATCACAATTAATAACATTTTATTTTTTTTAGATTAACAATTGAATCATTGGTAAAATGTCAAGCATTCTCCAAACGCTCAATGTGTCTCATTTTGTTTGGTCCAATTTGTGCTCCTCAAGTAGGTCCGACCAGAAGGAGCAACCAGAGTAGCAACGGAATATAATTTGGATACAAGCAATGAATTTTATTGTGAGCCATTCCCCTCGTGATTCTACCGCCAGTCGAATGAAATAAATTTAGCTGTCGCTATCTGAAAACATCATTCATGTCTAGCCGCGAAGCACAGCTGATGTGCTAAGCCATCGTTCCAGCATGTAGCAACAGAAGTGGCAGGGGTAGCGGCAGGAGTGGCAAGATTAGCAGGAGCGTAATGGTGGCAACGAAGACAGCGGGTAACGAGTTTATTTTTTGTTGCGCTCATACTCTAGGAGCCTTCGCAGACTGCAGAGATTTCATCGGCTGATAGTTTTGTACGGTTTGGGCTGGTGCAAACACTGACCCAATTGAATCGATGCATTGTGCACCACACAGAAAACATTAAATCGTATAATTTTGCACGTGCCAAGTCTTACAAGAAATCCGAATAAATCATAATCGCATATAATATCAATCAAAGTATGTATCGTGTATATTTGAAATCGCATAAAATGTAAAAACTCGATTTTATATACCATTATCAAATTAAGTCGCAATTCGGTATAATAAACATCAATTTTATGATGTACATTGTCGTAAAATATTTTTAATCCGCATCATCCCAGCAAACATTAAATCGTATAATTTTGCACGTGCCAAGTCTTACAAGAACTCCGGATAAATCATAATCGCATATAATATCAATCAAAGTATGTATCGTGTATATTTGAAATCGCATAAAATGTAAAAACTCGATTTTTTATACCATTATCAAATTAAGTCGCAATTCGGTATAATAAACATCAATTTTATTATGTACATTGTCGTAAAATATATTTAACCCGCATCATATGCGTATATTACCCTGATGCAGTTTGTGTGTCGTATAAGCGTATGATTTAAATCGATTCAGTACTGTAGTAAATCGTGTTGCATGCTGAAGAAAATCATGAAACAGTAAATCATATTAGAACCTAATAATGAACATATTACATCATATTGAAATGTCAATGAAATGCTGATGCACTCGAAAGTTTTAACTGCTGTTGCATTAAATTTCAGATAGCCGCGCGAGATAGCTGGTGGATGATAATCCAGACGACCGGAGTTCGAACCCACATCGGAGCAGTTTTCACCAAACATCAATCTGTGCCATTTTAAACATTCATATTCCACTCCCAACACAAGTCAATCAAACAATTATTATTTCTACAAACATAAATGCTCATATATAAAAATGGCGATTCGTGAGGCTATAATAAACATTTGACGAAAATATTTTGCGCCATTTGTTTTTCTCTATGTCTGTAATAAATCGTATATGAGAATGGCAAAAGTCGTATTTGGTGCTTTGACAATTCATGAATATATTCATATTAGATCGCAATTCAATTCAACATAATCGCTATTATAGCCGGTCAAAGTTGCATATTCATCCAAACAAATTCGGTAGGCATTTGCCATGCATGTATACCCAGCAAACATTAAATCGTATAACTTTGCACATGATAAGTCACATATAATTTCGTATCAAATCACAATTGCATAAAATATCAATCAAAATATCGATCATATATATCTAAAATCGCATAAAATGCAAAAACACGATTTTCCATGTCATCGATGGGTTGAGTGGTAACGTAACATTAAGTCGTATGAATAGCTATAATTGGAGGCGATATACATACAACCAAGACACATTTGTATGATATATGATGCAGATAACTAGCATATACACACAAAAGTGGAGGCGATATACGTATATGCCATATTTTGTACGCATATAAAGCCGTATATAACGATATGCGATGCTTTTTGGACTGATATGCGATTTGATACGACAACGTTACCACTCAATCCATCGATGACATGGAAAATCGTGTTTTTGCATTTTATGCGATTTTAGATATATATGATCGATATTTTGATTGATATTTTATGCGATTGTGATTTGATACGAAATTATATGTGACTTATCATGTGCAAAGTTATACGATTTAATGTTTGCTGGGTATGGCCACCACTTTTGCATGCATATGCCAGTTAGGCGCATTGTATGCCAACCAAATTTTAGGGCATATGATGATATATATACGTTTGTTATGCGATTTAATGTTTGCTGGGCAATGCCTGCATTCAGTTTGTTGAGAAAAGTGCATCGGTATAATAGGGACGAAAATTTCGGGATCGTGAGAATACATATTAATTGGGAGAGATTTAATATCTTGTACATTATTTGGTTTTCAATGTTTCATTGCTTGATGTCGTCGATTTTTTTGGTACTGTATTTCTCGTAGCATCTACTCCCACATATGACCGTCACTGTAGTGATTGTATAACTATCATTTTTTGCTCTCATTCGGTTACATTTATGTCAGTAGTGAATAAAAATTTTGGGGGCGTTAGAGATGTAATTTTGCTAATAGGTACAAAAAAAACTATTCGGATATTCGATAAGTTATTTCAATTGACAGCACTTGGCCTAGTGTGTTGTGCGTTGTTATTCAACCATTTGTTCATACATTTCCTACATTTTTACTAAAAATGTTCGTTATAATAAAAAGTTGTCTTCAAAAACTTATGAGATTTTTCCATCGCCTGCCTAGAAAAGTGTTTTTCATTTAAATAGAATACTCATTTGAATTAGAGAAGTTAATTTTCATTTATAATTCTAATTTCAAAAATGTGTTTATTCCGCCTGAAAATCAATTAATATCTTTGGCGCCCATAAACTAGTAAACGAAGCTCAATGCTGTCAACTCGGATGATTGATATATTTCAAAACAAAATTTACTGTGCAAACGTTATGCACCAGGGCACCAGACAAACGTATGCCACCCAATGCCACCTCACGACGACTCTTTCGCAAATTGCGAGAGACCTAACCGCGACCGACTCGGATCGCGTCACCTCAGCGGCTTGGGGCCTTCTCGATTCCTCATCCTTGTTAGATGGGGATTTCACCCCCATTACATTGACGTCAGAATAAATTTCGTTACAAAAAAATAATTTTATAATAAAAATCGTTGCGCTTTTTCCTCTGCGGTTATTTATTTTGTGTCACGGTGCAGGACAGTGCAATATTTTGAAATAATAATACTTTCACTGTAAAAGTTGTAGAACACTTAACATGAATGAACCATTCTTGTTAAGTCACAACATATTTTCATAAAATCATTCGTTATGAAAATTATATGATAAATCGGTTTGTATGAACCGACCTTAATCATTTGTTTCATTCATTTTGCTCTTTTCAGACCTGAAATCAAAATGTTCACCAACTTGAACACACGGTTTGCAATCGTCTTCATCTTGGTACAAACGACTTTTTATCGGGGCTACATCTAGCTGTGTATTTTAACTGTAAGTTGTGTTTTTGTTTGAAAATTCAACAACATTTGGCATACTGCAATTTTCATTCCAATACATCAATAGTGACAGTAACCAATGATTCCTAGGAATACAAGTTTGCACGGGTTAATAATTGTACGTTTACTTTCTCGCTAATGTTAATGTTGTTTAATTTCCCTCTTTTAGCATTTACTGTGGACTTGATTTATACATATTGCCGGAGTATACACTTCCCTTGAATAAAAGCAAAGTGATTGAAAATGCTCCCCGCAACCGGACTATTCCGGTCGATTAATTGTCCTTTTTTCGAAAAGGATCTATGTACGAGACCCTTTTGTCATTTCCGGCATGTTAAACCAGGTTAGTTACCCGCCATTTGAATAAAGCGGGCAGAACAATTTATAAATTAATTTCAGACGCACCGGCCGCTGCTACGTACAACGCAACGCCGAAAAGTTTACTGAACCAGAACAGTACTGTCCCGGATGCAAATTCTGATGGACCGGCGAAAAAGAAACCCAAACTAGAATACATACCCATGCCAACAATCATCGCGCCCAGATATGTGCCAAAAGTGAAGAAAAATGTCGAAGAGAAATCATTGAATAACACCGAGACGAACGCACAAATTCAGGCAAAGGATAACGGAGAACAAAAGGACGCAGAGGAGAAGCAAATAAAGGCCGTAGAAGTTGAAACTGACAAAGTCCAGGAGGAAAGTTCAAACGGTGGTCCCAAAGAAGACGAACAGAAACAGCAAACCCCAGAAAAAGATTCAACGCACAAATCGATAGTTTCGGAAGTAAACAAAGCTGAAGTTATCACTGAAAAACCCATTCAATGTGATACAAGTACTAAGCCAAATACTACTAGCAAGACATCAGATGAAGTCAGTTCCAACAGTATACGCGAATCGAGCTCGGACAGTGTTAAACACAAAAAGGATGATAGAGACCACCGGAAGGTCTTTAAAGAACGGAAGGAGTCCGATAGGAGATCGAGTACTTCATCAAAAAGTAGTCGGAAAACATCTTCAAATTCCCAAAGAGACGATAAACATCGTCATAGGTCAGACAAGGAAAGAGGACGTGACAGAGAGCGCAGCAGATCTAAGCACCGAGAAAGCTCAAACGACAAAAAGAAAAAAGTGATTAAGGATGAAAATAAAACCATTGCAGATGAGAAGAACAAAAAGTCTAAAGAAACGGGGAAAGGAGAAAAAGATAGACGTAAGACATCGGAGAAGGATCGCGATAGGAAACATAAAAGAGAGAAAGATCGTAGCAAGTCATCGGATAATCATCGGTCATCTCATAGTTCTAAAAAAAGTGATTCGAAAAGTAGTAAACATAGCAAAACGGAACATCGACGCTCTTCTTCCGCCAATCATACATCACAATCTAGCAAATTGCTCTCTTCATCAACTTCGAAATCCACCCAACCAAAAGTTGAGTTGGCTGATGAGATTTACCAAGAGCTTCTGGACAATCCTCCTAGTGATATTGATAACGTGAGTGACGAGGATGAAGTAATGAAGCAGTGTAAGCTGATATTCGAAGAATACACTGTGAAACCTGATAAAGCGTCCGGAGAGAAAAGTCAGAAACCACTGAAAAACAAGGACAACGATGTTGAACTCATTGATATTTTCGCCGAGAAATGCTACGATGAAAGTCGTAAAAAACGCGTAGCTCATGAACAAGCCGTAGCAAGCAAAGCCGCTAGCGTAACACCTGCTGCCGTGAGGAAACCGAATCATGTACAAAACGCAATGAGGGTAAGCTTGGAAGAAATTTCGTTATTGTGTTTACTAAAATCATAGATTTTTCAGTCGGTATACGCCCGTCAAGAAGCAGTTCGTAGGCAACAGGAAGAATTGACTGCCAAAAAACGCTTGGAAGATGACGCCAAAAAACAAATTGAGGAGGAAACGAGAAAGGCAATGCAAAAACCGGTAACCCCTAGACTCAGCAATGGATCTGCTCGATCGCCGGTCCTGAGCCCGACTCAACCTAGTACTTCACAGGTCCAGGACAAATCGCCAGCTGCGCCAATGAACGCAAGTAGTTTCTACAGCAAATCATCCGATGCAACAACCGCAACAACACCCAAAGGTTCTCACATTTATTTTCTATAGATAAAACATTTTTTTATCATTTCTGTGCAAATTCTAGGGCGTTTTGCTCCCGCCGCTAGCGTATTGGCAATGCAAAGAGCGAAAGAAAAAATTGAAAGTTTGAAGAAAGCACAGGCGAGCGGCACACCGGCTCAAACGGCTTCCAGAGGAACTGGTCGAGTGGCTCACACAGCGCCCATTGCATCAACATCATCTGCAGCCATTCCTACGAAGCCTACCCCACCTGTACTGGAACCAGATTCATCGAAAATCTCGTTCAATGTCCGGATGCAATACTACAACATTATGGTCGGTCACTGCCTTAAGATCTATCCGAGCTGCGAAGATGCGTGGGATCGGGCCCAAACGGAGGAAATAACGGTACTTAGTAAATGTACGACACCAACGATCTACAAGAGTAGTGCTCTTCTGGCGATACATAAGCTGCGTAAGGAAGCCGTCAAAATAGGAAGTGAAACTTCGGACAAGTAAGTATATGTATAGCAATTCCTTGATAAATATAATCGGTCACGCTGCTGATTTTTTTTTAAATTCTGGACAGACGGCTACCAAAAATTTCAGTTTTCATTACCACATGACCATATGATTTCAATTGTGTCGCCTAGTTGCAAAAACGGCTAACTCCACGAGTTTGAGAAAGTCGTTTTTTCGGATTTTTAGACCTTAGATACATTTTCCTCTTATTGGTAGTGAGAAACAGCACCAATAGCAACAGATCCCTATAAAACCCGAGTTTGAAAATCATGATGAGCTGCAAAACAGGTGGCATGATGCTACAGAAAATCGTGTTTTCTGTAAAATTTTAATTTTTTGAAGTTGGTTGGTCCACCACTAGTCTAGTCCACCACTATGCAATATGTGTTTATATATTTTTACTGGCAGAGGTGGCGAATTTCGTACCGTTCAAAATAGATTTTTATATGAATCAAAAAATCTATTTTGAACGGTAGTTTCTGCCGCTCGGTTCTTGGATTGAAGACAAAAAAAATCAACAAAATTCAGTGCCATAGAGGTGATGCATGTGTGATTGTTCAGGTCAGCGACCTGACACTCACCTAAAAAGTCGTTGACGAACATGACGAGAAGCATGAAGTGGAGAATGGAGAAAAAAACAGGAAGTGGGTTATATCTATGGTATAACCGCAAGGGTGACGTAGGACTATCGTTGATTTAGAGATCATTTGTTTGAAGTTGAATCTAAATCCATCCTGAATGAATGAATAAATAAATATTTGGGTGACTTAAAAAACGAGAGTGTTACGTTGGAGACTCAAGGTTTTATGCATCCAATATTGGATACAAAAAACCTTGTTCTGAAGAATAATCTTCAGAAGCTTTCCTGCTAACTGCACTTGATTGACAAATCACAAAACCAAATGTATGTGGTCGCAGTATTATATGGATAGAAAACATTAAAATAAACTCGCTTGAATGTAATTTTCAATTCCAAGGGGAACTGGCAGATTATTTTTCAGCAACGATCATTTCTTTCCAGGTTTCCTCTCGATAACCAGCAAATGAAAAGAGTTGCGCGCGTGTATGTGTGTGGGTGTGGCGGCTGCTTCTATGTCTTCCCGAGGAACCGTATTTCGATGCTGATACTCTCTTGGTCACGAGAGTATCAGCATCGGCTTTTCTGCGCTCCCTTACAGTTAAAACAAACTGATTGCATTTCAGGTCAGGTCAGGCCAGGTAATGAATCCCTCGATCCCTCGCCGTTCAGCTCGTTCAGTAACGATGTTGAATATCATTTCAGTATGCTTTTCGTGCGTGATTGAATCGAGAGAAGGTGTGGTTTACGATGGCAATTTGGAAGGCAAACTAGAGGAGAATGAACTCTCTGAGTATGAAAATTTCGGCGACTGAGCAATAATCGATTGAAAATTATATAATTTTCGCGATACGAAACATTTTCCGTTTTTCATGTTATGCATCCAATATTGGATACGAAAATATCCTACTGATGGGAAAGAATAATCTTCAGAAGCTTTCCAGCTAATTACACTTGATTGAAAAATTACGAAATCAAATGTATTTGGTCGCTGTGTTCGCCATATAATTTGAAAACATTAAAATAAACTCTTTCGCATGGATGTATTCTTCAATTCCCAGGGAACTGGCAGATTATTTTTCAGCAACGATTAGATCTTTCCGGAATTTTCTCGATGCTGTATGGCATCCAAACGAAAATTCTCGTTTTAGTTTGGCCTGTAAAAAACTTTTCTAAACTCTAATCCATCAAACTTGGAGCCCTGAAAAGGGCCGTTGATTATATGCTAAGCTAATATAGCACCCTTTCCTTGGATTCGATGGGCCAGCTGAATGTTCTTGGGCATGATGTGACGCGTTTTGCGTGGATAGCACACAAATTTGTATCTTCGAATAAGCCTCCTGCAGCGTCATAACCGCGGAACTTTGGAAGCGCAAGTCTGTTTTGAAGTTCTGAGCAATTCCACGATCCAAAAGCTGCAAAGGTAGCTTGCGGATCAGCAATTCGGTCGACTTCCGATAGCGATGAATTTCACGCAAAGTTCCCGGTCGATAGCGATGTGGCTTCTTCACCTATCCTGCGGCTGGTGCGCTTATCCGAGCTGCTTTCGTGTGCCTTACCACTGAAAGACTAACTAGCTATCTGCTTGGTCCCAAACAAACGAGTCGTCACGGTGCGAGAGTAGAGTAAGAAATGAATGAAAGCAAAGGAAGCGTCATTTTATAAACCATAAAAGTATAGAATCTAAACCCCACCCTTCGTTGCTTACCCTGAGAGAGAAACGAATAACATCGAAGTAAGTATACAGTAATGTATTTGAATCCGGACACTTTGCGTTACATTTAATACCATACCGCAGCCACAACATTTTCTGCATGTTGAATTAATGCGATTGATTAGTAACTATCAAGAAACTATCAGTAACTATATTAGCAACTATTAATCGCATAAATTCAACATGAAAAAAATGTTATGGCTGTGGTATGATATTGAATGTAATGCAAAGTGTCCGGATTCAAAAGCATTACTGTAAAAAAGAGTTAACTCGACTGAAATTTTTTCGGTTCGGCCTGCAAAAACGAAATTAAGAGCCCTCGCCGACTGCAGACTGACTTGTCGACCGATAGTTCGGTCGGCTTCTTAATCAGTACGGAGAAAAAAAGTCTGTAGTTTACAGCATAATGCATAGACGTAAGTATGAGCTTCCCCATCTCACATTCCAATAAGATTAATGGGTTTCCAAGTGGGCGAGCTACATACGGATACGAATGATTTCAATAACCTGTTTTCGAAGCTATCATTAAGCTATTGAAACAATTTGTCGACTCAATAAATAGCAATAGCAATAACTCTTGGACATTTTATCTTTTGTATGAAATGATTATCATACTGTTCCGTTGATCCGAAGCAGAATGAATCACGCTTAAAGAAGGAATGGATTTTTTCTTGGAATTTAGTCAGCAGAAATAATGCCCTTTCCCAACAATTAAAAACGACAAACGGTAAACAGTTTCATCAAAGTGATTTCTTCGATATGGGGATATATTCACTACATCATGTCATATATTTCATATTTTTCATTATGAAATCCATATCCATGGCACCTATCGGTATCGAATTATCATCGACACCACGATTTTCGCTAAATGCTCCTTTCAGTTCGGCCTGTAAAAAACTTTTCTGAACTCTAATCCATCAAATTTGGAGCCCTGAAAAGGGCTGTTGATTATATGCTAAGCTAATATAGCACGCTCTCCTCGGATACGATGGGCCAGCTGGATGTCCTTGGGCATGATGTGACGCGTTTTGCATGGATAGCACACAAATTGGTATCTTCGAATAAGCCTCCTGCAGCGTCATAACCGCGGAACTTTGGAAGCGCAAGTCGGTTTTGAAGTCCTGAGCAATTCCACGAACCAAATGCTGCAAAGGTAGCTTGCGGATCAGCAATTCGGTCGACTTCTGATAGCGACGAATTTCATGCGAATTTCCCGGTCGATAGCGATGTGGCTTCTTCATGCTTCCTGCGGCTGATTCGCTTATCCGAGCTGCTTTCGTGGTGCCTTACCACCGAAAGACTAACGAACTGTCTGCTTAGTCCCGATGAAACGAGTCCTCACGGTGCGAGAGTAGAGTAAGAAATGAACGAAAGCAAGGGAAGTGTCGTTTTATAAAACATAAAGGAATCGAATGTAAACCCCACCCTCTTTATTGTATAAGCTTACTGTATACTCACGAATATAATAAGGGTGGGATTTAGATTCTATACTTTTATGGTTTATAAAATGACGCTTCCTTTGCTTTCGTTCATTTCTTACTCTACTCTCGCACCGTGAGGACTCGAGCTCGTTAGTCTTTCGCAGACAGCTCGTTAGTCTTTCGGTGGTAAGGCACCACGAAAGCAGCTCGGATAAGCGAATCAGCCGCAGGAAGCATGAAGAAGCCACATCGCTATCGACCGGGAACTTCGCATGAAATTCGTCGCTATCAGAAGTCGACCGAATTACTGATCCGCAAGCTACCTTTGCAGCATTTGGTTCGTGGAATTGCTCAGGACTTCAAACCCGACTTGCGCTTCCAAAGTTCCGCGGTTATGACGCTGCAGGAGGCTTATTCGAAGATACCAATTTGTGTGCTATCCATGCAAAACGCGTCACATCATGCCCAAGGACATCCAGCTGGCCCATCGTATCCGAGGAGAGCTTGCTATATTAGCTTAGCATATAATCAACGGCCCTTTTCAGGGCTCCAAATTTGATGGATTAGAGTTTAGAAAAGTTTTTTACAGGCCGAACTGAAAGGAGCATTTAGCGAAAATCGTGGTTTCGATAATAATTCGTTACCGATAGGTGCCATGGATATGGATTTCTTAATGAAGAATATGAAGTACATGACATGATGTAGTGAATATATCCGAAGAAATCACTTTGGTGAAACTGCATTATAAAATTATTTGTGTACGAATGCCGCAATCGATAGTCGACTCTAATTTGCGCTGGGTAATTTCCTCGGAGGACTCGATTCCTCCTTTGAACATTAATAATCTCTTTCTGGCAAAACGATGTGGTATGAATCACATTATTTGAATGATAGAATGAAGAAGTTTTCTGCCAATTTCCTTCAACCTCCAAACGTATCTTTCTCCCGTTTGTCGTTTTCGCGTTCGCTAATCCTTTCTCACAACACCCATTTCTAGTTTGAGAAATTGTTGAGTAAACATTGTTTGCCAGTGCGCGTAGAGCGGGAATTCCTAAATATTCATTGCACCTCTAATAAATTGCCGAGAGACGTGGTCTTACGTTGATCGCACTTGATTGAAAAAATCCAAAACGAAATGTATTTGGTCGCAGCATTATATGAGTAGAAAGCAAATAATCGCTCGAAAATGACTTGATTTTCGCGATGTAAAACATTTTCCGTTTTTCATGTTATGCATCCAACATTGGATACGAAAATTTCCACTGATGGGGAAAAAAATATTCAGAAGCTTTCCTGTTAATTGCGATTGATTGAAAAATAACAAAACCAAATGTATTTGGTTGCAGTGTTATATGGATAGAAAACATTAAAATAAACTATTTCGCATGAATGTATTTTTCAATTCCCAGGGGAACTGGCAGATTATTTTTCAGCAACGAGAATTCCGCGCGTGTATGTGTGTGTGTGTGGCGGCTGCTCCGATGTTTCAAGCGGAACCGTGGCATCACTCTCCTCCTGATGGATTCCTTTTTGGCCTTAGGTGCACAAACAGGCTCTTGGTGACACCGTTCATCAGCGCTTTCATGATAAACGAAATTAGCTTCACAACAACAGCGACAACATGCTCCAATCGCTGTTCAATCATAACTGAGTGGGTTTACGAGCGGCGCTCGCTTATATACCGATTGGTGATTTCAATAGCCTGTGTTGAAAGCAATTTTAAGACTATTGAAACAAGTTTTTGGATGAAAAAGTAACAAGTATATGACGCGTAGACATTTTATCTTTCAAATGAAGTGTTTATCATACCATTTCGTTCAGTTTTTTAAGAGCTATTAACGCTCAAAATCTCGGTCTCCGGCGTAACGCTTTCGTTCTCGAAACTTTGGTTTTACACCCCGGTATAGAAATGAAAGACGTAGTCCTACGTCAAAAAACACAAACTCCGTATCTCGTTGGAAGACGGTAGTATTGAAGTGCGTCATAACGATCTCCCCTAAGATATGTCAGAATAAATGTCGTCAATTGTCTAACGCAATTCGGAGAAGTTTTTCTATCTGCGAATTTTCGTGGCCGAAGCCGAAGGCGTACCACTCGGTGTTTGGTCTACTCGTATGTTAATGAAGTGGAACATTAACTCTTGGGCCACCATCGATGGAGAGCAAGCATTAGTTGAATATAGCTTCAATCCTGCCACCACTGTAAGATACAAGCGCACACTGTCATATCATGTGTCCCTGCCGTGGAGCTGCTGTGATAGATAAAACATGCTTCACTTCTGAGAATTCTATTAGGGGTAGTGGGAGCAAAGTGGTCACCTGCTTGTTTGGTAGTGTAACTATTGACTATAGATGCCGTATTGATAGTCACCTTATGTTTGAAGAATTTAATGACTTTTGAGTCACCCTGTACTTCAGTAGAGCTGTCGCATGTCAAAATACAAATAAAAACAGAAAATACTCTTTCGATATCCATTCGGCCGTAGTTCTATGCGCATGGTATCTAAGGAATTTCTCGTGAAATTTAGTTTATTCAATCTGATATATTGGACAAATCATCAGTTTGAACGACGGTTAACATATTCTAGGAGAGGTGAACAGATATTTTGTTCAATCTCAGCGATTAATTAGCATAGAAATTATTTTCATGTTTGGGTGGTTCATAGGTGAATAACAACTTACAATGTTCTGTTTACTAAAGCTGATATACCTCATCACATTCTGCTCTTGAAGAAGATCCTTTTGTAGCTTTGCCCCTGGATAAATATGCCACTCCAACTAAACCAAGCGTCATTATGCGGAACGTTATGTGTTTCTTACCACGCTTTTTTATGCAAGAGAAAATTTAAATTGAGACTCTAGGTGAATAGGCCAAGCTTATTTCATGCATATACCTACTATAACAAATATGATTTGAATAAATTTGGACGAAAAAAACGCGTAAATCTATCCCATTAAGCTTGATATGGGCGGGTGACCACTTTTCCCCCAATAGGTGACCACTTTACCTCCAAGCAAAAAAAAGTTCGATTTTTCATCTTTTTTTCTAATGCTGAAAAGTGTACTGTTTTGAATTTGTATAGTAAAAGCCGTTGGCTATCTTGAAAAACAATGAGTTGAACTATAATATTCTTCGTGAAATGGAAATTAAATCGGTATGTGTGCACTGGAAATGGACATATTCCTTAGTGTGACCACTATGCTCCCACTTTTCCTAGTAACTATCGTTATTTCATTTTTGGGCGATTTTTTATACCGGATTGGAACAATTGCTTCGGCAGTTGATGTGTGATGAAGAGACAAAAAAGAATCTTGTTTACACGAGTATTCAGAATGCAAATTGTGTGCGATAATTATTTACGCTGTTTCGAGCGTGTGTTGTAAAGTGGTCCATGTGTTTTGCGCCAACAATTCCTGACTTAAGTCGATCCGACTCTGAACACGGTCCACGCGTGTCGAACATTGCATGGCCTCACAAAAAGGCGACTATGTACAATGAGCGGAGATAGCGGTTCAGACTTGGGACCAAACCAAAATGGAGACAACCAACAAGAACAACGAAGAACGAAAAAACAGTACGATGGATACAGGCTGCTGTGATCACTCAACCGAGTGGAAACACCGGGCTCTAGCGGCAGTAATGGAGAAATACCTGAGACTTAGCAAAGTCGGGAAATCAAATCCTAAGTCTTCAGAAAAATGCGAGAGGACTCGGGCCTCAAGAAATTGAGGGACCCTGGCCTCAAGAAATGCTGTTGAAGAGTTGAAGAGAGACCCTGAAATGAGGAGCTCAGCATTCAAGGAACTTGTCGAAAAGGCTCTCGGCGACGGAGCGAATGTAAGGGCCTCATCCTCCGAGTCATCGATACAATGCCGGAACCTCAGGCTGTTCACCACTGAGAAGGTCCTGCGTCAGAAGTTGGTAAAGGAAAACATCGTGGGCAAAGTTCCGATGAAAATCCGATTAAAAACAGGCAAGGGCAAGCCAACAGTGATGGAGGCAACGAAAATTATTAACAACCTTTGTGACACCGCACAGCAACTGTTGTGGCCGTCAACGACAGAAACAAACTGTGATGCGACATAATTGCGGAGCCGTATCGCGTTCCCTCTGGTAACGGCAATTGGGTGACGGATAAAGTGGGAATGGCCGCCATTCAAGTCATGGACCGATATCCCATTCAGGAGGTAGTCTCGAGAACTCGCGAGGGTTTCGTGATCACAAAGATCAACGGAATTTTCTTCTGTAGTTGCTATGCGTCTCCCATATTGACGATGGACCAGTTCCGCTGAATGCTGGATGTCCTCACCGAGGAGCTCGCCGAACCAGGACCAGTCGTTATAGGAGGTGATTTCAATGCTTGGGCAGTAGAATGGGGAAGTAGATGCACCAACGCGAGAGGAATTAGTTTACTAGAAGCTCTGACCAAGATGGATGTAGCCCTGTGCAACGAGGGCACCTCTAGTACGTTCCGCAGGGATGGTCGTGAGTCCATCATCGATCTGACTTTCTGCAGTTCATCGTTAATGACGAAAATGAGGTGGAAGGTATGCGAAGGATACACTCACAGTGACCATCAAGCCATTCGTTGTACCATTAGTCAACGGAACTCTGTGGCAGTACGAGTAAATAGGACATGGTGGATGACAAGAACCTTTGACAAGGACCTTTTTGTCGAAGCACTACGTGTGGAGAGCGACGTCTTAAACATGAACGCGGATGAACTGACTGAAACGTCAGACTCCAGAGAAGAGCGGAGAGTGGAATCTAGAGAGGCTAGGTCCATTCTTGAACGGGCGATAAAGCAGAGCAATTCTAATTGCTTCAGGGAGTTATGTCGGGACGTGGACGTCAATCAATGGGACAATACCTACCGAGTGGTGATGGCGAAGCTCAGGGGCTCAACGACTCCCTCCGAAATGTGTTCCGAAAAACTAAAAATTATCATAGAAGGGTTATTCACGCAGCACGACCCGATGGCCTGGTCACCCACGCCATATAGAGAGGATGGGTTAGATAACACTGAACGCAGACAGGTGTCAAACGATGAGCTAGTTGAAGCGAATCCTATTTTCCGGATCGATGAAAGGTGCAAAAACTAGTACTCTTGCCCAAACCAGGGAAGACGCCGGGTGATCCAGCATCGTATGGAGCCATATGCCTGCTGGACATTCTTGGGAAACTTGACCATCTTCAACAGGCTGACAGAATACACGGATTGAGCTCGTGGACTGTCCGATAGTCAGTTCGGGATTCGGAAAGGGAGATCTACGGTAGATGCCATTCGCATAGTGGTCGAAAGAGCCAACAAAGCGTCCAAACAGAAGCACATAGGAAACAGATACTGCGCAGGGATAACGATCGACGTTAAGAACGCGTTTAATAGTGCCAGCTGGGAGACCATCGCGACTGCGCTCGCCACGATGAGAGTCCCAGACTATCTGTGCAGTATGCTGAGAAGCTACTTCGAAAACCGGGTGCTGGTGTACGAGACAAACACGGGTCAGGCGCAGATTAAAACTACGGCGGGAGTTCCGCAGGGATTTCTCTGGATCGCAGGGATCGTTCTAGAACAGTATGTACGATGGCGTACTAAAGGTGAATCTGCCTAAAGTGGTAGAGATCATTGGCTTCGCGGATGACATCGCTATCCTCGTGACAGGAATAGCCTTGGAACGGGTCGAAATGCTTGCAACCGAGTCGGTAGACATAATAGGATGCTGGATGCAAAGTGTGAAACTAAAGATAGCACACCACAAGATGGAAATGCTTATTGTCAGTAATCGCAAGGCGGTGAAACGGGCAGAAATCACAATTGGAGAGCACACAATAACTACGAAGCGAAATTTAAAATACCTGGCGATGCAGATCGATGGTCGGCTGAACTTCAACAGTTACGTCGACTACGCTTGTAAAAAGACAATGCACTAACAAAATTCATGCCCATCAACTTTGGCCAACAGGAAACATGGAGTGGTGAATATCTTAACGCAGTTTTTTGTTTGGTCACGGCTGCTTCAGTTCGTATCTGCACCGGTTTGGACACGCAAGATCGCATGTATGTCCGGAGTGTGCAGATGTGGAGGAAACTTCGGAGCACGTCGTTTTCGTATGCCGCAGATTCCCCGAAAGGCGTGAGGGGCTGGCTGACCTTCATGCTGAGAATATGTGTTGCGGCGAGGACACCTGGAATGCAGTGAACAGTGTAATCCTACACATCATGTCCGACCTACACCGGAAGTGAAGGGCCGACCAGCGCATAGACAATGCTTGGCGGTGGAATGTGAACATGTTCGAGAGCTGTTGTAATGGATGGTAGCTGTGAAGGAGTATGCGTTATGTTGGATTGCACTACCTAATCGGCTGTGATGACGCGCGCGCCACGTTGGGGGCGCTTCGTAATCGGTACATGTCTCGACAGGTAGCAAACCCGCGACGGTGGTTGTGGCGGATTGCGCGTCAAGTTGGAGGACAATTTCTAATCGGTGCATGTCTCGATGGGTAAACGGTTACTGGTGAGGTGAATGTGTGCGGTGTGGTGAACAGTATAATGCGCGCTGGCAATACCTGATCGCAGAATAGAATGGTTCACTGCGAGAGTCGTTTCAACGGAGAAATCGTCAAGGAGGGCACCTTCTAACTGGTGCATACCCCACAAAAGTAGCTGTGACGTAGTGCGAGTTGAGTAGGAGGACACTACCTAATCGGTGCTCCGCTGGGAAGAGAAATCCAGCGATGGTGACTGTGAGTACACGTCTCGCGATGGTTCCTAATCGGTACACGTCTCGGAGGGATAATCGCGAGATGGAATGGAAGCGACGAGGAGAACAACAAAATACCTGCCTGACAACGCTTGGTTGTGCCCTGAATAAGGGAACACTGCAAAGATCGTTTCAATGGAACGAGTGGACGACATCATCAAACCGGTGCGTACCCCACGAGAGTAGTTGTGACGGAGTGCGTGTCACGATGGAGGGCAAGTCCCAATCGGTGCTCGTCTCGACGGGTGAACGGATGCTGCCAAAATTGGCACAATTAGAATGAAATCAATAAAGAAAAAGAGTATGAACAACCGATGAAGTGCATGAGCATCGCCGCTTCCCGAAGTAGTCGTCTGGATGTAGTCCCGGGGGAACGAGGTGACCAGTAGAGGGCTTGGTTTTTAGTGGGTGTGAGCCCCCCACGACGTCTGGGTTAACCCGTCCCAGATAAGGCAGGTAGAGCTTTGTAACCTCTTCAATAAAAATATACATATATCATGTGCCAAGAATAAAAAGCTATTTAATCAAGAAAGTAAGCGAACGTGACGAAGCATAATAATAGATCAACCACCGGTCCACAACCCAGAAAATCAGTTGGTGTGAGAGCACCAAATAATACGATAGTCGGTCAAAATTTCATCGTTCCTCCACTGTCATCATCGATTTTTTCCAGAACTGCTTAGTTTTACGAGCCACCTTGAACCCTCAAAATCAGAATCAATCAATCGTGGTTTTTAGGCCCCAAGACTATATCTTCTGACCGCACAATTCCAGTTCTGGTCCCAGCAACGCAGCAATTATGGCTCTTGGATTGAATGGCTCTTGTTCGCGAAGCCATAAATCAAAGATTTTTCAAATGAAAGCCGTCTTCGATTGAATTTCACAGAGAACAATTTCTGTCACAGCGAGTTCAAGTTGAGAGCAAGACCGAGAAAAAACCATCATTACGCAGCTGCAGACAGAGCAGGACGAAACAATCCCCTTTATTCCGCACGGCGAATGACGTGAGATGGTTCAAGTCATGGTGTTCCCGAAGGCGTGATTGTAGTTTGTCACTAGGTGAGATTTGAAGTCGGATTCTTTTTATTTGCGAAAATGTTGTTCCGTCAAACGGAGACATCATGAAAGATAACTACGACAGCAGAAATCTGGTCTACAACAACAACGAGCGCACCACGAAAGTCCCCTGGTTGTGATGGTATTCCGAGAGAGTTTTACTACCTCATGTTTTATGTCATCCACCACGAGTTGAACTTTTTGCTGAATAAGGCGCTCAGTGGCAATATTCCTGCAGCATTCGTGGAGGGCACCATCGTACTGGTCAAGAAGTGTGGTGGTAACAACATAGCTCATTGATATCGTCCAATCTCACTGCTTAACAGTGATTACAGACTGTTCTCCCGTATCCCCAAAACCAGACTGGAGCGGGCAATGAGAGAACACCACGTTCTAAGCGATGGGCTGAAATGCTCGAACTCGGAGCATAACATCTTCCAAGCTACTCTCGTTCTGAAAGATCGGATAGCGAGTCTTCGGCATCACCGTCCTGTTGGAATCGCTCTACTATCGTACATTATCAGTCGATCTTCTCGATTTATAATCAATGGACATCTTTCTCTGGTGTATGCAGATGACATCAGTGTGATCATCACATCGCCAAATCAAGTCGATGGTATGAGTGGGCTGTTTACTCGTTTCGAGAGGGCCGTCGGAGAAAAACTGAACTTACATAAAACTGTTGCTGTTTGACGTTGGATTATGTGAAGGTTGTTATTTTCACAATATCCATACAACATGACAACTTTGATTTTGAATGCGCTGGAGAGGAAATTTTCGCAGGAAATGTGACTGCATTCTCTGCGCACGCTAACGTTGCACCAAAAATTGAGCATGTTGAATGCAATCGGCACTTCCAGAATATGGTACATTGCGTCTTTTCTACCACCGTTGAGCATACATACAGCGAAGACTACATCAACGATGGGAACTTTTCTGTGAAGAGGAATAATTGCCCGCCTCCCGATAATACAGCTGGCGCATAGTAAAAAGGAAGAAGGTCAGAAGCTGCAACTACCAGCGCTAAAATGCAAACCACTCGCAATGAACCGACATCTGCGACTCTTCACCAATCGAACTGAATTGCCAAGGGTGGAACGTGGAACAGTCCAACAGTGAACTGACCACAAACATGGCGAAACATTGCTTCGAGAAAGCTTACTTCAACGTAGCGAGCTAACTTGTACTTACCTAGGAGTTTGAGCTTGAGTTTGGGTAGACTGTACACTTCGAAGTTGCTCTCCGTGACTGACCTGAACCAGCGAAATTGCACAAAGAACATACTGAATGACGATTTCGAATAACAAATCATTCTCATTTTAAAAGTTTCGGTGAATAGAGCTTCAAATAGTCAATAACGACGCCGGCCACGTCCTTACAGTCACCAGGGGGAAGGGAAGGAATGTTAGTATGATATTCGTCGTCAGTCTCTATAGCATGGTTCCCTAGCGTTTATCATGGAGAGGGTATTTGTTAGTGGGGAGAGGTAAGAATCAGGATTCTCTGTGGTGAGTGATGTGATTAGAAGTTTATCAATGTCTTTCTTTGCATAATAACTATGACTAACAGCTATTACAGCCATTCTTCTTAGGGGCTTTGGACGCTCTTCTCTGGTTCTCAATAGCTCCAGGTTCTTACTTATGAATGACAAAATCGAGCACCGTAATGCAGCGAGTAGACAACGAAACCCGTGAACATTGCGGAAACATATATACTGAAACACCCATCCACAAATTTTGCACATGTGCTTCGGTCGGACCGGCGTGGATGGCTTTCCCACAGAATATTTTAGGCATCTTAGGGGGATGGAGAAGGCTTGTAATCGAGGACCTGGTTAAACGTGCTATGATCGCGAAGAGAACATCTTCTCAAATTTTTCATTCATCACATGTTTTGTAAAATTATGCAACAAAAGAATTAAATTGAGTTGAGCTACACTGATTTTTCACTTAGATCTAGAAGTTTGTTAGAACAAACAAAATTTGTATAATTATGACAGACAGATCAAACTACTTTTACAAAATAAATCAAATAATTTCGAACAGTGACATTTTATAATTAGTGGTTGAATGAAACACTACGCGAATTCGATTAAATTCAATACAAATTGGTCATATAATTATGAAAAGAGGGAATTTGGATAGCCACTAGCGTTCATACAATGACTGAGAAGTCAAACAACGTCGGAACACTAACCGTTAATTACAAACAAATTAATTTTTATTTTATTTTTTTCAGAAATAAGACGGTATCTCATGATGTGATTTTAGCCGGCAAAATGGGACAGAACATATCCTGGAGCGTGAACAAAAAACTGTTCGTCTCTTAACGAAAATAAGTATTTCCTCATAAAATAATTCTCGACATATTGTTCCAGGAAAACAGATGTCAAGTCATCGTATGGTATTGACAGTGCTTCTTCGACTGAAGCGTACAAAATGATATACGATTGTATTATGACCGAAGATCAGATCCGATCGAATGGATTTCCTCGGGCAACCGATTTTCCAGGAAAGGCTAAAATATTCACCCCCAAACCTTCCCGACCACCGAATGAGAACGAACGTTACTGCTCTCGTTGCTCTAAAGTGTTCAATTTAGATATATATGAGGAGCCAGCTGTTGATTCGTGTAACTATCATGCCAAAAGTACCAGCTATCGGCGAGGCTTCGCCGACAATGTTCACAATTGCTGCCAGCAGCCATCCGGTACCGCGGGTTGTATGTATGCTAACTATCACGTGAGTCACTATCTGGACTACGATGATCTCACCGGGTTTGTAAAAACCATTGATCCTCCGGAGGGATTTGTGCCTTCGAAGAAAGACGTCTTCGCGCTGGATTGTGAAATGTGTTACACGACGGGCGGATTGGAATTGACGCGTATAACTGTGGTGGATATCAACGAGAAAACTGTGTATGATGCCTTGGTGAAACCGATGAATAAGGTTGTTGATTACAACACTAGGTAATGCAACAACACTCATCGTTGGAAATTTTATTGACCTAACGTTTTTTTTGTTCGTAGATTTTCTGGCATAACAGAGCAGATGCTCAAAAACACCACTACCACCTTGCACAACGTGCAGGCGGTGCTCTTATCTATGTTCAACTCAGAGACCATTCTCATTGGGCACAGTTTGGATAGTGACTTCAAGGCGTTGAAGCTCATCCACGACGTAATAGTGGATACCTCTATACTTTACCCTCACAAAATGGGACCGCCAAAGAAGCGTGCCTTAAAAACTCTTTGTATTGAGAATTTAAAGAAAATCATCCAAGAGAACGGTAAGCTCCTTGGTCCTCAAACAGTTGCTTAATAGTACAAATTGTAATAATTACTTTCATTACAGATGCTGGTCACGATAGTGCTGAGGATTCGGTTGTCTGCATCCAACTTGTGAAGCACTATCTTAGAAATCGTATTTTATGATCAAAAAATGTAGCGCGTTCTCTAGAAGCAGCTATTCCTCGAATATGCTTACCATATGCTATTATCATCCAAATCATTTATTTATCTCCCATCACATTGTTACTTTAGGTATCGATATTTATGACAGGGATGTGAAAGATCGTATTGGTTCTTGCACTTCTGACAACTAGTTACTTCATGGCATTAATAATTGTTCCGGTGCTTCTAAGTGCGGAGCTGCAGCAGATTGTGTTGTTCTGCTTTAAGTAATAAGCAATAAGAATGGTACACGGCTTTCGGATACAGTATCAATTCGTTTACTGTAGAAAATAAATGAATAAAATCAAATCCCGAATAACACATTCTATCGTCTATTTACTTCTAACAGTTTGTACTTAGTTGGGCCTGTCATATGTATAAATCTACACATATGAAGTTGGTTTGGTATATGTTCTCTGGTGAATTCCCTTTCCACCCTCCTAGTATACCATTATAAGATTCTGCAGTAATCTCAGTGGAGATGTCGTACACACGTTCCGTTTATGTGGACAGTGGTAGCGTCGTAGGCATTTGGATAGTGACAGATCACATCGACACAGCCGGGCGGCACATGAATTGACACCACCCCATTCTCCATGATCGTGCGCTGAAACAAAGAAAAAGCTTTTGCAATACATTTGGGGTCAAAGAGTTTGGTTTGTTTAGTCGAAAATATGATCTTGGTTTGTCCACTTTTTTGAATACTCTAGCTCAGCGCATCTGTGTCAAATCAAGTATTTAAATGTTTCCAAACATATAAAGAAAATTGTCTTTTTTGGTTTTAGAGGATATTTTAACGGATTGATATGTTTTAAAGGCTTATAAAGTCCACCTTCTATTGGTGTCAATGCGTCCCTCGTTTGAGCTAACTTTCAATAAACCACCAGATGATTATTTGGTACGTATTCAGACATTTCTGGATTATAACACTTACAAATATTGTAAACATCATACTTGCACACCATTTGTGTCAGATTTATATATCTAAATCATGTAATTAAAACATCTCGATGACCTCAATATTGGTTTGTCCACATAATTAATATTAATATTGATTATTAATTATATGTAATTTTCATTGAGAAAAATCGATTTACTAGTTGCGTAAAAACCTAAATCGGACGGGCCAACGTAATTTACCCTTTAGTAAAAATAGGAGCAAGTGCGTGGATGATCGTGCCCTCGACCTGGAAGTAAAGTGCCCGTGTCGACGGGACAAGCGAGTGTGGGCTAACTCTCCTGTTCACGAAGGGGAGAGACCCGCTGCAACCGGTAACCTTCGCCTCCTCTACGATATATCATGACGCCTGAACGAAGCAAGGATAAATATCAGGATGCCTGTAAAAGACGCGACTTGTCAGTTGATAGCCGACTCCACTGATCAGCTAAAATGCTGGTTCAAACACATCGAGCCTGCTCCAAGTGCCCGTGAACAACCAGTCACCAACGCCCTAGCATGGGTCGCCTCCAGTGAGACAAAATTCCCGTGTCAAGACAGTAGCGCTGCCATTGCGAGAGATAGAAGCAGTAATCAAAAGTATGAAATCCAACGAAGCACCGGATGTGGATCGCATATTAGTCGAGATGCTCAAAGTTGACCACGCACTATCCGAAGAAATCTCACATCATTTATTCGTAAATGATGGACTGAAAAGTCCCGGGATTTGTCAACAGAATGCGCCACTTAAAAATGAACAAGATTCATTTCGATAGGTTCATCTGTCACTAGCTTATGTGTGAAGTTTCATGACATTTCGTTTATTTGTTCACAAATAACAGTTGTTTAAGTGTCACTACCTGAGCATTCGTATAGAAAATGGAAAAAGAGGAATATCGTATTCTGATAAAAAACAGGAAGTGGGTTATATCTATGGTATAACCGCAAGGGTGACGTAGGACTATCGTTGATTTAGAGATCATTTGTTTGAAGTTGAATCTAAATCCATTCTGAATGAATGAATAAATGAATATTTGGGGGACTTCGAAAACGAGAGCGTTACGTTGGAGGCACAAGGTTTTATGCATCCAATATAGGATACGAAAAACCTTGTTCTGAAGAATAATCTCCAGAAGCCAACCTGCTGACTGTACTTGATTGACAAATCACAAACCCAAATGTATTATATGGATATTTTATGGATAGAAAACATTAAAATAAATTCTTTCGTTTGAATGTAATTTTCAATTCCAAGGGGAACTGGCAGATTATTTTCCAGCAACGATTAGATATTTCCACATTTTCCTCGATACTGGAAGCCCACCAGTGGTTAATACTAACTCGATAACCACCTGTTAATAGTACTTGATTGAAAAATATTTGGTCACAGTGTTACATGGATAGAAAACATTCAAATAAACTCTTTCACATGAATGTCTTTTTAAATTCCCAGAGGCAGATTATTTTCCAGAAATGATTAGATCTTTCCGGAACTTTCTCGATGCTGAATGGCATCCAAACGGAAAGAATTCCGCGCGTGTATGTGTGTGTAGCGATGTCTTCCCGGGGAGCCGTTTGTGGCATCACTCTCCTCCTGATGGATTCCCTTCTGGCCTAGGGTGCACAAACAGGCTTTTGGTGACACCGTTCATCCGCGCTTTCATGATAAACGAAGAGCTTCACCACAACTGCGACAACATGCTCCAATCGCTGTTCAATTAGAACTGAGTGGATTTCCGAGCGGCGCTCGCTTATATACCGATTGGTGATTTCAATAGCCTGTTTTGAAAGCAATTTTAAGACTATTGAAACAAGTTTTTGGATCAAAAAGTAACAAGTATAGAACGCGTAGACATTTTATCTTTAGAATGAAGTGTTTATCATACCATTTTGTTCAGTTGTTTAGGACTCAAAATCTCGGTTTCCGGCGTAACGCTTTCGTTTTCGAAACTTTGATTTTACACCCCGGTATAGAAATGAAAGACGTAGTCCTACGTCAAAACAACCACTGCATTGATGAACACTCAATGAAATGTTATTCCACTTCTGCTCCTTCGAGAACAACAGTTTATCGGTAGTTTAGTGAATTTAAAATCGACCGTACAAGCACCGCAGATGCACCTCGCTCTGGAAGGCCAAAAGAGGCTACGAATCCAGAAACCGTAAAACAAGTGCATCGACTAGTTTTGAACGATCGTAAAGTGAAGTTACGCAAGTTTGCTGAGGCCGTAAGGATTTTTAAAAAGCAAGTGAGATACATTTCGCACGACATTTTGGACATGAAAAAGCTACCGCCCGATGGGTGCCGCGTTTGCTGACCGTCGACCAAAAACAGCAGCGCGATGATGTTTCAACAGATGATTCAAAATAGCATATTTTAAAGACTTAGATGTTTCGTACAACAGAAAGGGAATCGAAATGTAATAAACTCGCTATACCAAGTGTATTGCCCTCGAAAAAAATTATGTTGAGAAATAAATACAGCTTTGCCTAAAAATCGATAGTTTTAATTAAAAATCCGGGACTTTTCAGTTCATGTAGTATCTAGGGAACCGCAACATTTGCGGCCGACTAGATGTGCATTCAGCCAGGTCCCAAAGAAAGGGGACCAATAAAAAGCATCGTATATCGTTTGTTCGGGCTCGGGCAATTCTACGGTGGACTGTATTTGGTATGTATGGGTTTCCATAGACCTTTGTCGAATGTAGGTGTCCACACAGAATTACCACGGGTGGGGTTCTTGTGTGGATCTACAATCTTGGTCGGAAATGAATGACACTGTTCGGACTTGTTTCAAATTTATTTAATTGTTGTGGCCTTTACAAAGGTTGGAATAAAACTGAACTCTTACGTCTGTACTAACTCGCTTATATAGCTGACGCAACCTATTCGATATGCTACCGTCGGTTAATGAGAAAAGCAATGTTGCCACGTTTGCGCTACAAATCTTACCGAGGAACCTTACTGCTAAAACCTTATAGTGTCTATTTTCATTCTTCCGTTTAGAACGGAACATCTTTATATGCATATGAAACAAGGCGTATACGTCTTCGGTTTTTGTAGTCGGTCTTCGTAGCCTATTTGGATGCGTGTCCGCTACTAAACGAACAATCGTGAGCTTATAACCTAAGGGCCCTCAACTGACCATCTTTGTGTGTTATTCTAGCTACTACGTCCATGCATCAATCATCATGTGATGGTGATACCAGCCTCTCATTCCACATACGATCGATCTGCTGCATCGGTAATTGGTGCTATTTATTAACACAACAATGGAAGCCTCATATCAACAGTCCCGCTGTGTCCAACTGTGAACATTCGAACAATAGGAATATTTTTACGCCGAAAAATGCGACATGTGTTGTGTATCGATAGAATAGGAATGAATACTCACACGCCTAAATGGCTAATGCGTAATAGATAAAAACGTGTATCGATGAGGTAGGAATACTTTTACGACTATATAGCTACTGTGTAATATGCAACATGAGAAAAAATGTACACGATAAATTCGGCTCTGTTACAGCTGAAATGCTAGATGAGCCCAATAATAAAAATAAACAGATGGGATAAAAAAAGACGTATACGTATATCGCCTCCACTTTTGCATGTATATGCCAGTTATATGCATCATATATCATCCAAATGTGTCTTGGATGTATGTATATCGCCTCCAATTATGACTTTTCATACGATTTGATGCTTGCTGGGAAAGGTGTTCACCTCTGCTATTCCTCATCGTCATCGACGAGATCACGCTGGGAACTGTCGACCGTGAACCGAACCATGGGCTTCTTTGGAGTCCTATTAGGATGGAGCACCACAACGAATTTGCTTCTGCTGACGATATTGCACTAAAATCAACGCGGTACATACTGAGGCCGTTCTGAAAAAAAGATGTTCAAAAATCTTTTCTCGTTTAACCTTGTTGATCCTGATAGTTGTACGTTTTCATTTAAACTCATACTAAGTTACAATAAAACAATAAAATATTGTTTTGTACTTCGTTGATAGTTGAGTTTGTCTTCAAAAAAATTGTAGAACTAACAATTTTATGAAACTTTTCCAAAGATTGACAAGATAGCTTAAGACATCCCATACTCTGATAAGCAGCTCGCGAAGGCAAAGATAAAAGAAAATCCAATTTCATTTTTCAACTGTAGTGAAACTATCGCAAATTAACTCAGATTTGAGCTCCGATAGCATAGTGAAACTATAACAGAAATCAAATTGTCAGTCAATATATTGTAGACTAGCTGACCCGGCAAACTTCGTCCCACCCAAAATTTGTTTTTTGTTATCAATACCTTCAAACATTCACGTTTTCTTACTATGAGCAAGTTCATGGGTCCAATCGCAGAACTGTTCATTGATTGATCTTCTAATCGACCCCATTGAATTTACCTTTTACTATAATATTCCTAGTATTTCCAACAAAACTCATCATTATAATATCAGATTATTTTCAGACACAATTCTCGTTCAATATTTTTCAACCACTTGCAAATAACATGTTCCTCCGTTACATGGAATAAATATTTTATACTGAAAATATGATAGAATAAAGACAGCCCTAAATCGGACAATTCCTTCCTCGAGTTCTGCTCTTATCAGTACATTCAGCGATACTTTTTTTTATTGGTATAGATAGAAGAAAATGTAGGAGTGCGTTTCATCGTGCGTAGAACATATGGGAATTTAATTTTCCGAATTTTCCCTTTTTCCTTCAGAGTTCTCCGAAAAATTTCAATTGTCATGTTTGGTTCGAATATTTTTGGTTGAAATATGTGTAATATTTTTATGGGACCCCTTCTCCATCCCAGAGGAGGGAGGGGTTTCATACCATCATAGAAACATTTCTCATACCCAAAAACCCTCAAATCCCAAATTGTGTTTGATTAGTTCTCGAGTTAATTTGTGTTTGTGTGCCCCCTGTAATTTGGGTTTCATTTGTAAAGCAGCCCCCCTTAGAGAGGGGAGGAGTGGTGGAGTGTTTAACCACCATAGAAACATTCATTGTACACTAAACCTCCTTATGCCTAATTTGGTTCCATTTACTTGATTAGTTCTCGAGTTATGCAGAAATTTGTGTTTCATTTCTAGGACAGTCTCCTCCCCCCTCAGAAAGGTGGGAGGAGTGTTGAAAGGCTTTAGAAATGTTTATTGTCCCCTAAAACCTCCACATGCCAAATTTGATTCAGTTTGCTTGATTAGCTCTTGAATTATGCAGAAATGAATGCTTCCTTTCTATGGCAGTCCCCCCCTCCTCAGAAAGAGGGGAGGAGTGTCTATTCACCATGGAAACGTTTCGTGTCCCCTAAAACATTCGCATGACAAATTTGGCTCCATTTGTTTGTTTAGTTTTCGAATTATGCAGAAATTTGTCTTTCATTTGTATGGCCTTAGAGAGGGGGTGGAGTGTCTAACCATCGTAAAAACATTTATTGAACCCTAAAACCTCCACATGCCAAATTTGGTTTCATTTGCTTCATTAATTCTCGAGTTATGCAGAAATTTGTGTTTCATTTTTATGGCGGCCCCACCTAAGAGAGTGGGGAGGAGTATCTAACCACCATAGAATTATCTGTTGCTCCCTAAAACCTCTACATGCAAAATTTGGTTCCATTTGCTTGATTAATTCCCGAGTTATCCAGAAATTTGAGTTTCATTTGTATGACAGCTCCCGTTTAGAGAGGGTGTGAAGAGTCTAACTACCATAGAAACATTTATTGCACTCTAAAACCTCCATATGTCAAATTTGGTTTCATTTGCTTGATTAATTCTCGAGTAATACAGAAACTTGTGTTTTATCTGTATGGCAGCCCCCCCCCTTAGAGAAGGGGGTGGATAGTCTAACCACCATAGAAACATTTATTGCACCCTAAAACCTTCAAAACCTTCACATGCCAAATTTGGTTTCATTTGCTTGATTAATATTCTCGAGTGATACAGAAATTTGTGTTTCATTTGTATGGCAGCCCCCCTTTAGAGAGGGGCGGGGGTGCAGAGTTTAACCATCATTGAAACATTTATTGCACCCTAATACCTCAATATGCCTAATTTGGTTTCATTTGCTTGATTAATGCCCAAGTAATGTAGAAATTTGTGTTTGATTTGTATTTGTATGTATGTTTGATTTGTATGCCCTAAATCGGACAATTCCTTCCTCGAGTTCTGCTCTTATCAACACATTCGGCGATACTTTTTATTGGTACAGATAGAAGAAGATATAGGAGTGCGTTTCATCACATAAAAATCCATTTCCAGTTTCGAACAAAGATCAATTTCGCTAGCGCAAACATCAAATGGACAAACAGCACTTATCACTGTGTAATTGTAGAACATATGGGAATTTAATTTTCCGAATTTTCCCTTTTTTCTTCAGATTTTTCCAAAAATTTTCAATTGTCATGTTTGGTTGGAATATATTAGGCTGTCAAAAAAGTGCTGCGGTATTTTTTTTGAATTTTCATTTGTTCATAAAATTAGTTACAATCATCTGTTTTAAGTCAAATATACGCCGTTTTGTTCGATGACTTGTTCCCAACGAGATGCCAACTTCATAATACCCCTGTTATAGAAGCTCGCTTCCTTATTGGCAAAAAACTCGGATAGCCAATTTTCACAAGCCTCTTTTGTGGCTAACTTCTGACTAGCTAGCTCGTTCGCCATGGACAAAAACAGGTGGTAGTCACTTGATGCAAGGTCCGGACTATACGGCGGATGCAAAAGAACCTCCCATCCGAGCTCCCGGAGCTTCTGGCGCGTCACCAAAGAAGTGTGTGGCCTGGCGTTGTCCTGATGGAAGACAATGCGGCCTCTGTTTATCAAAGATGGCCTCTTCTTCATGAGTGCTACCTTCAAGCGGTCCTGTTGTTAGTAGTACAGGTCCGAATTGCGCGTTTGGCCATAGGGAAGCAGCTCATAATAGATTATTCCTTGACAATCCCACCAAACACACAGCAGAACCTTCCTGGCCGTTAATGAGAGCTTGGCCACCGTCTGAGCCGCTTCAGCGGGCTTCGACCACGACCGTTTGCGCTTCACGTTGTCGTAAGTGACCCACTTTTCATCGCCAGTCACCATCCGCTTCAGAAACGGGTCGATTTTGTTGCGATTCAGCAGCGATTCACATGCGTCGATACGGTCAAAGATGTTTTTTTTGCGTTAACGTGTGTGGCACCCATACATCGAGCTTCTTTGTGAATCCAAGCTTCTTCAAATGGTTAATAACGGTTTGATGACTTATCCCCAGCTCTTGGCCGATGCTACGGCTGCTACTATGCCGGTCTTTCTCGGCTAATTAAGCGATTTTGTCGCAATTTTCGACGACAGGCCTTCCGGAGCGTGGCGCGTCTTCGACGACCTCTACACCAGAACGAAAACGTTGAAACCATTGTTGTGCGGTGGAAATGGAAACTGTATCGGGTCCATAAACTGCACAAATTTTATTGGCAGCTTGAGATGCATTTTTGTCTTTGTCATAGTAGTACTGTAAAATATGTCGGATTTTCTCTTTATTTTGCTCCATATTTGCGACACTATAACTCACGAACGACTTAACCAAACAAAACACTGTCAAGGACTATATTATAGCGCGCAAAAATACATTTCCAACAAGCTATAGTATGACTCGATACAATGAATACAACTAGAACTACGCGCTTACAACGACACCTCGCGGAAATACCGCAGGACTTTTTTGACAGCCTAATATTTGGTTGAAATTTTTATGGGACCCCCTCTCCATTCCAGAGGAGGGAGGGGTGTCAGACCATCATAGAAACATTTCTCATACCCAAAAACCTTCACATTCCAAATTGTGCTTGATTAGTTCTCGAGTTACGCAGAAATTTGTGTTTCATTTCTATGGACCCTAAATTGCACTCTAGAACCTCCACATGCCAAATTTGGTTTCAGAAGGGGGAGGGGTTTCAAACTATCACGAAAACCTTCCCCGGCCCCAAAAACCCCTACATACCAATTTTCATGTTGATCGGTTCAGTGGTTTCCGAGTCCATAAAAATCAGACAGACAGACAGAAATCCATTTTTATATATGTATATATAGATAGATTATATCCTATTTTTTAGATTTTCATCTCATTGTACATCCGAGCCACAATACTTCGAACTTTTAAAGAACAACCTCTGGCAGCACAGTTGTCTCTAATGCAACCGCCGCTACTGTGGTGTGTACTGTAGCTGTCAGTTTAACCTTCGCATTTTATTCATTCCAAAATATATATATATATGTCTAATAAACACGTGTTCTCTCTTCAATCGTAAAGTTTATTTCTTGAGCCATTCCGAAAACAATTTCAGGTTATGGGCCCAGTAAACGCGTCGGGTAATTAACGTGATTGAGGTGAAGTGATTTAGAATGGAAGAAGAAAGAGTCGATCGTGTTTTTCTGCCACTATTCGACGGCACAAATTTCGCGGCATGGAAGTTTCGTATGCTGATACTCCTGGAGGAGCACGAGCTCGTGGAGTGTGTGCAAACTTTTGCCGCAGATGTACCAGAGCTGCAGGAAGCGGCTGGTGATAATGAAGCCGTGAAGAAAACGAAAGAAGTGGCTCGTGAGAAAAGAAAGAAAATGGATCGCAAGTGTAAATTGTTACTAGTGTCGCGTGTACATGATTCGCAGCTGGAATATATCCAGGATAAACCAGCTCCGAAGGACATTTGGGATGCATTACGTCGTGTGTTCGAGCGACGCAGTATCGCGAGCAGAATGCATCTAAAGCGACATGCTTACAATGCGTTTTGAGAGTGGTACACTGCAACAACATTTTCTCCGGTTCGACAAATTAGTGCGCGAGTACCGAGCGACAGACGCAGTGTTGGAGGAGATTGATGTAATCTGCCGCCTACTGCTTACTCTTGGCAATTCGTATGCCACCGTGGTCACAGCTATTGAGACAATGCCGGAAGAAAACTTGTCACTAGAATTTGTTAAGTGCAGGTTGCTTGATGAAGAAACCAAGCGAAAAGGTGTTGAATTGTGCTCCCCCGCCGCGAGTGTTGATGCCTTTTCTGGCTCAAAGAAACAGCCGAAAATAAAGAAGATGAAGTGTTTCGGGTGTAAGCAGGAGGGACACAAGTTGTCAGATTGCCCTGTGAAGAAAAAGGATGGGAACAGAAACGAAAAATCGAAAGCACATTTTGCAGAGCAAGATGGCGTGTGTTTTGTCGGTTTCAGCAGGGGATCGGATGTACAGTGTGTATCGCGAAAAGTGAAATGGTTCATCGACTCTGGGTGTTCGGATCACCTAGTGAATGACAGGTCGCTGTTCGATGATCTGAAAGTGTTGGATCCGCCTATTGAAATAGCGATCGCGAAGAATGAGCAGTGCATTGTGGCGAAACATTCCGGAACGGTTCGAGTTCTCTCTGAAGTCAACGGAAAGCAAATCGAGTGCACAGTGAAGGACGTTTTGTATGTGCCAGATTTAAGGTGCAATTTGTTTTCGGTGATGAGAGTAGACGATGCGGGAATGAAAGTGATCTACGAAAAAGGAAAAGTGCAAATCTTGCGTGGATCGGAAATGATCGCCACTGGCTCGCGTGTCGGTCGTTTATACGGTTTGAACTTCTTCGTTGGTAAAGAAAGTGCAAATAAATCATTGCTTACGTGTGGACGGATTCCGGATAGTCTGGCACCATCGGTTCGGGCACTTAAATGCGAGAAGTCTCGAAAAACTAATACGTGATGAGATGGTTACCGGTTTGAAAGTGAACAGTGCGACTAATACCAAGAACATGGTAGTGTGCGAGTCGTGTATCGTGGGCAAGCAAACTCGGAAGTCTTTCGCGGTGCGTGACGGAAAGCGTTCGTCACGTGTGCTTGAACTGATACACTCGGATGTGTGCGGTCCGGTTACACCAGTTGGAGTTTCAGGGGTGAAGTATTTTGTTACTTTCACCGATGACTGGAGTCATTTCGCAGTAGTATTCCTGATCACATCGAAGGACGAGGTTTTTGAGTGCTTCCAAACGTATGAGGCGTTAGTGTCGGCGAAATTCGAGCATAAAATTCATCGTTTGCGTTGCGATAACGGCGGCGAATACAAAAGTAAACAGTTTGATCGATTTTGTAAGTCCAAGGGCATTCAAGTGGAGTGGACTGTTCCTCACACGCCTGAACAGAATGGAGTGAGTGAGCGGCTCAACCGATCTCTAGTGGAGAAGGCCCGTTCCATGCTGGAGGATTCTAAGGCGGATAAGCGGTTTTGGGGTCAGGCGATCCAAACCGCTGCGTATCTGCTGAATCGTAGTCCATCGTCAGCAATTGCGTCGGATGTTACACCGTTTGAATTATGGGAGGGCTGCAAACCAGATGTGAGTAAACTTCGTATATTTGGATGTAGTGTGTATGTTCATGTCCCGAAGGAACAGCGAAGCAAGATGGATGTGAAGGCTTGGGGTACGCTAACAACGGTTATCGCGTATGGAACCCGAGAGTTGGCAAAATAATTCACGCTCGCGATGTTGATTTTCTTGAAGTTAAGGAGATGAAATCAAAGATTGACCCAGTTTCGCCAAGTGATGTTTTCTCTATTCCGAAGAATTGTGTAAAGGATAATAGGAGTATTGAGCAGCAAGAAATCCCGATCTCCGATGACGAGTCGAATGAAGAGTTCGATAGTTTCTGTGATGATGACGGTAGGCAGGATTCTGGCCGACGACAGGTGGCAGAAAATCATGAATGCAGATCATCACAACAGGAAGAGCCGAATAGTGATAATTCCGGTAGACTGCAGCGGAATCGAAATGTACCATTATGGCATGCGGATTATGATATGGATTATGCTGCATACGCGCTAAATGCAACTAGCTACGTCGAAAATCTTCCTAGCAGCCTAGCTGAAGCACGAAATCGACCTGATTGGAACCTGTGGGAGGTTGCCATCCGTGAAGAAATGGATTCTTTACAGAAGAACGGAACCTGGAAGTTGGCGAAACTACCAGGAAACCGTACCCCGATTACCAACAAGTGGGTCTTTGAGGTAAAACGCGGCCTGGATGGAGCACCAGACCGATACAAGGCACGTTTGGTGGCTCGAGGATTCAGCCAAAGATATGGATTGTACTACAGCGAAACGTATTCTCCAGTTGCAAAGCTGGATACTCTGCGCACAGTGTTAGCTCTAGCGAACCAGGAGAAGTTGGTCGTTCATCAAATGGACGTGAAGACCGCCTTCCTGAACGGATCGCTGACGGAAGAAATTTACATGGTGCAGCCGGAGGGTTTTGAGCAAGGAGAGGGTTTGGTGTGTCGTCTAGAAAAGTTCATTTATGGGTTGAAACAGGCTTCACGTGCGTGGAATGAGCGGTTCCACACTTTCGTCGAGAAACGGCTGAAATTTCGAAGAAGCGAAAATGACCAATGCCTGTATATCCGCGCGATTGGATCTGAGAAGTTGATCATCGTTTTGTACGTTGATGATGTTTTGATAGCGGGATCGCCCAAGGCAGTCAACATGGTTAAGAATCTCTTATCCCGAGAATTTGAAATGACTGACATCGGTGTCATCAAATGTTTTCTGGGGATGCGAATCGACTACGATCTGGAAGCTGGAGTCATGAGGATAAGCCAGCAGCAATATCATGAAGATGTTTTAAAAAGATTCGAGATGACCGAGTGTAAGCCGATCTCAACCCCTTTGGAACATAGGTTGAAGTTGCTAAAAAAGGAGCTGAAGAGGAAAGGATTACTAAGCCGTATCGAGAATTAGTAGGTTGTTTAACTTATGCAGCAATGACAACGAGACCCGATTTGGCAGCTGCTGTGAACTTTCTGAGCCAGTTTCAGAGTTGCCCAAATGAAATTCACTGGGTGCATTTAAAAAGGGTTCTACGGTACATCAAAGGAACCGTCACTATGGGCTTGGTATACCGCAGACGGAAAGATGTACCAGCAGTGGATGTATATTGTGACGCTGATTGGGCCAACGATCAGTTCGATAGACGCTCCGTCAGTGGCTGTATCTTCAAAGTGTTTGGAGCAACGGTCGGATGGATAACCCGTAAACAACAGATAGTGACCTTGTCGTCAACGGAAGCGGAACTTACTGCATTGTGTACTGCAGCATGTCATGAAATGTGGTTGATACGTTTGCTACGGGACCTGTGGCATGAACCGAAGGAGGCGACAACGTTCTATGAGGACAATCAGTCGGCGATGCGGATTACCGAGAACGCGAAAAATTTCGGACGATTGAAACATGTGGATGTAAAATTCCACTTCTTACGGGATTTGGTTAAACAAGGTCGAATCAACCTTCAATACCTACCATCTTCGGATCAGCAAGCAGATATGATGACAAAATTTCTACCTGCGGCAGTTTTTCAAAAGCATCGAAGTGCAATCGGTATGGCGAGCTGCAGCGGTTGAGCAGGGGTGTTAAAGAACAACCTCTGGCAGCACAGTTGTCTCTAATGCAACCGCCGCTACTGTGGTGTGTACTGTAGCTGTCAGTTTAACCTTCGCATTTTATTCATTCCAAAATATATATATGTCTAATAAACACGTGTTCTCTCTTCAATCGTAAAGTTTATTTCTTGAGCCATTCCGAAAACAATTTCACGAACGACACACAGAACAGAATAAATCTACGTCGGATGTTGAAAATCAACTAAAAAAATGCTCTAAAATGATAAATTTTATAAAAATTGAAAATATGATAAAATTACTTACCACATAATGGTCGCCCGCGATAGCATTTCCACAAATACGGTACAAAATACTCCAGAAACATGGGGCAATTCGATGCTGTGTAGCAGTAGTCATGCATCTTGCAGCACCTGTCTATCCCATCCAATGCTTGCCCTGATCCGAGAAATCCGCAATAGCACCCATAGCCTTTGTAAATAATTGGATCACATCCAGTGGCACACTTAATCATAGAATACAGGTTGTATACACCACGTTTCGAGCGGCCTTCTCTCGTTGGTGCCGACTCTCCAATAACGTTGTTTGTTTCATCAGTGTCGTTGCTGAAAAAAATAGTTGTATAATGTTTGTCGAATTATTGTTATCATCTCACGAGGAATACGAAACAAAAGACCTATTCACATAATGTTATTGTCCGAACAGCCGACATCCAACGCTGCGTGACGCAACGGAGCTGAAGTTCCTTTGAATTAAATGCATTTTAATCGACCCGTGCAAATGTAGGGCAGTAGATGAACTGGCGACGGGTTTCGGTTTCCCGCGAAACCGGGTTTACGCTATGCCTTGAAAAACTGCCGACTTAGTGTCTTTGAAAATATTTTATAGGCAACTACTGCGGAGGGGCTACTTGAGATTCAAGTACGATGCACAATAACCGAGACCAGAGACCAGCACCGAAGAAATGGTACTCGTTTTATCAGTTTGGACATTTTATTCATACCATTTTTTCTGTCATATTTTCTCCCTCACTAAGTTGCGCAACCACTAGAAACGGAAGTTTATGATATTTTATTTAAAATTAGCTCTTGTTCGCGTGGTGCGTTTTCCCACATGCAACGGCTCCGTGAGCATCAGCAGGTACACAGTGAATAAAAATTCATGGGCGGCTTGTAACGTCACATTAGGCGGTAATCGTTAGCTGAATTACGTGAGTTAAACCGGATTGGCGTCGCTGCAGTGGGTTTACCTTTCGCCAAAAAAGTGGAAGTAGGTAAAATAAGTATTTATAAATACACATGTAGATACAGGAAATGCAGGACAAGTGAAGGGATTATTGATAAAATTATTGTTGAATTGTTGAATTATAAAAAATAAATAAAAAAAAACTACGCTTAACTTTTCAATAGGACCTATCTTGTATCTTGTAGACGGATTTTGCGGTATTTTTGTAAGATTGTTCGATAAACAAGGTTCTCTTCTAGAATGCAGATCCTCAAACACATCAGGAAATTATTTTACCGCTAAGTTATTAACGGTGGAGAATGTCGATGAAGAAAATCGATCGGAGCAGATAGGTCCCATTGAAAAGTAAAGCGTAGTTTTTTTTTATTTATTTTTTATAATTCAACAATTCAACAATAATTTTATCAATAATCCCTTTACTTGTCCTGCATTTCCTGTACGCTTTTTTGGTAGCTGTCACTTGTTTTGTGTTTAGTTTTATTTGACATTTCATTATGAATAGACTGACACTCGAACAATGCCTGTATCGCATCTTCAATACTCAATGCTTTTCGAATTTATTCAAGATCTAAGAATGCAATATATAAAAGGAAGCATATGCTTACCTCCAACGCCATTTCGTTGAGTGCCCAAAGGGATTGTTTGCGCGCGCTATAAATACGTCATCGTCATGATGGGCATCTCGGCTACTTGTGATTGGCAAGCGAACTGGTTTTCCACTAAAAGTTTGTGTTTGATTCCAAATTTCTTCCAATTTCTTCTCATGGTCATAACTTAGCAATAGTGCTGGATTTTTATGCCGCGGTGGAACGAATGTACCATTCCCAACGCCGTTGGTGGTTTCGATTTCAACAGGCCTAGTTGGAATCGGTGTCCTGAGAAACTTCAGAGGATCAAAGTTTGCTTGAATGTTTATGAAAGGTTCACGATCAGCTGATTTAGTTTTAGGCCTCGAATAGAATAATAGACAAATTTATGTTCACACAATGAGCAATCAGAGCGGCTGTCGGTTACCTTTGCAGCAATGGCTGTTCCAACGTTTGTTCCGTCACTGCTTTCAGTCCCCCACTCCATCCCTCCAGACCTAGCTCATCCCAGCCGACACTTTGCGTACTCTGCAATTTCCTAGATGATGCATTCTTTTGCTTCAGTAATTGTTTTCTGAAGCTACCCTCTAAGCCGTGATTCAAATCATCCATGAATTGGATGAAATTTCGTTCAGTTCGCATATTTTCCTCTACAATATCCATCAATCCATCATCCGCAGTGTAATCATCGTCGGAACTGGCAAAAGTTCCCATTTCTTGATCGGTGTATTTATCCGCTCTATATTCATCTAGCGAGTAGTTTAAGCTTCGTTTGAATTTATTGATTGAGGAGATGTTTGGAAATTGCGCTTCGAGGAAATCACTTTTCTGATATATCAATTTTTGAATATGTTTCTTATCGCCACTGGGGAGCAGAAAAACGTAGGTAGGATTAATATTCTGTACGTTAAATATTGACAGAATGTAATTGTCCAGAGTAGCGTTGTCCGGTTGCATGTTGAGTATCCTTTTTATTTGATTTTTTATCCTAATGACAGAACTGGCCTGTTCTTTTGGGGACGAATGATAATATGCATTTCTTGGTGTGAGATCTGTAGAAAAGAAATAATTCTAACATTGTAGCAATATACACTATTTTAGCATACTCAATTTCATAATATGAACGATATTACGGGGATGTGTAGTTGTTTGCAGAAAAGTACCATCGGTACTTTATGTGCCTGCAGGGATAAAAATAGACCCATTCTTGATTTACCAGCTTCAAGCCAGTAACTCCTCCTCGCGGTGCTGCCTATTACGAGGAACCATAACGAAGATAGGGTAGCCATCCTCCATGGTATCTTGGTTTGCTGATATGAAAGGAGGAGGAAAGGGCTCATCTCCACGGAGAGTGTAGCCTATCTCAGCGTTCTGTTCACCATGGACTCGAAACAATGTTCGTACCCCAAATCAAGGGCGGCTGATCATAGTTCTCGTGTCAGTATCGGACTCTAAATAGAACTGTGCACTATAGTCCCTGATCAGAAACTGAGGTTGAAGGTATTAAGAACAATTAAGACAAAAGCGAATACTCTGACTACAACATCGCCGAAAAACACAACTCTAACCAAAGCACCATCCAGAGAATCCGTATGCGAAATGTTTATCGTAATTTCCGTCCCTGCCCTCCGAAGGATTCATGCTGATGTATAAACAAATGTAGGAGAAGATGGATTTTGGACAGCTCTCAGGTCTGAAATTCTATGAGGCCCCTGTCAAAGTAGATGTCTCCAGCAAATTTAAGTTCGTTTTCGCTGATAAATTTGCCAAAAGTTCTTGATTTGGCAAGAGATTTACAGCTGTGGAAAGAAAACCAAGGTTCTCATCCAGTGGCGTAGCCTGACTGGATGACACCCGGGGCGGTGTCTAGGGTGTCACCCCTTCAATCAAACCTTATTATCTATGCTAAGATTATTATCTAAGCTTTGTTTTCGTTTTATGATGGAAAATCAAATTTATAGAACCAAGAAACGTATTTATCATGATTCGTAATTGTTGGATTTTAGTAAAACCTTTTGAATGGTCTTTTCGACTACCAGTGGCGTCGAGTGGAGCTTTCGCACCCGGTGCGAACTCAAACATCGGAAGACTACTTTCATTAGACGCAACCGATACGAATATCGTTAGACACAGACGCTCCACGATACTAGCAAAGTCCTCTGTTATCATTCTTACAGCGATCATCTTCTAAATCTTGATATTTCTATCAGGAGATCTTGCTCTAAATCGTCGTCGTAGAATGAAGACAGCTTTCAAGCAAATTTGTCCAGTTGTTGTTCGTTCATCTTTTATAAATGATGATGGTCCCACCTCATTCCCCCGGAAAGGTCTGAGCGAGACGAGTTCTCTTATTGACAATGATTATACTACAGTATTTATATTTTTTCATCAACTAACCAGTGAGCAAATTAAATTTAACAAGAAAACGGATTGGTTATCTCGCAGACATAGATTACTAAACGAAAGAACAATTTAAGCCATTATCTAAACGTATTTATTCCATGGCATGTCGAGAGAATTTCCAACCCGGGAAGACCCTAGACCGATCGGGAATTGAACCCAATATCTATGTCAGTATTAGCTCTGAATTTACAAAGGAATTCCCGCTTTACTAGATACCCAACAACGACCTACTAATGCGATCATTTTCGAGACCAGACAGCTGAGCAAACCTAAGCCTAATTCCAGCCGATACTTCAGGCCCTACATTCAACCTAGGGTGTAACGTGTCAACCCGAATCTGCAATGAGATCTGCCACAACACAGAAAAATCTGGTTGTAATTATCTGTTGAGAAGATGAATTTACAAGTATTTCGATCGAGCTATCCCTAGCTTCACTTTCCACATTAAACCCCTTGGAATGATTTTATTTTATTCGCGGAAAACTGTTTTTGCTTATGTTCGATCTCAAGCCTTTCTATGTTTGTCAACACGCGCGGGCTCAAACTATTACAGACTTCACAATTATTTTATTTTTTAAATTTAATTGAAAAACTAAAATGAAATTAAAACAAAACCAATCAACATCATCATCATCATAGTCTTAAGATAAAATGAATAAAATAAGAAATAAAATAAACAAAAACACACACAAACAATAATTTACTCGTTATATGAAATCATGATGATGGTCCCCTCACAAAAGTTTGAACAGAACGGGTTATTTTTTCTGATAATTATAGTTATAACGAAATTTATTTTAATATAAATCTAACCAGTTAGCATATTGAATAATAAAACAAAAAAACGGACTGGTTGTATCACATGCATAGATTCGTAATCGAGAGAACAACTTAAATCATCATCTGTACGTATTTATTCCATGGCGTGTCGAGAGAATTTCCAACTCGGGAAGACCCTAGACCGATCGGGAATTGAACCCAATACCTATGTCAGTATTAGCCAAGAATTTACAAGGGAATTCCCGCTTTATCAGATTCCCGGTCACGGTACTATCGTTTCCGAGTTCGAGCAGCTGAGCATACCCAAGCCTAATTCTAGCCGATACTTCAGGCCCATTACTTATCCCAAGGCATGTCAAGAAAGTTTCCGAAAAAATCCTTGACCGATCAGAGATTGAACCCAATACCTATGTCAGCATTAGCCTTTAATTTACAAAGGAATTCCCGCTTTACTAGATACCCGACAACGACCTACTAATGCGATCATTTTCGAGACCAGACAGCTGAGCAAACCTAAGCCTAATTCCAGCCGATACTTCAGGCCCTACATTCAACCTAGGGTGTAACGTGTCAACCCGAATCTGCAATGAGATCTGCCACAACACAGAAAAATCTGGTTGTAATTATCTGTTGAGAAGATGAATTTACAAGTATTTCGATCGAGCTATCCCTAGCTTCACTTTCCACATTAAACCCCTTGGAATGATTTTATTTTATTCGCGGAAAACTGTTTTTGCTTATGTTCGATCTCAAGCCTTTCTATGTTTGTCAACACGCGCGGGCTCAAACTATTACAGACTTCACAATTATTTTATTTTTTAAATTTAATTGAAAAACTAAAATGAAATTAAAACAAAACCAATCAACATCATCATCATCATAGTCTTAAGATAAAATGAATAAAATAAGAAATAAAATAAACAAAAACACACACAAACAATAATTTACTCGTTATATGAAATCATGATGATGGTCCCCTCACAAAAGTTTGAACAGAACGGGTTATTTTTTCTGATAATTATAGTTATAACGAAATTTATTTTAATATAAATCTAACCAGTTAGCATATTGAATAATAAAACAAAAAAACGGACTGGTTGTATCACATGCATAGATTCGTAATCGAGAGAACAACTTAAATCATCATCTGTACGTATTTATTCCATGGCGTGTCGAGAGAATTTCCAACTCGGGAAGACCCTAGACCGATCGGGAATTGAACCCAATACCTATGTCAGTATTAGCCAAGAATTTACAAGGGAATTCCCGCTTTATCAGATTCCCGGTCACGGTACTATCGTTTCCGAGTTCGAGCAGCTGAGCATACCCAAGCCTAATTCTAGCCGATACTTCAGGCCCATTACTTATCCCAAGGCATGTCAAGAAAGTTTCCGAAAAAATCCTTGACCGATCAGAGATTGAACCCAATACCTATGTCAGCATTAGCCTTTAATTTACAAAGGAATTCCCGCTTTACTAGATACCCGACAACGACCTACTAATGCGATCATTTTCGAGACCAGACAGCTGAGCAAACCTAAGCCTAATTCCAGCCGATACTTCAGGCCCTACATTCAACCTAGGGTGTAACGTGTCAACCCGAATCGGCAATGAGATCTGCCACAACACAGAAAAATCTTGTTGTAATTATCTGTTGAGAAGATGTTTCGTCGCGGTTAGGAGCCTTCTGAACCTTGTATGTACGCAGGCCCTCCCGCTGCTTGGTCCGCTGGACGAATGAACTTGACAAATTCAGCTTATTGGCGACATCCCGGACCGAACTTCTCGGATCACGTCTAAACTGCTTAACTACGCGCTTGTGATCTTTTTCACTGACGGAGCATCCATTTTTGCCGTTCTTCACCTTCCGGTCGATGGTTAGGTTCTCGAAGTATCGTTTTAGTACTCTGCTGACCGTGGATTGGACGATTCCCAGCATCTTACCGATGTCCCGATGTGACAACTCCGGATTCTCGAAATGAGTGCGCAGGATTAATTCACGACGCTCTTTTTCGTTCGACGACATTTTTCCAAATTTACGAAAAATTGACAGTGAAGCATGGCCAACGTGATCTATACACTCTTATCTGATTATAAGCGAAAGCTGAAGATATAATTCCTAAAAATTAAATTTCTACAGCGTTTTTTCCGTGATGCAATTTGATGTGACACACCCTTTACTAACCTCGAGCCAACCGCTAGTAATCGGTTACATATTACTAACATAGTCGTAAGACAAAAATTGTCAAAATGTAGAACTCCCGGCCCCGTCAGGCTAACGCCATATGTGCCTTAATAAAATATATATTTTGGAAAAAAAACTGCAAAAAACTTCATGCCTTCGATAGCTTTCTTGTGCGTGGTAAATTCTTCTTTGAATTTATTCAAACATTCGTACATCAGTTCTTGTGCTTCCTCCGGCAACGTTCAAGAAACTCCTTCTTGAATCTGACGTGTTTTTCGGCGGATCAAGGCGGTAATATCAAGCTCGATGCATTTGGATGTCGTATGTCTTAAGAACTCATCTACTTATTTCTGGCGGTTTTCGTCTAAGAAGAGTTCCAAGACCTTAGGCTTTACAGTAACTCTTCAAACACTGCACTCCAGAAATGTGAAAAGGAGATGAAATTATAATCACACAAACTGTGGATGAGTTCTGTGGCGGTATGTGCTGTATGCCGAATGACGAAGCACTTAATTTTGTAGCTTCTTCTTAAATGGCACTAACGTTCCTAGAAGAACTTCGCTGTCTCAACGAAGTATTACTTGCGTCATTGTTATTAGTACTTAGTTGAGATTTATATGCCAAATAACACGCCAGACTAAAAGGTTTGATTAAAGCAAAAAAAACGTGGATATTGGCGGAAGTTCGTCAATGGTTTGTCAAGGGAGACCGCTGTGAGCACTCTTTGGAATACGGCGAGGAAAATGCGGGCTGAAACCATACAAACGAAAGTGTGGAATACTCTGACCGTTGGATTTTCAACTTTGCAAGGAAGGTTTGTCCCGACTCCGTTCCTGCACAAAACGTCGTACGCGTCGTCCCACTTCAAAGCGATTATCAAAATTTTTCGATGGTGGAATTCTCAATTGCCCTTCTCTCAAGTAACAATTCAGCTCCGGGGTCGGACAAGATTAAATTCAACTTGTTGAAAAATCTTCCCGATTTGGCAAAACAGCGTTTGCTGAACTTGTTCAACATGTTTCTGGAGCTGAATATTGTCCGGCATGACTGGAGACAAGTGAGAGTGATAGCCATACGAAAACCCAACAAGGGGTTGGTCCGCCTCCCACCTTCTTCCCCCGACCATGATAATTATATGTTTAAAAAAAAATCTTTCAAACTTTAGAATGAACATCATTCGTTAGTGATTCTTCTATAAAAGTTCATTCCCCTATTCAGTAATTGGTGGTTATTTAGTGAGAGATTTCACCACGGAAAAGTTCATGTGAAAAAATCTTTCTTTAGCTTTTTCGTTTTAAATGAAAAAAGATTGCCGATTTGAGTAACGACGATACCACTAGTCCGTTCATCGTGCATGCGGGAACCGGTTTGCTTTTTTTCTTATGTTAGTACTACCTTAAGACGCACATCTGTCAGGTTTTAGTGCTATCCGATCATTAGTGTCTGCCTGGTGTTTGTTTACATCTGTCAACTTTTTTCAATTTGTCGCATTTCACCATGGATAATTTTGTTGAGTAAAAAATTTGTTTGAAATTTTGTTTTGCGAACGAAACTTCGTGTGCCGATGCACATATTATTTATCCGTTTTGAAGCGTTTGAGAATTGCTGTACGTCGCAAATGGTCGGAAAAGTAGGCCGACAATTCTTGGATTTTGCATGATGACAACACGCCATTGTACTGAGCCCGAATTGTACTTAATGATTTGACCGTTGAGCATCGTATTCACCTGATAGAGCCCACGGACGACTTCAGCAGAGTAGTTAATCATATATTTTCAGAACCACAGGAGGAGTGGAGAAATAATTAACGAGCTTCTAATGTCAGCTAAAGATAAAAGAAGTGCGTGAGCATCTTCCGAAGAAGTCGCTTTGCTCTTTTTTCCATAAAATATGGATATCGCGAGAGAATGTAAGGAATGTTTGTTTAGTACTTTGACACTAGATCTAATGAGTACCACACTGTGGTATAAATCACGCAATCGCTGAGCAGCACACATGTTTGAACAAAGATGTGAAAAAAATCTCTGAATGAATGTTTCACGGCAAAAGGAAAAGACTGTTGGGGGTCTCCGTAGCCACATTGATTGTGCGTTCGCTTAGTAAGCAATCGATCGTGAGTTCAAAACTCAGGGCCCTCATTGACCATCTTTGTGTTGTTACAGAAGAACTACGTTCACGCAACAACCATCAGCGATGGAGATCGAAACACGGTCGAATTAAGATCGATTCATCCATACAATTGCTCTGCTCTGCAAGACACATCGGGCTGCTGTTATATAAGTAACTCAACAATGATCAATCAACTGTCTCCGCTGACCGGTCTATCTGGATAATGGAAGAACAGAAGGAAAACTCTTACGCCCAAATGGATACTATGGATACTATGTAAGTGTGTGCCATATGCAATGGTATAGAAGGGAATACTCTAACGCCGAAAAATGGCAACTGTATAATGTGCTAATTATAGATATGATAGACATGTGACATGTACACGATAAAAATTCGGCTCTGTTACAGCTAAAATGCTAATGAGCCTTAAATAAACAAATGGGATTAAAAAAAATAAAAGGAAAAGACTTATCCATTGTGATATCCAGATATTGTACGAAAGATGGGAAAACTTCTCTCCGCCTTTGTAGTATCGGACCTATTATGACCCCTTGTTGAAATCTGCTGCTGCTGCCATTTTTCCATAAGTCAATTTGTACCGGGGAAGCGTGAATAATCTCTGAAGCTCGAGTGAATTGCGTTAAGGTGAAGGTGGAAGGTAGCCTTTGTGGTAGTATAGGTAAAACCACGTGTAAAAATGGGGTAACAATGTTTGTGAGAGAAGAGCAATTTGTTTCGTTTGTTTTGATCTTTGTACGTAAATAGATCAATTCACTTATCAGACTGTGTGGCGCTTCACTGACACCAGTCGTAGAATACATTTGAAAAAAATAACAATTCAATACTGAAGTAAAATGTATGAACGATGTGTTCCGATGAACAATTGCAAATATAAATATATATAGAAGGTGTATTTGCATATGAAGTAAAATTTTGATTATACGCGAGCGTAACATGAGTAAATTTATAACACATGCGAATTGGGCTCTTTTGGTATTGAAAAGTTTTTCCGCACAGTAACTCGATGTTGATAATTCCTTAATATTTTCCTTCGTTGATCGTATTGTTTTCAGATATTCACGTTGGAGAGCCTTAACCCTTCTCTTCGTTGGCCGAGTCATTTTGATTGAATGTAATACTTTTCCGTTTACTATTTTTGAAATACAATTTTCTTAACCAATATTAAAGTTGCTAAAACTTACATTATAGACCTATTGAACGTAAAAATAATAATTGTATTGATATCAACACAATTTTATTTTATTAATTTTCATGACATGAAACGCTGTGACTCAGGAATAACATTTTATTGAAAGGTTTTTATAGCTGTTTCGATGATGTTGTCTGGCATCTGTGTCGAAAAAGTAACGATGTTTTCACAAGCACAAACAAAACCATTGCGGAAAATTGAAAAATTAAAAGTTAACTTTCAGAGCACTAGCTCGAGTTTTACGACGTTTTCCACTATAAATTTCGACGGCAGATGAAAATTTAATATTTGGTGAGTAATCGATTAGATTTTGGTTAACATTACTTGGTGGGAAGTGTGTGCAAACGATCATTTTCTTCACATTATTTCTCAAAATTATTGATTTTCGGGCGAGGGGTAAGGGAGGGAGATGAAAGAAATGAGCGCCATTGTGGCAGCCATTTGTGGCTAGCTTCTACCTTCACCTTAAATTGATGTTCTGAACATTTTTAATACACACTCAATTTTGATGGCACTTTTGATTATTTGATTGATCTTCATTTATGTTATTACGAAAATCGTTTACACTCATGGACTCTACTGCGACACGAGACAAATATATGCACACAAACTATATCAAAAGTATACCGTTTTCGAGAAGTAGTATATAAATCTTAACCCTTTCCCGTACCACATCAAGTCTCACTCGTGGGTAATTGAATAACATAGGGTGCTAGTACTTGAATAACATAGGGCGCTAGAACGCTCAGTAGAATAGTGAAATCACTTGATGTGTGACGTATTAAATAATACGGGAAGGGGTTAAATCAGATTGTTGTAACTGGAATAGGTTCGTCACTTGGACTGTTTGACCCTTTTTCTACTAGCATCACGTATTAACACGGAAACACTTACCATCACTTGTTACGATCAATATAAAATAGAACACATAGCATAATGTTTGAACAATTCGCTTCCGTCGCACTGTTATCCACATGGTGAAAACAACTCTTTCGCAAATTCACGGAAATATATCACATTTTTACATAATCAAGAACGATCACAACTCTTCATAATTCGCTTTCCTCTCTAACGATCCCCTTCAGTTACAGTTCACTCTTCGTCAAACCATCCACCAGAAAATTTACAACCGGAGAAGTTTGCGCTCAAAGATAAACTGAACGGCATCAGTGCAGATGGCAGAAAAGCGCGAAAAGCTGGAACCCAAAATCCTCCCATCCCCCTCTGTAAAGCGCCAACGCTCGCGATCGTTGTTTATTGTGATTTTCTCAGGTGTTTCATTTTTTTTTGGTAAGTAACTATCGCTCTCTCTCGCGCGACAAATTTCTGAGCGAAAATGAACCATAGGAAGGGTTGTTGTGGAAACATAGAAAAACATAAACGTTCAGCAGCAATATGACAAGTCTGTAAATGCAAATTTACCAACTTCAACAACCATGACTTTGGAAATATATAGGGTGAAACGGTACAGTTCTACCTTATATTAGACTACACAAAATATATGGTAGAGTGAACAAGATCGTCTGACGGCTGACTAAGTATTACAGATACATTTTTCACCGACGTTCTGTCATGTCACATTTTGTGGAACAACAGAGGATTAGTAGTCGAAATGTTGCTTTTCGATTTGAGGAAATGCAAGCGGCTTTTCTTCGATTCATACTCATCTGAGTTTCATAAATCGCATTAAAACACAATGATTCGTCACTAGTTGTAATGTTCAACAAGAATGGTCTATGTATATTATTTCCTAATTTCTTTATTTCTTCATTATTATTGTTTCATTGTTTTACTTCTTGGTATGAAGTTAACTTATATTAAATTGAATGTAAAATTAATGATGAACAAACCGAAAATTAGCAAAATAACAAATTAGAATCGAACAAATTGTATGCTACTTTAAAAAGTCTACAAATGAAATCAATGAGATTAAGAGCCATATTGTGTATTTCTACGTGTAGTTTGGATAAGTTGCCTAGATCCAAGAACCCAGACCCAGGTGGATCCGGAAACTCGGAACTGTCAATTTCAGAACATAATATCATCGCTTCAAATACAGCTTGATTGACAGCAGGCCGTATTTGCAACAACAACACATTAGTCCTCATAAGGTGGAATATGGGATCGTAATCCGGCGGTTTATCTCCAGCCGATCCATACTCCAGTGATCTTTTGGCATAATGGGCTGATTCCAGGTTCGACCACTACTTCAAATGGACAACAGACGAAAGATGCATACCGGAAAATTCGCCTAACTAGCAAATAGTAACGTGGACGCAAACGCAAGGGTTCAACCTTCGGCATTTTTAGAATGAATCCTAATTGACGGTTGGCTTTGTCAATTATAACCGAGTAGTGCAGTTTGCAGGTAAGCTGAATAAATTTCTCGGTGCGTCCGAGCTGTTCTCAATGATGTTCTTGGAGTTGTGTTTGATGGGCCTTGACCAGTGTTTGGATTTCGATCAATATCGAATGATACACAATGTGTCATGCAAGTAACCTGTCACGAATCGTGGATCGTTCAGATACTTGTATGAATGACAGCAACCACTTGCGTTACACTAAATGATTCAACAAAGAGAGGAACGAAGACTGTTGATTGCATATCCGAACTGTACCAAACATCGCACACCATTTTCGAAGCCTGCATATAAGTTTGAACCGCATATATCGTCCCGTTCTACTATAGCGAAAACCACTGCACAGACGAGTGCAGAGCGAGAAGTGATACAAGAAAAATTACGTCATCATTCGGTCACCATTTGCGGAGAGCAGCGAATGGGAAAAGAGCTAAAACGAGAGAATTTTTGTTTCCAACTGGTGCGGCAACAGCAAAACTTTGCGGTCTATATGGATATATATATATATATATATATATATATATATATATATATATATATATATATATATCCATATATATATTAAAGTGCGTATGGAAAAAAGTGACCCACGAATTTTCAAAGTGAACATGATTAAAAATGTTGATTCCCACAAAAAAAACTACCCTATGCAAAATATCAGCTCAATCGGACTCCATTTACTAGTGTAGCACAGCAGTCAAAGTTTGACTTTTTTAAAAACCAAAAAATCACCCAAAGGGGGAGTAAAGGAAAACGGGGTTTTCGAATTTTTTTTTATGTCAAATGTCTTCCGAATTGCATGAAATGTTATCTCGAAAAAAATGTTGTTCAAAAATCGACACTCTGGGAACGTTTTTACGGAATACGAGGCAAAACGTATCATAGGATGCCAAGGAAAATCGTCATATCGATTTTTCATACAGGACTTCCTGCGAAATGTTGATTTGCACGATAAAATACCCTCTGCATAGTATTAACTCATACGGGCTTTATTTACTATTGTCACAGATCTCCAAATCTTAGTTTTCTGAAAATCGAAAAATCACCCAAGGGGGGAGTAAAGCAAATTGGGATTTTCAAAAAAAAAAAAATGATTCCAAATGGCTTAGAATTGCATGAAACGTCGAGATTTACTGTTATCTCGAAACAAATTTTTTGTCAAAAATTGTCTTTTCGGCACTTGGTCGTTTTTGTCTGAAAAGTCGAATGTCGATTTTTGACAAAAAATAATTTTCGAGATAACAGTAAATATGTATATGTTAGAGGCAAAAAAGAAAATCAACTTTCTACACCAAAAGCGTTCAAGACAACTTTGCTTGCGTGTTGGTGTATCATGAAGTGCGAACAGAAGCAGAGTTGTCTCGTTCTCTTTTGTGTCGTGATTTGTAGCACCTAACAACAAAAGAATGCCGCGGGGGAAATAATTTCTGTAAGATCATATGTGAACGAACGGTAACGATTTATTCAGTGAATGGATCAATTGGCAAACACTGGCCTTGGCATCTCCGGAGAGATATCATCGAATATTTAGCGACGCTCACTTCGAGGAAGTTTATAGTGCACCCACACGCAATACAATCCCAAGAGCTTCTACAGTTCTCTACAGCCAACTGCACTTCAAACAACAAGAAAAAATTTCAGATAATCGAAAAATCAGCAACAGATTTTCCGTTCAAGAAAATATTTGCGTTTTCAATTCCCTTGTTTCAAACATTTGTTCACTTTCCTTAAATACTTAACGGTATGCCTACACTGCGAATTCCTGAACTGGTACTTCTTGGTGTCTATTTTGGGTGGTTATCATCTAAAAGTTCTGAACATTTAAGAGCGATTTTATAATTGCCAGAATTAGGCGATTTTAATTGTGCCATTGAAACATACAAATCATGATGAAGTTTCCTGTAGAATGAATGAAAGATACCCTTATTATTAATTTTTTTTTCAATAAAAAAAATCAATTTAGACGCATCCTTGTTTATCCAAATTTTAATCGTAACACTGGCTGAAAATTGTAAAAAAATATTTTTAGTAATCATTCAGATAATTTACAAAATATTCAAAACCGGTCCGAAATGAACTCAGGTCTGGGCGTTTTCCTTGAACAGCATTTTTGAATAGCATTTTGTCAACATTTCAACCAGTATCCTAAATGAATATCCATCACAAGACAGACAGGCTAGACTTGTACTCCGAAAATCCAGAATACCTCCGTTGATAATATAAGAGCTGCATCATAGAGTTATGTTGATTTCCAGTACAAGGAGAACTGAAGTCGGGTATTTCCAGCATTTCATCAAAACGTATGCGGCAACAGTACATGAAAAAATTAATGAAATGAATTGTGTGTAAATTTTATATTTGATATGATGTTTTTTCTTCTCGGTTTCAAAGCAGCATCATCCTATTGTAAGTGTCCAACCTCTGGAACCTCCGGTTGAATGGTTACATAATTTTTCCAGTTTATGTTATTTTCCCAAAAGCGTTCACGCTCACTAAGCACACTCACGACTCGTAGATAAGCACCGATTAAGGGGATCATTCGATGGGTTTCTCACAATGTTATCTCTCACTCTCCAACATCCTCCGCGTTCAAAAACACGCTTTCGCGGGTGAAGTTTATGCCCGATGTGGCCGAGCAAAAGCTATACCCGCCCCCATCAACTTAAATTGAAGGTTCATGCTGTAATGTACGATGTAAACATTCCGAACATGATTTTCGAATACGTTTTTGAAAATGAAACAATTGATGATTCTTTATGATCGAAGTAAATCAAATCGCCTGTACGAACTTAGTTTGGACTACCAGAATGAAAGACTCATCACCCCCTACAGTGGTTTTATTGCCAGCGGATGAGAGAAACAAGACTATTGGTATCTTATAGAACATCTACTGAGTTACCTGGTTATATGTGCAATGTGTTTAGCATAGCCTAAATCGTATTCAAATACAGCGCGGACCCGATTATATACAGTTTCTGATTTCTTTTCACTGTATATAATCGAATCCTGTATAAAATCGAGTCAAAAAAAATTTTTTATTAATTTTTTTTCCATGTATTTTTTGTTTTTTTTTTAAATATAAAAGAGGTATTTGATTTTACATTCATCCCCTTAAAGTCAGAAAACACTTTTCTCACATGAAAAAAGAAAATTTATCCAGATTCTCTCAGCCATATTTTTTTTCCGAACTGTTTATAATCGAGTCAAAAATTGTATATAATCGAATCACATATAATCGGGTCTGTATATAATAATGTCCAACCTGTATATGTAACAAGAATTCAATGTACAGTGAATACCCGAAAATTGAATTTGTTATTAACTATAGCCGACACTCGTTACGATGTCCGGAATTCAACTTACGACGTAACCTCCGAATGTTGGAAAGGTTATTGCACAAATTTATATGAAATTAATATTTACGAATAAATAAACAGAACAGGTTGAAGGTCAAGTTATAATTAAGAAGCGGATTCCAATTCACACATTCATACGACAACTAAGTTCATTCAATAACACTATTTCAAACCTAGGTCGGTTTGTGAGTCAGTTGGTGAGCTATGTTATGTCCTATTGATCGCGGAAAACATTTATTCACTCTTTAGTGTTTCGTCGTCATGGCCCACGATGGCCACGAATCTGGCGCATTTTTTATCATTTCAAGGTTGCAACACTTGTTACGCTTCATAGTCGTTATTCGTAACCGCGTGTTTGTTACGAATCAACTCGACATATGACAATTTTTAGACAATTCAGAAACAATTTGACTTAACGGAGTTCAGTGGATTTATATTTATTGACTAAAATAGTTATGCAAGCATCCTGGTTAGAGGATATACGATGCTTGCTTTATATGATGGATGTTGTGATATCACTTTTTGCGACCTGTCATCACGCTAATCAAATGAATGAACGTGTTGAGCCCCATATATTTTTGTAGAGATCAGTGTTTTACTAGAGACGAATGACTGCAAAGTTTATAGCTTCTTCAATACAAAAAGTGAAATAAAGAGCGTTTTATGGGTGGCAAAAATGAAACAATATTTACATCACTCATAACATCACATTGTCATTGTCATAACATCACAAATATTAGGAAACCTAAATTTTAACGCCCCCATTAGGCATCTGAGAAACTCTAACATTCTCTACACAGATTACAGAAGAACAAATTACGGTGAATATAGTCCTATCAATCGTATGATGAGTCTCTGTAACGAATACAGTGAAATAATTAACGTAACCATGTCAGGGTCAATGCTTAAGACTATCTGAATAGAATGAGATATAGTTAAGTTTACCGTCATTATTATATTTGAGCAACATATATAATCTACGCTGGTTTGATGAAATAAATAAATAAATAAACAAATCTTTCTATTTTGTGACGTCCTTTAAATTAAATGAAATGAATTAATAATCCAGCTACCTTTTGTTAGCTTCAAGTAAGCAGTATTAAGTAGTATTAAGAATGTCAAATTACATGTTCTACATAGATAGACGATTAATAAATAAATCATCAACTAAACTTTAATTCAATACACATTGTTAAAAAAAATACATTATAAGTTTCAAAATTGTTATTCCATATTTTGTGACACGTTTTTTTCAGAACCGTATTAAATCTGGAATGACACGCTATTTGTAAAAACTCTCATTAATCTGTTTTATTCTTCGGATGATATTTTGCAACAACATCTTTCACAATCTTGAAGTCTGCGTTGACTAATTCAATAATTCTTTATTATCATGTTCAAACCATCATTTGTCGCCATAAATCATAGTATCTGGTCGGTTGTGGTGGGTCAAGAGATCGATCAGTGCGATTCTAATACGGTCATTAGGGTGGCAGTGAAAATGATCATGTCAAATTTCAAAAACCGATCATGTACATTTTGTTTATAGGCTCCAAAAAAATGACCTTTGCAAAATGTCAACTTCAATAAGCTGACATTAAGGACATTATTTTTAGATCCAGAAGGTCGACCAAATTTTTTTTTTCGGTTATGATTTTTAAGTCATTTTGCATCGAAAACAAAGAAAACAAAGCCCCAAAAATAATACCCAATTGAGCTGAAATTTGCACAGGTCATTTTTTGGGCCAATAAACAAAATGTACATGGTCGGTTTTTGAAATTCGATGATGAAATTTTTGCCACCCTAACGATCATTTTCCAGGCGGGAGCGAACATACCGGTTGAAACTTCTTTGTTATAGACTCTTATGGCATATCTAATGACCCCGTTGTGCACCCGTGACCGAGTGGTTAGCGTCTCACATTATCATGCCGGGTGTTCGGGTTCGATTCCCGTTCTGTCCGAAGGATTTTTCGTAAAAAGAAAATTCCTCCGACTTGCACTGTGGTCACGCGTATTCAAGAGCTTGCCCCTCGGAATACATTCAAGGCGTGTTACTTGGCTTAAGAAATCTCAACTAAGTATTAATAAATGACGCTAGTTAATGCACACGTTGAGACGGCAAAAGTTCCACAGGGAACGTTAACGCCATTCAAGAAGGCATATCTAATGAAGTACTAATAACACAAAATTTTTGATTCAACACTGACTACTTTACGGTTCTCACGTGCTCCCGTGGCCGAGTGGTTAACAATTCACTGTTTGTTAGATTTTTACACGGATTTTGAAATTTACACAGTTTATTTTTACGCGGTTTTTTATACGCGGCACGTATCCCCCACGCAAAAAGCGACTCCAGTGTATATTGAGTCCGCAAACTCCCAAAATCAATGAAGCTGAATTAGTAGGATATCAATCCGAGTGATTTGCTCGTCACGTACGACATGAATTGTGAACCAAAGATATGACAGACAACTTCATTGGTGCTGATATACCGGCCAATTTGTTGGCACATTATTTCGTCATTGTCATTCAATCGATAAGTAATCACATCGATATTCTGAATTTGAAACACAGCCATATTGCTTCCCTTATTCACGAACTTCTATTTGTATTTACTGCTTTTCGCCGAACAGTGGAACTCAACATTAATATGAACATTGAAAATTTTGCTCAGCTAAGGCGAATACGATACTAGTCAATGTTTGCCAGTCCGTCAACGTCAACGTTACTGATATTCATCAATGGTTGTCCGTCTATTCGTTTTTATATTGGACATTCACCTACCTTTGTGATCGCGTTTTCCATCTGCAACGCAAAGCGGTAAAACGTTGAAACTCGTTAATCCAATTTTTGACGGTCGCCATCGAAGGAGAAGAGTTACCGTATACAGTATCCAAGGGCTCTTTAATTTCGCTGTGCGGTTTCCCTACCAAAAACAAGAATCGAATCACCGACCGATATTGCTTTTTTTCATTTTTCTAAAATCCGCGGACACGCACGCTTCCACACACGGTCAAAACAAAAGTACGAGTCCGATTCGACTGAAATTTTGACAGTAGCCGTTTACGAGAATGTTACATTTAGTTACATTTTTCGTAGAGTGTCATCCCTATATAGAAATTAAAGACATAGTCCTTTATCAAAATGTAACCCTCTTATTTTTATAGATAGAGGTAAACATAGTTCTACAGGGTTTTCCAACTTTGAATTCCGAAAGTAAATTGAAATAAAACACACTTAGAATTCGAATTTCGATGAAACTTTTAATTCAAATTAAAGTTTGGTTTATGCCATTATGTGTGAAATACAACATCATTCAAATGTTCACCTAGGGCTTCCTTGCACACCTTGATCCGGAACAGGTAATTTTCGATAACTTTTCGGCACATATGGGGCGGTATCTCGGTCATAAATTCACGAATGTTGTCTTTCAAATGTTCAAGAGTTTGCGGAGAGTTGGCATAGACACGGTCTTTCGCATAACCCCACAAAAAAAGTCTAGCGGGTTCAAATCGTATGATCTGGACGGCCAATTGGCATCACCAAAACGCGAAATTATACGTCCCTCAAATTTTGTTCGCAATATGGCCATGTTCGGTCGTGTTGTGTGGCACGTGGCGCCGTCCTGCTGAAACCACATGTCATCCGTATCCATATCTTCAATTTGTGGCAAAACAAAATCGGTTAACATGCGGCCATAGCGCTCACCATTCACAGTTACCGTCTCGCCGTCCTCATTTTCAAAGAAATACGGCCCGATGATTCCACCAGACCATAATTCGCACCAAACAATGACTTTTGGCGGATGCAATGGCCTCTCAACAATCACGTGTGGATTTTCTGAGCCCCATATACGGAAATTTTGGGTGTTTACATAGCCACCGAGCTCGAAATGTGCCTCATCGCTGAAGAAAATTTGATGCGAAAATTTAGCATTTTGCTGCTGTTGTTCGTTCACCCAATCGACGTATGCCCGACGCATTCCATGGTCACCATGCTCTAATTTTTGTACCAGTTGGTCTTTATATGGATGAAGGTGCAAGTCCAAATGCAAAATTCACCACAATGATGTGTTTGACAAGCCCAATTGCTGAGCACGCCGTGGAATCGAAACATTTGGGTCATACGGATCCAGTTTGTTCGAATTTACGCACTACATTAGCGATTGTGTGCTCTGTAGGCCGTCCGTCCGTAATGCTCGAAAAACATTTGCCGGTTTTTCATCATTTTTATAGTATAATTTAACAAAATTAACACGTTGTGTGATGCTAAAACGATCCATATTGTAAAATGGCAGACATTCAACTAACGATATGACGCTTTGGTTGACAGCTATGTCAAACGGTTGTCAGCTCAGGGCTGTATACTTTAGGAAGCCCGAAATGGAAAACCCTGTACAATCTAATAGCCTCAGTTATTTGAGACTTCTTTGTAGAACAAAGTTTTGTTCTATCTCTTGAAATAACCGATATAGGACTTTTTTTCTAAGTTGCGTTAGAGTCACTATGAATAAAACTGTTTTTTTTTGTTCGAACTTTTATATTTCAAATTCTACATGCAAGCTGTCTTCAAAAGGCTTTCAGAACTTAATAATACAACCATTTTGCGATGCAGAACTTGTCAATGGACCCTATTAGAGAAATCGAATCGATTACAATCACTATCACTATCACACCGAGTAAAATATGGGATTATAGAAATCGAAGAAAATAGCTCGATTCGTTACTCTTGCTCGAAGTCAGCGGTGGTACTGAAATATTTTGAAACGATTGTAGTGTAGTAAAAAAAAAGAAAATTGCTAGAAAATGTAACGTACTAATATACGCTAGCAGCAGTAAGCAATTTTTAGGTAGGAAATTCGGTTGAAAGAAATTCAAAGAGTATGATAAAATTTACTTATGAAAGTTATATGTATCGTAGAAGAAACACTTACTTTCTGCCATTCTGAACCAATGCGCATTGGTGGTCTCAGTGCATTAAGCTCCTCTTTGAATTCCACTAACTTTCGCTTCACCGGGATCATATTAGAATTGCCTCCACAGAAACCTCGAGCAATGTCTACATTCGCTTTCAATGGTTCAACGAGCCGTTCAAACTGGTGGTGATTTGTTTTTTTTTGACGTAGGACTACGTCTTTCATTTCTATACCGGGGTGTAAAATCAAAGTTTCGAAAACGAAAGCGTTACGCCGGAGACCGAGATTTTGAGCGTTAATAGCTCCTAAACAACTGAACGAAATGGTATGATAAACACTTCATTCGAAAGATAAAATGTCTACGCGTTCTATACTTGTTACTTTTTGATCCAAAAACTTGTTTCAATAGTCTTAAAATTGCTTTCAAAACAGGCTATTGAAATCACCAATCGGTATATAAGCGAGCGCCGCTCGGAAATCAACTCAGTTCTAATTGAACAGCGATTGGAGCATGTTGTCGCTGTTGTGGTGAAGCTCTTCATTTATCATGAAAGCGCGGATGAACGGTGTCACCAAGAGCCTGTTTGTGCACTTTAGGCCAGAAGGGAATCCATCAGGAGGAGAGTGATGCCACAAACGGTTCCCCGGGAAGACATCGCTACACACACATACACGCGCGGAATTCTTTCCGTTTGGATGCCATTCAGCATTGAGAAAGTTCCAGAAAGATCTAATCTTTTCTGGAAAACAATCTGCCAGTTTCTCTGGGAATTTAAAAATACATTCATGTGAAAGAGTTTATTTGAATGTTTTCTATCCATGTCACACTGTGACCAAATATTTTTCAATCAAGTACTATTAACAGGTGGTTATCGAGTTAGTATTAACCACTGGTGGGCTTCCAGTATCGAGGAAAATGTGGAAATATCTAATCGTTACTGAAAATAATCTGCCAGTTCCTCTGGGAATTTAAAAATACATTCATGTGAAAGAGTTTATTTGAATGTTTTCTATCCATGTAACACTGTGACCAAATACATTTGGTTTTGTGATTTTTCAATCAATCGCAATTAACAGGATAGCTTCAGAAGATTATTCTTCCCCATCAGTAGGATATTTCCGTATCCAATATTGTATGCGCCCGCAATCGATTATTACTCAGTCGCCGAAAGTTCCGAGCTCAGAGAGTTCATTCCCCTCTAGTTTGCCTTCCAAATTGCCATCGTAAACCACACTTTCTCTCGATTCAATCACACACAAAAAGCATACTTAAGCGATATTCTGGTGGTGAGACACATTCATTTTCAGGCATTCTTTGTGTGGACACCGACTGGACAACATCGTTGCTGGACGGGCTGGACGGCGAGGAATCGAGTGCCTTTCTCAAGGCAAGAGGGTGGAGGTGGTAGCGCTGGAGTAGAGTAGAGTTTTCAAAGGGCCTTTCTCAAGGCTAGAGAGGAATGAACTGCAAATGTTTAAAGTCTCTATAATACAAGACCTTCCTTTTTTGAGACACATTCATTTTTCGTGAGGACATCGACAAGACAACATCGTTGCCTAACGTGCTGGAGGAGGTGGACGGCGAAGGATCGACACATACATGCGCAGAATTCTTTCCGTTTGGATGCCATTCAGCATCGAGAATGTTCCGGAAAGATCTAATCATTGCTGGAAAATAATCTGCCAGTTCCTCTGGGAATTCAAAAATACATTCATGTGAAAGAGTTTATTTGAATGTTTTCTATCCGTGTAACACTGTGACCAAATATTTTTCAATCAAGTATCGAGTTAGTATTAACCACTGGTGGGCTTCCAGTATCGAGGAAAATGTGGAAATATCTAATCGTTGCTGGAAAATAATCTGCCAGTTCCCCTTGGATTTGAAAATTACATTCAAGCGAAAGAGTTTATTTTAATGTTTTCTATCCATAAAATATCCATATAATACATTTGGGTTTGTGATTTGTCAATCAAGTACAGTTAGCAGGTTAGCTTCAGAAGATTATTCTTCAGAACAAGGTTTTTCGTATCCTATATTGGATGCATAAAACCTTGTGCCTCCAACGTAACGCTCTCGTTTTCGAAGTCCCCCAAATATTCATTTATTCATTCATTCAGAATGGATTTAGATTCAACTTCGAACAAATGATCTCTAAATCAACGATAGTCCTATGTCACCCTTGCGGTTATACCATAGATATAACCCACTTCCTGTTTTTTTGACGTAGAACTACGTCTTTCATTAAGGGTGCCAAATCAGAAAACAGGTCACGTTTTTATGAAATAAAGTTAACGTTAATAACTATTTTTGCCGCGAACGGCGATGGCGATTTACATATCAAACGAATCGAAAATTCCCTAAGATTTGTTTGATATGCTATACAATACGATTTCCTGGTGTGTAAATTTTTTTTTTTCTTTATTTTTGAGACTTTCAGCCTCCTGGGCTGGTTCGTCTCAGTTGGTGTGTAAATGGTTAAAATTCATGAAAACTATAAACGTTTCCATTCCGCCATACATATGTTCTGGTGATTTGCGAACATTTCTACCCGTGTCGTCAATAACGAGCAACGAAGTGGAAATCGTAAGATTTAAAGTGAACAGAGGAAAAGAAGAACAATGAAGGGAAATATTTGCCTAGAGTATTCGCGTCATCGAAGGTACGGTGTCGCTACCTATGAAAGTTTCGCGTGTGAGTGAAAAATATGTAAACAAACCGTTGCATATTTTCTCTGTAATTAATATTCTGATTTCTCGAAAACTTGTACCGTGTTTATCTTACAATTAGTGGAAATTGTTGAAAAATAGTTTTTCTTAGCTGTTTCGATGTTCCGAACCAAAATTTATTGCCATTTAGTAGTGAAAAAAAGCCGTTGAAGTACACCCTCTGTCAATCTACCTGCGAGAGAGGTAAGCCGAATTAATGAAATTTGATATAAAAATACCCGCTTAGTGTTCATAAAATACCTAAAATACAAAGATCTGGCTTTTATTCAATCAGTGCTCTAATATTTTTCAAAATATTTTCCTTAGAACGTGTGAAATATGGACGTCAAAAGCTGCGCAAATTGTCCGGAGAACATGCAAGTCGGACGAAATTTGCTTGAAGCTGACTCCGAACAATCTGCAAAATTCAAAAGCCGTTTCGTTTGTGTCGTCCCCGGATGTAAGCAGAGATATCGCCCCGGAATTTCTTTTCATGCCTTCCCTCCGAAAACGGACAAAACGCGGTATCTAGACTGGATCCAACGACTACGGCTAAAGGTAGAACCTACAAAAACCTCCCGTATTTGTAGCCTCCATTTCACCGTGTCGAACTTCTACTCCTAAGTGTAATACACGCTTTGAAGCAATAATATTATAATTTTTTTTATTATTATTTTACTTTTTATAGCAACAAGCTGTGCCACTGATCGCTTAATTCTTAGGCCATCAGCAGTTCCCGACTTGAATTTGCCACAACCTCCCATCAGCGAAGCCAGGAAAAGACTTATTGAGGGCCGTGCTGAACGTGCTGCAAACCGTGCCAAAGTTGGGGCAGCGATGGACCAGAGACATGATACACCAAACCTTTCAGATCTTGCCATCAGAGGCGAATTAATTACTTATGATTCAAAACACGTTATTGCGCATTTTGCACCAAGTTGGACTGTTTCGGCCTTTTCCATAAGTGCGAAAATACGAATAAAAGTGCGCTCTAACATCGAATCATATTGGTGTCTTCAGCGCACTTATTCTTCGATTGATAACGAATAAGTGCGCTGAAGACAGCAAATCGATTTGATGCAAGGTCGCACTTTTATTCACATTTTCGCACTTTTGAAAAAGTGTGAAACAGTTCAACTTGATGCAAAATGTGCAATAATAAAGAAATAAAATAAAACATACTTAAGCAAATGATACAAAACAGCCATGACGTGTTTGCACTTCCCTTTGCCAGCTTTACAGGAACACGAAAACAACCATTTGGAGAAGGAGATTTTCGTACGAATTTTTATTGTATGGGGTTCCGAGCTTGGAGATGATGACTGGAGGCAGGACGAGAAAATACTGAAGCCTTCATCGTGAACTTCTTCAACACCAACTATTAAAAGATGTCCAGCTTTGAATACTCTTTCGCCTTCGACGACTAAACGGCTTCCACCCGCAGCGTAATCGAACACATCCGCAAACTCCACAGCCACGTAGCAGGTTTCATTTTCTCCGACTGATGACTCCTGATAATGCATGAAACAAGGTCACAGAAAAACACTTATAAGTTAAATTCAGCTTAAGCTACGGCAAAGTTTTTTTCACTGCATAAGGAAAACTCATTTTCCAACCGTTTGGAAGATAAATTTTGCACACAATTATTAATTTTTATTAAAATTTAGTATCCTGAAAGTTTGTTTACTTTTTCACAAGTAAAGACAGTATCCTTTGGATGCGGTAAGAAAACGTTTTCATTACGAAACCATTACGAAAATTTCTGCAAAAAACGTTAAAAACGGTGCGTTTAAAAATCACATTCTTTTTGCAATTCTTTGTTGACATTCGCTTCACGCACACAAGCTGTCAAATTCAGCTTCGTAGTCGCGAATAAACAGTGGATCTCGCTGAGGTACACTTTCAGCCACATTCTGTATTCAAAGCAATGAACATCACTTGTTCTTCCTTGTTTTGCGTCATCACATGTCTTCGTTTCTGATTGAGCTGAGGACGTGACCAAATTACTCACGCGCTGATGTCTTTGGCATTGCAATCATTTCATCATACTGACGCCATTGCAATAAGGTTTTGATCTACACAATTGTGCGGGGAATCATCAAATTAGGCTATCGTCGGCTCACCAAGAAAATAAATGTTCTGGAATTTTGTGAGTGATTTGTTTTCGCATGACGGTAGCAAAACTCTCTCCACCAAGGATGGCAGCTAAGCTAATCTAGACTGGCAATATTAACAGAAAGGGCTTCTTATGAGAAGTATGTGTTACAAATTGCATATATTTAAGCGTTTCTGAAATATTTCCCAAAGGAAAATTGCAGGGACGCAAACCAAAACAAAATAATTCTCTGAAGATATGCAACAAGTGAACCAAACAACTCGAGAAGTTCTGACACTTGCATCGATAGCTATCACTCGCTCGATGCTATCAATTTGCTCGGTATCTATAATAGTAAAATAGGGCTAACGAGCAAAATTCTTATCGCCTCGATTTCAATAATAGGGCCCAATATTTCAACTCTACTCAAAGTTATTGATATTTCTTCCTAAAAACTATGGGAGGGTTATACCTATGATATAACCGCAAGCTTGACGTAGTGCTGCCGTTGGCTTAGTAATCATTTGTTTTTTTCAATTAGCTATCTTTTGTGTGTATTGATTGAATTATTGATTGAACTAGTGAATGAATGAAACAATTTACGAATTCAATTGCAAACAAATCCCAATTTAGGTCAATTCATGTAGTGGTTTTCGCAATAAATAGTTATCAACATTTTGCCTAATCATTAAACGGTATGTCACATAACGTGCTCCCGCGGCCGAGTGGTTAGCGTCATAACTAACATGCCGGGTGTTCGGGTTCGATTCCCGTTCTGGTCGGGGGAATTTTTGTCAAAGAAATTTCCTCCGACTTGCACTGTGATCACGCGTATTCTAGAGCTTGCCACTCAGAATGCATTCAAGGCGTGTTATTTGGCATAGAAATCTCATCTAAGTACTAATAAAAATGACGCAAGTAATACTACGTTGAGACGGCGAAGTTCCTCTAGGAACGTTAGTGCCATTGAAGAAGAAGAAGAACATAATGTGAGCTGAGCTGACGACATGAAGGAATATCCTCCAATGCAGTTTTGAATAACCGAGCCAAAACGCTTTTATAGACCGTGTTAGCAAAACGACTTCTGGAGTGTAAAAATGCATGGGTCTAAAAGTACTGCCGATTTGCATGTATCTGCAATGCCGATTTTCCCAACTTCTTAGTTTCGGAATCTATGTTGGGAAAACACATTCCGGTTGGCAAAAATGCAAGCGAGTCCAAAGGACGCGCAGCTTGCATCTAATTTACAATGTCAATTTATCCAGACTCCATGGTTTTAAAGTCTGTGCTAGGGAAACATTTCGATTTGCAGAAACGTAAACAAGTACAAAAGCACCCGCTGCTTGCATCTTTTGACGTAGGACTACGTCTTTCATTTCTATACCGGGGTGTAAAACCAAAGTTTCGAGAACGAAAGCGTTACGCTGGAGACCGAGATTTTGAGCTTTAATAGCTCTTAAACAACTGAACGAAATGGTATGATAAACACTTCATTTGAAAGATAAAATGTCTACGCGTCATATACTTGTTACTTTTTGATCCAAAAATTGGTTTCAATAGTCTTAAAATTGCTTTCAAAACAGGCTTTTGAAATCACCAATCGGTATATAAGCGAGCGCCGCTCGTAAACCCACTCAGTTATGATTGAACAGCGATTGGAGCATGTTGTCGCTGTTGTTGTGAAGCTAATTTCGTTTATCATGAAAACGCTGATGAACGGTGTCACCAAGAGCGTGTTTGTGCACCTAAGGCCAAAAGGGAATCCATCAGGAGGAGAGTGACGCCACGGTTCCGCTTGAAACATCGGAGCAGCCGCCACACACACACACATACACGCGCGGAATTCTCGTTGCTATCATCGTTGCTGAAAAATAATCTGCCAGTTCCCCTGGGAATTGAAAAATACATTCATGCGAAAGAGTTTATTTTAATGTTTTCTATCCATATAACACTGCAACCAAATACATTTGGTTTTGTTATTTTTCAATCAATCGCAATTAACAGGAAAGCTTCTGAATATTTTTCTCCCCATCATGAAAAACGGAAAATGTTTCACATCGCGAAAATCAAGTCATTTTCGAGCGATTATTTGCTTTCTACTCATATAATGCTGCGACCAAATACATTTCGTTTTGGATTTTTTCAATCAAGTGCGATCAACGTAAGACCACGTCTTTCGGCAATTTATTAGAGGTGCAATGAATCTTTAGGAATTCCCGCTCTACGCACACTGGCAAACAATGTTTACTCAACAATTTCTCAAACGAGAAATGGGTGTTGTGAGAAAGGATTAGCGAACGCGAAAACGACAAACGGGAGAAAGATACGTTTGGAGGTTGAAGGAAATTGGCAGAAAACTTCTTCATTCTATCATTCAAATAATGTGATTCATACCACATCGTTTTGCCAGAAAGAGATTATTAATGTTCAAAGGAGGAATCGAGTCCTCCGAGGAAATTACCCAGCGCAAATTAGAGTCGACTATCGATTGCGGCATTCGTACACAAATAATTTTATAATGCAGTTTCACCAAAGTGATTTCTTCGGATATATTCACTACATCATGTCATGTATTTCATATTCTTCATTAAGAAATCCATATCCATGGCACCTATCGGTAACGAATTATTATCGAAACCACGATTTTCGCTAAATGCTCCTTTCAGTTCGGCCTGTAAAAAACTTTTCTAAACTCTAATCCATCAAATTTGGAGCCCTGAAAAGGGCCGTTGATTATATGCTAAGCTAATATAGCACGCTCTCCTCGGATACGATGGGCCAGCTGGATGTCCTTGGGCATGATGTGACGCGTTTTGCATGGATAGCACACAAATTGGTATCTTCGAATAAGCCTCCTGCAGCGTCATAGCCGCGGAACTTTGGAAGCGCAAGTCGGTTTTGAAGTCCTGAGCAATTCCACGATCCAAATGCTGCAAAGGTAGCTGCGGATCAGCAATTCGGTCGACTTCTGATAGCGATGAATTTCACGCAAAGTTCCCGGTCGATAGCGATGTGGCTTCTCCACCTATCCTGCTACTGGTGCGCTTATCCGAGCTGACTTCGTGTGCCTTACCACCGAATGACTAACGAGCTGTCTGCGAAAGACTAACGAGCTCGTGTCCTCACGGTGCGAGAGTAGAGTAAGAAATGAACGAAAGCAAAGGAAGCGTCATTTTATAAACCATAAAAGTATAGAATCTAAATCCCACCCTTATTATATTCGTGAGTATACAGTAAGCTTATATAATAAAGAGGGTGGGGTTTACATTCGATTCTTTTATGTTTTATAAAATGACACTTCCCTTGCTTTCGTTCATTTCGTACTCTACTCTCGCACCGTGAGGACTCGTTTCATCGGGACTAAGCAGACAGCTCGTTAGTCCTTCGGTGGTAAGGCACCACGAAAGCAGCTCGGATAAGGGCACCAGCCGCAGGAAGCGTGAAGAAGCCACATCGCTATCGACCGGGAACTTCGCATGAAATCGCTATCAGAAGTCGACCGAATTGTTGATCCGCAAGCTACTTTTGCAGCATTTGGTTCGTGGAATTGCTCAGGACTTCAAAACCGACTTGCCCTTCCAAAGTTCCGCGGTTATGACGCTGCAGGAGGCTTATTCGAAAATACCAATTTGTGTGCTATCCATGCAAAACGCGTCACATCATGCCCAAGGACATTCAGCTGGCCCATCGTATCCGAGGAGAGCGTGCTATATTAGCTTAGCATATAATCAACAGCCCTTTTCAGGGCTCCAAATTTGATGGATTAGAGTTCAGAAAAGTTTTTTACAGGCCGAACTGAAAGGAGCATTTAGCGAAAATCGTGGTGTCGATGATAATTCGATACCGATAGGTGCCATGGATATGGATTTCATAATGAAGAATATGAAATACATGACATGATGTAGTGAATATATCCCCATATCGAAGAAATCACTTTAATGAAACTGTTTACCGTTTGTCGTTTTTAAGTGTTGGGAAAGGGCATTATTTTTGCTGAGTAAATTCCAAGAAAAAATCCATTCCTTCTTTATGCGTGATTCATTCTGCTTCGGATCAACGGAACAGTGATAATCATTTCATACAAAAGATAAAATGTCCAAGAGTTATATGATTGCTATTTATTGAGTCGGAAAATTGTTTCAATAGCCTAATGATAGCTTCGAAAACAGGTTATAAAATGACGCTTCCTTTGCTTTCGTTCATTTCTTACTCTACTCTCGCACCGTGACGACTCGTTTGTTTGGGACCAAGCAGATAGCAGGTTAGTCTTTCAGTGGTAAGGCACACGAAAGCAGCTCGGATAAGCGCACCAGTAGCAGGATAAGTGGAGAAGCCACATCGCTATCGACCGGGAACTTTGCGTGAAATTCATCGCTATCGGAAGTCGACCGAATTGCTGATCCGCAAGCTACCTTTGCAGCTTTTGGATCGTAGAATTGCTCAGGACTTCAAAACCGACTTGCGCTTCCAAAGTTCCGCGGTTATGACGCTGCAGGAGGCTTATTCTAAGATACAAATTTGTGTGCTATCCACGTAAAACGCGTCACATCATGCCCAAGGACATTCAGCTGGCCCGTCGAATCCAAGGAGAGGGTGCTATATTAGCTTAGCATATAATCAACGGCCCTTTTCAGGGCTCCAAATTTGATGGATTAGAGTTCAGAAAAGTTTTTTGCAGGCCAAACTGAAACGAGAATTTTCGTTTGGATGCCATACAGCATCGAGAAAATTCCGGAAAGATCTAATCGTTGCTGAAAAATAATCTGTCAGTTCCCTGGGAATTGAAGAATACATCCATGCGAAAGAGTTTATTTTAATGTTTTTGAATTATATGGCGAACACAGCGACCAAATACATTTGATTTCGTAATTTTTCAATCAAGTGTAATTAGCTGGAAGGCTTCTGAAGATTATTCTTTCCCATCAGTAGGATATTTTCGTATCCAATAATGGATGCATAACATGAAAAACGTAAAACGTTTCGTATCGCCAAAATTATATAATTTTCAATCGATTATTGCTCAGTCGCCGAAATTTTCATACTCAGAAAGTTCATTCTCCTCTAGTTTGCCTTCCAAATTGCCATCGTAAACCACACCTTCTCTCGATTCAATCACGCACGGAAAGCATACTGAAATGATATTCTGGTGGTGAAACCCATTCATTTTTCGTGAGGCGTCGTGCACAAATTACGTAACGCGATAAGATGTTGCGTTACTTTCTGTTTATTAGAGATAGGAAATTGCGTTACGAAAGGGGGAGGGGAGGTTCAAAATCCAGATTTTTGCGTTACGTAATTTGTGCACAACGCCTGAGGACATCGACAAGACAACATCGTTACTGAACGAGCTGAACGGCGAGTGATCGAGGTATTCATTACCTGGCTTGACCTGACCTGAAATGCAATCAGTTTGTTTTAACTGTGAGGGAGCGCAGAAAAGCCGATCGATCAGAAGGAGAAGAGAAGGTGACCAAGAGAGTATCAGCATCGAAATACGGTTCCTCGGGAAGACATAGAAGCAGCCGCCACACACACACACACATACACGCGCGCAACTCTTTTCGTTTGCTGGTTATCGAGAGGAAACCTGGAAAGAAATGATCGTTGCTGAAAAATAATCCGCCAGTTCCCCTTGGAATTGAAAATTACATTCAAGCGAGTTTATTTTAATGTTTTCTATCCATATAATACTGCGACCACATACATTTGGTTTTGTGATTTGTCAATCAAGTGCAGTTAACAGGAAAGCTTCTGAAGATTATTCTTCAGAACAAGGTTTTTTGTATCCAATATTGGATGCATAAAACCTTGAGTCTTCAAAGTAACACTCTCGTTTTTGAAGTCACCCAAATATTTATTTATTCATTCATTCAGGATGGATTTAGATTCAACTTCAAACAAATGATATCTAAATCAACGATAGTCCTACGTCACCCTTGCGGTTATACCATAGATATAACCCACTTCCTGTTTTTTGCAATGCCGATTTCCCCTGGCTCCATGGTTTTGAAGTCTGTGTCAGGGAAACATCCATTCCAGCGATCCTACCTCAATCGTTGCGTAATCATAACTAAGTGGATTTCCGAGCGGCACTCGCTTATATACCGATTGATGTGATTTCAATAGCCTGTTTTGAAAGTAATTTTAAGACCATTGAAACATGTTTTTGGATCAAAAAGTGACAAGCATATAACGCGTAGACATTTTATCTTTCGAATGAAGTGTTTATCATACCATTTCGTTCAGTTGTTTAGAAGGTATTAACGCTCAAAATCTCGTTGCTCCGGCGTAACGCTTTCATTTTCGAAACTTTGAACTTACACCCCAGTATAGAAATGGATGACGTAGTCCTACGTCAAAAATATGCTCTCTTCATTTGTTTGTCATGATTTCTGGCGCAAAAATAAACAAAGTTTATTCACTCTACATAATGTGAGATTTTCGAAACTTTGTTATTTAATTTTTTTTTATATAAATTGTTTATTTTTACAGGCTCAGTTACTTAAGTTTAAAGTAGCCGAATTCTTAAATATATGTTTTAAAACTATACATAAATAATTTTCCTAACACTATGGTTAGTAAGGTGGAAAACCGATTACTCGCGGTTTATTCGAGTTTAGAGGGTGACATATTCTTTCAGGAAAGGGATGGGATATAAGGGAATTGTTACAATGTTGATGATCACACTCGATTCTTAAATCTATTCGTATATCTATTGTATATTTACATTTCAACTGATTTTACTGTTTATACCAAGGGGGCCAATCGCTCGCAATGGATGAAAAGGAGGGTATAAGGACATAGGTACAATCACACACGAAGATCGATAGTATAAGGAAAACATATATTTGGGTCATGTAATCAAGGTCTAACCGAGCCAACACATCTCTCACCGGCACATTGGGCTGTCTTCCTCGGGCCCGAAGGGAGTTTTCTAAATTCGATCTGGCGACAAGATACACCTCGCACGACCAAACAACATGCTCGATGTCGTGATAACCTTGACCACAGACGCAGAGATTGTTGCTGGCAAGATTGAAACGAAAGAGAAGCGCATCTAACGAACAGTGATTGGACATGAGTCGGGAGAAGGTGCGAATAAAGTCCCGACTCAAGTCCAGACTTTTGAACCACGGTTTGAGGCTAACCTTAGGGATAATCGAGTGAGACCACCGGCCCAATTCATCTTCGTTCCATTTGCGTTGCCAGTTAGCGATGGTATTTTTACGGACTAAAGAAAAAAATTCATTGAAGGCGATTTGACGCTGGTAAATGTCGCCTTCAATCGCACCTACCTTTGCTAATGAGTCAGCCCTCTCATTACCCGGAATTGAGCAATGTGAAGGGACCCAGACAAAGGTAATGACATAACAGCGTCTGGATAAAGCACTCAAAATTTCTCGTATTCTCTCAAGGAAGTACGGCGAGTGCTTTTCCGGCCTCACTGAAAGGATAGCTTCGACAGAGCTAAGACTATCCGTTACAATGTAATAGTGTTCAACAGGTCGTGAGGCGACGCTGTCCAGCGCCCAGTATATCGCTGCCAATTCAGCAATATACACTGAGCAAGGATTCTGAAGACTGTGGGAGGTGCTAAAAATTTCGTTCAACACTCCAAATCCTGTGGACTCAATCATAGAGGACCCATCAGTAAAGTACATATAATCACAATTGATACCCCCAAACTTTGAATCGAAGATCGTTGGAGCGATCCTCGATCGTTGATAATCTGAATATCCATGGATATCCTGCTTCATGGACAGATCAAAATGCACAGAGGAATTGATGTAGTCAGGAAAACAAACACGGTTGGGAATATACGAAGAAGGATCAACCTGCATGGAGATGAATTCATGATATGAACTCATGAATCCGGAGTGAAAATTTAGCTCGATCAGCTGCTCAAAATTTCCGATCACCAATGGGTTCATGACCTTACACCGGATGAAGAACCGAAGAGATAATAATTTGAAGCGATCTTTCAGTGGGAGTTATTTTTTGTATTTGAGTAAATTAAAATTGCAATCATGTGTTTTTGGGTGAAAAACTATCAACTTTGAGTAGTAATATATTGGATATTGACAAGTTCTGCATCGCAAAATATTGGTCTTGATAAGCTTGATAAGCATTCTTATCTTGCCAACCAATACATACTATACACTCTTAACTTGATTTAGTGAAATTTTGATAGAAATACTAAAAAATGTCCTTATGACAGCGTTTTTGATGTGTAAAACCTTTTCTGGCGGTAAATTGCAATACTTGAATTTATGAGGGGATATCCACGCTCATAGAACGAAACAAGAGAAGTTCAGGAAATATGGGGGAAGAAGCAGGAATAGGCTCAAGTAACAAAAACCGATGAGAATAGGATTTGAAAATTCTTCTGTGTATTTATTACAAATGAATCAAAGACAAATTCATCCACACGAAAATGAAAAAAAAACAATTTGTATAATTTTTGAGAGCATTTATTTTACACGATGTTATAATGTGATGAATCATACGCTATCAATTAAATACGAGCAGCAGAAGTTGAACTTCTGGTGTTTCCTTTGCGCGAGTTTCTTTTGCTTGCACTTCCACTACGGGTTTCCGATTCTTTGTCTCGAGCATTTTTATTCACTTCCGCATTTGTCTCTATGATAGCAGTACTTTCTTTTAACAGAACCCGAGCTGCTGTGGGCGAACAAAGATCCGCTCGGTTAAGCATAATCGCGTTGGTACACACCAGCATTAGATCCCGCTGATATTCGGCTGTTGTTCGAATATTACCGTTGTCTATATTCCTCTTGATTGTGGATAGATCCATTGGACGGAAAATTAGATCCGCTGTTTGATCGTCGGGTAATGGTTTCAAAAAACTTGAAGCGTATCGTAGAGAAGTGATTTTCGAATGAATCGAAAGTATCGATTTTTTCCACGCGCGATAATCTTTATCTTCGCTCGATGCCGGAGAATTGGGAATCGAATCCATAACAGGAGTCGAAGAATAGCTACGTTTCATTTTATCATTTGCATCCTCGTCCAACAAAATGAAAGGACTTTCCGATCGATCACGGTCACGCAGTTTGCGTAACGTTCTTCCCTCGGATGATTCTTCGTTTTTTGGTGTAGCCAATTGATCCTCTTTCACCTTAAGAGAATCATCCGCTGGGCGTCGACGAGAATAGTCTCGTTTTGTTTTAGAGATTTTCATTTCAATCAAAGAATCATCATCGGTATCGGTGACCGTAACGACAGGCTCCTCGCATTTCTTCAGCTTTTGCATATCCTGCATGTTTTCCTCCGGGTCATCCAAAGTTTCCTGCGCATCCATGAATATATCCTCCTCCGATATCGGTTTCTCCTCTTTGGATTTTTGAATAGAAAGTGGAACGATCGGTTCATCATCGTCTTTAAAATCATATTCAGATGCCAACTTCTCCAGCGCCTCTTTCTTTGCTCGAGCAGCTTCCTCCTCATCGGTAGAAGTCTGCCTTTCCTTACTTTCTTTGCTATCTTGTGCGGAGGTTGACGAAATATTTGCGCTTGCAGTGGAATCGAAGTTTTCCTCTTTAATTTCATTATTTACATCTGGTTTGGATTCAGACATCTTTAACTCATTTGAACTTGTATCCAAAGACGCAAGTGGTTTATCTTCCGAATCTTCTTCAGCATCCGCCTGAATTGGGTTTGGAAGTTCAACTCCCTCTTCCTTACAAGACTCAAATACTTGATCGATGCTATCCTCCATCTGCACATCTGCGGTCTCTTTGTTCTCAACGCTTGAAATATTAGTTAATGGGGAATTACTTCGACTATCTTTCGCCGGAACGATCTCATCTTCGTTTGTTTCCGAATGTACTTCACTAACATTCTCAGATAACTCATCCGATTGTTTGCTCTTTTCTTCCTGAGTGTCGTTGGCCTTTTCTGGTGCTTCTTCAACAGATTTCTCGACTTCCTGTTCCCCAAGAATACTTAACTCTTCAGAAACGGTTTGCGCTGGAGAAATATCCGTTGCCGTAGCGTCGGAATTGGCCGTCTGAATGACCTCAGGAATAGTTTCCTCGTTTTTTGAACCGGTTACAGGTAATTCTTTGCTCTCTGTGGTATTGGTTGCAGATGACGCTATTGGTTCGTCTAAAACACCCTCATTCTTTTCTTTCAGAGCTTCGGCTTCTTCCATTATCGAATCAACCACATTTTCCAGTATTTCATCCTCCAGAATCATAGCGTTGTTATCATTCAGAATCTCATCTAATTCTTCTGGCATCAGTTCCTGAAAAACAGCCATCAAATCTTTGGCTGGATCAACGTTATCAGAATCCGTTTCAATGTCTTCCGCTTTGTCTAAATTTTGATCTTCGGCTGAAGGAGTTGACGGTGTAGATTTACGTTCTGATACGCTTGCATTATGTTCTTGCTGTTCAGCATCTATCGAAGCGGATTGATTAGGAGCAATTTGAAATGATGCCATATTCCCAGTATTTGTTTTAATTGCTCCCTGCGCTGAAGAAGCACTCTGATTTCCGTCGAAAGATTGGGACGCAACAATGGTCGGAAATATTTTGTTTGCTTGGACATTTACAGCCGCTGAAGAGTTTCCAGTAAGCAAATTAGTTATGGTAGGAGAAGAAGCGGCTTTACCGCTAGAAGTTTGCATCAGCGCATTACCCGTAGTATTTGCTGAAGGATTTTTTAACAATGATGTCAGCAAGGGTGATGTCCCAGATTTGGACGAACTTTGGCTGTCTTCATCAATTTCATCCTTGACCTTGACCGGGGTGGCCTGTATTTTAACGGCGTTAGGAGAATTTGGAAACATAGGCCTCCATTGACGTTCAAGTTCCAATTTCTTTTCCTCGCGTTCCTTCAACCACTGGGCATGTAAAACCTGCTCTCTCTCCTTCTGTGCCTTCTCCATTTCGATTTGCTTCCACATCTCGCGTAACTTTTTCTCATCCGTAACGCCACTTTGTATCAGTATTATATCCTCCTTCACTTTAGTATATTGTTGAGCCTCTTCCTGTATAAGCTTCTTCAGCTCTATTATTCTTTCCTGCGTTAACTTCCGCAAAATAGATTCGCTTGGTGTTTCCACAGCGATAACACCATCCCTTTCGGAAGCGGTCCGCTTCTTGCGCTTGGGTGTTTCAACATTTTCAAGCAATTTACCATATTGAGCAGCGCAAGATTTTTGCGAGAACCAATCTCCGGGACGATTGGTTCCGCAAAGAACCTTCAGCGCTCGGCTCACGGACATCCAGTTCTGGTCGCCGCTACAAGCCACAGCCGACGCGAGGCAAAGCTTCTCCTTCGTTGACCATTTATCAAGAGGAACGCGCTTCAGCTGAAGCCGTTCCTGTATGGACGGAAGATTATTCATGTCTGAGCTGGAAAATAACAAACTTTTTGGATCTTTTTTTTTTTTAGGTCAACAAAACTGACCTCTATAGTCCCACCATTTCAAATTTGATTTGATATAATGCACAATCAGCAGATTTTCGGATGAATGACTCTCTGAACTGAATCGATTTACAAACAATGCTTCATCGCAGTCATATTGATCAAAATAATCAATTCCAATGTCAGCTTGTTGTCAGTTGACGCTTCGATCAAGGAACTTTTCAGTGAGGTGCAATGTTATGCCGATTCACTGCTCGGCTACTGCTTAATGTGATCATACATTGTTTGACCGAATCTAAATATTTGACACTGAACAAATATATTCAACACAAAATGCGACAAGTAAATATTTATTCCTATGGGTGCTCATACACTGTTTGACCAATACCAAATATTTGACTATTATTTTTTTTATAAATTCGTTTATTTTTACAGGCTTTGACTATTTTTGACAGATAAAATTTGATCAACGTGTACTGATCAAATATTTTCGACGCAAAACACGACGAGCAAATATTTAGTACTTGTTTGCTTAAACCAATTTGACCAGACCAATTTGTCACACAATGTACTGACGTACGTTAAATATTTCAATCAATTTTTTTGTATTTTTGATGTTTGGCATTATTTGCACTGTTGATAATTAAAGAGTGGCAAACAAAGTGGCAAGTGGCAAATAAAATTGCCTAAAGAGATGCCAGATCTTTTTTATTGTATTTTTTATTCATTCATTTTCAAATCATTGAAAATATGTTTAATTTAATTTCTATTTGAATCGTTCAGCGCCGAGTTGGTCCTTCTTTTTATTTTATCAACCTCAATGAAATAAATCAATGAATTTTTAGCAAAAAATAGAGCAACACGGATTAATTTGTGCACCTGGCATTCATGTCCGAAGGTAAACATTAGTAAACATTTCGCAATATGACCGAAAGGTATGTTTATTATTATCTATATAATATTTTTTTTTCAAATTATGTATTATAGATGCAGGGGAGACTGTTTCGTTGGAGATGGAAGCAAGTATCCTAAAGATGACTCCCGGGGGGAGTTTTAATGCAACTGGAAGTGGCAGAAGGATGGAGCCGGTGAACAGCAGTTTGTGTTTCTCCTTCCTCTCTTTCTTCCGGCAGCAGAACACACTCATCCTGGATAAGAACACCCAGCCGAAAGAGAAGACCTTTCCGTCGCTACCGAACCTCGAGCTGCTATGGATAAATCACTGTGATATTGCCAGAGTCCAAAACTGGGTCCACCGAATTCGGGACTGCTGTCCGTCGCTTTAGTATCTGTCGTTGCTTGGCAATCCCGGCGCGACGTCGTCCTTCAACTATACCCTCAAGTACAACGACCACCGCATGATGCTGATTAGTATTCTGCCAAGTTGCGCTATCTGGACGACGCCGAAGTGACCGAGGCTCAACGGGTCCAAAAGAAACAATTTAGATACAACTTTAATCTCAGCCAAACACCGTTCAATATCTTCGAAAGCATCGGCCGGTCGGAGCAGAGCAGAAGCAGGAAGAAGACTTTAGCGACAAGGGGACAGGGTGGCGGTTTCGGAGCAGAGCAGATGCAGGAAGAAGGCCGTAGTGACGAGGGGATAGGGTGGCGGTTCCGGCGATTCTTGAAGCGATTGACTGTTTATTTTGTTTTGTTTGTATTCGAATAGTATGACCATCAAGCTGACCGAGAAGTTGGGCAATAGTATCGAGCTATGTTATTCGATGATAATTAAGCCACTTCATACAGCGATTTGTAGCGTATTCTTTCATTTGAATTTCCTGCAAGGAATGATCAGCAATGAGTATTATTACAAACCACTTCTGGGAGACGTCTCCAAAAAAGAATTGCAGCAAACAATTGACACAGTGTTTTTTTTTCTGTGATAGCTGATGGGAATTCAATAGATTTCTTCGATAGAAGCTACTAGAGATTTCAAGAGCAAAAAATATGCAATCAAAATCTTCTTGAAGGCGCTCTAAGAGAAACCTTATGATGTGTTCAAGTGAATTTTGATTGAAATATATAGGAGTAGTTCGATGATTAATAGGTTCATTTTGAATACTAGTATAAGGTTGACATGGGATTCCGACAATTAATTTAGTTTATTCGAGTTACCACTAAATCTAAATATTTTTCAAATTCTTTTAGAATTTTTTTTAGCATTTTCGGAAATATATGATGTACCATGAAAGCATGTTATCTGGCGTCGGAATCTGAAATGTATGCCAACGAGAAATAATGCATTTATGCTTCTCAGATACGTTAATGCCGTTGGATTCCTAAGACTCTTTCCTTCAAACAATCGTGTTGTGATAGTAAACACACTACTAATGAATTACAATCCTATATGATCGAACATTTATTCTCTTTTATTAACTGCATATTTCAAACATCTTGCAAAATATATCCATGTTACGATAAACTAGTAAAACGAGCGCAAGCATTTTGAAATTTTCTATTAGTATTTAGGAAATACCCTCTTACAAAGAGCATTAACTTAATCACAAAAACCTTCATAAAAGAAAGAAAGGAACCACCACTATCTTAATTCTTCGCCTCTTCCTGTGCAGCTTTCTCGTTGTGTTTCATGTGCCAGTCAAGGTTAATTTTTAGGACGGTTTCACCCCGCTCCTGGGCCTGATTACTCCAAAAAGATCATCACAAGGCAGCCGACTTCTGTTGCAACCAGCGATTTAGCGATTTTGATGCGCACCTGGTTGCGACATGACATCTTGGCTGCAAACAAAAAACATTTTCATGAGATTGACAAAAGTTTAAGTTGATTGTAAAGTTTCTACTTCACTGGAGAAAAACTTTAGTAAATGCAGCTACCAAATCTTTAGTAGTAGAAACATTTGTAAAATGTACACATTTTTTGTAAATATTACAAAAACTTTGTTAAACTGATGTCAGATGCAATGTACACCCCTACCAATGATTCGTACATTTTACTTCATACACTGAGAGAAATAATTAGTAAATATATCGAATTTTTTGGTAAATACTACCAATCTATAGTCATTTTCGACCGTACTAATAAACACATATGTCAAGCAGAACAATGATTCGGAAGCCCAATATCGGCTACATTTTCTCGCCGAAAATGCATGTATCAGAATTATATCCTTATTATACCTCCGTATTGCCTTATAGGAACAATGAAAATGGTTAATACGCGCTTTTCTCACCAATTTTCAGATATGACAATATCCAAGCTTACTAATGTTATCGAGTAAAATATACTAATCTCTGGTAGGGATGCGGGTTTGTTGACAATATGTACAAAAAATTTGTACATTCTACTAATTTTGCATTACCAAATGTATTTAGTAGTTTTCGACCGAGGATTTTTCTAAGGGTAGCATGTGTAACCTTGAGTATTTTCATTTCTGGCAACTGTGTGTATGCAACCGCCATTTCTCTAATGGAAGCGAAGTGATACGGTGGTAAACATTCGGTTTTATTATTATTCATTTTGTTTGATTTTTCCCCTTATTCTATTATCCAAAGATCACAACCAACAGCAGCAATGGACTGCCTCTCGATCGATTCGTTGTTCCAGGAAAAGATAGATATCAGTTGGGCCAATCGTACCGTCAGCAGCGAAGAAGCCAACAAAAATCGTTTTACACTGAGCAATCAACAGCTACAAATTCGGACAACATCGACTCGGATGGAAGCAGCAGCAACATCGCAGATTGTCGGTGTTATTCCATATACTGTCTGCAGCGAAAACTCGACTAGCTGATGAACGATATGCTACAGCGAAAGTATCACAATTTCAAACACATCGTCACGACAACATTAATTCTACAGCAATACTTGGCGACGGCACCCAGCGAAAACCATCATCATCACTACCACCGACAGCAGTCCACTAATCCTACCATCGAAGGATCGGAGTGAAAGCGATATGTGTCCCATTTGTGACACAATTTCCTCCACAAATCACGACTTCACGGAGCTCAACAATAGAAAATCCGCGTCTGAGGATGATGGGGAGAGTCAGTTTGCGTGGTAAATTTGGTACATGATAACACGGTACATGCATTCGTCTTCCTAAGCTCGAAGCCGCCGGACGGTTTTATATCGTTATCGTCCATCGTTGAAGTGATACCGTTATTTTCGTGGCTGATGAAGTGAGTGTTGGACACTAACGGGATTCCCTGTGAATTCATTGAAGCAGACACAACAAGCGAGAGGAAGAAACCCTGCACGCGAGCGCTGTGTGCTGGTGTGTTATCGCCGTAGCACCGTCTTCGACATCATCACCGCGTGGTGCGATACACGGGTTCAGCTGTACCGAACGATCAACACGCAGCACCGTTATAAATAATCCGCACTGGAGTGCATAATAAGTATACTGAAATTAATAGGTTAAGGTTATTAGGTTAAGGTTAATTATTAAAAAAAATTGCAAAAATTATAAGAAAGTGTACATCTGCCATTTTAAATGGCAGAAGGGGAAGAAAGCGTTGACATGGATATTGAATCCACTGTCTCCCCCTCCCCAGCTACGGGTGCTGGGAAGTCGCTTAAACGCGTTCCCCCCTCAGAAGATGTCTCTTCACAGGAAGAGTTCACTCACCTCAACAAGCCTCCCTCAAGAAAATTTGCAAACCTTTCCTCTTCACCCCCTCATTCTCCCGCTCCCGTTTCCGCTCAACTCCCGAACTTGCCTCCCAGCCCTACTGATCCCGCTCCCGCTCAACAATCGACCTCGACCTCCCCTTCAGTTGCTTCCTCTCCTCGTGTCAAGGTCTATCCAGAAGATTCACCTGGAGCTGGCCCATGGGTTGTTTTTTCCGGCCCAAACCGAACGGAAAATCCATCAATGTCATTCAGGTTTCGAAAGATCTGGCAAGATATTATCCTCCGTGGTCGAAATCTCTAAGGTTAGACCGAACAAACTGCGTGTTGTCGTGAGTGATCGGAAACACGCAAATGCAGTTGTGATCGACGAGAGATTCTCCCTAGAGTATCGTGTCTACGTGCCGTCCCATGACGTAGAAATCTCGGGGGTGATAACTGAAACGGGTCTGACGTGTGAAATGATAAAGGAAGGAGTTGGTAAATTTAAATGACTCCCGTTGGTGGGCGTTAAAATTTTGGACAGCCGCCAACTAGGAAAAGTATCCCAAGAAAAGGGAAAAACTAAATTCACGCCGTCAGACTCGTTTCGAGTAACTTTTGCTGGTTCCGCTCTCCCTGACTACGTCATGGTGGGCAAATTAAGACTGCCTGTGCGACTCTTCGTGCCAAAGCCCATGACTTGCCAAAAATGCAAGTCAGTTGGTCACACTTCAGATTATTGTGCCAACAAGGAGCGCTGTGCCACTTGCGGAGAGCAACATGAGGGGAAATCCTGCAGTGCGACTGAGCATAAATGTCCATATTGCGGGGGATCCCCACACGAGCTCTCAGTTTGTGAAACTTACAAGAGTCGCTGGGAGAAACAGAAGCGCTCTTTGAAGGAACGCTCAAAACGCACTTTTGCGGATATTTTAAAGGGCGCTTCTCCACTGGCCCAACAACAACAACCAATCAACACACAAAATGTCTTCGCCACGTTGCCCGTTGACGAAATGGAAGCGGACACAGCTAACGGGGGCACACCGTTCATTTTCCAAGGGAATCCCCGGCGCAAAAATGTGACCACTCCCAAAGTTCAAGGACAAGCCCCTCCGGTTATACCTCCTGTTAGCATGCCTAAAAAATCGAGTGCAGCGGACAAGCAAAATCAGGTTCCTCCTGGCTTCCGTGGGAATAGTTCACCTTCGAACGACCCAGCACTCGAGGAGACATCAGAAACCCCAAATGTCCCTATTTTTCCGTCCAGCTCAACTCCCCAATCGGGATTTATAAAGTTGACCGACCTTCTGGCTCAAATCTTCACATGCTTTAATGTTTCCGACTCCATCAGAACCATTGTCATTTCAATGCTTCCAGTATTAAAGACAATTTTGCAACAATTGATGCAAACATGGCCCCTCCTTGCAATGATTATCTCTCTTGATGTCTAATTCAAATAGAGAGGTCGGAGATATCACTGTTTTACAGTGGAATTGTCGTAGTCTTATCCCTAAATTGGATACATTCAAATTTTTAATTCATAACTTCAATTGTGACGTTTTTGCTCTGTCCGAAACTTGGCTTTCTTCGCGAGATGATATCTCTTTCCACGATTTTAATATTATACGCTTGGACCGTGTTGACAGATACGGAGGGGTGCTATTGGGGATCAATAAGTGCCACTCATTTTTTAGAATTGACATTCCACCTATTGGGAGGATCGAAGCTGTTGCTTGTCATGCAAACATCAGAGGCAAAGACCTTTGTATTGTCAGCTTATATTGGCCTCCGAGAGCTGCGGTTAGCCGCAAGCAACTTGTTGACATGTGCTCACTCCTTCCTGAGCCACGATTGATCTTGGGAGACTTCAATTCTCACGGAACTGCCTGGGGGGAACAGTACGACGACAATCTTTGTAACAGCTTCAATATGACCGTTTTGAACACTGGGGAAACAACACGTGTACCTAAACCTCCTGCTAACCCAAGTGCTCTTGACCTCTCGCTTTGCTCGAATTCACTATCGTTAGATTGCAAGTGGAATGTAATCCAGGACCCCAACGGCAGTGACCACTTGCCAATCAAAATTTCCATCACCATTGGTTCGAATTCTTCTGAATCTATAAACATGGCATATAACCTCACAAGACACATTGACTGGAAAAAATATGCGGACGCAATTGCTCTAGCCATCAATTCCAGAGATGGTTTGCCTCCATTGGAGGAGTATAACTTCCTTTCTCGTTTGATATATGACAGCGCGGTTCGCGCTCAAACGAAACCCATCCCAGGCTCCACTTTTCGTCAAAGGCCTCCCAATCCATGGTGGGATAGCCAATGTTCCATTCTTTATCAGGATAAATCGAACGCATTTAAAGCTTTTCGGAAACGTGGAACCATTGAGAATTTTCAAACGTATTTGGACCTTGAAAATCAATTTAAAAACTTGATCAAAGGGAAAAAACGTGCTTATTGGCGAAATTTCGTGGGAGGTTTGTCACGAGAAACGTCAATGAAAAAATTATGGAAAGTGGCTCGAAACATGAGAAATCGCTCTTCATCGAATGAAAGCGAAGAATATTCACATCGATGGATTTTTAATTTTGCTCGGAAGGTTTGTCCCGATTCCGTTCCTGTGCAAAAAATTGTTCGAGATATACCACAAGATAGGTGCGATCTTGATTCCGAGTTTTCGATGGTAGAATTCTCTCTTGCTCTCCTTTCTTGTAACAATTCGGCTCCAGGAACCGATAGAATTAAGTTCAACTTGTTAAAAAACCTCCCTGATGTGGCGAAACATCGCTTGTTGAATTTATTCAATCGGTTCCTGGAGCATAATATTGTTCCAGATGATTGGAGACAAGTGCGAATTATAGCTATTCAAAAACCCGGAAAACCCGCGTCCGACTTCAATTCGTACCGCCCAATAGCAATGCTGTCTTGTATACGGAAATTGTTGGAGAAAATGATCTTGTTTCGCCTTGATCGTTGGGTTGAAACGAATGGCCTACTCTCAGATACACAATATGGGTTCCGCAGGGGCAAGGGGACGAATGATTGTCTTGCGTTGCTTTCTTCAGAAATTCAAATGGCTTACGCCGAAAAAAACCAAATGACTTCAGTATTCTTGGACATAAAGGGGGCCTTTGATTCTGTTTCAATGAAGGTTTTGTCAGACAAATTACACTCTCGGGGTCTGCCGCCTCTGTTGAATAATATGTTATATAACTTGCTTTGTGAGAAACAGTTGAACTTTTCTCACGGGGATTCGACAGTAAATCGGGTCTCCTACATGGGCCTCCCCCAGGGCTCATGTTTAAGCCCCCTTTTGTACAACTTCTATGTAAGCGACATCGACAATTGTCTTACACAAAATTGCAGCCTAAGACAACTTGCAGATGACGGAGTGGTGTCTGTCGTAGGATCAAACGAATCCGACCTGCAAGGACCCTTACAAGATACTTTGAACAATTTTTCAACCTGGGCCATTGGGCTAGGGATCGAATTCTCCACGGAGAAAACAGAGATGGTGGTTTTTTCTAGGAAGCATAGACCAGCAAAACCAAAGCTTCAACTTTTGGGTAAACCGATCACTCATGCTATGTCATTCAAGTATCTTGGGGTCTGGTTCGACTCCAAATGTACCTGGGGGGCCCATATTAGGTATCTGAGTAAAAAATGCCAACAAAGAATAAACTTTCTCCGTACAATCACCGGCACATGGTGGGGAGCCCATCCCGAAGATCTTATAATGTTGTATCGAACAACTATCCTCTCAGTGATGGAGTATGGCAGTTTCTGTTTTCAATCAGCTGCCAAAACACAGCTCATTAAACTCGAGCGAATTCAGTATCTTTGTCTCCGTATTGCGTTGGGATGTATGCCCTCAACGCATACCATGAGTCTCGAGGTTTTGGCAGGCCTACTCCCACTAAAAGATCGCTTCAATTTATTATCTCTTCGGTTCCTCGACCGGTGTAAGGTTATGAACCCATTGGTGATCGGAAATTTTGAGCAGCTTATCGAGCTAAATTTTCATTCAGGATTCATGAGCTCATATCATGAATTCATCTCCATGCAGGTTGATCCTTCTTCGTATATTCCCAACCGTGTTTGTTTTCCTGACTACATCAATTCCTCTGTACATTTTGATCTGTTCATGAAGGAGAAAATCCATGGAATTCCAGATTATCATCGATCGGGGATCGTTCCTACGATCTTCAATGCAAAGTATGGGGGTATCAATTGTGATAATATGTACTTTACTGATGGGTCCTCTATGAATGAGTCCACAGGATTTGGAGTGTTCAACGAAATTTTTAGCACCTCCCACAGTCTTCAGAATCCTTGCTCAGTGTATATTGCTGAATTGGCAGCAATACATTGGGCGCTGGACAGCGTCGCCTCACGACCTGTTGAACACTATTACATTGTAACGGATAGTCTTAGCTCTGTCGAAGCTATTCGTTCAGTGAGGCCGGAAAAGCACTCGCCGTACTTCCTTGAGAGAATACGAGAAAATTTGAGTGCTTTAACCAGACGCTGTTATGTCATTACCTTTGTCTGGGTCCCTTCACATTGCTCAATTCCGGGTAATGAGAGGGCTGACTCATTAGCAAAGGTAGGTGCAATTGAAGGCGATATTTATCAGCGTCAAATCGCTTTCAATGAATTTTATTCTTTAGTCCGTAAAAATACCATCGCTAACTGGCAACGTAAGTGGAACGAAGATGAATTGGGTCGGTGGCTTCACTTGATTATCCCTAAGGTTAGCCTCAAACCATGGTTCAAAAGTCTGGACTTAAGTCGGGACTTTATTCGCACCTTCTCTCGACTCATGTCCAATCACTGTTCGTTAGACGCGCTACTCTTCCGTTTTAATCTTGCCGATGGCAATATCTGTGCTTGTGGCCAAGGTTACCACGACATCGAACACGTTGTTTGGTCGTGCGAGGAGTATCTTGTTGCCAGATCGAATTTAGAAAACTCTCTTCGGGCTAGAGGAAGGCAGCCCAATGTGCCGGTGAGAGATGTGTTGGCTCGGTTAGACCTTGATTACATGTCCCAAATATATGTCTTCCTAAAAGCTATCGATCTTCGTGTGTGATTGTCCTTTTCCTTTTCCTTCGCGAGAAATCAAATCCCTTCTTACTAACAATAGAATAAGGTGAAATGTAAATACATGTTAGATATAAGATAGGCTTAAGAATTGAGTATGATGAATGTGAGTGTGAACATTGTCAACATATCCTTATATCCCATCCTTTTCCTGAAACAAAATGTCACCCTTCTAAACTCGAGCAAGCCGCGAGTAATCGGTTCTCTACTTCATTAACATTAGAATTAATAAAAAATGTTTATGTATACTTGTAACTATACAGATAGGAGTTTGGCTCCTTTAAACTTATGTAACTGAGCCTGTAAAAATAAACGATTTAATAAAAAAAAAACACGGTACATGGTACAAAATAAAAAAATGACGATTGCAAAGTGATGATGCACAAAGTATCTTTGTGATCAGCTTAATTTTGCTAGTGCTCACCAATTTCTTCATTTTAATCGTGTAAAACCATCTAAAACGTAATAAATTCCACGCAGTACAATTAACTAATCGCTCATGCTCATGTTGATAACTGGACATACATAAATCTGTGAGCAGAAAGCCTTTTATTCCGATTTTTGTGGTACAATCTGCGCTATACTGAGTGGAATTGAGCCAAGACATCTTTATGTTCACCACAACAAACTGCTGTGTATCGCTTTGTTTCCGCAGTGTGTTTTATCACCTTCGTTTTGTGCCAGCATTCACCATGAAGAAATGTGATGCTAACCCGTGCTTTACTACATCCAATCGTAGTGGCAAAATTAGTTGCTGGAAGTGTGGTAAAACATTCCACTTGAAATGCGCTGGAATCTCGGGCAACCAGCAGAAAATCATCCGAGATTGCATCGGTGCTGTTTGGTTATGTCCTCAATGTCGGGATTTGGCAGCTTGCGTTGAACAACGAAGCCCAATGCTGAGCATGATTTTCTCTCGCTTAACGTCGATAATGAAACTAGTCGGAGCTCAAATCGACGTAACTCGTTCATTATGCCACGCATATGGTGAAAATCTTCCACGACACAGTTGCTGTAACCGCTCTCCTCAGACCAACGTCACGATTGATAAAAACGCGTTCGATGAAGTGATCGACAATCTACAATTCGAATTCACTAACGTGTTTGAATCGTTTGCTGCCGATTTGGTTTCGGGAAACAATAATAAGCGCAATCGCACCAGCAGTGGGTCATCGCCGCAACTCATAGCTACTCGTACGGAGAAAAGACTGCGCACTGATGCTTCAGTTGACACTTCGGATCTCATGGACACAGTCGAAGTTACTCCAGTCGTTTCTGGTTCAGTTGCAACCGCAATACCACCGCCTTCACTGCCGTCAACTTCTGTTTTGGACCCTGTAATCTCAACTACTGCTACAACTTCCAGTGACATGCACAACGACACTACAGCTGGTTCTAAACGATCGATTAACTCTACTGCAACATCAACATATGTTCACCGTTCATCTTTGCTCATCCCCTCACCTGTGCTGGCTTCATCCACTGGTTTCACAGGTAACGTTCTACATAGTATATGTCCAGTCGAAGCTGGACTTGATACAACACCTCTCACCTATTCTCAACCGATATCAGGTGTTACGACTGTCAACGATATGATCAACAAAACTACAGCTTGTTCGTCACGATCTAATGTTCCAACTGCAACGTATGTTCACCGTTCATCGCCAAAGGATGTCATCTCGTCCAACCGAACCGCCATTCGTTCGATAATGCCGATTGGACCATCTGCTGTCGACGTCACTACGATAAGCTCCAACGTTACATTAAACGACAACGCACTGGCTGTGAGATTAGAGAGCAACGCTCGTCGGTCACCACTATTAATTGCAAATGCAGGTAATGCTTGGGACAACCAAAATGTGAATAGGAATAACATGTCTACGATTACTCTTCCTACACTCTCCGTTGCACCGATCACAAAACGATTGAATTGGTTTTATCTCACCCGGTTCCTACCTTCCGAATCCTCGGATAACATAATTCAATTCATTTCTAAGAAATGCGGTTGTGATCCTTCGATTATTCGGTGTCACAAGCTGGTTCGTCAGAATAGGGAAGATAATGTTCCATTGTCTTTCATTTCATTCAAATTGGGTGTTCCTGTGATTATTGAGAATGTGATACATCTCAGAACTTTTGGCCTGTTGGAATATCGATCACTACTTTCGTAATTCGTAATCCGACTACAATTCCAAACGTGCAGCAAACCTCACCTCACCGTATTGCATCAATCTCAAACCAACAACGTCGAGCAGCCGCCCAACAAGATGCTGATAACGCTCATGGTTATTTTTTATGCAACCCCACAACCTCTGCCCTAATGGTGAACAGGGATCCAGCGTAACTTGTTCAGAGAATAAGCGCTCCATAACCTCGTCATCAAGTCCGAGTGTCGCTTGTATTGATCATAATATTTTAATTTATTATCAAAATGTCGGCGGAATGAATACCTGCATCACTGATTATTACCTAGCATGTTCTGATGCTACATACGATGTATATGCCTTTACTGAAACGTGGCTCAATATCAACACATTGTCACAACAATTGTTCGATTCTTCTTACATAGTCTATCGTCTAGATCGATCAGCTGCGAATAGTTCCAAACTCACTGGTGGAGGTGTTTTGTTGGCTATTAGATCGAAATACATCTCACGTGAACTACTTCCTCTAGATGGCCAAAGTGTGGAGCAGATTTGGGTTGCTGTGACGTTTTATAACCACACTACTTATATTGGCATTGCCTATATTCCTCCGGACCGTGTAAATGACCCAGCCGTGATAGACAAACACATTTCTTCGGTTATGTGGATAATGAATCAAACAAAACTGAATGACAACATCTTGCTCCTCGGAGACTTCAATCTTCCTGGTATCAGTTGGATCAAAAATACATCCAACTACTTTTATCCTTATTCCTGGCGTTCTTCTATGCATCGTATGACAGAACGTCTACTGGACAGTTATAGTACTGCTGGTTTATATCAGATGAACGGAATATACAACAACAACAACCGCATTCTCGATCTATGCTTCGTAAATTTAGAGATGGTCCACAATACAACAATAACTTCAGCTCCATCTACTCTTGTTAAATTGTGTCATCATCACCCACCACTGCTGGTTTCATTACATGAATCGTCACCGCTCGTTTTCACAGACATAATCGAATCAACATATTATAATTATCGTAAATCAAACTTCGCAATGATGAATCGTTTCTTCTCAACTATCGACTGGAGTGACATTCTGAACGACCGCGACATCGATTGAGCCGCAATGTCCTTGTCGCATGTACTTCTTTATGCAATTGACCAGTTTGTTCCGAAGAAAACTATTAAGGATCCTCCTCATCCTCCATGGACAAACTATCATTTGAAGCGTCTTCGAAGAGAGAAACGACTTACTTTGAAAAAATATTCAAAATACCGAACTGATTTTTGGAGAAAACGCTACTCTGTCGCCTACAAAAATTACAAGTGGTTGAACAACATTTTATTTTGTGCTAATTTGACTCGCGTTCAAAGTAATCTACGACTCAGTCCAAAGGAATTCTGGAAATATGTAGATAAACAGCGAAAGGAGCTCGGACTACCTTCTGTGATGACACACAATAATGTTGAGGCCTCAAACAGAGAAAGCATATGTGCGCTGTTTCAGGAACAATTTAGCAGTGTTTTCGTTAGCGAAAATCTCAACAACGATCAAGTCTTCAAAGCAACAAGAAATGTACCTCATCTGCCATCTGTCTGCGCCCTCACTACCATTAGCCCTAGCAGAGTACAATTAGCTTGTCGCGAAATAAAAAATTCTACAAATCCGGGGCCAGATTGTATCCCCTCCATTGTGTTGAAGAAGTGCTTTGGTAGTCTATCGTCGCCACTGAGTTCGCTATTTTCTCGATCACTGGAATGTGGAAATTTTCCAAAAGCATGGAAAAATTCTTTCGTTTTTCCAGTATTCAAAAAAGGATGCAGGAAAAATGTCAAGAATTACAGAGGAATCGCCAGCCTTTGTTCGGTGTCTAAGTTATTTGAACTCATAGTTTTGGAATTCATCTCCCATGCATGCCGTAGTTACATCTCACATCAACAACATGGTTTCGTTCCCAAGCGATCTACCTCAACAAATCTGGTACTGTACACCTCATTCATCGCTCGCTCTCTACAGTCACGTCAACAAATTGATGCAATTTATACAGATTTCTCAGCTGCGTTTGATAAAATAAACCACGAAATAGCGGTCGCTAAACTCCGACGTCTCGGATTCCACGGCAACTTCTTGAACTGGTTACGTTCATACCTGACTGGCCGTGTGATGTCAGTGAAAATAGGTGACACTGTATCTTCTCCGTTTCCAGTATCATCGGGTGTTCCTCAAGGTAGTCATCTTGGCCCTTACATTTTTCTTCTGTACCTGAACGACGTTAACTTTTGCTTGGAGTGCCACAAACTCTCTTACGCCGATGACTTCAAGTTGTTTTGGCCCGTCAATTGTCTTAATGACGCAGTGTACCTGCAGCAGCAGCTTGACATTTTCGCTGAATGGTGTGATAACAGTAGAATGGTTTTGAATCCTGAAAAATGTTCCATTATATCCTTCTCGAGGAAACGTTCATCTGTCGTTTATGAATATAAATTGCGCAGTGTGATTTTAAGCCGTGTAGTAGCAATCAAAGATCTAGGAGTCATCATTGACAGTAAACTCACATTCAAGGATCATATATCTTACGTCACCGCCAAAGCTTCTAGAACTCTCGGATTCATCTTTCGTGTCACGAAACAATTCAAAGACGTTTATTGCATCAAGGCACTCTATTGTGCGTTGGTTCGCTCAATTCTCGAGTATGCATGCATAACATGGTCGCCTTACTATCAAAACGGTATTCAGCGCATCGAAGCGATCCATCGTAAATTTGTTCGTTTCGCTTTACGTAATCTGCCCTGGAATGATCCCTCAAATCTTCCTCACTACGAGAACCGCTGTAAATTAATTGGACTTGATCTACTGAGCGTACGTAGAGACGTAGCTAAGGCTACTTTTATATCGGATCTGATTCTCACGAATATCGACTGTCCCGACCTTCTTCAAACGATCAATTTCAACATTTGCTATCGAAACCTACGCTACTACACTTTTATTCGTCTCCCTCACTCCCGCACAAATTACGGGCACAACGAGCCCGTAGCGAGTATGTGTCGAGTGCTAAACCGATGTTTTCATCGTTCGATTTTCACCTGTCTCGCTCAACTCTAAAAAAAAATGTTCCTCGTAGTTCTTAGACATTAATAAAATCTTCATTTAGACTTAGATTTAAATTAGATTTAGATATCATTAGGGCACTAATGTAAAGGCCTGTTGATATAATAAATAAAATTAAAATGAAAATGAAATGCTGCCTCCGCTCGAATTTGGAGCGTCACACCAAAGAAGTCACATCCTTAATTCTGGTCTTATTATCAGCGCGGAGGCAATCATTAGAAGCGCGGCCGGAGCATTCGACCGGCAATCAAGCAATCCGCCAAAGGAAAACAACTCCGACACAGAGATCCAAATCCATCGTCGACATGGCAGAAAAAAAATCGTATAAAGCCTAGCGCCAAAACGAGTCAACTGCCCCTACTGGCATGTTCCCCTCGGACAACAACATCAGCATAGGATCGGAAAACAACAGTCCACTGGAGAAAACTGCGAACTCTTCGAAGGTATTGCCCATGACAGATTCCACCGTGAAGAAGTATTTTTCTGATATCGAACTCTAGGGGGGAGGTATTGGAAAATCGATAATCACATCCAATGTGCAGCGGTTATAAGCTAAAATGTGGCTGAGTGGAGAATTTCTTATCAAATTTAAAGAACAAGTACTACCAATTTTGATCCACAATGGTCAATCCGCATGTGACTGAACTGGAAGATTTTTTCACTATGCAGCTTCCATTGGGATTTCCAGTAAAATTAGGTAAATGCTCAATTATTTTTAAAATATTTAGCACTATGTTACGCAATTCATTCTATTTTATAGAAATAACGATGTTCCATGTGTTCCATGGTTATCATATTTGGCAACGTATTCGAATAAAAGACACCCGTGGCCAGTGTGAGCCAAATCAAAGAAAGCGAAGAGCGTACGGCATGCATTATCTAGGTTTACTGTTTCGATGTCCTGTTCGAGTACGTACGACGTGGTGTCGATTTCCGGCGTCAAATCATCTTCGAAGATGAGAATGAATTGATGCAATTTGTGATCCAGCAAAATTTTGCAAGTGTCCGAAAAAGCACACTTTTGAGTACTGTGATACCCAACTCGCTCGCTAAAAGCATGCAGGAAAAGCTTTTCAATATTTTATAAAAATAAGAATAGTAATACACTGGAGAAATAGTTTAGTAAAAGCAGCTACCAAATCTTTAGTAGCCAAAACATTGGTAAAATATACAAATGTTTTGTAAATATAACCAAAATTGCGTAAAAGCGATGTCAGACGCAATGAACGTTCCTACCAGAGATTCGTAGATTTTACTTCATACCATTAGTAACTTTGTTTTTTTTGTCATACCTAACATCTGTGATGTGCGCACTTTGCAAATCGCCATTTCTATTTTGGAGATGAAGCGATTCGGAGGTAAGCATTTTTTTTATGTTACGTTTCATTACATATATACATATTTAATATTATTAACATATGTATTTCTTTTCTTCATAGAGACACGAGAGAACAAAATGCGGATGAAACGTGCTGGTGCTACCGACCCTACATAATGCTAAGGGTGCTCATACACTGTTTGACCGAAGCCAAATATTTGACTCTTTTTGACAGATAAAATTTGGTCAACGTGTACTGATCAAATATTTTCTACACAAAACACGACAAGCAAATATTCAATTATTGGATGCCTAGAATATTTTTTCAGTCTATTTTTCGAACCTGTCGGTACATGGTTAGGTTACCTTGAATATTTCAGTTGATTTTTTCCATGTTCGGGGTTTGATATTGTTTACTACTGTTGAAAATTGAAGAGTGGCAAACAAAATAGTGTTTGTACAAATATCAAATCAAACCTTATCTGTCAAAAAATATCAAATATTTGACCTCCGGGCAAACAGTGTACGGCCACCTTAACTAGAGCGATGCAACAGGAAGATGAACGGGAACTTTCCTCGTGTACGCTGCTCATAGAATAAGTTATATATTATTATTATAATGTATTCTAAGTATGTGGAGTTAAATGTAATCAAATAGAACTTTTCAAATTAAAAATAATTTTTAAAAAACATTTTTATTATCCCTGATGATTATCTCTCACAAATGAGACGCAAAATTTTCACTGATATTGCATCAATGTTGGACCAACAAATCGTAGTTTGTTTGACGTTTGTGCCTACCATTTTTCTTTCGTAATATGTACCAATGATTAGTAGGGTAGAAAATGACTAGAGAATTGGTAACATGTACCAAAAAATTCGTCGTATTTACTAACTATTCCTCTCAGTGTAAAAATAAAAATAAGAATATTTTAAATAAAAATTATATTGAACCAATGGAGGGCCAACAAATCAGCCATTACTAAAGCCGAAATTGAGCCAACACTGGACTTACAAACCATAGTTTTGTTTGACATTTATGTCTACCAATTTTTTTTCGTAAGATGTACTAATGATTAGTAGGGTAGAAAATGACTAGAGAATTGGTAATATTTACCAAAAAATTGGTCATATATACTAAATTTTCCTCTCAGTGTTGATATAAAATGGATTCTCCTCTACGGTTTTATATTTTTCCGCAATACGAACGAAGTCCTTATATAACTTTGGAGCCTCATTTCGTAGCTCTCGCAGCAGATTCACTTAAAATTCCTTCGTTTCGCACTTTTTGACCCACTCACTCACCCAGATGCTGCGGTTACGGAACTGTTTTGACGTAGGACTACGTCTTTCATTTCTATACCGGGGTGTCAAAGTTTCGAAAACGAAAGCGTTACGCCGGAGACCGAGATTTTGAACGTTAGTAGCTCCTAAACAGCTGAACGAAATGGTATGATTAACACTTCATTCGAAAGATAAAATGTCTACGCGTTATATACTTGTTACTTTTTGATCCAAAAACTTGTTTCAATAGTCTTAAAATTGCTTTCAAAACAGGCTATTGAAATCACCAATCGGTATATAAGCAAGCGCCATTCGGAAATTCACTCAGTTATAATTGAACAGCGATTGGAGCATGTTGTCGCTGTTGTGGTGAAGCTCTTCGTTTATCATGAAAGCGCGGATGAACGGTGTCACCAAGAGCCTGTTTGTGAACCTTAGGCCGAAAGGGAATCCATCAGGAGGAGAGTGATGCCACAAACGTTTCCGCTTGAAACATGGGAGCAGCCAACACACACACACACATACACGCGCGGAACTATTTTTGTTTGGATGCCATTCAGCATCGAGAAATTTTCGGAAAGATTCAATCGTTGTTGAAAAATAATCTGCCAGTTCCCCTGAAAACTGAAAAATATATTCATGCGAAAGAGTTCATTTTAATGTTTTCTATCCATGTAACATTGTGACCAAATATTTTTCAATTAAGTGCTATTAACAGGTGGTTATCGAGTTAGCATTAACCACTGGTGGGCTTCGAGTATCGAGGAAAATCGGGAAAGAACTAATCGTTGCTGAAAATACTCTGTCAGTTCCCCTGGGAATTGAAAAATACATTGATGAGAAAGATTGTTTTCTGTTTATTGATGATATTTTAATGTTTTCTATCCATATAACAATGCAACCAAACACATTTGGTTTTGTGATTTTTCAATCGATCGCAATTAACAGGAATCAAGGGATCGAGGGATTCATTACCTAGCCTGACCTGACCTGAAAGACATGCAGTTTGTTTGGAACTGTGGGGGAGGGCAGAAAAGCCAGGAGGCAGGAGGCAGGAGGAGAAGAGAAGGTGACCAAGAGAGTATCAGCATCGAAAAACGGTTCCCTGGGAAGACATCGAAGCAGCCGCCACACACACACACATACATACACGCATGGATTTTTTTTCGTTTGGATGCCATTCAGCATCGAGAAAATTCCGGAAAGATTCAATCGTTGCTGAAAAATAATCTGCCAGTTTCCCTGGGAATTGAAAAATACATTCACGTGAAAAAGTTTATTTTAATGTTTCCTATCCATGTAAAACTGCGATCAAATACAGTTGGTTTTGTGTCATCGTTACTGCTAAATAATCTGCCAGTTCCCTTGGAATTGAAAATTATGTTCAAGCGGAAGAGTTTATTTCAATGTTTTCTATCCACATAGTACTGCTGCGATCGAATACATTTGGTTTTATGATTTTTCAATCAAGTGCAACTAATTAGCAGGAAAGCTTCTGTAGATTATTCTCCCCCATCAGTAGAATATTTTCGTATCGAATACAGTTCGCGCGCGCAATGGAAAATATTTCGCATCGCGAAAATCATATAATTTTCAATTATTGCTCAGTCGCCGAAAGTTTTAAACTCAAAGATTTCATTCGCCTCTAGTTTGCCTTCCAAATTTCCATCGTAAACCACACCTTCTATCGATTCAGTCACGGACAAAAAGCATACTTAAGCGATATTGTGGTGGTGGAACGAATTCATTTATTTGTGTCGACACCGACTGGACAACATCGTTGCTGGACGAGCTGGACGGCGAAGGATCGAGTGCCTTTCTCAAGGCAAGAGGGTGGAGGTGGTAGCGCTGGAGTAGAGTAGAGTAGAGTTTTCAAAGGGCCTTTCTCAAGGCTAGAGACGAATGAACTGCAAAAGTTTAAAGTCTCTATAATACAAGACCTTCCTTCCTTGAAACGAATTCATTTTTCGTGTGGACATCGTCAAGACAACATCGTTACTGAACGAGTTGAACGAGCTGGACGAGCTGGACGTCGAGGGATCAAGGGATTCATTATCATTAAGAGAAGAGAAAACGACCGAGAGAATACCAGCATCGAAAATTGGTTCCGCTTGAAACATCGGAGCAACCGTCACACACACACACACACGCGCGCAACTCTTTACGTTTGCTGATTATCGAGAAGAATCCGGAAAGAAGTGACCGTTGCTGAAAAATAATCTGTCAGTTCCCCTTGGAATTGCAAATTACATTCGAAAGAGTTTATTTTAACGTTTTCTATCCATATAATACTGCGACCAAATACAATTGATTTTGTGGTTTTTCAATCAAGTGCAATTAACAGGTGGTTATCGAGTTAGCATTAACCACTGGTGGTGGACTTCGAGAAGAATCCGGAAAGATATCGCTGCTGCAAAATAATCTGCCAGTTCCTCTTGGCATTGAAAATAACATGCAAGCGAAAGAGCTCTCGTTTTCGAAGTGCCTCAAATATTCATTTAGTCATTCATTCAGAATGGATTCAGATTCAACTTCAAACAAATGATCACTGAATCAACGATAGTCCTACGTCACCATTGCGGTTATACCATAGATATAACCCACTTCCTGTTTTTGTTTTTTTTTGTCTATTTTCCTCAATTAAAGCTGCATTGCCCAGAGTTACTGCTATAGCGCCATATGATGCTACTGTTGAAGCCATTTTCATTTATAAATATTTTCTTCCTTGAAAAATGACAGCGGACGCACACAAAACAGTATCCGACTCGACAAACAGTGTACTCTAAGTGGTGCGGACTCAGTCCACTTCATTTTCGAGCAAATTCATGCATGTTTTCAAGCGATTTCTTGCAATAAATTTTCAGACCACCAGAGATGCCAGATTTACAAATATGTTTGTAAATTTACAGACATATCTGTAAAACACTTATATTTGTTGTAGACTTTTTGGATATAACAATATTTCACAGGTTTTTGGAGTGTTTTGCTGAAATGCAAGGAGATTTATTGATAAATAGTTAAGTTAGGGTCAGGATTATGTCTTCTGAGTATTTAAACAACATCGAATAAAAATTTCCATTCTATTTTCAACAACTTACATTCGCTTTCGGGTCTGCTTATGACAAAATATGGTTACTGTTCGATATTGTTACCACAGACATGGTTCATGACCGTGGGGTTATCTGAAACTTGTATAGCCTTGCATGGCGGATGGAAAATATACACTGCATTTTCTTATAAATTTCATCAACGACAAGACCGCAAGCCTTGATGGATGTCCAATATATCAACGAAAAAATACTGATTTTTATAAAAATTAATAGTGCGTATGTATGTGTCTGTATGTATGTGTGTGTATGTATGTGTAGATCGTTGAAACATTTAAACACACTTACAACACATAAGTTATTAAGTGGTCCGAAAAATCAATTTTTTCCACATTTTCCCAAAAATGACAAATGAAAATTAATAACTTTTGAATCACTGAACCGATTTAGATGATTGACATATAAAATTGAAACTAATGACACAACCTTTTATTGGAAAATATTTAACTTGCGAAAAAAAATAATTATATTTTAGTAATTATTGATTGTAGTCGTTTTTTTATTTTTTTATGACTCTGGACTAGAGGGCGCTTTATTTTTTCATATTTTTCCTTGAAAGCTGAGGATTTTTTACATAACATATCTCGATATCAGAGATGATATTTTTTTGTTTTTTAGATATTATTTTTCAAAGTTAACCGGTGGTTCGATGAATCATTTTCCCCCTTTGTCAAAAAATAACTTTCTGCAAAAAATCATAACATCTGAACTACTGAACCAATTTAGATGATCGATATATTGAATTGAAGCCAATAAATAAAATTTGAAAAATATCACGCTTGCGGGAAGATTGGGTTCTAGTAGCATAGGTCTAGTTTAGTCACATATGAATATTGATCGAAGACTTAAAACATGTTAAATTTACAAAATTATAACTTAAAAGCGATAATTATAGCATCTCTGATATCGAGATATGTTAGGTAAATAATGCTCAGCTTTCTAAAAAATATAAAAAAATATAGCGCTCCTATCTTTAACCGAGAAAACTATGAAAAACTAATACAATCAATAATTACAAAAACAAAAATTCAATTTTTCTCAAAAGTAATGTTTTTTCAAAGAAAAATAACTCGTAAGCTTCAATTTGATATATCGATGATATGAATCGGTCCAATAGTTTAAAAGTTATGACTTTTTGTAGTGGGAAAAATAGGGAAAATTTGTTTTTCGAACCATCGATTAGTTCTGAAAAATCATATTTCATAAACGAAAAAATAGCATCTCTGATATCGAGATATTTTATGTAAAAGACTCTCAGCTTTCAAGTCCAAAGCCATGAAAACATTAAAAAACGACTGCAATCAATAATTACGAAAATAGGTTCCATATTATCTGCAAGTTCAATATTTCTCAATTAAAGCTCATTGGCTTCAATTTGATATGTCGATCATCCAGAATTAAGTGGTTCGAGAATTATAAATTTTTGAAAAAAGTCATTCTGGGAAAAGTGGAAAAAATAATTTTTTGGATCACCCTGAAACGGAAATGGGCACCCGAATGAAAAAATAAAAAAAAACGAGTTTAATGTTTTTGCGATCTTACGTGCATCGCGATGTACAAAGTATTAATGAATATGTGAAAATTAACGTTAAAAGACGTAACGTTTTCCACATTTTTAACAGACATTCACATGTTTTTACAGACTTTTTTTAAAAATCATCTGGCATCTCTTCCTTCCACTTTTTATCGAATATTTTCAAATCGCAGGAGTAAACATTTACGTTACTTTGACTTCGTTTGTTTTTATTTCGTTCGGAAAAACGTTATGTATTTCAGAGATACAATGGCTAATTAAATAATTGACGGAAAAATGCAGTTCGTTCATTTTATAATTTAAATTATTTTGATTATCATAAGAAAAATAACACTCCTGATCGTTGGATCTCTTTTGACATTTCAATTGGATCTTTTTTGACAGCCGTTTTGATTCAGTCCGCACTACCTAGGTCCGCACTACCTAGAGTGTACTATGTGATAACCGTATTTGTCATTCATTCCAAACAGTTGTATTTCACCAAACAGTTTTTTGTCAAATTTTTGGCAAAAACAAATAGGTGTAATTATGATACGGCCACCTTATTTGACTTAGATTTTTAGACCGTTTCCTCGTACCATGTTAAATATTCCATTCAACCATGTACGATATTTGACATTATTTCCCACGTTGATAATTGAAAATCGACATACCAGTATTTTTACCAAATTTTACCTGCCAATGAGTGTGTTATTTGACTTCCGCACAAACAGTGAGTGGCCACGATCGTATGATGAATAAATTTACTTCCTAAAGTGTGATTTAAATATAACATCAACGCCACATATCGTTGATGAGGGTTGGATCGTACACGATCGGCGATAGGGTTTTACAACCCGATCGAGTTCGAATATTTTGCATTATATCCATTCACCTCAAATCCAAACAGGCGGTGAATTTCGAATTTCGAGCTTTCATCGCAGCAGTCAAACAATTGTAGAACCAGAACCAAAATGAAAACGGCAAATGGCTATAGAAGTTATAGTTTCTTCAGAAATTAATTCATTGCGCATTTGTATATATTTGAATTAAAGGTAAAATCATGTAAAATGATAAAGATTCCGAATTATAATTTTTATCATTGAATTTTAGAGCGGTAAGCAGTCACAGTAATTCAGAAAGTGCTTCCAGACGATGTTCGATATAACACACACCCGTGTGCCTGATTACAATTTTGATTGAGTTGTTTGGCCATTTTTAGCCATCGTCGGTACGACTGACAAGTTGAGAGCATCAATTCCACAGGTTCCACACATTCGAATTAGCGATCTCCAAGATATTTATTTCATTTTCGTCGACCTGGCCGATCCGGGTTACATTATTCATTGGGTAATAAAAAGGTATATCCTTCGTCCACACCCAACAGAAAAAACTCGCCCTTCCGATTTACGTGAGCCCAATATGATCCCCACCGATTGCTCTAAAGAATTACCGAAATCCTCGAAAGACACGGTAGAAGTTGTTGTTGGATCCCAAATTAAGCTAGCAATATGGTAGGTCCTCTACTACATTTGATCATTTTCGCTCCGCTGTTACGTTAAATAATAACAAAACCCACCACATACGAGGAAGGAAAACGAAAGGTGTCCCTTAGAGGTGCGAAAACTCTCGAGAAGGGTCCCTGTAACCGACATTCACGCGAGCGTGATTTCTTAGCTGCTGGCGGCGCCATTGATATTAAGCCTGCAGACGACAGCGCACCCACGCTTGCGAATTTGGGTCTCCATTACCGGGTGGAGCAAAAATATTGGCGATGAATACGAACCAATATGCTGTATCCAGCAGGAGGAATAAAAAGATTAGATTTTATTTATTTTTCGCCATTGAATTATGTATGAATCCTATTCTTTTTTGTTGAAGGTTCTTCGATGGTAGTTTGTATGACAAAATGCTATTAGTCGAACAACATCAATTGCATCATTACCAGTAGTTACACTACTGGGAAGAATTACTATCTTTCATATTATCATATTTCTTCAACCATACACAATCGTTTTTATTGTCAAGACCAAGACGGGTCTATGGTACTAGGTGAGGCCGTTTCGTCACTAAGTTGGTTAGGGGAGCGGTATATGAAAACAGCTCGGAAGAAAGTAGAAGGGGAATTATTTGCTTGTAGCGTGAAAGAGACAGACTGATCACGAGCGAGCTTCGGCAATAGCGTATTGTGTTTTGTTTACAAACAAAACACAGTAGACTTCCAATATGGCTGAAGAGTGGTTTTAGCAAGTTGGCCCACCTTAGTATATACTTCTAGGCGCCTTGGTCAAGACCACACTAAAAAAAAAACAGAAAGTGGGTTATATCTATGGTATAACCGCAATGGTGACGTAGGACTATCGTTGATTCAGTGATCATTTGTTTGAAGTTGAATCTGAATCCATTCTGAATGAATGACTAAATGAATATTTGAGGCACTTCGAAAACGAGAGCTCTTTCGCTTGCATGTTATTTTCAATGCCAACTCTAAACCAGGCTTTACCTCGAGGTCGGTCCGTAATCGAAAGAGGACTATGCCAAGGCGCCTAGAAGTATATCCTAAGGTGGGCCAACTTGCTAAAATCACTCTTCAGCCATCTTGGGAGTCTACTGTGTTTTGTTGGTAAACAAAGCACAATACGCCTGTGCCCAAGCTCACTCATGATCAGTCTGTCTCTTTCACGCTTCAAGCAAATAATTCCCCTTCTGCTTTCTTCCGTACTGTTTTCATATACCGCTCCCCTGACCAACTTAGTGACGAAACGGCCTCACCTAGTACCATAGACCCGTCTTGGACTATGCAACGATGTGTCAGAGCTTCTCACCACGTTGACGTGTTGCCAGTGTCAATAATAAATTCCCACATGAGCTACTCTTATCGAGGGGTATATTGAGCTCACTCACATCAATGCCCCAATGTATGTGTGTTGTATGTTGCTGAGAAGTTTAAGTAAGCCGTGGTGTGGTCCAGCTGGCCATTCGGAAGCATCAGATGCTCGACAGTATGGTCGATCGACACGCTAATCATTCGGGAAGTAAAGTAAAACTGACGAACGACCATTCCGGTGATTGAAGAAAGGTTGAATCTAGAGTTTCCAATCGCACCATTCGACAACGCTTGGTGGAATGGGAGCTGAAGAGCTACTTCACCAAAAAGCGACCAATGATCAGCAGCACCAACAAAAAACGACATCATTTTGCGAGAGACCCTGTCAACAACCGCTGGAGTTCTGCAAGTTCGGTCAGACGAGTCCAACTTCGAGCTGTTTAACAAGAAAATGCGACTCCGAGTGTGGCGGAAGAGGGACGAGGGCCTCCAGGACCAACATCTACGGCCGACTATGAAGCACGGTGGTGGTAGCAACATCCCAGCAAACATTAAATCGCATAACAAGCGTATATATAACATCATATGCCCTAAAATTTGGTTGGCATATAATGCGCCTAACTGACATATGCATGCAAAAGTGGAGGCCATATACATACATGGTAAATGCTTACCGAATTTGTTTGGATGAATATGCAACTTTGACCGGCTATAATAGCGACTTGTGCCATACTCATATATGATTTATTACAGACATAGAAAAAAAAACAAATGGCGCTAAATATTTTCGTGAAATGTTTATTATAGCCTCACGAATCGCCATTTTTATATATGAGTATTCATATTTGTAGAAATAATAATTGTTTGATTGACTTGTGTTGGGAGTGGAATTGAATGTTTAAAATGGCACAGATTGATGTTTGGTGAAAACTGCTCCGATATGGGTTCGAACTCCGGTCGTCTGGATTATCATCCACCAGCTATCTCGCGCGGCTATCTGAAATTTAATTCAACAGCGGTTAAAACTTTCGAGTGCATCAGCATTTCATTGACATTTCAATATGATGTAATATGTCCTTTATTAGGATCTAATATGATTTACTGTTTCATGATTTTCTTCAGCATGCAACACGATTTACTACAGTACTGAATCGATTTAAATTATACGCTTATACGACACACAAACTGCATCAGTGTAATATACGCATATGATGCGGATTAAATATATTTTACGACAATGTACATCATAAAATTGATGTTTATTATACCGATATGCGACTTAATTTGATAATGGTATATAGAATCGAGTTTTTACATTTTATGCGATTTCAAATATACACGATACATACTTTGATTGATATCATATGCGATTATGATTTATTCGGATTTCTTGTAAGACTTGGCACGTGCAAAATTTGCTGGGATGTATCGTGTATATTTGAAATCGCATAAAATGTAAAAACTCGTTTTTATATATCATTATCAAATAAAATCGCAATTCGGTATAATAAACATTGTCGTAAAATATATTTAATCCGCATCATATGCGTATATTACACTGATGCAGTTTGTGTGTCGTATAAGCGTATAATTTAAATCGATTGAGTACTGCAATAAATCGTGTTGCATGTTGAAGAAAATCATGAAACAGTAAATCATATTAGATCCTAGTAAAGAACATATTACATCATATTGAAATGTCAATGAAATGCTGATGCACTCGAAAGTTTTAACTGTTGTTGAATTAAATTTCAGATAGCCGCGCGAGATAGCTGGTGGATGATAATCCAGACGACCGGAGTTCGAACATCGCAGCAGTTTTCACCAAACATCAATCTGTGGTATTTTAAACATTCATATTCCACTCCCAACATAAGTCAATCAATCAATTATTATTTCTACGAACATAAATACTTATATATAAAAATGGCGATTCGTGAGGTTATAAAAAACATTTAACGAAAATTTTTTGTGCCATTTGTTTTTTTTTCTATGTCTGTAATAAATCGTATATGAGTATGGCAAAAGTCGTATTTGGTGCTTTGACAATTCATGAATATATTCATATTAGATCGCAATTCAATTCCAACATAATCGCTATTATAGCCGGTCAAAGTTGCATATTCATCCAAACAAATTCGGGAAGCATTTGCCATGTATGTATATGGCCTCCACTTTTGCATGCATATGCCAGTTAGGCGCATTATATGCGAACCAAATTTTAGGGCATATGATGTTATATATACGCTTGTTATGCGATTTAATGTTTGCTGGGATATTACGCTGATGCAGTTTGTATGTCGTATAAGCGTATAATTTAAATCGATTCAGTACTGCACTAAATCGTGTTGTATGCTGAAGAAAATCATGAAACAGTATATCATATTAGATCGTAATAAAGAACATATGACATCATATTGAAATGTCAATGCAGAAAAGTGCAGAAAAAATTGGTTTAAAAATTAGAACAAATCGCGAAAACTCTTTAAATTACCCAATATAATCGAATAATTGGATTTTGGATTTTGCTCAAAGTCTGCACGGATTTGGACATAACCCAAAATTTATCAAGGTTTATGAAGTTGAACAGGAATATCATTGGTAGATAAAATCCATCGATTACGATGATACTACAGATTTTTTTGAATTGTATCCGCTACACACTACGGCATCAGGAATTGGGCACTGACTATTCACAATTCAAGTGTTATAAAGCCCACACTACACACTACACAATACGACATTTTTACAACTTGGACAGTGTGATGGTATAGATATCGATTCACTTTTATAACTGCCGCTTTGTTCCGAGATTCAGCTCGGCCAGCTTACGTCGGTGAATAGTAAAAATATCCGAGAATGGATTCAAAAATTAGTTTTTGATGTGAATTTTAAAAACAACATAAATAGAATTCGGAAGAAACTAAAGAGCAAATAACTTCTCGAACGATGTTGGAGAAAGAATAAAAGAATTTATAACAAACCGCTATCATTAATTAGGCTAATCTTTTTCATCTAAAAATATAGAACAGCAAATAAAAACAAACAAGGTTAAATTTTATTTTGAATTCAACATAACGTATGGAATGTCCAAGTGGACAAAAGAGGGTAGGGTAGAGAAAATGTTCACGTTTGTCCACGTGGACGTGGGAGGGATGTGTGCAAAACGTGGCTTTTCTGTCCATGTGGCATGTGAACAGCCTCTTGTATAAACTATGGCGTGGTTTGTCAGGTGTATTTTCACTCTCCTACAGTAATTCATACTACAGGGTTACAGGTGTCATGTTATTGGTAATGAACATGTATTAGGGGTCAAATGATAATCCCTCATTAATATTTTCATTAGATAGGCTACCGGTCGCCTAGGTAGTATGATGCATGCGAGCGTTTCTTTTCCTTGGGTATATTTTTTGAATGTATAGCTAGATTTCATTAAGTACCGACTGTGGTATAAATGATTCATCCCATAGTGTCAGAAATTAGTATCGATCTGAAAGTAAACTGAAACAGTTAAAAACAGGTTCACGTTCACATTTCGTGATCTACGTTTCGATTGGGTTCGTGTTTACATCAAGCTTTGCTTCGTGGGTCCGTAACTGACATTCGCTGTCATTTGTTTTTCTGCTCGATTCGTGTCGATGAACAAACGTGCCGATCTGGTGAGGCCTCGCCGTTTTCTCATCGATTGCTAGAGAAACTATCGAAACTTCTACGGCGCGTTGATGTTCCTGAGGAAATTTTCTTTGCAAAAATATGCCGGAACAATCCCGCTGATACCGCTTACTGTATATAACGGGCGTAGTGTATGCCGCAAAGTGATCGAAAAAAATTGGCTTAAGGTGTTTTGAGGCGTAAATCCGGCTGCAATTGGCACAAATCACAAATCAAAACTGCCACACAAATGAAATTCGGGATCTCGGTAGTGTGCGAAAGAGACAGTAAAAGTGGTGGAATAGATAAATTGGAGCAGTTGTGTTGCTGAAGAAATCCTGTTCCTCTGTTGTTTTCCACGCAGACGGCGGCCGCAAAACCGGAAAAAAACTATTTGTGATAGAAGAAAAAAACATTAGAATCCCAATTTCTTGCGAACTTGCATGTAAATAGCTACTAGAATGGAACAGCCAACGACGGAAGCGGTTCTCCAGGGGGTTTACACTTTGTACAACAACCCGAACAAACAGGAGAAGGAGAAAGCCTCGAAGTGGCTTGAAGAGTTTCAGAAGTCGGTAAGTTTTCCTGTTTTTGTTACCAGTTATAACATTGATATTAATCATGAATTTTTCATGTTTTTTTAGATTCATTCCTGGGAAATAGCAGATCAATTGCTGCAGCAGAAACATGATCTCAATTCATGTACATTCGCAGCGCAAACGATGAGAAACAAAATTCAGAACAGTTTTCATGAGTTACCCGAAGAGGCCCACGAATCGCTGCGGCAAAGTTTGATGGAACATCTCAGTCACATAACGCTTGAAACGAAGCCTGTGATAGTGACTCAGCTGTCACTTGCGTTGGCCGATTTGGCTCTGCTAATGTCTACCTGGCGTAAACCGGTAGTTACGCTGTTGGAGCGTTTCTCCAGCAACCCAAATATGATGTACGCAGTGATCGAGCTGTTGACGTTAATACCGGAGGAGATTAACTCGCGCTATCTGCGACTCGGTGCCAACCGACGGAAAGACGTTCTGACCGAGTTGGAAAACGATTCGAATCTGGTTGGTGATTATTTGCTGATGTGTTTGATGAATTGCAACGAGAATGAGCTGCTACAGACAAAGATTCTCAAGTGTTTCACATCTTGGGTGCATATAAACGCTTTTAAGTTGTCTCAGATAGGGGACAACATGATTGTGGCGTATTGTTTCCAACTGTTGAACAATGTGAACACGAAACCGGAACTGCACGACGCTGCTACCGATTGTCTGTGTGCGTTGCTGCAGTGTCTGGAAGTGAACAATAACGGGGACGGGTTGGATGTGAAGCTATTCAACGGTATACTCACCCTGCAGGAGGCATACAACATGTCGGTCGCACAGGAAGATTTGGACAAATCGATGAACTTTTGTCGATTGTTTACGGTGCAGGTTGAAAGTAATCTCACCAAGCTGGTCGCTGGGTCGGAAGCCTCGACGCCACATTACTCGATAAAGGGACTGGAACTGGTCCTCAACTGCGTGGGTCACTATGACTTCGAGGTGGCCGAGATCACGTTCAATATGTGGTACCGGCTGAGTGAGGATTTGTACCAACGGAATAACGAAACACTGGCGGCACATTTCAAACCGTACGTGGAGCGGCTAATTGCCGCTCTGTACAAGCATTGTCAGATGGAGGCGGATCATGAAGGATTGATTGAGGAGGGAGATGGTTTTAAGGTAAATTTTGTTTTAAATTAATCCGGAAAAATTTGGTTGTAACACGAATGGTTTTTTTTTTTGCAGGATTTCCGCTTCAAAGTCTCGGAGATCATTAAGGATGTCATCTTCATCGTCAGCTCGATCAGTTGCTTCAAGCAGATGTTCCTCATTCTGCAATCGCCCAACGTGACGTGGGAATCCAGCGAAGCAGCGCTTTTCATAATGGAAAATGTGGCGCGGAATATTCTTCCGTAAGTATTCCGTATTATTTTACTAAGCTGGTGGTCGTAAATGTAGGATGAATTTTGGATGTTGGTTTCTGAGTACAAATAATATTCCTTTCCTGTTCTTCTTTTTGCATTACATACGCTTTGATATTCTATTGCATCAATTCCCACTAACAGTCTTTTTTTGGTATCATAAGCAAATGTGCAATCGTTGGTTGGACAATCTTTTTCACCTACATTTATGACTGTCTTATTAATACTTGAGAACTATCTGTCAAATGATGCCAAAAAATAGAAACATTTTTCTATGTCGATATCTCAGCATTTTCTTTGTTTGTCATATTGTTATACAGCCATTCCGTGTCAAACCAATATAGTGGTGCTCAGATTTTCGTGAAAACTGATACTTTAGTTTCTTATCGCAAAATATTAGACCCGTATTTTTTTTCATTTTTCCATTAGGGTGCCCATTTCCATTTTAGGGTGGTTCTAAAAATCAAAATTCTCCACTTGACTTTTTTCGAAAATTCTAACTTTTGAACTACTGGACCGATTTAGATTATCGACATTATTATCGATATTAAAGACAATGAGCTAGTCTTCTTTGTAAAATCGCTGTGCCTGCCAAAATGGATGAAATCTGTTTTTGTAATAATTGATTGTGTTTGTTTTTGACTTGTTTTTTAATATCCTCGGGACCAAGTGCGTTATACTTCTTTATATTTTTTCTTGAGAGCTGAGGTCTCTTTTTACATAACGGGCCTGATTACGAACGTCACTTCACGGTGAAAACGAAAGTATTTGTTTGCAAGGTTATATACACTTCATCTTGCTTTCACCGTGAAGTGATCACGCCCAACATATGCTGTAGTCAGAGAGGTGTTTTATTTGTTTTTGATTTGAGGGGCTCAGAAAGAAAGGGCTTTAAGTGACTTGATCGATTCGTCTTCATCAACTTTTTCATTAGTTAATAACTCAACTACAAAAATGTTCCAACTTTAGTTTGCCATAGAATCCGATGGATAAGGTTCAGACCTATCTTTCACATTGTCAAATACAGCAGGGAATGTGTTTGCGGCTATGTTATGACAAAAAGAGAGAGTCGATATAGAGAAATCGATTATGTTACTTACACCCCTTTCATTATAAGCCCCTCATTTTAAAGTTAGTATGTTTGATGCTGTCCACATACCACGTGTACATTTTTTGATGAAGGTAGGAGTGACGACAATGTCAACGCTTGTCCACGGTGAGGGAAGAGGGTAGAAATAATCTGCACGTGGATATGTTAAATAAATATTTTCGAAAAACGGTACATAAACGCCAATTCATTTTTAAGTTGAAGCAAATGATTGTTTAATTAGCGTGGTGAATGAATATAAATCTGCCTCTTCATTCAATTTGACTTCACTCCACCACCACCACTACTCCACCGCCACTTCACTCCACCACTTCACTCCTGGAAACGAATTCATTTCAACAGGCTGTGAAGTTCATTTTATGGTGGAAAATGGAATGTACTCGAACTAAGTAAAAGCAGTAAAGTAAAAAGTCGCTTGACGTTTCCAGTTGAACATTACTTTGCCGAGTTCTATTGTTCTATTACGTAACCCGCTGATAAGCGGTTTCTTCATTGTGATGAAACGAAACTTGATTTATGTAAGTCGACATCTAGTTTTAGAGGGTGTTAGGGCGTTGCTTATCGAGAACCTCTTATGGCGGGTTTACATTAGGGAGATCTATAGCTATAGATGGATTTATTCACGTGAAAATATGTGTAAACGGGTGAGAATAAATATGATACACTTATTCGAGGTATATATAACTTGAATAAATTCAGCATATGTAAACGCTTGTGAATTTCTCACTGGTGAGAAATCACTAAAGTTGGATGCAGTTCTACTTCAGGTGAATAAATTCACCGAAGATATGAATATATTCATTATAGAAGTTCACGCTAGTGTAAACAGTTGATGCGATTTCTATAAATCTCATCATATTTCTTCACATGAATATATCCCTAGTCTAAACCCAGCCTTAAAGTGGGATTTCTTCGCGTGTCATGAAATCAAATATAGTTTTATAGTGTTAAACTATGCACATCTAAAACTTGTTCTGAATAGGAAGAGTTGCTACATAGCACAATTCAAACATTCTTTAGAAAACTGACAAAATTTCGCAGCTTACAGTGCCCTCACATTATCCTATCTGTAAATTTCTGGAACATTTCAGAGGTATTTGTTTCGAAGATAGTCGTTTTTATGAACTATACCAAAACAAAACACTCATACTGCTCTACGACTCGTTCTTAGATACCGAACTCTCACTATTTCTGCAATGTTATTTAAAACACGTTGTTTCGCAAGATACCAAAAAAATCCGAAAACCAGAAAGGTTGAATTAACGCGCTTTGCTATATGGAATTCAAGTCATACATTGTATTGATTTCATTTCGGGTACATTTTTCATAACAAAGTTAAACAATTTCCGCGGAAGTTAATGAGATATAAAAAGACAAAAAGGGACCTATTGTTAACTGCAGTATTTTTAACGCAATTAATTTGTAGCAATTATTTATGCTATTTCGAATTTGTATTATAGGGTGTTCCTTGATTTTTGCTTCAACGTGTTTTATACTTCGAATAAATAGGCTAGGTAGGAGCTATATGGTCCTCCTAATAACGAAACGTCCTAAATCGCGTAGAAACATTTATAAATTATGCTACATGCACGGTGGCCGCTCATTCGGGAAATGCGGAAAATTCGAGAATCAATTCCATCGGAAGAAATGCGGGAAAAAAATCGGAAATTACTTCATGAAGTAGGTGTTTTTTCGCTCAATGTTTTTTCGGCGCTCTAAAATGTTCTTTTTTTTCCTGTTGGGTGTGAACCACTGTGTCCATTATTTTGATCTGTTGTGGTATATCCCTTTTTATACCACACTTCAAGCTTATCTACTACTTATTGATGAAGGAGTAGACTGAAAGCTATAACGTGATAGGTGCCAATCAGGAATAATTTGTTTGATAAAATTTATAATCCTGATCGGCTACGCAGACCAAATTTCCTTGGGCTCTAGAATAGCTTTATCAATGTGTTGAAGTCTGCGTCTAGTTAGAGCTCCGCAGTTACAAAGCAAATGTTCCGAGGTTTCACTTTCGGCCTTACAAAAGCGACAAATATCATCTTATGCTAAACCTATGTTCTTAAGATGGTATTTACTCGGGCAGTATCCTGTGACAAGACCAGTGAATGTGCTTAAGTCTTTATTATTAAGGCTTAGCAGCTGTTGAGTAATTTTAATACTCGGCGTAATAAATTTTTTCGCCTGTTTAAGTTTTGCAGCCATCCAATTGCAATTGCAATTGTGATTTCATTGCTCTAAAATGTTACTCTATGTGTTCTAGTGCGTTAAAACGTCGCACGAAATGCAACAACTTTCTCTTTCTGGTATACCAAGATGAAGAACGTCTTGTTTTCATCAGAATTTGTTTCGAAATTTCTCGGTGTTCATTCATACCGGACCATGTGATGTTTTTATGATTTCGAGAAAAAACGGACTTGAAGTTCAGCGTTCTTCAATGGTCTAACCTTTCAATTTTTTGTTCAACATTGTTCCCCGGAATACTAGTTACTCTCTGACAATACTGTGATGCATGATAATTGCAAAAATATCAAGTCTCATGCACAAAACAGATAACTTGTTGGCTTCCTATACCTACATGGTCTACTCTGACCAGCTCTTTTTAAGACTTGGTTCACTATGACTGACCAATGGACCTGAACCTGCTCGACTGAATATTTTTCAATCAATTAACAGGTGTGAGTCAAAGTGTGTCATTCTGTTATGAAAATTAGTGGGACCATTCAAACTAAAGACCAGCATTTTTCACTGATCCGTTCAGTCAGAGCGAACCAAGTTCATTTCTTGTTTACTGATTTCAATGCTGAGAAAAATAAATTATCTTTTAGATAACATGTCTTTCTCAAACTTCTGTAGGGGAAGAAGGCGGGACCATCATCATTACGAGGCACTGAGACAAAAAGCTTACAAATTCCCCAGCACAGTTCATTCTGTTATAGCTAATTTATCGCCAGAGGCATTGTGAATTGGAGTTCTCTGCCATATTCTATAAAATTATTTAATTCAGAAACCAGAAGATCTTCTACTGAACTTTCAGTAGACAACTGATGATAGGTAAAGAGAACAGTTAGTTTTAGTAGAACATGAAATCGAAAAACCTTACTATATCCACATTGGTACATCAAAAAGATCAATGTCTTAGGTAACAAGATTGAAATAAATAAAAATAGGATCATTTGTACGTAATCTGTATCGAATCATCATCGCTGCTTCGATTTTCGCTAAAGCCTTGTTTCAATCCGACGGCAGAAAATAAATGGGAGTAGGGATACCATCTGTCCTGATTTTGAGGTTCTATTGGGGCGTCCTCATTTATTTTTCATATTCTGGGATTTGTCCTGATTTTTATAAGAAATTCAATTGCTGCATATGTGATTCATAAGTGTTGGTAACTAATAGCGGTATGTGATTTTGTCATTTTGTTGAAACAGAAGTTTGAAGTCCACAATGAACCATTACAGTAAAATCTGATTTGGAAAAGCATATCCAAACACCGGAACATTGTAAGAATATTCGATTGGAATTCACCTTCAAATCCATGCTGAATTATGTGGTGGAAAAATCAAATCGCTCTGAAGATTAGGCCGTCAGAACAAGCTCCTGTGTTTTATTCATCATAAAACTTCAATTCCATGAACAATCTCGACACGCTCTTGCGCATGATGTTTGGTGACTTGGAAACCACCAAAAAATATTCTGTACTCGTACAAACCAGAAATCATCATCTATGGTTGTAAGATATGTTGAATAAATAAATTTGAGAGTTTTATTTTATATCTTGAAAGAATGATAATGATGTGGTCATAACCGTAACTGTGACAAGTGTCCTGATTTTTAACTACGACCAGATGGTATCCCTAATTGGTAGAGAAAAACATAATGCATACGCATGTGATTGTGACCATCCTCATGTCACATCGCAATCACAACTAAATGGTGTGAGTTCAATAGCATGTTTTCAAAGCAACTTTCAAGCTATTGACACAATTTTTCGAGTCAATAATTACAAACATATAACTCTTGAACATTTTATTTTTCGATTGAAGTGATTATCAAAAAATTGGGCTCTAATATTTTTCGATGAGGAACAAAACTACCAATTTTCACGAAAATCTTAGGGGCCACTATATCGATTTAGCTTGGAATGGTTGTATAGAGACATTTATTTGTGACAAATTCAAATAGCATAGCATCACTTGAACAGGTAGTTTCGCGAATTAGTTGTATACAGGGAAGGCTAGCATTGATCATTCCACAAATCCAAATAGAAACATAGCTTCAACTCCAGCAGACATCTGCTCAGAAACCGACGATTGAGAAGTTGATGAATTGATTTTATTTCCTGGATTCCTCTCTCTTCCACATCTTTGCTAGCAATCTCACCATTTGATGCGTATTTTTTTTAACTTTCTGCCACTTTCCTGATTTCATTTCGAAACTTTCTAGAGAAATAATGCAATTGGGAGAACGAGACATACCAGCGTCCAGATTCAACCAGCTCTGGTGATTATCTTGCATGGCCACACAAAACCCGACGTCTGTTGTAAACGTAACGCATCCCTTTCTTTTCTGCTCTTCTCCTCTCTATTTCCAGCGAGGAGAGCGAAGTCGTCCCGAAGGTGGTGGAAGCGATTCTGAATCTTCCGGACAACTGTCACATCGCAATACGCTACACGTCGATCAACATATTGGGGGAGCTGTGCGATTGGATTGATTCCAATCCGGAAACGTTGGAACCGATCCTGAACTTTCTGCTCTGTGCACTGCAGCAGAAGAATGGACTGGCAACGGCCGCGGCGAACGCACTGCAATCGATCTGTTCGGCATGCAAGAAACACATGCTCGGCCACATCAACGGACTGATGGAAATCGCTCGGTGTTTGGATGGGTTCGAAATTCAAACCGAATCTGCGATCGGGCTGCTCAAGGGGATATCTATTATCATTGGTCGACTGCCGGCCGAACAACTTACGCCCGCGATGCAAGAACTGTGCGGCTTTCAGGTGCAAGCCCTCAATCAACTGGTCAGCGGAGAAGATGATGGACTTGGCATTAAAAAGGATCGCCATGATCCCATTTTCTGGGTCGATCGGCTAGCTTCAATCTATCGACACGTTAATCCAACGGTGGCCGCGAATGAGGTGAACCCTTGTGTGTTTGTTATAGTCAGCAATTGGAACGTACTTTCCCGGGCAATGGAATGCTACAAAAATGATTCCAAAATAATGGAACGAATTGTGCGCTGCATTCGGTACGCTATTCGATGCATAGGCAAGCAAGCGATACCCATATTGGAACCACTGGTGAAGCAAATCATCACCATCTACTCGGGACACAATCACAGCTGTTTGCTATATCTGGGAAGCATTTTGGTAGATGAATTCGCATGCGAAACCAGCTGCGTCCAAGGGCTGTTGAATATGCTGCAAGCCTTCATCGAACCTACCTTTCACGTCTTGCAAGTGGAGAACGGCTTGAAGAATCACCCCGACATGGTGGATGATTTCTTCCGGCTGGTGGCTCGCTTCATTCAACGATCCCCGTTCCAACTTCTGCAGAGCCTGCTCGTGACACCGATCATCCAATGTGGTCTACTTGCATGTACCCTGGATCACAGGGATGCGAATCTGTCCGTAATGCGTTTCTTCTGCAGTCTACTCAGCTACGGTCGACATGATCGCGCCAACGATTTGAGGGCGATCGTTCATAGCATTTTGCTTCAGCATGGTGAAGCGCTGATAATGAATCTGCTGTACGCATCGGTGTTCTGTCTGCATTCGTACATGCTCTCGGATGTGGCGGATGTGTTCATCGAGATCAAACAGCTCAACCCGCAGCAATTGGAAGGCTATGTGCAGAAAGCCGTCGACGCGCTGCCGAAGAAGAACAGCGGTGGATGTATGACTGTTACCAACGAGCAGATGATCGAATTTGTCGAAAGTATTGTCAAGTGAGTTTTACTGAACTAAGCTAGTCATTTCCCCTAAAAAACCTTACGCTAAATTATTCATCTTTCAGATCCGAGACGCCGAGGGCCGTAACGCAAACCCTGCAGGAATTCGCACGGTTATACCGATAAACCACGAGAGCCATAATTTTCCATTATTTTGTGTGTGAGATAGAACGTGAGTTTGCGAGTTCAACGAAACAAAAAAAAAGTTATTCGATTATGTACATATGTTAGTGTAATACAATTGGAATTTGTATTTCTTCCTAAAGTAGGATACATTATCTTAGTAAAAAACAAGAATAAGTGGATTATGTATGTTGAGAAAGGGTGAAAATGCAACACACGAAATGGACGGAATTTTAGAAAGGAAGATTCCGAATCAGATTGATTATAGTAATCGACTAAAGAATGTAGAGTGAACAACATTAAATAAAACTTGAAATGACGAGGAATTTGATTATTTAATTTTTGGGTTTTCAATAGTGTACCATTTTTATGCCGAATCGATTTTTCTATTTTACGCATACTGCTGTGACCCTGAGAAGACACATAGTTAGTCGGGCAAATAACACGACAAGTGAAATCTGAAATGTGCCTAATTTAGCTTCATTGCTTGATTAATTATCGAGTAAAGCAGAAATTTGTATTTAATTTGTATGGCAGCCCCCCTAATAGAGGGGGAAGGAGTATCTAACCGCCATAGAATTATTTATTGCACCCTAAAACCTCCACATGCCAAATTTTGTTTCATTTGCTTGATTAATTCTCGAGTTATGTAGAAATTTGTGTTTCATTTGTATGATAGACCCCCCTCCTTAGAAAGGGGGGAGGAACTCGAACTATCATAAGAACCTTCCCCGACCCCAAAAACCCCTACATACCAATTTTCATGTCGATCGGTTCAGTAGTTTCCGAGTCGATAAGAATCAGACAGACAGACAGACAGAAATCCATTTATATATATATATATATATATATATATATATATATATATATATATATATATATATATATATATATATATATTAAGGCTACTGTCATAGAGCATGAAAGAAATGTTTCCATGCCTGCTCTTAATTTGCAAATGTTTTGTTTTTCGTTTACCATTTTTTAATCAAATGTGCTTAAGCACAGAGAGATTTTTTTAATAAATCCTTTATTTCTACAGGCTTAGTTACATAAGTTTGAAGGAGCCGAATTCTTAACTATATTTTTATAATTTTTATGACTAGGAGACGGACACTTATGTATTGCTGATAAATCACATTTTTATTTCAAATTTGAATGACACACAAACTGCCAATATAAGGTATCAATACTTTTGACACTTACTGTGTACACTTAGCTTAGCACACTCAAATGGTGCAACTTGGAAGGACTTAGTGTTAATCCATTCCATTTACAAAAAAAAAAGAAAGTATAAGATTCCACCTCTTAGATTGGGATGTGTACAATTGGAGCTTTCAAAACGAACCAAATATTTAGGTGTCATGCTTGACCAAAAGCTAAATTGGAGCGACCAACTGGAGTATGCAATATTTAAAGCCCAGATTGCGCTCTGGACTTGCAGTAGTATATTCGGGAAAAAGTGGGGACTAAAACCGAGAATGATTCACTGGATTTACTCGGCAGTAGTGATACCCAGACTGACATATGCTTCGGTAGTGTGGTAGTCCAAAACTACACAAATATCAGGTCAGAAAAAGTTCGATAAACTACAACATCTGGCATGCTTATCAATAACTGGAGCAATGCCCAGCGCCCCCCTCTGAAGCCATAGATGCTCTTTTATACCTTCTACTCTTGCACCAATATGTTCAACTTGAAGCGGAAAAGGGTGCTCTTAGGCTGAAACGTATAAAACATGTTCTAGAAGGAGACCTCACAGGGCATTTAAAAAGCCTTGAAACACTGAACACTATAGTAAACATGAACGAAGACTGGATGGAAACGAAGACTAACTTCAGTGTTCCCTTCAAAGTGATTGAATTCAATCGCAACGAATGAGAAGAAGGTGGTCTCAAAACTCGTCCAGGATCTAGAAGATTAGCTGGGGGACAGTGGCCTATAGTTTTTCAAGCAAAAATACAAGCTATTCTAACATGTTCAAATATTTGTTTGGCTAGAAAATACAGGTATGGCAATATCTGTATCTTCTCAGATAGCCAAGCAGCTCCTAATGCAGTAAAAGCATACACATGTCAGTTAAAGCTAGTTGGGGAATGTATTCTATCCCTAGAACATCTAGCTGCTACTAACGAAGCTGAAACTTTGGAACATCTACTGTGTCAATGCAGTACACTAATTCAGCGAAGACTGCGGATTCTTGGAAAATGCATTCTTATGCGAAACGAGATTTGGTCTGCTGAACCAAAACACAGGAAGTGGGTTATATCTATGGTATAACCGCAATGGTGACGTAGGACTATCGTTGATTCAGTGATCATTTGTTTGAAGTTCAATCTGAATCCATTCTGAATGAAGAATAAATGAATATTCGGGGGACTTCGAAAACGAGAGCGTTACGTTAGAGGTACAAGGTTTTATGCATCCAATATTGGATAGGAAAATATCCCACTGATGAGGAAGAATAATCTTCAGATCTTTCCTGCTAATTGCCCTTGATTGAAAAATCACAGAACGAAATGTATTTGGTCGCAGTGTTATATGGTTAGAAAACATTAAAATAAACTCTTTCGCTTGTATGTTATTTTCAATGCCAAGGGGAACTGGCAGATTATTTTGCAGCAGCGATATCTTTCCGGGTTCTTCTCGAAGTCCATCACCAGTGGTTAATGCTAACTCGATGACCACCTGTTAATTGCACTTGATTGAAACATCACAAAACCAATTGTATTGTATTTTAAACCAATTGTATTTGGTCGCAGTATTATATGGATAGAAAACGTTAAAATAAACTCTGAAAATTGCACTTGATTGAAAAATCACAAAAACAAATGTGTCGCAGTGTTATATGGGTAGAAAACATTAAAATAAACTCTTTCGCATGAATTTATCAATTCCCAGGGCAACTGGCAGAATATTTTTCAGCAACGATAATATTCTTCCGGAATCTTCTCGATGCTGGATGGCATTTAAACGAAAGAAGTTCCGCACGTATATATGTGTGTGTGTCGGCTGCTTTGATGTCTCAAACAGAACCGTTTTTCGGTGCTGATACTCTCTCGGTCGTCTTCTCTTCTTCTGATGGATCGGTTTTTCTGCGCTCCCTCACAGTTCCAAACTAACTGAATGCGTTGCATGTCAGGTAATGAATCTCTTGATCCCTCGCCGTCCAGCTCATCCAGCACGTTCAGCTCGTTCAATAACGATGTTGTCTTGTCGATGTCCTCACGAAAAATGATTGCGTTTCATGATGATGATGTTGAATTAAAGAGGCTTTAAACTTTTCAGTTCATTCGCCTCTAACAGATTGAGTTTCTCCACCAGAATATCGCTTAAGTATACTTTTTGTCCGTGATTGAATAGAAAGAAGGTGTGGTTTACGATGGCAATTTGGAATGCAAACTAGAGGCGAATGAACTCTCTGAGTTTGAAACTTTTAGCGACTGAGCAATAATCGATTGAGAATTATGTTTTTCGCGATGCGAAACATTTTCCGTTGCGCGCGCATCCAATATTGGAAACGAACATATCCTACTGATAGGGAAGAAAAATCTTCAGAAGCTTTCCTGCTAATTGCACTTGATTGAAAAATCACAAAACCAAATGTATTTAGTCGCAGCGTTATATGTTAGAAAACATTAAAATAAACTCTTTTGCATGAATGTATTTTTCAATTCCCAGGGGAACTGACGGATTATTTTCCAGCAACAATAACATCTTCCCAGATTCTCTCCGATACTCGAAGCCCATCAGTGGTTAATGCTAACTCGATAACCACCTGTTAATGGCACTTGATTGAAAAATATTTGGTCGCAGTTTTACATGGATAGAAAACATTAAAATAAACTCTTTCAAATTTATGTATTTTTTAATTCCCAAGGAACTGGCAGATTATTTTTCAGCAGCGATTAGATCTTTCCGGAATTTTTTCGATGCTGAATGGCACCAAAACGAAAAAAAAAATCCGCGCGTGTATGTGTGTGTGTGGCGGCTGCTTCGATGTCTTCCCGGAGAACCGTTTTTCGATGCTGATACTCTCTTGGTCACTATCTCTTCTCCTCCCGATGGCTCGGCTTTTCTGCCCTCCCTCACAGTTCCAAACAAACTGCATGTTTTTCAGGTTAGGTCAGGTTAGGTAATGAATATCTCGATCCCTCGATCCCTCGATCCCTCGATTCCTCGCCGTCCAGCTCGTTCAATTATGATGTTACCTTGTCGATGTCCTCACGAAAAATGAATGCGTTTCTTCTTCTTCTTTCTTTGTTTTTAAGAGGCTTTAAACTTTGCAGTTCATTCGCCTCTAACAATGCGTTTCACCACCAGAATATCGCTTAAGTATGCTTTTTGTGCGTGATTGAATCGAGAGAAGGTGTGGTTTACAATAGCAATTTGGAAGGCAAACAAGAGGGGAATGAACTCTCTGAGTTTGAAACATTCGGCGACTGTAATCGACAACGACAATAATCGATTGAAAATTATATAATTTTCGCGATGCGAAACATTTTCCGTTGCGCGCGCATACAATATTGGATACGAAAATTTTCTACTGATGGGGAAGAATAATTTTCAGAAGCTTCCATGTTAATTGCGATCGATTGAAAAATCACAAAACAAAATGTATTTGGTTGCAGTGTTATATGGATAGAAAACATTAGAATAAACTCTTTCGCATCAATTTATTTCTCAATTCCCAGGGGAATTGGCAGGGTATTTTTCAGCAACGATTAGTTTGTTCCAGATTTTCCTCGATACTCGAAGCCCATCAGTGGTTAATGCTAACTCGATAACCACCTGTTTATAGCACTTGATTGGAAAATATTTTGTCGCAGTGTTACATGGATAGAAAACATTAAAATAAACTCTTTCACATGAATGTATTTTTCAATTCCCAGGGGAACTGGCAGATTATTTTTCAGCAACGATTAGTTCTTTCCAGATTTTCCTCGATACTCTAAGCCCACCAATGGTTAATGCTAACTCGATAACCACATGTTAATAGCACTTAATTGAAAAATATTTGGTCGCAGTGTTACATCGATAGAAAACATTAAAATGAACTCTTTCGCATGAATGTATGAATGTATAAGGAACTTCATAAAGGAAGTCATACCTTCGTGGGGGGATGTGGTACAATGCTCCTACAGAAGAAGAAGAAGTGCACACTTAGCGGGTCTTTTGTCTAAATTGCAAAGAAAAACATAAAAGTGATCTGCAAAGAATAGTTCGATGAAAATTTTGTCTACAGAAAATAAGGTTCTTATTGTTAACAACTATTTGTTTGTATTATTCGTTGCGTGAGTAAATTTCATTACAGCTAGAACCACTTCCGACAGTTTTAAGCCAACAGCAGGAACAAGAGCTAGTACGACATCTCCTCGACCTAGAGAGGAGATTCAATGGGAAGTCCATGACGGAAGTCAGAAAATTGACTGTCGAACTGGCGGAAAAAACGGAATGAAGCATTCGTTCAATAACCCAATTCAGATTACTAGAGCATTTTGGTTGAGCGGGTTTTAAAAGGTAATCCGAATCTTCCATTCCGGATATCGGAAGCTATTTTAGACATGAAAAATTGAGAAAAATTATAAGGCTCCTCTAGGTGATTTTAGTCAAGCCATTTAGTTCAATCACTTTTAAGGCCTTCTTTAAGATCTCCAAAATTAATTGAGTACATCAATTAGAATTTCAAAACATAACTTTTGAGTTAGTGTCCATCTTTCCCACCCCAAGTGTCCATGTGTCCATCTTTCCTTTCAAATGTCCGCGAATTTCGATGAATCACCGCCGGGAGAAAGCTAAGCGTGGGGTTGCGTGAATTTTGACCGCTTCACGCCTCACTTGCACCGCCACAACTGGGTACACTGTCCTTAACCGGAGATGCTACCACCCGCCACCAGATGTCATTGGCATGGGCAGCAAATATTAAGATAGGTCCGAAAATGGGAATTCGTACCTGGACCTGGGATCATGAGGGTAATGACCGGGTCGAGAGGTTGACGACCAAGCTTGAAAAGGTATAGAGGGGACTTCAAAAGAAACCTTTGGGCTGAACGGTCGAGCTTTGAAGAGAAAAAGATTGTAGGAGGTTGTGTCCATGATACGACCGCATTGTTGACGTAGAACAACACTGTTATTTTATATAAGTCGCTTATTTATACCTTCGGATATTATTCTAAAATGCTGTGAAATTTTAGAAACAACTGTTGCGTTGTTGTTGTTGAAAGTTGCATTACTTTCTCATGCTCGAGAGAAGCGCAGCTGTCACCCTTAGTGGAGAAGTTTTGCTACTGGCAAGCGAAACCTAATCACATACAAAATTCCAGAACATTTACTTTCTTGGTGACTAAACAAGCGAAATAAACTCTTTTTGTTAATAACAACCTAGAAAACAGTAGCAATGCTTCATTATGATCAATATTAGCGCAAATGCAATCCTAGTTGAAGGCAGTTTTGTGACTGGCACGCGAACCCATTCAAGATGCTTGGTATTCCCCAAATATTTTTTTGGCACACAACCTTAACGCCTGCTTCGCCATAACATCAGTTTAATGCATTGATGCATTCTCAAAGGCACCAACGAAGCCCTTATGATGACAGAAAACAAACAATGTTAACTGCTTGGAAAAAGACTGAATTATGCCGAGATGAAGAATAGAAGGTGGGAAAATTCACGGGTTTTGGTTGTGTTAAACTTTGATTGTATTAGTAGCCAGGAAGATAGGAAGTTCACATACCAGGCATACCAGTCAGTTACTGAAATGGTACAAAATTGAATGTGTCAATGAATAACGTTGAAAGACGATATGCAGAAACTAATTACATGTTTCCAAAACACATTTTTCGCATTATGCAGAAACATATCACGAACTAGAATGTTTAATTTTTTCTTTGATTTCTTCTTATATCAGAAGTAGTATTAGAATGTCTACTATGTTCGGATTTTAGAGCAACTTCATGGAAGTTTATCTCTTGTCAGCAATTGTAATTACTTTTTTCACAATTAGGGTGCTGAAAACTTAATTCGTCTAAAACTAAGATGCGAGCCGAAAAATTTTCGTCTCAATCTAGGTCAAACGGAGTCAATTGAATTCAATTTTCAAGTGCATTTTACATGAATAAAACATGCAACTCTTTTTTCCATGCACTGTTAAATGTTTATCCGTCAAAGGAACAAAATATTCTGTGACTCTGTCTTTGTTCATTTACGTTTTAGGTCGACGTAACGAGAAGTAAAATTGAATTGAAATTAAGTTTAGAACATCTCAAAAATACTGAAATTTCAGTTTCTGCTAAAATGTAAGTTGGGCCCTTATGATTTTGAGCGCTACCATGTTCGATGTGGTGTCACACTCGCGAAGGCTCGGTCTTCTACTTTTCCTTTGTTCACGGAGACATAGGATATTATCTATGATTTCCCCTCCGTTAGTCGTTGATAAGTTGCTCGTTATTGACAGCTCTGTTCGGGAAAGCACACAAATGGATAGAACAAATGTATGGGAAAATGGAAACACTTAAAGTTTTCATGAATTTTAACCATTTACAAACCAGGGGATTCTAATGTATAGCATAATAAATAAATCTTACGGAATTTTCGATTCATTTAGTGTGTAAATCTTCAAAATCCGTTCGCGGCAAAAATAGTTATTAACGTTAACTTTATTTCATAAAAACGTGACCTGTTTTCTGATTTGGCACCCTTAATGAAAGACGTAGTTCTACATCAAAAAAGGAAGTTTCGCGTGTGAAAGCGGATTGTTTGCGCGAATGAAATATTTTATGAAAAGCGGCGGAATTGAATTCGATCGGAAAAAAAAAGAAAAAGGTGCGATCGTGCATTAACCGCGAGTGCTCGCGGAAATAAAAAAAAAGTTACGGGAGTTCGCGGTTGAATTTCCCGGCCAAGGCTACAAGGTGAGTATAGGTTAAGGAAGTGGGTGATAAGGCAACGTAGCCAAACGCGAGGTTTTTCCCTATTACAAATAAAAGAGCGTATGCCGACCCTGAGGCATTTTTAAAGGAAGTTTAGTTTGTGCCACCGAGCACCGAAACCCTCAGTTACATACTTAACATATTAAGGACCGCAAGGAAATCTGTAAGCGTAAGAACACACTGGACGGCTCTCCCGCGCGGATTTTGCAATGACAGATCGCCGCGGGGCCTCGATAATGAAATGTGAATGAGATAAAACACATAAGGCGGGGCGGGTGTGTGCGGTTCCAATATCACTGTTGTAAGGTTCCTCATACGCTGCGGTGGGTCGATGGAGATGATGCGCCGCAACGGTTTTGTGGGAGTATTAGTGTTTATGCGCTTTTGATAGGTGTAAATAAAGCAAGGCAATAAGAAATGTACTCTCAGGTGAGCCAATACGTGAAAATCATTCTGCGGTCATGTAGCTGCGGATACTCGAATTCCATCCAAATTGTCGAGAAATGCAATATTTTAGACGTTTGTGATCAACTTCTCTCTCCCTCTTGCTCAGGTAAACATCCCCACTTCCGTTTTCCACCATTCTGTCTTTATATACCGCATCTCTCATCCGCTTACTATCCAAACAGTTGTACCTTGTATCATAGACTCGTCTTGCATCCGTCTATAAAAATATAATAAGCCGAGAGCCGCTGAATGTGTTTTACTTCAAGTTCCTGCTGCGACTTGTCATTGCGAAAATCGCGCGGGTGAGCCGTCTAGTGTGTTTCCACGCTAAGACATACGCCTGGGACCGCACGTTCTGGGGCAAACTTGTACGCTTTATTTGTTCGGATTCCACGAATGAGATCGTTTCATTCGGTGTGGATGAGACGAAGGCGAGCCATCGGTAGGCCTTGTTGGATTATTGACAGACCAAGGATTTAACCACCAAGTGTAGAAAACACGGATTATTTCGTGATCCATCCGTAACAGACGGAACGCGAAACACGAGAAAACTCGTGAGCGGCCCTTAATTTGTTAAGGTGTCCGTCTTCATCGCACTTTCCCATATATATATATATATATATATATATATATATATATATATATATATATATATATATATATATATATATATATATATATATATATATATATATATTTTTTTTTTTTTTTTACAATTCTATGTTTTTAAAGGTAGAAAACCGATTACTCGAGTACTTACTATTCGTATATCTATTGTGTATTTACATTTCAACTTATTCTATTGTTTATAGCAAGGACCACCATTACTCACAAAGGAAAAAAGGAGGATACAAGGATATAGGGACCATCATAGCTTTAAGAAAAACATATATTTGGGATGTGTAATCAAGGTCTCACCAAGCCAACACATCTCTTACCGGGACATTGGGTTGTCTTCCTTTGGCCCGAAGGGAGTTTTCTAAATTCGATCTGGTGATAAGATATACCTCGCACGACCCAACAACGTGTTTGATGTCGTGGTGACCTTGGCCACAAGCATAGATATTGTTGCCGGCAAGATTAACACGTTGAGCCCAACAACGGTCCCTAGGGGCCGACGTTGAGCTTTTTGGTAAGAAAGCGGTGACTGACTGGGACTGACAGTTACAAAATAAAAAAATTAATATATATACGGTTTGTTTTCGGATGTTTTACAAAATGTGACTGCTTTCTAGTCGAATCTCTGACTGTTTTCTAGTTATACAATAATTATCTTTGGGAGCTGGGACCGACACTGATATTGTGCAAACGCCTTTGATGCGCGCTGAATGGAAAGCGTAGCAAGAAAAAATCGGGACTTAACGTGTTAATGAAGGGTAGCGCGTCTAACGAACAGTGATTGGACATGAACCGAGAGAAAGTGCGATTCAAGTCCAGACTTTTGAACCACGTTTTGAGGCTACCCTTAGGGATAATCGAGTGAAGCCACCGGCCTAATTCATCTTCGATCAATTTACGTTGCCAGTTAGCAATAGTATTTTTACGGACTAAAGAATAATATTCACTGAAGGCTATTTGACACTGATAAATGTCGCCTTCAATCGCACCCACCTCTACTAATGAGTCAGCCCTCTCATTACTCGGAATCAAGCAATGTGAAGGGACCCAGATAAAGATGATAACAATACTATGATACTGGATGAATCACCGGTCTCCAGTCTCATTGAACAGATAGCTTCGGTTTCATTGAACGGATAGCTTCGACAGAGCTGATACTATCTGTTACAATGTAATAGGCTTCAACAGATCTTGAGGCGGCGCTGTCCAGTGTATCGCTGCCAATTCATCAATATACACTGAGCAAGGATACTGAAGACTGTGGAAGTTGCTAATTCGTTGAACATTCCACATTCTGTGGACTCGTTCAAAGAGGACCCAACGGTAAAGTACATATTGCCACAATTGATATGCCGTTACTTTATTTCGAAGATCGTTGATAATCTGAAATTCCATGGATATCCTGTTTCATGGACAGATCAAATTACACAGAGGAATTGATGTAGACAGGAAAACAAACACGGTTGGGAATATACAAAGAAGTGAAAAATTTAGCTCGATCATGAGGAACCGAAGAGATAACAAATTGAAACGATCTTTTAATGGGAGTGCACCTGCCAATATACCGAGACTTATGATGTGTGTTGAGGGCATACATCCCTACGCAATACAGGGACAAATTCGCTTGAGTTTAATGAGATGTGTTTTGACAGCTGATTTAAAACAGCCATAATCCATCATTGTTCGATATAACATTATAAGATTTTTTGGGTGACTTCCCCACTCTGTGCCGGTAATTGTACGGAGAAAGTTTATTCTTTGTTGGCATTTTTGACTTACATACTTAATATGGGGCCTGCTCACGAACGCCACTCCACGGTGAAAACGAAATGAAATGTATATAAACTTGCATACAAATGATTTCGTTTTCACCGTGAAGTGACGTTTGTGAACAGGCTCATGGACTTCCCAAAAGTAATTGGAATCGGCACCTGTAGCACCAATGATATTGAATGACATGACATGAGTGATCGGGTTGTGTTGCTCCCGTGGTCGAGTGATTAGCGTCACACCTAACTTGCCGGAGGTTCGGGTTCGATCCCTGTTCAGGTCGGAGTAAATATCTTTTCGTTAAAGATATTTACTCCGACTTGCACTGTGGTCACGCGTATTCTAAAGCTAGCCATTCAAGGCGTGTTATTTGGCATAGAAATCTCAACTAAGTACTAATAAAAATGACACAAGTAACACTACGTTGAGACGGTTAAGTTCCTCTAGGAACGTTAGGAAGAAGAAAAGTGATCGGTGTACCCAAAAGTTAAAGCTTTGGTTTAGCAGATCAATGTTTCCTGCTCTGTTTTCTCCGTGGAGAACTCAATCCCTAGACCAATGGCCAAAGTCCAAAAATTGTTCAAAGTGTCTTGTAAATGTCATTGCAAAACTTTATAAATCGCGATTGGAAAGTTGGGAATGACGGTAAAAAAACAAAATAAAATAAAAGCGATAAAGGAGGGATAAAAGTGCAATTAAGATGTTCAATTTAAGTTTTTTTTTTCGAACTTTCCTTGATTAAATAAGGATTTATCCCACCGAATCCGACACCCCGCCCCGAACACGTTACAAACTGAGTAAAATCTTTAAACATCAATCTTTATTTTCACAAAAGTGGATTCTTTTTGTTGACGTGATGTCCCATAAGCACACTACCCTTTGCCGACGAACTATGGCATGGGAAACCGACTTCGATTTTTACAGAATTTCTATATAATGTACCCTGACTCGCTTCAAATAAAATGTCATTAATTGCTTTCTCTGCAAAATCTCTCTGCTGGGGATGTAATTGTAGAAGTTTTTCACCCCAAGCTTTGGCGATAGTGGGGATTTCTGTTTGGGCATTACTATTGGAGCGATAATCCAAATAAGCACAAGCTTTTTGCAACAGCTTATTTTGTCGAGCAATAGGATCGATATTCCTGGCCCTTTTGGGCACGGGTTCAGGAGGCGGCACTATCGATGAACGTGATGTTGAAGGTGTTGCTTGTATTTGGGAGCGCTTTTCATCTTCTTCATCGTTCATCTCTACATCGAATAGTATCTGGAAAAAAGAATATGAATGTTACACTTTGTTTTATAAAATGCATTTTTTCTTTGTTACGATATTCAGAGTAAATGCATAGAAATTATGAAACCGGCTAATTCAGGGTTCCTTATTATACAATACTGGCAATATTGGACACAAAACAAATTTATCATGGTTGATTCAGGGATGATGGTTTTTTGTAATACTCTACATTTAGAGCTCTTCTATAAAAAGATAATTTAAATAGATCGTAACCCAATACTACTGAGCATATCCCATAAATGTTAGCTTAATTCAAATGTTATCAATAGCTCTTTTCGTGTCGCTTTATAGCTACTACATATAAAAATGAGGGCAAATAGGAGTTACTAATAATTAATGTAATTAATCAGTTTTACTTACTTGTGAGTCCCAATGGTCAGCAGGTTGCTCAAGTATGTTTAGAAATTTCAATGCGTGAAAAACCCATGATGACGGTATATACACATTGTCGGTTGCAGCTCCTGATCTTTTCGACTCCTCGATTTTGTTCAATTCTTTTCTATAATTACTTCTTAGTGTATTGATTTTGCGTCTAACGTCAGATAGTGTCGCCCCAGGTTTACATTTTACGTAGATTGCTTGCAACTTTATGAGCGCGGCATTCCTTTTTATTTTATTTTTATAATTGGGATCTGTAGGATTCCACAATACATGTAGTTTTTCATAGGTTGTGATAAAAGATTTCAAAACAGCACCACCAATTTCATTACAATCACTCTCCGGAATCGACATATTGACTTCACCACTTTTCGAGATAATGTCATTCTGGTGGGGTAATGTCATTTTTAATGACCGTGCATGGGCCGCTTGAAGCAGGCAACAAGTGTTGCACCTTCGAGGAGATAGGGAGAATCATCATACATAAACAATTACACTGGTATGCTATAAAGGTTCTTGCATTAGTATTGCTGGATAAACATTGTCTGATTTTGTATGGGCAATATATGTATTATCTTTGTGATTTATTGGAGATCGGCGATATGTTTCTATACGATAGTGTTGTAAATCAGGTCAGATGCAAAATATGTGCATATGTGTTTTTCTAAAAATACTCAGCAATAGTTATGGCTTTTTTTAGTTCGTTTCATCATAATGTAAAAAAGAAAAACAAGTTTAAAGTAAAAAAAGCTGTAATTTTTTTTAATAAAGTCTGAACAAAATATCGCTGTTATCCTGAGTTTGATTTTCATTGTATTATGTGAGTAATTTTTTGTACGAAACAACAAATAAAAAAATGTTATACATTTGGTAGAACGCTTTAGAAAATAATTTTGAAAAAGAACAACACATTAGAGGAAGTAGAATGGGTTGCACAATAGATCAAACTAGCTGTTCATGTTCATGGGTCTTAAAGAATGAGGGATCTCAGAGAGGTAGATAATAGAGCAATTCCATTTAGGGAGAATGAATTGACACTTCCAACGAGGATGGATGTAAATCGAGCAAAGACAAACATGCTCTGATGAATACTGTTGAGTGTTTGAATATTTGTATTCCTAAATCGAAAGTCTTCTTGAGTGAAGCTTTCATTATCAATAAAGTTTTAAAGGTTGGCAGAGCGTAAGCGTTTTCATAATTCCGATGCAGGGATATAGAGTTTTGGTGGAAGAATGATTTGAAAATATTTGAAAATTTACTATTCGAACCTTTTCCATAACGTCATCGCTCTCGTATTGAAACACTTCTTTTACTTTTAGAAAATAACCACTTCCGTTTATTTACTTCGAAAAGGACTTCGCCTTTTAATAGCTAAAAACTCCACGAGACCGTTCGTGCGGAGTGTGTCTCTAGAACTAACTTAATATTAAACACGAAAGTCTTAAGATAACCTTTTACAATAATTGTGTAGAGTTCTTTCTTTCTTTAATTCGTTGGGAGGAGCCAAGTCATAGAGAAATATCCAATCAATCGAATGCCGTGTTCGATGTGATTGGGGTAAAGAATAAAAAATGCTTACTGCGCGTAAGCGCGCATATCGCATAGTGCATATCGATTTCATGGTAAATCGTAAAGTGTTACGACTTTGTAAACTGTCGCGTATTTCATCGGAACAGAACTAGGTCTGTTTTGGTTTAGGTTTATTGCCATCAACTCGCGCGGTATGATGTAAGAATGCATTCATATCGCTAGCGCATGTGGCTAGTTTTTATGGGTGGGAGAAAAGTAATTAACGAAGTTATGCAGTTATGCTTATGGGAATCGTAAACATTGAAGTGCTTGCGCATGAGTCATTCGTTAGAAAACAATTAACTGCTTATGGAAAAAATGGAATTTGGTATGGGATTTAGAATGAGTTTTGAAATGGATTAGGGATCGGGTTTGAAATGGGTTTGAAATCATGCTACAGAAAATAATAAAACGAACACCAGATACATTAGCTAAGATTTTCCAAGTAAAGTTGGCACGGGAAGTCATTCGTAGACCGAAGCTCGTCTTATGATGCCTTTATTTAGAAATCAGGATAAATATCCGTCATTTGTTATCTTTGTGAGATGAAGAGCAAAATTGGGTCGTTAGCCACCGGCAGTGGCGTAGTGCACGGGGGAAAATGTTACACATTTGGTAATTGTAATAAAAACGAAAAACGAGGGGCGGTCCTTACCGGGCGTCACCTACGACCATTATAATTATATTGTTACGAAAAAAATCTTTCAAAGCTTAGAATGAATGTCTCTCGTTAGTGATTCTCCTTCGTTCATTTTAGAGGCTTTACACATGAAAGTCCACGCATTGAAAGTCAGTGATTGGTGGTATGTAAGTACCCATTAAAGTCAGTGATTGGTGGTATTATTTTGTCAGGAATTTCACTATGGAAATGCTCATGTGAAAAAAAAATTGGGTGTTTTGTGCAACTTACCTCGAAGAGAGTCCGTAAAAGACATTGATAGGGAGATGTTCGGATTGTGTGTGTGAATTGAGGTGCAAATCGTTTAACGGATTTGTACTGTTACACTTGTAACGGAGGATGATGGTACTGGCATAATTAAGCTCTATTCACAATAGCGTTTTATAAGCCACACAGGTTTTTTGTTCCGGATGGGAAAAACGTTGCGGATTTTCATCTCCATCGTTCATCTCTACATCGAATAGTATCTGGAAAAAAAGAATATGAATTTTGCACTTTGTTTTATGAAATGTTACGATTTTCAACAACATCGGAAAAAATGATTGAAATGGCTCATGAATTTGGTGATCGATACCAATTTTTTAACATTCTCAGAGCAAATGTATAGAAATTATGAACCAGCTAATTCAGGGTCTCTTTATTATAACTTACTGGTATTACTGAATACAGAACAAAATCATCAAGGTTGATTCAGGAATGAGGGTGTTCTGTTATACTCTACTCGGCAAATCGAGTCCGATTAATTTACAACGATCCTCATAGCTTGGTAGATTTGAAGGATCATTCCAGGGCAAATACGAATTTTCGATGGATAGCCTGAATACTTTGGACTCCATTTTGGTAGTAGGGAGACCATTCTATGCACGCGTGTTCAAGAGATATTGAAACCGCGGACTAGAGCGAACTAGAGCACAATAGAGAACTTTGATACAATGAGGATCTTTGAACTGCTTAGTGACGTGAAAAATGAAACCTAGATGCCATTGTGATGATGTACGAGATATGATCGCGGAACGTTAGCTCAGAATCTAGGAAGACACCAAGGTTCTTGATAGTCATAACACGGTTTAAGGAGATATTGCGTATTCTTTACGAAAATGTAACAGGCGATCCTTTCAGCGTAAACGATATGACTGAACACTTTGCTTGATTTAAAACCATTCTATTTGTTTCGCACCATTCAGAGAAAATATCAAGTTGTTGCCGAAGCAATACCGCATCGTCGTCACTTTTGACTGTGTAGAACAATTTAAAATTGTATGTTTGTGACACTTTACGCAAATATTAATATCATTGAGATAAAGCAGGAACTGATGCGGAAAGAATGAAAACCTCAAACCTCTTGTGGCTGCAGGGTTTCATGCTGATTACGCGAGTTTGTCTTTGGAAAAAAGATTCCTTTCTAGAGCCACCAAATGTGGCTGCAGGTCAGCTAATTTGGACCGCTGTCCTCTCTGGAGCCACCAAATGTAATATTGGATTTTCAAGATCATGGAATACGCAGTTTTATAATGACACCAGAGATAAAGATGTGTTCCAAATTTCAGATAAATCAGTCAACAGGAAGGGGGTTAAATTTATAATAATGTGGTACAGCGCTACAGACAATGTTACAATGTCACAAATATACAAACGGGTCAAGCTAGATAAAACCGTTTAATAATTAAGTGCAAATCATAATTATATTACGTTTACCAAGAGAAAAATTGTTTTTTTTATGATTCGAATATCCGGAGGATTCGATTATCCGGAGTGTAAAAAAAAACAATACTCCGAATAATCGAGTCCGACCTGTACTTTTGTATCCTTCTAGGCGCCTTGCTCCAAACGACAGAACTATTAGAAAAAAAGCTACTCAACTCAATCAGGGGTGGCATTTCGCATTTCGAAACGAGTGATTTTTGTTCGTTTCGACCACTTTTGCCATTATGAATCTGGAAGCGAGCTTAAAAAGAGCGAAATGAACAAGACAGTAGTATAGTTTCGAGCAAAGTTTGACATTATGTAACATTGTGTTCGAGCATTTTTAACTCGAAACTAGAACAAATATCGCGACAAGAAATGGTTGATCGTCGTATGGGAAAATACTAGTGAAACGTTGATTTTTATATTGAACCTTACATCAAAGAAAATTTCAATTGCATTTCCTTTGGGTTTTGACGTCTATTTGTACAAGTATGTGAGTATAAATACAATACTTTTATTTCAGCACTATGGAATCACAAAAAAAAAATGTAATAAGCATCACATTTGCAGTACATTTGTTCATTTTCCGTAGGCCTTAGAATGGGTACTATCAATACACCGGGTATCTTGAATTAGTCGAATAAATATTGCGTTGTTTCATTAAACAATGTTGTATCCAATTCGATTCCTTTTTCGCATCAGCTTCTTTCCAGAAGTGGCATCATTTCATTGAACACTGATGAAACTGTTGGTTGAGCCATACCAAGTAAAAAGTTTTCTTCATCATTACATTAATTTGGTACGACTAGAAGCCAGAAGACTCAAAACGGCCGCTAATTTCGAAGCTGCAGAAGTAGCAGTGCTTCTGAGAGTTGTTTGGAACACGGTTGTATCCGAAATAGTTTTGAATGCTTCTCGACTAAGTCTGATATACTGGCGAAACCTTGAAACAAAAGAATAATTATTATCAATTATATCGGTAACGTATGTAAGACAAATTCATTCATTTTCACTTAGCGAAAGAGAGTCACTTTTGACGTGGGACTACGTCTAACCGGAATATATGGAGGGTAAAATGAAAACCTAAACACAAAACATGCAGGAAATAATGAAAGATTTCGAATGCTTATAGCTCGAACATTTCGTACTGGATAGGAGAGATATTTGCATCACTTGATAGGGAATATTTCTACGCATCTATCGCAACTAACAAAATGTTGTTTTTCATTAGATAAACAATTGAATAACTGTGAAATATTAGGCGTTATCTAAACGCCCTAACTGCATCGTTTTGATTGGCCCGATTTACGGTTTCCCTAACACAGCCATCAAAACCAAGCAGCCTTGGGGAAATCGGCATTGCAAATACATGAAAGTAGGGGGACTTTTGTTCTCATCGAAAAATGTTCCCTAACACAGACTTTAAAACCAAGCAGCGAAATCGGCATTGCAAACACACGAAAGAGCCTAGAGGCGAGTAAACTGAAAAGTTTAAACCCTCTTAAAGCCAAAAAGAAGAAAAAGAACACACGAAAGTAGGGGGAGCTTTTGTTCCCACCGAAATGTGTTCCCTAATAGAGATTTCTAAACCAAGGTGCCTGGAGAAATCGGTATTTCAAATTCATGCAAGTCGGGGGTATTTTTGTTCCGACTGGAATGTGTTTCCCTAACACAGACTTCAAATCCATGAAGCGTGGGGAAATCGGCATTGCGAATTCATACAAATCGGGAGTATTTTTGTTCCGATTGAAATGTGTTTCCCTAACACAGACTTCAAAACCGAGGTTTCTGGGGAAATCGGCTCTGCAAATAAGTGCAAACTGCGAATACTTTTGTCCTCGCTTGCCTTTGTGCAGAGTGGAATATGTCTGTCCTAACATGATCTTCTAAACTTAGGAACCTGGGAAAATCGTGCAGCCACTAGAAGCGAATGACATATATTTTACACATATATTTTGTTCTAGTCATCATACCAAACGTAAAAGGTCCGTCATTAAATTTACTTGTAACGAAGAACAATCAATCACAATAAATGAATTGACTTTACACGGCATTTGTTCATTTTTTTCACTCACAGAGCAAATATATTGAACTCAATTGAATTTGGAAACTGTTTCATTCAATCAAGAATTAAATCAATACAAACGAATGATTGCTAAGCTAAGGTAGTTCCACGTGAACCTTGCGGTTATATCATAGATATAACCCACTCATTTTTATTCCTCAAGTCTCGCCTCTGCGGAATAAGCGTGCTCTTTTCTTCCCTATCCCTGTCATCAAAAAACATTTCGCGATCTTTTCTTTCTAATCACAATTCTAATAAAATATCAAACTAAATTTGTTTTCCGGCATTGATATTTGCAATAGCCGTAAAGTTTGCTTTGTTTACAAATCCAAACATTTGACATTTCTCTTCGAGGCAAATTTTGCTCTAGTACACTGAAAATATTAGCTCGAAAAAGATACATAATACCCAGTTTCATATTTTTTCGAGCGGTTATAAGCCCCATGTGGACCGAGCAACGGAAAGTGCTACAAAAGTGCTGGAATTTTACTCCGCCTTTCCCCCCATAGGCAACGCTGCCTATAGTTCCAGCCATAATTGTACACGATTACTTGTACAGAGCGAAACGGCATCACTACAACGAGTCTTTTTCTCTTTTTCTTATGACAATGACAGTTTGTTCAAAACAATAAAACGGAGAATGGAAGGGATCGCGGATCAAGTTCCGAAGGTACGACAAGATTTGTTGTTTTTTATTCTCAATCATGAAGAATTTTGTTTTCTTTTCAGCTTTTCTGAACAACATTAACAGATTGGGAGACCTACACAATGCAGCGAGCGAAAGCCTACATAATGAAGCGAGCTCAGCAGCACCAAGCAGTTGTTCGACTTATTCCATGGATGGGCCCCCACGAATCGGATATTTTATTTTGAAGAAAAATGAATGAAAATACAACAGTTGCATCCTAAAACGGCAGTATTTATTTGTCGATGCTCGGAAAAATGATATGCATCCTGAGCATATCCGTGAAGTTATTCGTCGTCATAGTGATATGAAGAGAACCGTGCGGAGAGTGTTGCAGTGATGAAATTGTATGCAAACGTTCCGATGCTGCATCATATCGTCTCGTGATGTGCGGTTGCCATTTCAACGTATCCAACGATATGCTGATAGCGTGTTAGAACCAGAACAATTGAAGGTTATCAAAATTGATTCTAGGTCAATTGCTGCGAACATGAGTGAACACAAGCTTTTGACTGAAGTGGCGTGTTTCAACACAAAACGTAACCACCACCAGCATCGCTATGTGGATTTACAAACGGATCCTATATACTATGTCTTTCATCATGAAATAGTCACCGGGTATTGTTTATGGGAGTATAAATTTTCACCTCTTACCAATGATCGTTAGGTATGAGCATTGGTTCCCAGCAAACATTAAATCGTATAACTTTGCACATGATAAGTTACATATAATCTCGTATCAAATCACAATCGCATAAAATATCAATCAAAATATCGATCATATATATCTAAAATCGCATAAAATGCAAAAATACGATTGAGTGGTAACGTTGTCGTATCAAATCGCATATCAGTCCAATAAGTATCGCATATCGTTATATACGGCTTTATATGCGTACAAAATATGACATATACGTATATCACCTCCACTTTTGTGTGTATATGCTAGTTATCTGCATCATATATCATACAAATGTGTCTCGGTTGTATGTATATCGCCTCCAATTATAGCTATTCATACGACTTAATGTTTGCTGGGTTTCTATCGTTGTCGCATATTTAATCGATTTATGTATTGTTTCAGTATTGAAAATAGAAATGATTGCGATAGCATTTTGTCAGCCCATTCGCGCTAAATAATTGCTATCTGTGTAATAATATACTAAGATGTTTATATTATTGTGAAACTCGCAAAAATATTCCGAAAAAAGACGAGAGGTTTTTGTAAGTTAGGTGATTTTGTTATAGATAACGATTTATAATTGTCATATTTTTCATATTGCCCAGAAATAATTGATTTCTTCATTCGTCGCGACAGTACGCAAAATACCAAAGGATGTCACGGATTGATATAATGGAACTGATGAATTGTTATACTGTACGTTATTCCGGTAGGGAACGATCGGTAGACAATCAAAAAAAGTAATAACGAAATTAAATTTAAAAATAGCCGTGCATGTTATGCAATGAAATGTAATGTATTTGTACATATAATAAAATGAATCAATTCCATCCACTGTCTGTTTTTTACTTTCTATTTGACCCTACTTGAAAATAAATAAAGTTATAAAAATAGTCGAGCAGTTTCGCATTCGGTCGACATGGTGCCAGATTGGCATAGTGTTGGCCCGTATTTGGTTGTTAAACACGAAGGATAGGTCGACAAAATCATTGCAAAAGGTACGATGTCGGTATCGATGTCGACATTATTTTCTGGGACCAATTTGGCACAACAAAGTAGAGTGGGTACTAAAAACAATTCGATTCGAGTTTGAATTATCTCGAAACGAGTTAAGTGCGCTATACATACAGCGTCACCGTCACCGTCCCGGCAACTATTCTCTTGGACTTATTTTTCCGACGTCAAAGTTGCCGGTGATTGTATATGTGAATGCTACCATACGATTTCCATGGGAGAATAATTGATATTTCATTCCTTCACGTTGACTTCACGGTGACGGGACGGTGTATGTGTAGCGCACTTTACTCGTTTCGAAATGCGTAACGTACCCCCCCCCCACCCCAATGAGGTACATAACGAGGTGAAGCAGTAGGCGAAGTATACTTGTATTCGCATGCAAAATTTCGTGTCGTAATTATTTGCATTTTCTATAAAATGTATATGGAATAAACAAAACAATGTTCAAAATACTCACGTTTTCATTATGATTTGAGCCAAATTTCTCATGAAATCTTGCAACGGTTTGTTTTTTAACAGATGGTTATTGTATTGTTACTTTACTCCATTATTTATATGGTATAAAGGTCCAGAGAGCAGTCGTATTCTTAGGCCTCGGAAGCATTTACATTTTCGGTGAAATGCTGCTTAATTGAAGACTATTTTCCTACATCTCACACTTCGACACTGAGACCCATAGTAATAACTATATGGTACGTTAAAACCCAGCAAACATTAAATCGTATAACTTTGCACATGATAAGTTACATATAATCTCGTATCAAATCACAATCGCATAAAATATCAATCAAAATATCGATCATATATATCTAAAATCGCATAAAATGCAAAAATACGATTTTCCATGTCATCGATGGATTGAGTGGTAACGTTGTCGTATCAAATCGCATATCAGTCCAAAAAGCATCGCATATCGTTATATACGGCTTTATATGCGTACAAAATATGGCATATACGTATATCGCCTCCACTTTTGTGTGTATATGCTAGTTATCTGCATCATATATCATACAAATGTGTCTTGGTTGTATGTATATCGCCTCCAATTATAGCTATTCATACGACTTAATGTTTGCTGGGAACTTCGTTCGTTTCTATGGCCGTGGGGGAGTGGAAATGTTGTACTGAAATATCACTTTCATTCGTCTTTTTCAATGTAATTTCGCAAATATTCACTACACGCTGTCACATTATATTCATAATCAGCGAGAACATCAATAAAATGTATGTTTCTCATTGATAAAACACATACTGGAAATAACATTTTCACATGGATATGGTAGGCAATCGAATATAAACACGTGATTCGACTGACGTCACTATTTGAGAAATAGTTATGGCAGCGCATGCTATGTCGCTCGAAATATCACCATCTTTATTACCTTTTTTTCAGGACTTGCGTCCCCCCAGTTATCGTAGGAAAAAAGTACTATTCGAAACCAGCAGGGCATGTCTGCGACTTCAATGAACAAATAGTTTGGCATCCCTGATTCTATTGAATGATTTTGACATGTTTTTGTTTATCTTTTAAAGTTGTTGATGAATCGTATCGTGAAAAGACTGATTGCTCTGAACATGTATCGCTACAGATATTTTCTGGATAAACAGCGCCATTTACGCTATTTCTGTGCTGAGAAGAAATTTAAAAATCTTAATCAAGCGGCCAAATTCTATTCTCCTCTTTTGGGTAAATTTATAAGTATGTATGCCTGATAAAACATGGTCTAATAATCTATTCCTGCTAGGTGTGAAAGAATCCACAATGTACCAGCACCTCACAAAACACCAATTTTTAGCCGAATTGGATCCAGCTGGTGTACGTAAAAAGGTTGAATACTTGAGGTACCTCAACGCGAAAAATGAAGAAATAATTCAACACCCGGGTGTGCTGTATCCGCATTTGATAACGCTTGAAAATAGGACAGAAATCTTGCGAGAATGTGGATTCGTTGAATCGTTGAACATTGTAACTCTCTCAAAATATGTTAAGCTTGTCAAGCAACGTATTAAAACATTGAAAATGAACCACCTTATCCCTCTAGATTTGGACATGATAGCGCAGCTAACAAATCAATTTGATCCAAAAGTATCCCCTAGAATTGAACATAACGACGAAATCCTTCTGCAAGATTTGCGAGAAAAATTTCTCAATGAATTTCTTCGCAAAAGATTAGATCTGACGGAAGCGGAGTTCAAGAAACTGTGGAAGTCGTATGCAAATGTGAAACATAAAAGTTTCGGTCATACCCAACGCGTGATAGATATTCTCCAATACGACTATAAATTTGAAAGGGATAAAATTGTGTCAAATTTGTATTTGCTATATGCTGATCCGGAAAATTTACTGCGCTATCCAAAGGTAGTTCCTTCGATCGCTGGTATGGATATAGCAGATGTGATGTTGAGACAACCAAAAATATTGATGGTCCAATGCGATAACGTGAAGGAGGTTTTAGACTTGCTGAGTAAGAATAAAATCGACCACGCAGGTATTCTGAAATATTCCACAATACTTACCTTGTCGCCGAGTACTGTGTCTACTCGTTTGGAGGAGCTGCGGAAGGTTAGAGAATTTGACATTCTATTCGAACATCCGAAAATTTTAAAATTGATAGCTTATCAAAGAAAGGCAGCTATCCGCTTGGACTTTCTTCAACAAATGAAATTTCGTTGTGCTTCGCTGAATGTCCTCACAAGTCACTCCGAATGTTTTGAAAAGTAATATCGCGAATTGTTTTTAATTATTATCAATTTCCCTTAGTTATAATTTTATCCTTTTTAGATATGTCCGGGATGGTTATGACAGGATAAAAGGAAAAGACACCGCTCACTATCTTGGCATGGTATTCAAGAATCGAGAAAGTGAAGCTTTCAAACATCTTAAACGACATCCAAACTGGTTCCATGTTCCGATTGTACAGATGCAAGAAGTATTGCAACATGTACTGGACCACGGCTTTGATTTGGAAGATATATACGATAACGTTCAAATTCTTCTGTATCCTCTGTAAGTGGTACCGTTTTTTCTGCGTACAAACTTTTGTAGTGAAACAATTTCCTTTTTAGATCACGAGTGGATAGAAAATTGGATAAATTACTCGAGTCTAAAAATCTGGGAAAACCACACGAGCATTTGGGAATTGAACTGACGGCAACCACCCCGTCACAGATACTTTCCTTGTGCTTGTATATGATAGAGCTAGATTTTCACTTTACCGGCGATGGAGTGTGGCCAGAGCAAATCCAACAGAGTGACTCAGCCACATCCACGAGAATTGAGCTGCCGAAAAATTTGAATAAGGAGTACAAATACGGAAAACACCCAGCAACGAGTGCGAGTTCTGAAAAGATGAAGATTGTATATAATAATACATGATAATAGCATGGTCGAATTATTATTTTTGAATTATTGGTGTTTCATTTTCAATTTGTTAGACCTTTAAAACCATGCCAATCTCAAGCTAGCACCACATAATCCTTGATTAGTTTTCTGCGGTCCATGGCCCATATTATCTAAAAAGAGCCGATAAGAATTTTGCTCGTTAGCTCTATTTTGCTATTATAGGGCCCCAGTGATGTAGTGTGACCGGGTGACACACTGGGCGGGTAACTTGGGTGTCTCCCCTCCAACCAAATCTTGTTATCAAGTCTTTGTTTTCGTTCTCTAACGAGCTGTCCACGTGGACAGGAAAACCATGATTTAAGACACCCCCTTCCCCTCCGTGGACAAGCGTGGACATTCCTTATACCCCTCCCCCTGTTGCCCACGTGGGCATTCCTCTGGTTTTGAGGAAAAAATCAAGAAATTCAATTTTTTTTCGCTTAAATTTCATTTCAAGTTTGTTACTATTTTCTATTCCATATTTTTTTTTCCAAAATATATATTTTTATCAAGGCTCATATGGCGTTAGCCTGACGGGGCCGGGAGTTCAATATTTTGACAGTTTTTCTTATTATCTATGATAGTAATATGTAACCGATTACTCGCGGTCGGCTCGAGGTTAGTATTACAAGTGTTCTCGTAATTGGGATGTTGCTATCTCCAATGCTCTGTACGTGTGCCCGACACGGGATACTTCCTATTGGGATGCAGCTGACCATTAATCAGCAACGCCCCCTAGTCTGTACCCCATATCTAGAGTGGTGCGTCTTCTCGACTCGAGGAATCCAGGATAGAAAGGTCACTAGCCAGCGCAATCATCAGCTCGTGTAGAGTTGTCATGAGCGGTACAACCTTTGGCTCTTGTTGAATCATCAGTGGACTGCACAACCTTTGGCCCGGGTATCTGTAAAGAGTGTGTGTATGTGTATTCCATATTTTTATTGATAAAAAATATAGCCTTACCAATGGTAACGATTTGTCTTGAAATCTTCGATTTTTTTCAACATTGCCTGGGAGCTCATTATTTTCTTGCGAATTCCATTTACGTTATCTCCATATCCATTTTAAAATATCGATTGTGAACTTATTCTCGAGTATTTTTATTAAAGAGTTTTCAAAAAATCAGACAATGAAAACAACCACTTTGTTTGAAAACAGAATTTTCTCGTCTAAACATCAATGACTTTCGCTTTTACAGGTTCGGTTGTGCCTGATGGCTATAATGAACCTAGTAAAAACAAAAAATCTGCAGTATCATCGTGATCGATGATTCCGTTGACCTACAATCCTTAATTGTTAAATCATGCTAAACATTGTCCCGAAAAATTCGTGCCGATTCTAAGGAAAAAACCAAAAGCATATTTTTGTAGACATACATCGATCATAGATGCACCGTTTTTTCCTGAATGTTTCAGCATTCTTCATGCAACTTGAGAATTCCATCCTCTCAGAACTTATGCTATGCAGTAAGTTGAAGTTCTTACAAGAATCTTAACAGTTAATAATCTGCAGATGCAATATCTGGTGAGTAAGGCGGGTTGAGTTCTGGATTGTTGATTTTAATACGTTCAGCTGCTAGCAGTACTTGTTGGAATTCATCGAAACTAGTTGCTTGGTAGAAGCTCATGATACAGATTTGTTCGATTTGTTTGTTTCAGATAACCAGAAGGGCTGGAATCGTGTACGCCATGGCACAACTTTTTTTTGAACCCCCTCACTTGATCAGCTTCTCATTATGGATGTATTTTTTGATGTATTTTTTTTCTTCTCAATTTTTGTTTCATTCTTTGTTCTACTTTTTCGGAGCTTGAAAAAACGGCCGAAATTCGTTTCGCTGTCCCCCTTAATCTGATCGAGTCAAATCCTATCGGATTGTGCAAATGTTGCAACTTGAAATGCAGAATGCAAAAGTTTATTTCGTTCGGATTGCGATATGTCAAATCCGATCGGGTTCCGTAATATGGGTTAATATGTAGTCCACGGTGATTTTCGACATCCGTAGCGAATCTACTAATTCATGTGCATAAAGGATTAATCTTTTCTTTTAATTAATCAGCAGTAGCAGCATGACCTTTCCATACAACTCAAAAGAAGCGTATTACAAAAGATACCAGACATCAATGAAGAACAACATCATTGCAAGAAATAGATCTCCAGAGATACGACCCGTACACTCATGGAAGAATTTGTTGCTTGTTTCAATGTTCAGAAATCCAAAAAAAAAAAAAATAAAACAAACAGTTTTGTCATCAAGAGCAAAAGCTGCACTTAAGTCGTGATTTTTCATACTATAAAAAATTCCACATTCTTTGTGTTATTGGGTGGCTTTATCCTGACCCTCTATTACCGATTGGAATAAATTTATGAATCCTAGTTCATGTGCGTTACCTTCAGAATATACATTTCAGGAAAGAGGCTCAGTCATCAAGGTTTGTTTATACAAAGTTTCAACTAATTGCTATGCTTAGTAGGATTCGACCGAATACTCGCTGTTTACTCGAGGTTAAAAGGGCAACATTTTTGTGGGACGGGCCAGGTTAGGGATATGGATATGAGGTATCGTTGTCTCAACCGAAAGTTGCCGCACGCACTGTAGCATTGTGCATAATGACCAGGGATAGCATCTGGTGTTCGACTATCTGTCGAGGGTGGGCGACGGTGAGATGGGGGGACAAGACAAACAAACTAATAACGAAAAAGAAAAACACAAAAGCATTAAATACTTATACTAGACCGTTTCACAAACATATAGATCAACTGCATATAGCAGATGTCGCGAGTTCCCAACACGTCTCTAACAGGAACATAGGGTTGTCTTCCTTGGACCTCAAGGGCATTCAAAAGGTACTCTCTGGCTGCGTAATTATCCGTACATTGCCAAACTGCGTGATCGATGTCATCGTAACCGTTTCCACACCGACAGACGTTGCTTTGAACAAGTTTTATTCTGTGGAGATGCACATCTAGCGAGTAGTGGTTGGTTGGTTTGAACAAGATTTATTCTATGGAGATGCACATCTAGCGAGTTACACGAATGAAGTCAAGACTTACGTCCAAACCTTTGAACCACGAAACCTTTGAAACGTACCGTTTTGAACGGTACAGTACCATTTTTTCGACTACTTTTGGGAGTCCCGTCATTTTATCAATTTGTACCGTATTTCGAATATGAAAATATTTGTATAAAATTCCTGTTGTATTATGCGATTTATTTGAAAACAGAAGTCTTAAACCATGGTTGATTTGTACCAGATAAAAGTTAGTGATCTTCCAAACATTCATTGGCCCTGTTGAAAACAGACGATGCATCCGTCAAGTAAGTTGCTGCTAATTTTAATGAAAGTGTTCTTAAAGGTTTAGTTGATGCAGGAGAAAAACAGGAAGCTAAATTTCTTGAAACTGAAGAAAATTGTTACAATATTGCATTGTAAACTGGAATGCTGTTTTAGAGAAAGTATTAGGCTGTCAAAAAAGTCCTGCGGTATTTTTTTTGAATTTTCATTTGTTCATAAAATTAGTTACAATCATCTGTTTTAAGACAAATATGCGCCGTTTTTTTTGATGACTTGTTCCCAACGAGATGCCAACTTCATAATGTTAGCAGTTATGCGTGCCAGTGATAGATTGAGAGAAAACAAATAAAAGGTCGTATCTTCTATACGGTTAAACTTGGAATGGATTTTATTAGATCATTATTTGACAGCTTGACAATGTAATGACATTGTATGAAACAAGGTTGTTCGCTGCAGGTGCGTGCTGCAGTCAACACTCCTCCTCAACGTTGTTGCACTTCATACCGATCGCCGATCGTAGCTGTTGAAGTTTAACGGCGCCCAAGGGCTTGGTCAGCAAGTCAGCTTCCATTTGGTCCGTCGGGCAGTATTTGATTTTAACAATTCCTTCTGAAACTAAGTCCTTGACAAAACAAAATTTAGTGTCGATGTGCTTTGACCTGCGGGAAGTCCTATCGGCTGCTGTGAGAGCAATGCAGCTCTGGTTGTCCTCATAAACCACAATTGGTTGCGGCAGTGGTTCAGAAAGATCCACCATCAGTTTGCGTAGCCACAAAAGCTCCTGGAGACACTCTGCAAGTGCCACGTACTCTGCTTCGGTGCTGGATAACGCCACTAGGTTCTGCTTCCTGCAACTCCATCCAAGAAGTCCGCCACTCAGCTTGAATATGAAACCAGTATTGGACTTACGATCAGCAGCTTCGCCTGCCCAATCAGCATCCACGAAGCACTCGAATTTAAATTGTTCTCCGCTGCCTAGGTGCAACTCATAGTTAATGGTTCCTTTTAGGTAGCGCAACACCTTCTTGCTCTCGGTCCAGTCCTCTAATGTTGCCTTTGTTACACGCCGGCCGAGAATGGACGTTGCAATAGCAATATCCGGGCGTGTGTTCACAGCGATATACAACAACGCTCCGATGAGACTCTGGAACTGAGCTGTATTCGAAAAAGTCTCACTATTCTCCTCCTGTTGTTGTAGAAAGCTAGTAGCCATCGGAATCTTCGATGTCTTGCACTGAGTCATCCCAAATCGAGCCAGAACTTTCGAAATGTACGACTTCTGACTCAGAACGTAGTGGCTATCCTCCTTCCTTACGTGAATTCCCAAGAAGAATTTGATGTCACCGAGTTCGGCAATTTTGAAACTCCGACGCAGCAATTTTACGATCGATTCATATTCTTTCAGATTATGACATACAACGATAATGTCATCAACATAAATTAAGACACACACCGTACCACTGGTGTATAAACATTGATCTGCACAAGAGCGCTTGAAGTTCATGCCCTTCAGCGCCGAGTCGATGCGGTTGTTCCAAACGCGAGCTGCCTGCTTGAGGCCGTACAAGCTCTTTATTAGTCGGCATACAACATTTACTTCGCCAGTGCAGTACCCTGGAGGCTGCTGCATGTACAGTTCTTCTTGCAACTCGCCGTACAGGTAAGCCGTTCTGATATCGATGTGCCGCACTAGCATCTGTCTCTTGCTAGCTAGTGTGAGCGCAGCTCGCAGTGTGATTTGTTTTACTACTGGGGCGAATACCTGGTCATAATCACTCCCGAACTGTTGCGAGAATCCTTGGGCGACCAACCGTGCTTTGAATCGAACCACTTTTCCAGTCTCGTCTTCCTTTCGCTTGAATACCCACTTGCAGCCAATAGCTCGGCGGTTTGGTGGCAATGGGGTCAGCTTCCAGGTACCGTTCTCTTGATGGGCGGCTATCTCCTCTTCCATGGCAGCCTTCCACTGCAAACTTTCCACGCTACTCACTGCCTCGGCAAAAGTTCGCGGCTCTGCTGATGAACCCACAGCGATCCCGATGGAACCTTCATATTTTTCTGCTGGAATGCCTCGTCCTAATCTGGTCGAACGTCTTGTACCGCCCGGAATATGTAATTCCGGCGAATTATCCTCATCCAAAGGCTCCTCCTGAAGCAGCGCTTCTCCAGATTGCTGCTCTTGATCGCATACGTTTTCAACCGACTCTTCGACTAGCTCATCGTCATCAACATCCTCATCAAACCCGTAGAACTCGTCATCTGATTCGTCGATAGTAGATTGTAGGCGAATCGTTACCTCTTCCACTTTCATTTGACCTGCTTCAGCTGTTTTGTCATCCTGTGTTTTCCATGCAATCAACTCCGAGAATTTAACATCCCGGCTCACCACAATCTTGCCGGATTTCGGGTTCAGCAGTCTGTACGCCTTGTGCTCAGATGAGTACCCGACGAACATCATTTTTTAAGATTTCACGTCTAGCTTTTTTCGCTTTTGAGGCGGTGTCCAAACGTAAGCGCTGCATCCAAAGATTTTCATGTGCTTCACATCTGGTTTCCTTCCAAACCAGATCTCGTACGGAGTTGTCTCTACGGCCTTGGACGGGAGCCTATTCTGTATGTAGGTAGCAGTGTTGACAGCCTCAGCCCAGAACTTCCGCTCTAATTCTGCATCCAACAACATGCACAACGCCATCTCATTCAACGACCGGTTTTTCCTCTCGGCCACTCCGTTCTGCTGTGGAGCGTAGCCGGCAGTGAACTCTGCTTTAATGCCTTCCTCCGCGTAGAACTTTCGTATACTGTTTCCCGTGTACTCCCCGCCACGATCCGAACGAATAATTTTAGGTTTTCTTCCGAACTGGTTCTGCACGAAGCGAACATACTGTCTAATCTTTTCCTCAGCTTCGGATTTTACTTTGAGGAAATACACGACGGTGTACCGGCTGTGGTCATCTATTAACGTCATATAATACTTGCAGCCACCCGGAGTTGTCGTCATGGGACCACAAACGTCGCTGTGCACGATGTCGAGCACATCCTTGGATCGTTTTTCTGCATTGGCCGCAAACGGTGGACGTGACATTTTTCCCTGAACGCAGCATTCACACGTCACATGAAGTCCGCACTTTTTCACTTGAATTCCGGAAGCAAGATCTTTGCGCATCATTTTCGCGATCGCCTCCGGATCCCGATGTCCCAGTCTACGGTGCCAGGTGTGAATGCACTCATCGCTGTGCTTATGTTCTTCCACAAGCAGGGATTTTTCGCTTGCCAGGTTTAGCCGATAGAGACCAGAAAGTTTGTCCGCTGTCGCTATTACCCTGTTTCCAAACATTAATTCACACTTTTCTCCGACGAACTTCGCTTGTACGCCTTTCGTCGCCAGTTTTCCTATGGATAACAAGCTGCCCTCCAATCCTGGGGCGAAAATCACGTCAGTGAGGGTAATTTTGATGTTTTGTCCACAATCATCGACGCACTGCAACGTGTAGTCGCCGATTCCTTCGGTGTGCAACACTTTTCCATCCGCGGTTGACATCACTGGGCGTACGGTACTGTCCAACCGCACGAAAACACTCCGATCACTGGTCAAATGAGACGTCGCGCCCGAATCTATGACCCAAGAACTCGGCCCACATTGCTCGCTTTTTACCATAAACGTGAACGATCCATTACGGTCGTTTTCGCGCACTTGTTTTGCCTTTTCGTTTTGCTTTTTCTTCGCGCTCTTCTTTGCGCTCTCCTTCTCGGACTCTTTGCAATCTATTTTGCGATGACCCGGTTTTCCGCAGCGATAACAGACGAGCATCTTCGATTTGGAATTCACTTTCATAGCCTGCTCGTCCGACTTATGTGCTTGGTGATGATTATCTGCCTCGTCGATCAGCTTCTCCTTCACCATCGCCAGCGTGAGATCTGCCTCATCCCGCGCCTCCAGCGCCATGATTAGCGGCCGAAACGATGGCGGAAGCCCCCGAAGAATAAGTGCCACTTTGATGCACTCCTGCACCTCCAGCCCGGCATTATCCAGCCGAGTGTATAACTTCTCGATGGTTTCGAGATATGCCTCCATGCTGTCGCCTGCCCTGAAGTTTTGATTGGCGATCTGTATCACCGTTGTCACTCTCTGCCCGAGCGTCAGCTTACTGTGATGCGTCTTAAGCGCGTCCCACGTCTGTTTCGCCGTTTCCTTCTCCCGGATGATGCGAAACTGGCTTTCCTCCACCAGCAACTGGATCGTGGTCAAGGCCCTTTCATCTCCGGCAGTCCACTCCACCGTGACTGGATTCGGGGGAGTTCCCGGATCGACGTGTTTCCACAGATTCTCCCGGCGTAACAGTGCTTTCATGGAAAATGACCATGACTCATAATTTGAGTTGGTCAGTTTTGCCATTCGTGCCAATTCCATCGCGTCACAAATCGAAATAACTTTCGCGAAACAAACTTTTCCCGCTCGCGTTCCCGCGTACGAAAAAAAAACTTTCCGAAACAAAAAACCGACGCCAAAACTGAATCTCAAATCTATCGTGGGGCTCGGGCTGGGCCCATAACCTGTTAGCAGTTATGCGTACCAGTGATAGATTGAGAGAAAACAAATAAAAGGTCGTATCTTCTATACGGTTAAACTTGGAATGGATTTTATTAGATCATTATTTGACAGCTTGACAATGTAATGACATTGTATGAAACAAGGTTGTTCGCTGCAGGTGCGTGCTGCAGTCAACACATAATACTCCTGTTATAGAAGCTCGCTTCCTTATTGGCAAAAAACTCGGATAGCCAATATTCACAGGCCTCTTTTGTGGCTAACTTCTGACTACCTAGCTCGTTCGCCATGGACAAAAACAGGTAGTAGTCACTTGGTGCAAGGTCCGGACTATACAGCGGATGTAAAAGAACCTCCCTTCCGAGCTCCCAGAGCTTCTGGCGCGTAACCAAAGAAGTGTGTGGCCTGGCGTTGTCCTGATGGAAGAAAATGCGGCCCCTGTTTATCAAAGATAGTCTCTTCTTCATGAGTGCTACCTTCAAGCGGTCCAGTTGTTGGCAAAACAGGTCCGAATTGAGCGTTTGGCCATAGGAAGCAGCTCATAATATATTATTCCTTGACAATCCCACCAAACACACAACAGAACCTTCCTGGCCGTTAATGAGGGCTTGGCCACCGCCTGAGCCGCTTCAGCGGGCTTCGACCACGACCGTTTGCGCTTCACGTTGTCGTAAGTGACCCACTTTTCATCGCCAGTCACCATCCGCTTCAGAAACGGGTCGATTTTGTTGCGATTCAGCAGCGATTCACATGCGTCGATACGGTCAAAGACGTTTTTTTTGCGTTAATGTGTGTGGCACCCATACATCGAGCTTCTTTGTGAATCCAAGCTTCTTCAAATGGTTAATAACGGTTTGATGACTTATCCCCAGCTCTTGGCCGATGCTACGGCTGCTACTATGCCGGTTTTTCTCGGCTAATTCAGCGATTTTGTCGAAATTTTCGACGACAGGCCTTCCGGAGTGTGGCGCATCTTCGACGACCTCTATACCAGAACGAAAACGTTGAATCCATCGTTGTGCGGTGGAAATGGAAACTGTATCGGGTCCATAAACTGCACAAATTTTATTGGCAGCTTGAGATGCATTTTTGCCTTTGTCATAGTAGTACTGTAAAATATGTCGGATTTTCTCTTTATTTTGCTCCATATTTGCGACACTATTACTCACGAACAACTTAACCAAACAAAACACTGTCAAGGACTATATTATAGCGCGCAAAAATACTTTTCCAACAAGCTATAGTATGACTCGATACAATGAATACAACTAGAACTACGCGCTTACAACGACACCTCGCGGAAATACCGCAGGACTTTTTGACAGCCTAATATATGGATTGCATTCAAGTGTATTGCTACATTCCACGCCGACAGCTTCGAGAAGTCGCACGCGCTTTGTGTACGTCCCGTTAGTGTGATCGGATACCGTTAGTGAAGCTATTTTTTCCCGCATTGGTGCTTATTAGTGTCGCGCGTGAACTGGATACAGTGTTCGCGATAGCAGAAAGGAAAGGTTCACTTCAGCCAAAGTTGGCAAAGCGTCTGGCTTTTGGTTTTCACCATATCATCGCCATTACTATCGGCATCAGACATCGGTGATCAATCCCACACAGTGTGAAAGCGTGAAGAAGCACTTTTTGGTGGTGGTAGTGTTCGATTGCCATCTCACTTGCGCGGAGCGCCCAGCACGCAATCAACCGAGCGTCAAGTTCAGCTGCACCGGTGGGTGCGTTTAGGTATTTAAGAGTAAATAATTTTTAAGATTTGATAGTTTTAAGATTAAGAAAAATATTGTATTTTTTAACTGCCGCATAATCATGGCAGAAGGGGAAAGAGAGTTTCCTAATATGGAAACCTCTGACTCCGAAAGTAATACCGCTTTAGTTGTGCAAACGGCGGCAGGAAAATCGCTAAAGCGAAATACCACTTCGGAAGAAGAGTCATCCCACCTCAAAAAACCCCCCTCGAAAAAACTCGCAACCCTCTCCTCTCAATCCCCTGAACCATCCACTTTAACTCAACCCCCGATCTCGCATCCCTCATCTGTGGCTTCCGATCCCCCTCAACCATCCACCTCCTCACCCCCCTCTATCGTCACCGTTTCCGCTCAACCATCGACCTCGTCTTCCTCCTCCGCTGTCTCCGCTCCCCGTGTCAAGATCTATCCGGAAGATGCATCTGGAAATGGCTCATGGGTTGTTTTCTTCCGGCCCAAACCAAACGGGAAACCGCTCAATGTAATTCAGATCATGAAAGATCTGTCAAAAAATTATTCCTCCGTGGTTGAAATTTGTAAAGTTAGACCGAACAAACTACGTGTTGTCGTGGCTGATCGGAAGCAAGCTAACGAGATTGTTGTCGACAACCGGTTCATACTAGAATATCGCGCATATGTGCCCTGCCATATCGTAGAAATTTCGGGGGTGATAACAGAAACGGGTCTGACGAGTGAATTAATAAAACAGGGAGATGGCAGATTTAAAAAGCTTCCTTTGACAAAAGTTAAAATTTTGGACTGTCATCAATTAGGAAAAGTGTCCCAGGAAGAGGGAAAAACAAAATTCACGCCGTCCGACTCGTTTCGAGTAACTTTTGCTGGTTCCGCCCTCCCTGACTACGTTATGGCGGATAAATTGAGGCTTCCAGTACGACTCTTCGTGCCAAAGCCCATGACTTGCAACAAATGCAAATCAGTTGGTCATACAGCAGATTATTGCGCCAACAAGGAGCGCTGTGCCACTTGCGGAGAGCAACATGTTGGGAAATCCTGCAGTGCGACTGAGCATAAGTGTCCATATTGCGGGGGATCCCCACATGAGCTCTCAGCTTGTGAAACTTATAAGAGTCGCTGGGATAAACAGAAGCGCTCTTTGAAGGAACGCTCAAAGCGCACTTTTGCGGAAATTTTAAAGGGCGCTTCTCCACTGGCTCAAGAACAACAACCAATCAACACACATAATGTCTTCGCCACGTTGCCAGTTGACGAAATAGAAGCGGACACAGCTAACGGGAGCACACCATTTATTTTCCAAGGGAATCCCCGGCGCAAAAATGTGACCACTCCCAAAATTCAAGCACAAGTTCCTCCGGTGATAGCCCCTGTTAGCTTGCCTAAAAAATCGAGTGCAACGGATAAGCAAAATCAGGTTCCTCCTGGCTTCCGTGGGAATAGTTCACCTTCGAATGACCCAGCACTTGACGGGACATCAAAAACCCCAAATGTCCCTGTTTTTCCGTCCAGTTCAACTTCCCAATCGGGATTTATAAAGTTGACTGACATTTTGGATCAAATCTTCATGTGTTTTAATGTTTCCGACTCCATCAGAACCATTGTCACCACAATGCTTCCAGTATTAAAGACAATTTTGCAGCAATTGATGCAAACATGGCCCCTCCTTGCAATGATTATCTCTCTTGATGTCTAATTTAAATAGAGAGGTCGGAGATATCACTGTTCTACAGTGGAATTGTCGTAGTCTTATCCCTAAACTGGATACATTCAAATTTTTAATTCATAAGTTCAATTGTGATGTTTTTGCTCTGTCCGAAACATGGCTTTCTTCTCAAAATGATCTCTCTTTCCACGATTTTAATATAATACGCTTGGACCGCGATGACAGATACGGAGGGGTGCTATTGGGGATCAATAAGTGCCACTCATTTTTTCGAATTGACCTTCCACCTATTGGAGGGATCGAAGCTGTTGCTTGTCATGCAAACATCAGAGGCAAAGACCTCTGTATAGTCAGCTTGTATTGGCCTCCGAGAGCTGCGGTTAGCCGCAAGCAACTTGTTGACATGTGCTCACTCCTTCCTGAGCCACGATTAATCTTGGGAGACTTCAACTCTCACGGAACTGCCTGGGGGGAACAGTACGACGACAATCGTTCATCGATGATATATGACCTTTGTAACAGCTTCAATATGACCGTTTTGAACACTGGGGAAACAACACGTGTACCTAAACCCCCTGCTAACCCAAGTGTTCTTGACCTCTCGCTTTGCTCGAATTCACTATCGTTAGATTGCAAGTGGAATGTAATTCAGGATCCCAACGGTAGTGATCACATGCCAATCAAAATTTCCATCACCAATGGGTCAAATTCTTCTGAATCTATAAACATGGCATATGACCTCACAAGACACATTGACTGGAATAAATATTCGGACGCGGTTGCTCTAGCCATCAATGCCATAGATGGTTTACCTCCATTAGAGGAGTATAACTTCCTTTCTCGTTTGATTCATGATAGCGCAGTTCGCGCTCAAACGAAACCCATCTCAGGTTCCACCGTTCGCCGGAGGCCTCCCAATCCATGGTGGGATAGCCAGTGTTCCAAGCTTTATCAGGATAAATCGAATGCATTTAAAGCTTTTCGGAAACGTGGAACCCCTGAAAATTTTCAAACGTATTTAGACCTTGAGAATCAGTTCAAAAATTTGATCAAAGGGAAAAAACGTGCTTATTGGCGAAATTTCGTGGGAGGTTTGTCACGAGAAACGTCAATGAAAAAATTATGGAAAGTGGCTCGAAACATGAGAAATCGCTCTTCATCGAATGAAAGCGAAGAATATTCACATCGATGGATTTTTAATTTTGCACGGAAGGTTTGTCCCGATTCCGCTCCCGTGCAAAAAATAGTTCGAGATATACCACAAGATAGGTGCGATCTTGATTCCGAGTTTTCGATGGTAGAATTCTCTCTTGCTCTCCTTTCTTGTAACAATTCTGCCCCAGGATCGGATCGAATTAAGTTCAACTTGCTGAAAAACCTCCCTGATGTTGCGAAACATCGCTTGTTGAATTTATTCAATCGGTTTCTGGAGCATAATATTGTTCCAGATGACTGGAGACAAGTACGAGTTATAGCTATTCAAAAACCCGGAAAACCTGCGTCCGACTTCAATTCGTACCGCCCAATAGCAATGCTGTCTTGTATACGGAAATTGTTGGAGAAAATTATCTTGTTTCGCCTTGATCGATGGGTTGAAACGAATGGCCTACTCTCAGATACACAATATGGGTTCCGCAGGGGCAAGGGGACGAATGATTGTCTTGCGTTGCTTTCTTCAGAAATTCAAATGGCTTACGCCGAAAAAAAACAAATGGCTTCAGTATTCTTGGACATAAAGGGAGCCTTTGATTCTGTTTCAATAGAGGTTTTGTCAGACAAATTACACTCTCGGGGTCTGCCGCCTCTGTTGAATAATATGTTATATAACTTGCTTTGTGAGAAACAGTTGAATTTTTCTCACGGGGATTCGACAGTAAATCGGGTATCCTACATGGGCCTCCCCCAGGGCTCATGTTTAAGCCCCCTTTTGTACAACTTCTATGTAAGCGACATCGACAATTGCCTTACACAAAATTGCAGCCTAAGACAACTTGCAGATGATGGAGTGGTGTCTGTCGTAGGATCAAACGAATCCGACCTGCAAGGACCCTTACAAGATACTTTGAACAATTTTTCAACCTGGGCCATTGGGCTAGGGATCGAATTCTCCACGGAGAAAACAGAGATGGTCGTCTTTTCTAGGAAGCATAGACCAGCAAAACCAAAGCTTCAACTTTTGGGTAAACCGATCACTCATGCTATGTCATTCAAGTATCTTGGGGTCTGGTTCGACTCCAAATGCACTTGGGGGGGCCCATATTAGGTATCTGAGTAAAAAATGTCAACAAAGAATAAACTTTCTCCGTACAATTACCGGCACCTGGTGGGGAGCCCATCCCGAAGATCTTATTATGTTGTATCGAACAACTATTCTCTCAGTGATGGAGTATGGCAGTTTCTGTTTTCAATCAGCTGCCAAAACACACCTCATTAAACTCGAGCGAATTCAGTATCTTTGTCTCCGTATTGCGTTGGGATGTATGCCCTCAACGCATACCATGAGCCTCGAGGTTTTGGCAGGCGTACTCCCACTAAAAGATCGCTTCAAATTATTATCTCTTCGGTTCTTCATCCGGTGTAAGGTTATGAACCCATTGGTGATCGGAAATTTTGAGCAGCTATTCGGGCTAAATTTTCATTCTGGATTCATGACTTCATATCATGAATTCATCTCCATGCAGGTTGATCCTTCTTCGTATATTCCCAACCGTGTTTGTTTTCCTGACTACATCAATTCCTCTGTACATTTTGATCTGTTCATGAAGGAGAAAATCCATGGAATTCCAGATTATCATCGATCGGGGATCGTTCCTACGATCTTCAATGAAAAGTATGGGCGTATCAATTGTGATAATATGTACTTTACTGATGGGTCCACTATAAACGAGTCCACAGGATTTGGAGTGTTCAACGTATTTTTTAGCACCTCCCACAGTCTTCAGAATCCTTGCTCAGTGTATATTGCTGAATTGGCAGCAATACACTGGGCGCTGGACAGCGTCGCCTCACGACCTGTTGAACACTATTACATTGTAACGGATAGTCTTAGCTCTGTCGAAGCTATCCGTTCAGTGAGGCCGGAAAAGCACTCGCCGTACTTCCTTGAGAGAATACGAGAAATTTTGAGTGCTTTATCCAGACGCTGTTATGTCATCACCTTTGTCTGGGTCCCTTCACATTGCTCAATTCCGGGTAATGAGAGGGCTGACTCATTAGCAAAGGTGGGTGCGATTGAAGGCGATATTTATCAGCGTCAAATCGCCTTCAATGAATTTTACTCTTTAGTCCGTAAAAATACAATCGCTAACTGGCAACACAAATGGAACGAAGATGAATTGGGCCGGTGGCTCCACTCAATTATCCCTAAGGTTAGCCTCAAACCATGGTTCAAAAGTCTGGACTTGAGTCGGGACTTTATTCGAACCTTCTCCCGACTCATGTCCAATCATTGTTCGTTAGACGCGCTACTTTTTCGTTTTAATCTTGCCGACAGCAATCTCTGCGTTTGTGGCCATGGTTACCACGACATCGAACACGTTGTTTGGTCGTGCGAGTTGTATCTTGTCGCCAGATCGAATTTAGAAAACTCCCATCGATCTTCGAGTGTGATGTTCTTACATCCTTTACCCCTCCTTTTCGTCCTTCGCGAACTATCGGTTCCCTTCCTACTAACATTAGAATAAGTTAAATTGTGAATACATATTAGATGTAAGGATAGTTTTAAGAATTGAGTGTGAAGTGTGAGTGTGAATGAGAATGTGAATGTAAATGCGAGTGTGAGTGTGAACATTGCTACAATATCCTTACATCCCATCCTTTTCCCAATCAAAGTGTGTCACCCTTCTAAACTCGAGTCGACCGCGAGTAATCGGTTTCCTATTTTATTAACCATAGAATTAAGGAAACATGTTAATATTTTATAGTAAAAATATATTTAAGAGCGTGGCTCCTTTAAACCTATGTAACTGAGCCTGTAAAAATAAACGGATTAATAAAAAAAAAAAGTGTATTGCTAAAACCAGAGATTCAAAGAAGAATATTCGTTGTAGAGTACAAAGCACGCACATCTAAGAATGTTTGAATGTTTGTTTTTATTTGACGTAAGACTACTAAGATACCGGACTACGTTTAACCGGAAGAAATAGGAGGTAAAACGAATATCTAGGCATTGAAACAGTAGCAAAAAGTGAAAGATTTCGAACGCGAACATGTTAAGAACGGATATGTTAAGAAGAACTTCAATTATATCTTTGGAAACTCATGTTTCCCAAAACTTTGATGCAGTTTCTTGCAATTCAATATACTGTTTCTCTACCTAATTGGTCAAACACTTTACAGAAAATGACAACATCGTTGCCTAACGTGCTGGAGGAGGTGGACGGCGAAGGATCGACACATACACGCGCAGAACTCTTTCCGTTAGGATGCCATTCAGCATCGAGAAAGTTCCGGAAAGATCTAATCATTGCTGGAAAATAATCTGCCAGTTCCTTTGGGAATTTTCAAAATATATTCATGTGAAAGAGTTTAATTGAATGTTTTCTATCCATGTAACACTGTGATCAAATATGTTTCAATCAAGTGCTATTAACAGGTGGTTATCGAGTTGGTATTAACCACTGGTGGGCTTCCAGTATCGAGGAAAATGTGGAAATATCTAATCGTTACTGAAAATAATCTGCCAGTTCCTTTGGGAATTTTCAAAATATATTCATGTTAAAGAGTTTATTTGAATGTTTTCTTTCCATGTAACACTGTGATCAAATACATTTGGTTTTGTGGTTTTTCAGTCAATCGCAATTAACAGGAAAGCTTCTGAAGATTATTCTTCAGAACAAGGTTTTTCGTATCCTATATTGGATGCATAAAACCTTGTGCCTCCAACGTAACGCTCTTGTTTACGAAGTCCCCCAAATATTCATTTATTCATTCATTCAGAATGGATTTAGATTCAACTTCAAACAAATGATTTCTAAATCAACGATAGTCCTACGTCACCCTTGCGGTTATACCATAGATATTACCCTCTTCCTGTTTTTTCTTCTCAATTTTTGTTCCAAGTCAAATCCTATCGGATTGTGCAAATGTTGCAACTTGAAATGCAGAATGCAAAAGTTTATTTCGTTCGGATTGCGATATGTCAAATCCGATCGGGTTCCGTTATATGGGTTAATATGTAGTCCACGGTGATTTTCGACATCCGTAGCGAATCTACTAATTCATGTGCATAAAGGATTAATCTTTTCTTTTAATTAATCAGCAATAGCAGCATGACCTTTCCATACAACTCAAAAGAAGCGTATTACAAAAGATACCAGACATCAATGAAGAACAACATCATTGCAAGAAATAGATCTCCAGAGATACGACCCGTACACTCATGGAAGAATTTGTTGCTTGTTTCAATGTTCAGAAATCCAAAAAAAAAAAAAACAAACAGTTTTGTCATCAAGAGCAAAAGCTGCACTTAAGTCGTGATTTTTCATACTATAAAAAATTTCACATTCTTTGTGTTATTGGGTGGCTTTATCCTGACCCTCTATTACCGATTGGAATAAATTTATGAATCCTAGTTCATGTGCGTTACCTTCAGAATATACATTTCAGGAAAGAGGCTCAGTCATCAAGGTTTGTTTATACAAAGTTTCAACTAATTGCTATGTTTAGTAGGATTCGATCGAATACTCGCTGTTTACTCGAGGTTAAAAGGGCAACATTTTTGTGGGACGGGCCAGGTTAGGGATATGGATATGAGGTATCGTTGTCTCAACCGAAAGTTGCCGCACGCACTGTAGCATTGTGCATAATGACCAGGGATAGCATCTGGTGTTAGACTATCTGTCGAGGGTGGGCGACGGTGAGATGGGGGGACAAGACAAACAAACTAATAACGAAAAAGAAAAACACAAAAGCATTAAATACTTATACTAGACCGTTTCACAAACATATAGATCAACTGCATATAGCAGATGTCGCGAGTTCCCAACACGTCTCTAACAGGAACATAGGGTTGTCTTCCTTGGACCTCAAGGGCATTCAAAAGGTACTCTCTGGCTGCGTAATTATCCGTACATTGCCAAACTGCGTGATCGATGTCATCGTAACCGTTTCCACACCGACAGACGTTGCTTTGAACAAGATTTATTCTGTGGAGATGCACATCTAGCGAGTAGTGGTTGGTAATAAGTCTACTCATTACACGAATGAAGTCAAGACTTACGTCCAAACCTTTGAACCACGAAACCTTTGAAACGTACCGTTTTGAACGGTACAGTACCATTTTTTCGACTACTTTTGGGAGCCCCGTCATTTTATCAATTTGTACCGTATTTCGAATATGAAAATATTTGTATAAAATTCCTGTTGTATTATGCGATTTAATTGAAAACAGAAGTCTTAAACCATGGTTGATTTGTACCAGATATAAGTTAGTGATCTTCCAAACATTCATTGGCCCTGTTGAAAACAGACGATGCATCCGTCAATTAAGTTGCTGCTAATTTTAATGAAAGTGATCTTAAAGGTTTAGTTGATGCAGGAGAAAAACAGGAAGCTAAATTTCTTAAAACTGAAGAAAATTGTTACAATATTGCATTGTAAACTGGAATGCTGTTCTAGAGAAAGTATTAGGCTGTCAAAAAAGTCCTGCGGTATTTTTTTTTGAATTTTCATTTGTTCATAAAATTAGTTACAATCATCTGTTTTAAGAAAAATATGCGCCGTTTTGTTCGATGACTTGTTCCCAACGAGATGCCAACTTCATAATACTCCTGTTATAGAAGCTCGCTTCCTTATTGGCAAAAAACTCGGATAGCCAATTTTCACAGGCCTCTTTTGTGGCTAACTTCTGACTACCTAGCTCGTTCGCCATGGACAAAAACAGGTGGTAGTCACTTGGTGCAAGGTCCGGACTATACGGCGGATGCAAAATAACCTCCCATCCGAGCTCCCGGAGCTTCTGGCGCGTCACCAAAGAAGTGTGTGGCCTGGCGTTGTCCTGATGGAAGACAATGCGGCCCCTGTTTATCAAAGATAGCCTCTTCTTCATGAGTGCTACCTTCAAGCGGTCCAGTTGTTGGCAAAACAGGTCCGAATTGAGCGTTTGGCCATAGGAAGCAGCTCATAATAGATTATTCCTTGACAATCCCACCAAACACACAACAGAACCTTCCTGGCCGTTAATGAGGGCTTGGCCACCGTCTGAGCCGCTTCAGCGGGCTTCGACCACGACCGTTTGCGCTTCACGTTGTCGTAAGTGACCCACTTTTCATCGCCAGTCACCATCCGCTTCAGAAACGGGTCGATTTTGTTGCGATTCAGCAGCGATTCACATGCGTCGATACGGTCAAAGATGTTTTTTTTTGCGTCAATGTGTGTGACACCCATACATCGAGCTTCTTTGTGAATCCAAGCTTCTTCAAATGGTTAATAACGGTTTGATGACTTATCCCCAGCTCTTGGCCGATGCTACGGCTGCTACTATGCCGGTTTTTCTCGGCTAATTCAGCGATTTTGTTGAAATTTTCGACGACAGGCCTTCCGGAGCGTGGCGCATCTTCGACGACCTCTACACCAGAACGAAAACGTTGAAACCATCGTTGTGCGGTGGAAATGGAAACTGTATCGGGTCCATAAACTGCACAAATTTTATTGGCAGCTTGAGATGCATTCTTGCCTTTGTCATAGTAGTACTGTAAAATATGTCGGATTTTCTCTTTATTTTGCTCCATATTTGCGACACTATTACTCACGAACAACTTAACCAAACAAAACACTGTCAAGGACGGTGGCAGAAAAGAAATGGGATTGGGAGAGAAGAGTAATACTGTTCAATCCGGTGACCGAATAGAGATGAAATTGGGAGAAATGAGTAAACCGTTCAATCCGGTGGCAGAAAAGAAATGGAATTGGGAGAGAAGAGTAATTCTGTTCAATCCGGTGACCGAATAGAGATGAAATTGGGAGAAATGAGTAAACCGTTCAATCCGGTGCCAGAAAAGAAATGGGATTGAGAGAAATGAGCAAACAGTTCAATCCGGTGGCAGAAAAGAAATGGAATTGGGAGAGAAGAGTAATTCTGTTCAATCCGGTGACCGAATAGAGATGAAATTGGGAGAAATGAGTAAACCGTTCAATCCGGTGCCAGAAAAGAAATGGGATTGAGAGAAATGAGCAAACCGTTCAATCCGGTGGCAGAAAAGAAATGGGATTGGGAGAGAAGAGTAATACTGTTCAATCCGTTGACCGAATAGAGATGAAATTGGGAGAAATGAGTAAACCGTTCAATCCGGTGCCAGCAAAGAAATGGAATTGAGAGAAATGAGCAAACCGTTCAATCCGGTGGCAGAAAAGAAATGAGATTGGGAGAGAAGAGTAATACTGTTCAATCCGGTGGCAGAAAAGAAATGAGATTGGGAGAAAGGACCGTTCAACCGTTCAATCCGCTGGCAGAAAAGAAATGGGATTGGGAGAGAAGAGTAATACTGTTCATTCCGGTGGCAGAAAAGAAATGAGATTGGGAGAAATGAGTAAACCGTTCAATCCGGTGCCAGAAAAGAAATGGGATTGAGAGAAATGAGCAAACCGTTCAATCCGGTGGCAGAAAAGAAATGGGATTGGGAGAGAAGAGTAATACTGTTCAATCCGGTGACCGAATAGAGATGAAATTGGGAGAAATGAGTAAACCGTTCAATCCGGTGCCAGAAAAGAAATGGAATTGAGAGAAATGAGCAAACCGTTCAATCCGGTGGCAGAAAAGAAATGAGATTGGGAGAGAAGAGTAATACTGTTCAATCCGGTGGCAGAAAAGAAATGAGATTGGGAGAAATGACCGTTCAACCGTTCAATCCGGTGGCAGAAAAGAAATGGGATTGGGAGAGAAGAGTAATACTGTTCATTCCGGTGGCAGAAAAGAAATGAGATTGGGAGAAATGAGTAAACCGTTCAATCCGGCGGCAGAAAAGAAATGAGATTGGGACAGAAGAGTAATACTGTTCAATCCGGTGACAGAAAAGAAATGGGATTAGGAGAGATTAGCGAAATGTTCTATCCGATGGTAGAAAACAATGGGAGATGAACATACCGTTCAATCCGGTGCAAGAAAAGAAATGGGATTGAGAGAAATGAGCAAACCGTTCAATCCGGTGGCAGAAAAGAAATGGGATTGGGAGAGGAGAGTAATACTGTTCAATCCGGTGGCAGAAAAGAAATGAGATTAGGAGAGAAGAGTAATACTGTTCAATCCGGTGACCGAATAGAGATGCAAACCGCAAACCGTTCAATTCGGTGGTAGAAAAGAAATGGGATTGGGAGAAAAGAGTAATACTGTTCAATCCGGTGACAGAAAAGAGATAAGATTGGGAGAAATGACCGTTCAACCATTCAATCCGGTGGCAGAAAAGAAATGGGATTGGGAGAGAAGAGTAGTACTGTTCAATCCGGTGGCAGAAAAGAAATGAGATTGGGAGAAATGAGTAAACCGTTCAATCCGGTGGCAGAAAAGAAATGAGATTGGGAGAGAAGAGTGATACTGTTCAATCCGGTGACAGAAAAGAAATGGGATTAGGAGAGATTAGCGAAATGTTCTATCCGATGGTAGAAAACATTGGGAGATGAACATACCGATCAATCCGGTGCCAGAAAAGAAATGGGATTGAGAGAAATGAGCAAACCGTTCAATCCGGTGGCAGAAAAGAAATGGGATTGGGAGAGAAGAGTAATACTGTTCAATCCGGTGACCGAATAGAGATGCAAACCGCAAACCGTTCAATTCGGTGGTAGAAAAGAAATGGGATTGGGAGAAAAGAGTAATACTGTTCAATCCGGTGACAGAAAAGAAATGAGATTGGGAGAGAAGAGTAATACTGTTCAATCCGGTGGCAGAAAAGAAATGAGATTGGGAGAAATGACCGTTCAACCGTTCAATCCGGTGGCAGAAAAGAAATGGGATTGAGAGAAATGAGCAAACCGTTCAATCCGGTGCCAGAAAAGAAATGGGATTGGGAGAGAAGAGTAATACTGTTCAATCCGGTGGCAGAAAAGAAATGAGATTGGGAGAAATGACCGTTCAACCGTTCAATCCGGTGGCAGAAAAGAAATGGGATTGGGAGAGAAGAGTAATTCTGTTCAATCCGGTGACCGAATAGAGATGCAAACCGCAAACCGTTCAATTCGGTGGTAGAAAATAAATGGGATTTGGGAGAAAAGAGTAATACTGTTCAATCCGGTGACAGAAAAGAAATAAGATTGGGAGAAATGACCGTTCAACCATTCAATCCGGTGGCAGAAAAGAAATGAGATTGAGAGAAATGAGCAAACCGTTCAATCCGGTGGCAGAAAAGAAATGGGATTGGGAGAGAAGAGTAATACTGTTCAATCCGGTGGCAGAAAAGAAATGAGATTGGGAGAAATGACCGTTCAACCGTTCAATCCGGTGCCAGAAAAGAAATGGGATTGAGAGAAATGAGCAAACCGTTCAATCCGGTGGCAGAAAAGAAATGGGATTGAGAGAAATGAGCAAACCGTTCAATCCGGTGGCAGAAAAGAAATGGGATTGGGAGAGAAGAGTAATACTGTTCAATCCGGTGGCAGAAAAGAAATGAGATTGGGAGAAATGACCGTTCAACCGTTCAATCCGGTGCCAGAAAAGAAATGGGATTGAGAGAAATGAGCAAACCGTTCAATCCGGTGGCAGAAAAGAAATGGGATTGAGAGAAATGAGCAAACCGTTCAATCCGGTGGCAGAAAAGAAATGGGATTGAGAGAAATGAGCAAACCGTTCAATCCGGTGGCAGAAAAGAAATGAGATTGGGAGAAATAACCGTTCAACCGTTCAATCCGGTGCCAGAAAAGAAATGGGATTGAGAGAAATGAGCAAACCGTTCAATCCGGTGGCAGAAAAGAAATGGGATTGAGAGAAATGAGCAAACCGTTCAATCCGGTGGCAGAAAAGAAATGGGATTGGGAGAGAAGAGTAATACTGTTCAATCCGCTGGCAGAAAAGAAATGAGATTGGGAGAGAAGAGTAATACTGTTCAATCCGGTGGCAGAAAAGAAATGAGATTGGGAGAAATGACCGTTCAACCGTTCAATCCGGTGGCAGAAAAGAAATGGGATTGAGAGAAATGAGCAAACCGTTCAATCCGGTGCCAGAAAAGAAATGGGATTGGGAGAGAAGAGTAATACTGTTCAATCCGGTGGCAGAAAAGAAATGAGATTGGGAGAAATGACCGTTCAACCGTTCAATCCGGTGGCAGAAAAGAAATGGGATTGGGAGAGAAGAGTAATTCTGTTCAATCCGGTGACCGAATAGAGATGCAAACCGCAAACCGTTCAATTCGGTGGTAGAAAATAAATGGGATTTGGGAGAAAAGAGTAATACTGTTCAATCCGGTGACAGAAAAGAAATAAGATTGGGAGAAATGACCGTTCAACCATTCAATCCGGTGGCAGAAAAGAAATGAGATTGAGAGAAATGAGCAAACCGTTCAATCCGGTGGCAGAAAAGAAATGGGATTGGGAGAGAAGAGTAATACTGTTCAATCCGTATTATAGCGCGCAAAAATACTTTTCCAACAAGCTATAGTATGACTCGATACAATGAATACAACTAAAACTACGCGCTTACAACGACACCTCGCGGAAATACCGCAGGACTTTTTTGACAGCCTAATATATGGATTGCATTCAAGTGTATTGCTAAAACCAGAGATTCAAAGAAGAATATTCGTTGTAGAGTACAAAGCACGCACATCTAAGAATGTTTGAATGTTTGTTTTTATTTGACGTAAGACTACTAAGATACCGGACTACGTTTAACCGGAAGAAATAGGAGGTAAAACGAATATCTAGGCATTGAAACAGTAGCAAAAAGTGAAAGATTTCGAACGCGAACATGTTAAGAACGGATATGTTAAGAAGAACTTCAATTATATCTTTGGAAACTCATGTTTCCCAAAACTTTGATGCAGTTTCTTGCAATTCAATATACTGTTTCTCTACCTAATTGGTCAAACACTTTACAGAAAATGTTTTTCAATGTTTTTTTATTGAAATTAAAACAGACCGAAAAGTACAACTTTTTTTTCGATGCGGGTAATAAGGACACGTAGTGGGGGCAATATGGACAGGTTTGTAATATATGAAGCGTAGAGGAATACTTTTATTTTACCAAGGTCTGAACTCATCACGAATGTCCGTTGAATGATGAAAAATTCGAATTAATCCACCTAGAAGTGATGTTGTGCTTTTCAGCAGTTTCAGCAGAACAGACCGTCAACTATTTTGCTTTTGGTTCCAGTCAGCTTGTGTCCGATGGCGATTTGATTTCCATTTATACGCAAGGCATTCCTTAGGAGCAGATTAAAAAGTCTTTTCCCAGTCCATCTCACTCCCACTGACAATTGGCCGTTTTACCTCTCCAGTACAAATTTTTCAATAATTTAAATTGTCCACTCAAAAATGAATTTACTTTTCCGTGCATATCTAATATCACTTCCTTGTTAACTCACAAACAGAAATATAATCATAAGCGAATCTAATTTTGAAATTAATCCACTCAAAATGCTTCATATCGAAGCATCTAAAATTACATCCGCACGCGGAATTATAGACCGTTCCAGAAAGTATGGGCACACTTGGAAATGACTCTAACATGCGTATTTTACGTTTTATGAAGAAACTTTATTCAGCAAATATGTTCTCTATTATCTCTAGATACAAAAAATAATAACAAAACCTTCATTTGATTAATCATATCCAAGATGGCGAACTTTTCCTCGTACGTGCGCCATAAGCTTTTGCACAGATGAGTTTCCGACGCTTGTGGCTGCTTTCTTCCAGTCTTTTTGAAACTGAGTCACTGTAGTCGATCGCTTAACATGTTTCCTGAGGTACGCCTTCACTAGAGCCCAAAAATTTTCAATTGGGCGTATTTCCGGGAAATTTGGAGGATTCATGTGCTTCGGAACAACATTGACCTCATTATCTTCAAACCACTGCAGCGTAGCTTTGGCGTAGTGGCAGGATGCCAAATCTGGCCAAAAAACTACTGGATCCTTGTGTTGACGGATCAGAGGCAGCAATCTTTTTTGCAAACACTCTTCGATGTATATTTGTGTATTCAAAGTAGCAGTTGTGACGAAAGGTTGGGAAAATTTACCACACTGACATATTGCTTGCCACTCCATGGCTTTTTTACCGAATTTTTCGGTATAAATCGATGTTTCCGTTTCCTCAAGACTTTTCTCTTCCGTTACCGTATAAAACTGCGGTCCCGGCAAAGTTTTGTAGTCCAGTTTCATCATCTATTATAATGCAGTTTTTATTCTTGCTCAGGATACTGTCGTACAACTTTCTGGCCCTTGGTTTCACTGATGCGGCTTGTTGTGGACTTCTCTTTGGCTTCCGTTGCTTCCTGTATGTCTTTAGGCCAAGTCTTCCCTTAGCACGCACAACATTTGAAGTAGATGTTCCCACTTTTTTGCTACATCGCGTACCGATGCCGAAGGTTTGGTAGTAAATACTTCTTGTATCTTTTTGTCGAGTTTTGGGCATACTGGACCACGTTTCCGGCCAGTTTTCGGCAGATCCAGAAAGGAATTCTCCTCACCATACTTACGGATCGCAGTTCGAACAGCTTTAACGCTTACGCCTTCCTGTTTCGCCAGTTTTCTCAGGGACAATCCAGGAACTGTAGTCCATTTGTGCACCATTTTTTTACGATGTTCTGCGGAAAGTCCTCGCATTTTGAAAGGATGTGATAAAAAATGAAGCAGAGAGTGTAAACAAACGGACGTATCCAAACACGGTCACAGAAAACTATTTACAATTGAATGGCAGCGTTCTTCCAGTGTGCCCATACTTTCTGGAACGGTCTATATGTACGATTTTCGGTTTTTGTTTCCCTTTTCCACTTTTGATCAGTATTCATTACCATAGGGTGGCTTAAATATTATAGAATAACATGTAGAAGGTGTTCTCATTAACATAAATCTGAAATTCAAAATGTAACTACACAAATCAACCACCAGTCCATGTTACCCCCACTGTCCGTATTACCCGCGGTTTCCCTACCAGTTGGAGAAATCTTATTAAGAAGTATTAATGGTTATATTTAGCCAGCTACACTTCTCAAAATGCACTTATCCATTCCCCTTTCCTTTCTCTGTGGAAAGTAGGAAAGTAGCATCCGTTGGGATCAGTTTAATACAGAATACACACAAACTGTGCAAGGTTGCACTCATGGTCATAAGCCATCTAATCTGCATCACCTGGCGATATAATATTTACGATCCACCACAGGCAATGTTTCAGACAAGGATAACATTACAGAGGCAAACTAGCTCGTTAAACTTAAGTATAAGAATGCACCGTAAGATGAAGGCTACTTTTCGTAAAATTAAATAAACTAAAGAAAAAGGCGACCGATCGGTTAATATTTCTGTAGGGACCGATTGATTGATAAGGATGTTTAAGTACATTTATGAACATCGATACAAGAAAACTAGAGAATGTTTTTCATTCCATTTGCGAACCAGAATTTATTTTCCACGTAATCTTGAACATAAAGCTTTTGAGTGCAACCTTTTTGTGTATTGAACAAGTTAAATTTACGGATTTCTGAACAATTATGAAGACTCAATTCAAAAGCAATCGTCCTTAAAGTCCTACGTCAAGTTTCCGTCCGTGCCTCTAGGCACAGAGTCTTCAATTTCGTTCTGTTTTCTTCGATAGAATTAAATACTGTTGAAAATTTCATCAATAGTTTTTGTCATGAGAAAATAATGTCAATTTTCATAACATCTCAAATTATATTCGAATGTTCCTCACTTCTTTGGACAGATAAGTATTATTGACACATAACTGCATTTTAACTGGGCTATTGGCGATCTTACGTACAAATTTAAATTTAGGCGGTGCTGCGGTAAAAGTGATGATGGTTTTAAATTTTGCAATGTGAGTTTATAGAAGGTTTGTAGTTCTTCCCATAAATTACAATGTTATAATCATAAAAAATTATTTGATTGCGATGAGTTAGAAAGAAATTTAATTCTGCACAATTTCATATATAACATGTCATTTTCTTATCTCTTTCAGTTGTGAAAACTGTATGAATATTGACAATGGCTGAATCGAAAAAAGAAATTCGAAAGCACAATCAAAAACACATTGAAAAATGCGTGGTTCTTGCATTTGGGAACTACCTTGGATAGCCCGGGAGTAAAATATACGTGATTTATTATTGAGCTTTTTTTACATCATCGTCATCTTTTTAGTTCAAAACTCCAGGTGTCTCACCGATCGTCTACGTTTTGTGTTAGATCGCCAATTCGGCTGACAAGTTTAATAACAGCTACAGATTGTTTGTTGGGTTTTCACCCTTACAATTTAGAAGATCGGCCATCCTCCTCTTTTATATTTAGGGGTGTCATACAACACCTTTCTCCTATAACGAGTAAAACTCAAGGTTATCGTTACTGGCCCAAAACATTCATGGCGTACTATCATGTTCTATGTTCTTGATGTTTTGGGTTGAGTGGTTACCATTTGAATCAAAAATTAATTGGAAATATTTCGGATAATATTAAATATTTCGATTCGTCAATTGTTTCATCTATATTTAAAATTTGTTTTTTATTTTACTTATTATAACATAACGATTCTTACTTCTATTTGTTCCCTTTTTCTCTCGATTAGGTTTGCTAGACACTCATCATTGAAACTAGAATAGAAATATCAAACAAATTTTCTCGTTATGCAATAATTTAGATAACGAACTTCTTCAAATTTTATAATTTGTTGTAACCATGAGGCACTTAGTTTCAAATGCATTCGAGTGATGAAGGTAATCACCCTTATTCTGTATTTCGATCGATTCGAAATATTTTGAACTACTTGAAAAAAATCCATTCTGTATTCCGTTCGAGTTGTTTTTGCATTTAGTTCGATTTGTTACTCTTCGAACATTAAATGGGCAAAACGTTCGAAATAGGGAATACGAAATTATAACTCGAACAAAATGATGGTTTCGGTCGAAATGCAAATCCGGCGGAATGTAGAATAGGGGTAAATGTTTCCGTTCAATAATGTGATTTTTGGTACCGATCTCCCTTTTTTAGTTACATCATTACTACTTGAATTATCATTTAGTATTATTGTGGCGTCCCACTCTTCTCGGTGGAATTTGGTACACTTGCATCATCTTTTGCATAAGCAACACGTTTGTGTTAGGATGATGTTTCCGTTAGTTAAGATTATTTTTGAATAACCAAGTTGTAGACTGGCTTCTCTACTCCGGAAATTTACAAGCGACACACACCGTTTCGGTATACATTTACATTTCGGGGATGCAACTTTACTTTACATTTCATTGCTACACTTCGTAAACCGACCGAAATATTTTGAGATAGCGTCTCACAACAAACATTAAGGCACTCCAGGGAATGTGCTTCAACAGCTCGGCTCCTTCGAGGTGTTCTTACGCTAGGTAAATTCTATCCGACTATTTACATTGGACTCAATAAAATCATGGTTGAGGCTTTTCCAAATAAGCCCGCTTCGGTAGTATACTATTGGGATAGTAATCTGAACGTAAGCGAAAACATAAAGTAAATCTAATAACAACTTAAATAGCAGCTATATCGTTCGATGGTTCAACTGTGGGTTTGGAAATCTTTTAGAGACTGACATTTTATGTGCATTAGCCTCGAGCTATATTTTCTTTGGAAAGACATTTTGGATTTTGTTGTTGGTTTTGGACTGAATCGCTATTGGCAACCAGTAATTGCGTAAATAGATACTTCTTATGACTATTGGTAAATTATTTACAATAAAAGCTGAATTTAGTTGCTTAACAAATCTTAACAGAAAAATTGAGGAATTTTTTTCCGAATCTTTTAGGTACTAATTTAAATTGAATGGCACTTCACATTTTTTATTTTATATAATTTCATACCAGCCAAAAGAAGTGTAAAATTTAATCTAATAGCTCAATCGCTTGGACTACGGATAACGACACTAAATCTCCCTCTTTTTCATCGCACTTTGCCAATCAACCGGATCTGGAGCACTGATTTTTTGGCACAGCCTGGAACGACTTTTTTCCCTTTTAACGCAAATCACTGTTTTGATCAAAGCTTTAATTTCTCGATAAAATAAACAAGTCTGACTCAGAGAAACCCAACTGTTTCGAAACAACCGAGGTGTTACCTGGCGTGGAAAATTTTCCAACAATCGAATGTTTATTCTTTGATTTGATTTATCTCGTATTTACGGTTAAATTTATTCTAGTTTTTAGATAGAGCTTTTTCTCAGCTGTCTGGTTAACCGGATTCGTTTCTCGCGAGTTTTTGGTAGCTTTGTACAACGACCCTTTCTACGGTGTGAAAATATAGGCGAAAGGCACTTGTCGATGATCTCCTTCGCATGTATAAATAAGCCTTCGGTTTTGATTTCATTATACCTGTGTGCTTTGTGGGATTTGGGTTGTACATCAATTGAATGTTACGGTTTCCATAAACTTCGATGTCTGAGTATTTACATAGGTACAATGATAAAACCTTTTCTTTATAAATCTAGGGAGTAATTTTGGGATAAGAATATAAAATAAATATAGGAGCAAGCATATCTATGCTATACACATTTTGGCTGAATTGTTTGACTTTCAATCCCTTTACCTAAAATAGAAAACATCCACGACTTCTTGCTGCGGCGGTATATTAAGAACGTTTTGCCGATAGCATTTGCTTCAGCGCAAAAAAGGCGGGAGAACGTAACTGTGGCTGACGCCATCCTCCGACTTCAGGATGCCAAGCGGTTCTCCTTCGTCTCCAGGTTGACACGTGGATGGTGTCCCGTAGGGCGACTGTTTAAGTGATGGATCTTCGAGATGACAATTGGTCGTATACTTGGGATCGTCAATAATGTTGACTGCGTGTATGTACTTGGTGTCGTCTACGTATTTCCCGTTCGTTACACTGAAAAGAGGAAGGAAAAGGGGTTTGATTTCAATTATCTCTTGATAAATTATTCGAAATGCAATTCAAGTTCAACAAACAAAATTGCCTCTATTAGTGTGAATCGAACCCACAAGTTGTTTATGAATGTCCTGCATGTTTTTATACCATGTTTATAAATATGAAACCGGATTTTTGACGTAGAGCTACGTCTTTATTTTCTATATAGGAGGGTCGCTCTACGAAAAATGTAACGATTTCAAATTTCAAATGCATATTACGCAAAATCGTTATTGCGATATAAGTCATACTATATACCAGCTATACTCAACCTGCGGCCCGCGGCCCGCTGGCCCGCTGGGCTCTTTTGGTTGCCCGTCTGGCCCATTACGATTTGGTATGTGTATGTTAAGAAATAATCTAGGAAATATGAGATGAGAATAACCAGGTTTGACAAATTACACATTATTACACATTACGTATTTACACATTAGTTTTTTGTCTGGTCAAGTGGAATCAGTAGATTAAATGTCTATAAAATATATTTAATTCGATCATTAGGGTGAATCTTGTTGAATAAAAATGGAACTATAAATATTAAAATATGAATTGAAATCATTACCTATTTTTTAAAATAAGACTACGTCTTTCAGTAATGGTACCAAATTAGAAAACAGGTCACGTTTTTTATGGAAATAGTTTTAACATTAATGATGATTTTGGCTCTGAATGGATTTCGATGAGTTGCATTCCAATCTCTATAAACAGATGATCGCAAATCGATCGCTCGAAATGTAAATGCAGCATTTGTTCTACGGACAGTGTGGATATTGCAATTTAAGCGCCGCCGTATTCTATTCATTGATTATAAACAAGTCATTCGCGATTTCAAATTACAGTATTAACAATTCATCAGTCATTCAGCTAGCGACCAGACGGCAGTGAGACTTTCGAAATGACCACTCTCAAGGCCGAGTATTCAATTTACTTTTCCAAATTTTTTTTTTCAATGTTAGAGGCGAATGAACTACTGAATTTTAAAACCTATTTCAAAATATCATCATCATCAGCATCATCGTTCAAGTCGTCTCGCTCCATCTATCAAACAGCAGTCTTTCCCAATACTAACGTTACACATAGCGATTCTAAGGAAGAATTAAAGATAAATATCGCTCAATATGGTGCAATTGTTTTCGGTGGGGCACCGCGTCGATTTGCATGCCGTCTGATGAAGAGTGGCTCTGTATTTTAGCTTCATATCATATTTGAATCTGTAATGGGGTGTGAGTTTGAAATTTATAAAACGAGAACGTTACGTTTGGGGAGCAATGGTTTTGGTATGTCAATCATGTCAATCACGAAAGATGAAAGGTGCATGAGTGATGTTGGTTACTTATTTACCCAAAAACTAGTTTCAATAGCTCAAAACTGCTTTGAAAACAAAACTATTTTTTTTCTCAGTTTGCTATTGTAAATAGAATGTATTAATGATTAATGGTTCCGGATTCTTTCTACTACTACAATTCTTACAATCCCTTTGATGTTTTGTCCAGTTTATATAACAAACGGTTTTTCTAGGATTGTCAATTGGCTGTCAGTCAATTCGGGAATGTCTCGCCAAAAAAAATATTTGCTTTATGTTCTAACGATTAATGTATTGTTTTCGGTTCCATATTTAAACACCTAGTATAAATCCCACAGATCTAGGGAAACACGTTGATGAAACCATGCGTAGGCAGACTATTACACTCGAACATAGCTCAGCATATATGACAAGAATTGCTTCAGGGACAAGCTATTCAAAGCAGAAAGTTGCTCTGTTTCCACAGAACAACGTTTCCGTGTCTCACGTCTTTCAAAATACTCTATTACCAGTTGATGAATCGTTGAATTCACCATGATAACTCAATTCAAAACTGGTTAAGTTTCCCGCGTTGTTCCATTTTCTTAGTCACCCATGTTGTGATGGAATTTCAAACTTCGCCCATTGCATTGTCGAGAAGAAAGACGAAACATTCATTTCGCCCAAGCGAGCGGCAATCGATAAAGTTAATGTATCGATTATCGGTGCACAATGAAACGTGATAATAAAGTTTGGGAATATAACTTAGAAATGACCAAATTTTGCACATAACTCAAAACTTGACGTGTTTTTTCCGTTCGATAGATGTTGCACAGAGAGTTCGTTGATGTTTTTGTTATGAGAGTAATCTATGATTTGAGCATTTTCCCCCGGGATGTTTGCTGTACAATGCTGGAAAAGTTGCATGCGATGAAATCATTGAAAGTTTCGATTCGAAAGAAACCAGTGTTAGTTACTCGCCTTTCTTATACTTGAATTCGTAAGATTCAGCACTTACATAGTGACTACAACGTATTCCCCACCTCAGTGCAAAAATCTTACAAATGAAAGCGAAATATGTGGTGTTCTAATAAGCGAGAAAAATGGCGTATTCGGGCGGAAATAAGTACCGTGATTAGATGGTGCGGTGCTAAGTGTGACGTAAATCGATTCTTGTTCTGAACGCCAGTGTCGTTGTTGGTTTATTTCTCGATTTATACTTCATAATTGGAAGCAATGCAGTAAGAAATTAATTACCTTTTCATTTCCACTCATTATAAGCAGGAGCAACTTATTGAAACCATATCGAAAACAAAATAGGAGTATTGGATGTGTTGTGGACGCTATTGATAATATCGATGTTATGTTTTTTTTATTTTCAGAAAAATATTGGAGAACTGTTAAACCTACTGTTTGGTGTGTTTTTGGAATGACGGCATTACCAGCATTTTTTCTTCTGAAACAATAATAGAAGGAACGTCACAATCGATGGAGAGCGCTCTAGATACATGATAATCGACTATTTAGGGCTAAAAATTTTGGATTGGAATGTTGAGTTATGGATTAAAAATTGGGTTGAAATTGAATGATCTACCACTGAACCAGTTGAGGTTACCAATTGAATGGGTAGCGTCCGGCATGAGCTCGGATATTTTGGAAAATTTTGAATTTTGAATCTTCCTGGAAGGTGTATTTCACAACATTATTTGGCAGATGTTTGTCATTTGAGGCAGTATCCTAATCTAGAAATTTGAAGAATTTTTTTTCTCCTTCATATTAGGCTGTCCAAAAAGTCCTGCGGTATTTCCGCGAGGTGTCGTTGTAAGCGCGTAGTTCTAGTTGTATTCATTGTATCGAGTCATACTATAGCTTGTTGGAAATGTATTTTTGCGCGCTATAATATAGTCCTTGACAGTGTTTTGTTTGGTTAAGTTGTTCGTGAGTAATAGTGTCGCAAATATGGAGCAAAATAAAGAGAAAATCCGACATATTTTACAGTACTACTATGACAAAGGCAAAAATGCATCTCAAGCTGCCAATAAAATTTGTGCAGTTTATGGACCCGATACAGTTTCCATTTCCATCGCACAACGATGGTTTCAACGTTTTCGTTCTGGTGTAGAGGTCATCGAAGATGCGCCACGCTCCGGAAGGCCTGTCGTCGAAAATTGCGACAAAATCGCTGAATTAGCCGAGAAAGACCGGCATAGTAGCAGCCGTAGCATCGGCCAAGAGCTGGGGATAAGTCATCAAAACGTTATTAACCATTTGAAGAAGCTTGGATTCACAAAGAAGCTTGATGTATGGGTGCCACACACATTGACGCAAAAAACATCTTTGACCGTATCGACGCATGTGAATCGCTGCTGAATCGCAACAAAATCGACCCGTTTCTGAAGCGGATGGTGACTGGCAATGAAAAGTGGGTCACTTACGACAACGTGAAGCGCAAACGGTCGTGGTCGAAGCCCGCTGAAGCGGCTCAGACGGTGGCCAAGCCCTCATTAACGGCCAGGAAGGTTCTGCCGTGTGTTTGATGGGATTGTCAAGGAATAATATATTATGAGCTGCTTCCCTATGACCAAATGCTCAATTCAGACCTGTACTGCCAACAACTGGACCGCTTGAAGGTAGCACTCATGAAGAAGAGGCCATCTTTGTAAACAGAGGTCACATTGTCTTCCATCAGGACAACGCCAGGCCACACACTTCTTTGGTGACGCGCCAGAAGCTCCGGGAGCTCGGATGGGAGGTTCTTTTGCATCCGCCGTATAGTCCGGACCTTGCACCAAGTGACTACCACCTGTTTTTGTTCATGGCGAACGAGCTAGGTAGTCAGAAGTTAGCCACAAAAGAGGCCTGTGAAAATTGGCTATCCAAGTTTTTTTGCCAATGAGGAAGCGAGCTTCTATAACAGGGGTATTATGAAGTTGGCATCTCGTTGGGAACAAGTCATCGAACAAAACGGCGCATATTTGACTTAAAACAGATGATTGTAACTAATTTTATGAGCAAATGAAAATTCAAAAAAAATACCGCAGGACTTTTTTGTCAGTCTAATATATCTTAAGTTCAGACATTCAACAATAAACCCTAGAAAAGACTTTTGGGAAATCCCAGTATTAACCGAGTTTTAGCCATTTTAGTGATGCTGTATCTAATCTAATACGGCCATAACAATAATTTCAAACGCATTTTTCTAGAAACTAATTTTTCCACACTAGCGTACACGATATGTCAAGTTTTACTGAACCGGTTTATGTCAGGTTTATATGAATATAATCTGTATGCATCTCTCTATCGCATGAACCAATAAAAAATCATATTTTTGAAATTTTACTATTTTAAAAAAATAGGGAAACGTAAAAAAAGTTTTAAACAGCATTTTTTAATTCAAACGGCCGAAATTTTGCCAAGCTCGAAAAATCGCCCAAAATTTGTGTCTCTACACTAGAATACCCTTTTAAAGTATCGACAAGAATGAAATGTGAATTTACAGTTGAAAAAAGAACAAATTAATTTCGGAATGATGATTAATTATAAATAACGACTAAGCTCCAAAGAACCAAGAGAGACTAACGTAGTCTTAACCGTTTGAGTACAGCGCAAATTTTATGAACATGTGCCAAAAATGCGGATGAGTTTAACTGTGGATAATGGAAGAGCTGAAAGAATACCCTTACGCCTGAATGGCTATTGTGTAAATGTACCATATGCAATGGTATAGAAGGAAACTCTTACGCCGAAAAATGGAAACTGTGTTATGTGCTAATTATAGATATGATAACCATGTGACATGTACACGATTAAAATTCGGCTCTGTTACAGCTAAACTGCTAATAAGCCTGAAATAAACAAATGGGATAAAAAAAAGGTGAGTAGATGCGTATTAAGAATTATTCTACATTCGTCGATAACAAGCAAGTTCGGATCCGGATCCCGCCGTTAGGTACATAATTTGTGCACGACGCCTAAAGCGACGGCTTCTTATCGCATTCAGTAAAAATAAATAAACGAAAGAAAAAACTCGTCCGATCGATTAAGATTTCTGTAGAGCCGGTTTTATTATTAAGGATTTTTATTATGAAGATCGATATAAGAAAACCATATTTTAGAAGAATCCGGAATAATTAATTATTAATTTAATTAGAATGTATGTAAACTGAGAAAAAAATAAAATAGAATATCTAACATTAAGTCGAATCTATTCGACATAGTTGATTCGACCTAATGTTGAATATTCTATCTAATTTTTTTCTCAGTTTGCTATTGTAAATAGAATGTATTAATGATTAATGGCTCCGAATGCGGATGAGTTTGGGTATATTAAAAAAAAACTTATAAACGTAGAATTATATATGTAGCATTTAGATAACTGACTAGGTCTCAAAAGTTGTGTTAAAGGAAGAAAACACATAAAAAGTGGTATTTATAAAATATATCAACATTAACTTTTTGTTGACTTCCCTTGTTAACATCCTGCAGCTCACAACTGAATGGAACATGTTACCGACCAATGACGCAACAGGAAGAGTAGTCCGATTTTTGGTTAATTTAATATAATAGTTAAGGAAAAATAGAATTTAAGTAAATTATTTGTTTTGTTTCATGTTGGCTGGTTACTGAAGAATATCATTGTTAACGTTTTTTTTGTATGAATTGTTTATAGTACTAACCAACCGTAGTTTTAGGTGTGTACTGACCTAAAATTGTAATGTGCAACGATCGTCAGCCCCATTGAATAAAATCGGCGGGATGAATTGATGGTGTTCCGAAAGAGGGAAAGAGAAAGGAAGGAATAATGGAGAGAGGAAGGAAAACTGGAAAACTGGAAGCCGCAGTAACAACGAAAAGAGTTTCCAGCGCTTTTGAGCAAACTCCCAACCTCGGAATACGTTTATGCTTGAAATTAGTAGGGGCTTGAAAAATGTACTAAAAGTACATACAAAAGATTTCTAAGATTTTTCTTTTCCTGAGATTCAGACAGAATCAAAAACACGAATATGTAAATAAATCAAAATAAAATTGAATATGGGATAAGTGTACCAATTATGTCACCAACTTACAGATATTTGCGCATAAATACTCTATTTTAGTTCAAAGGTATAAAAGTATACTTTTTCTAGTAGTTTGAACTCTGTTCTTGAAGATTCTCACTGATATTTCAATGATTAATCGACTAAATTGTGTAAAAAACATGTTTGAAAATGTTACTTCCATGTACCCATTATGGTAATAGTATTCCTGGAGTTTCGTAATAAGTGTACCTATTATGGTAATGGGCGGTGTCACATGGAAAAAGTATTAATAGGATTCAAATAATACTTCGAGAATAATTTTTAAATAAAAATATGACAGGATACCGAGTATCCGTTTCATCTCTAGATTAGACTGTTGTTATGTGCACCCCGATTGTAAAATAACTGCCGGCTCCTCATTGCTAGGTCTCTCTGCTAGCTGACAAGAGAATCACAAAAGCGTGAAGGTTGTGATGAACTTTTCGCTTCTCTTCAGTAACTGAATAAAAAGTATTAACCCATTCACATAAGATTTAATTTTCAACAGAGTGGATCAAACAAATATGCTTCGATCGGACACGCATAATGCTATTTCACAACACTACTGAGCGTTCAAAAACGCACTATGATATGCAATTGCACAGCGTGAGAACATGAGGTACAACCATAATAGCATAACAACCATAACATACCAACGTAAAACCATAACAGGAACATATAGCAGCTCTGCTTTCCAGCTTTGCAGTGATTTCCTACAACCAAAATACGAACATGCACCTTTCGATATTGCGATAATTGGCACGTAACTGGGTACCAATTATGATAATACAAAGATATATGTTTATTTCGATAAAATCGTATTAATTGGCCGAATCACAACATCAAGAAGGTTGTAATGTATACGTCAACACTGTGTTTGCATAAAAACAGCCACTTCACAGCATAAAAATCTCATTATTTTGATCGGACACACTATTTTCAAACTAAATTTTTCAATGAAAGAACAATGTTTCGCATGGAATCAAGTATCAGAGTCGACAAAGAAGAGATTTCTGATGTTTAAAAATCGTATTAGAGCCTTTAAAAATAAGATACGCTTTCTAAACTAACAAAAAACTCACTCGTATTACCATAATTGGTACTATTGCGATGATAGGTACTTCTACCCTGTATTCTATGTATTCAAGCACCACTTTCTTGTACATTGAGAAAAAAATTCTGTATTTCGATCGATTCGAAATATTTCGAACGACTTGATAGAATTCGATTCTGTATTCCGTTCGATCTGTTTCTCTTCGAACATATCAAGAGCCCCCGCACACTACAAACTTTCTGTCAACCAACAACCAACCCAACTGAATCGGCGTAATGTGCGCACATGCATGCCTCTCCGTACTGATTAAGAAGCCGACCAAACTATTGGCCCACAAATTAGTCTGCAGTCTGCGGGGGCTCTAAATGGACAAAACGTTCGAAACAGGGAATGCGAAGTTATACAGTCAATTGCAAAATTAAGTATACACCCCTTGTTGGTTCGTTATTTTTGAATTTTTTGGGGTTAAAAAGTAAATAATTAAAAGCGACTCAAATTCATCGTAAAATTGATCCTTTTCACTCTCATGTAGTGATTAAAAAAAATTAAAATGCTCACATTTCTACTTCATGTTTAAAAAACCAACAAAAAATCTTCGATTCAGACGTTGCGAAATTGAGTGTACAGTTCAAGTTTTTCTTAAAAATAAAATTGAAATCAGTTCAGAAATGTTAACAGATAACAAAAATCCATCCCCTAGTATTTGGTATGGTCCCCCTTTGGCGTCCAGCACTCCCTGCATACGACGAGGCAAAATTTTCTGGTCACTGTAGACGGAAATGCCTCTCAGATCTCCTCAATTTCGAGTTCCGCTTTGTAACCTGGATTTTTATTCTTCAGATGGTTCTTGATTTCCCACCAAAGATACACATTAGTATTGAAGTCCGGTGATTTTGGAGGTGTTTTGAGATGATTGGGACATTATAGAGTCATTATTCTGTTGAAAGTAGTAATCACGAGGGAGATCCAATTTCTGCACGGGACACTCAAGGTTACTTTTAAGGATGATCAATGAAGCCATATATATCGATAAACTCCATGGTTCCAGTTTCAGAAGCCGCCATCGTACCATATATCATCTGACTGCCGCCGCCGTGTTTTACTGTGGGAACCAAATGCTGAATCTGAAGCACCAATCCTGGTTTCCATCACACTATCTGTCCTTCATCAGATTGATTTTCATCTCATCCGTATAAAGGACCTTGTTCCAGAACTCCTTAGGTCAGTTCATTAGCATTCATTCATTAGTTCATTAGTTAGCCTTAGCAAACTGTAGTGGTTTTTTCATATTGGCCTTTGAGATGAAATACTTTTCACGACCAACAAGGCCTCTTAGATTGTTCCTGTATGCTGCTCTCCGGACAGTATCTGTACTGACAGGTCTTCCAATGGTGCCGACTACTTCGGTAGTCAATTTAGGAATGTTTCTATTAGAGTTCTTTCGAAATGTTCGCACAATCACTCGTTCATCATCAGCAGACAGGATACGTTTGTGTCTTCTACTCGGGAGATTTTCCATGGTTCCTTCGTATTTTTACTTGATATGATTTTCTTTGCTGTATAGTGGGTTTTTCCGACTATATCTGCTATTTCTTGCAATGTATTTCCACGATAATTTATATTTGAGGTGCTCAGAATGCAAGGGGTGTAAGTGACTCTTCATCAACTTTTTATTTAGTTAATAACTCAACTGCAAAAACGTTCCAATTCAAGTTTGCTATAGAATACGATAGATGAGGCTCTGGCCTATCTTCCACATTGTCAAATACAGCAGGGAATGTATTTGCAGCTGAGTTATAACCAAAAGAGAGAGTTGATGAAGAGAAATCGATTAAATCGCTTACACCCCTTTATTCTAAGCCCCACATTTATTATCATTGTAGTGTAACAATGTCTCTTTCTTTCCTCTAACTTACCATTCTGATAAAAATCTTTTCAAACATCAATAAAAAACAAAAACCAACATTGCCCAAGTAATGGTTAAGAGTTGACACCAATCACTGACGAAAAAAGTACGCTAATTCGCAAAGATCTTGCTTACAAAGTAATTTGTTCGGAGAAATTCAAGGTGAACACTAAATTTTGCGATGCCTAGAATAGAGATTGTATTCAATTTTTAAGGAATAAACAATTAGCAGAAAAAATTTCGCGGAATTTTACTGCACGTACAGCTAGTTAAATGTGTGTTAATATGCATCAAGAGAATCAATGTATTCAAAATATTTTATACCAAATAAATGGAAACTATCGTCAATCATTTGTACACTCAATTTGGCGATAGACTGTAACTCGAACGAAATATCGGTTTCGAACAAAATGGAATCCGTAGGAATGCAGAATAGGGCTGGTTGTTTGTAAAGGGTCCTGCTCGTTACGTGGTTCAGAGATGTTCATCATGCGGGAGGAGAGAGAAAAATAATTGTGCACAGTCACCTCCAAAATTCTTCAGTGCTGGAAAAAATTGTAGGGGTTGTGTTCAGCAAATGATCGCATTTTTGACGTTGGACTACATGATTGTTTTATTCGATCCGTTTTTTTACCATTTCGGGTATTATTTTAGAACGATCGACATTTTCGAGATAAATCTTCAGTAGAAAGTATTATTGGTGTGGAAGAGCTGTCGTTTTTTAGAATCAGCCGAAGATGGTTGAGTCATGTCTCAGCATCGCAACCGTTACTGAATCGTTTATAGTGAAAATCAATCGTGGCAATCTTTTTTAGTTGACATAAACACGGTCAATGCCGATTATATATTTGTTCCATCACCCTCCACTATTTCACAATTAAAACTGCTTAACAGTAATAATTTAAGTTTACATTTGGCAACGCATACAAACTAACGAAAATGTGTGCGTGTGATGCAAAAATACCCAAGCGATTTCCAAAAAGCATGAACACCGAGGCTTTGTATCATTCTACCGAGTTCTACCTTAGATTCAAGGTTGCGAACGAAATCGCACCACGATTTCATTAACAACTTAACACGTTATCGATCCTCCAAAGTGATGTTGACAACTCGCTGGGAGGAGCAAACCTGGTTAATGGAAATTGCAAATTGTGCTTCTGCGCTCTGAGCTGTGTGAGTAAATTACTATCGGACGGAGCTGAAATTACAATATTTCCTCTTCCCACAGAGTTCGTTTAAACGTGGTAGCATTTCGAGCGACCGATTGCTCCTTATTGACGGTACAAGAAGGTAAGACGGTGACCTGTTTTCTGGTTTGGAATCTTTACTGAATGACGTAGTTCTACTGCTATATTAGACTAAAAAACGTAGCGTGAATGATGAAATAAAAAAAGAATCTCTCAGGACAGTTCACAAAGTGCAAATCATGCGTCGGAGTGGAAACCTTGATTAACAACTGCGGTTGAAGATCATTTGAAAAGTCAAGGCCACCAACATCCCGGATTGTGATTCGGCGCAAAAACCGAATGATAATCTCTGTATTGTGAAGTAAATTAACCTTCGGGAAGGCGTATCCGAAGCTTCAAACAACAAACAGAGATCAGAATCCGGGCTCATAAGCTGTGCAACCAGATGTTGTGTTTTGATCTACAATGGAACATCTGCAAAAGCCGATTTAAACCAATTTCCGGAGGACAATTTTTTTTAACAATATTGCTCGTAGCACGAATCAAGTTTGTTTTTGAGGATTAGTCAGAAAAAAAATTCTCTATCTGTTCCTACGGCAAGAAAATCTGCGTTTTTGTTATGCTTAAGGCTATGAACTCGGAAGTAGACAAAAAGAGATGTCTCAAAAAACCGATTTAACTCTTCATTAGGTCCCATGACGCTCTAGTTACGCTTTGGTCAGATCCCGTCAGTTGCCATTACCGTCAAATTGTCCTAAGTTCCAACCAATTGAAAAGTATTGGACGAAAATGAAGCGGAAGCAGAAGATGAAGGGAGCATACACCAGCGACATTAGTGTGGTGATGAATTGGTGGAACCCGCTGACCAAAGTCTTGACTGAAAAAGTTATGCGCCGTCTGATGAGTGGTATCAACAGCAGGACTCGGCAAAGTCATATTCAACTGAGGATAGTCTGGGGACTATGAAGAAATTCGCCATCGCATTCAATTGGAAATGAGTTTTGGCTTCTTCCAGCAGTTTCCCCGTAAACACCCAATAGTCATTCGGGCGTTTAGTCGCTATCTCTCTCTACGACTCGACTATCTCATTTTAATCTTTCCCGTCAAATGGACTTCATTGCATATTGAATGACTCCTCCCAAAATGAAATCGATTCTCTGTCTCATGTATCATGTATGAATGTATCGATGTTTCAGTTCAACGTGGTTTGAAATATACTACAGGTAAGCCAGATTTTTTTGTATCGTTCACGAAAATTACTCACCCATATAAAATAGCGTGCAGTGTTGTGTTCAGAAGCTCTGATTTTTTTGAATTTTTGTAAATTCAAATTTTGTAAAAGATATAAGATATAATTTTTGTAAAACAAGATATAAGCCGGTTTTTCTGTATCTTTTCTAACAAAATTGATCTCGAAACAAAGTGAACTAAAATTTTGTTTAGAATTTCTCCCAAACTGCACGGTTTTTACTCATACTAGCGTGACCTCTATGGCATACTTGGTAACTGTCTAAGTTCATTGGTTTGAGTTCACGTTGGGTAAACAATGGAGCCGTCCATTAATGGTGTAACTACTTTTTTTGCATCAGAAATCATGTTTTAGTACCAATTCATATGGACGTTAAAATAAGATTGTGTACGCAGGTAACGAGATTCACGTCAGGGGGGGAGTAGTAGTGTAGATTGAAGTCAGGTTGAATGAAGAGGTAGATTTGTATTCATTCGTCACGTCAATAAGAATAACCATTTGCTAGAATAGTCACATCAGCTCGTCAATTCATTTTGAGTCCATTCACCATTCACGGCTAGTCGAAGCGAAGGTACTGATAGAAGAGTCGATTTTCCTTTTTCATCTTCGAAGATTTCGGGCCCTGATCGACAGTAAAGTGAGAGAATTTCCTCGAAATAATGATAAATTATTCGTCTGAGATTTTTTCATGAAATATAATGTAATCATTGTTTCATCCGTAGGAAGTGTTCCTATCGATAGAATGGTTAAAATAAACGTACGCATCCGAAACCATTATTTCGTACTCTAATTTCATTACCGTCGCTATCATTTCAAAACAAGTCTTCGAACCCCCCTGAAACAATCTTTATTACTCGGCATGCCAACAGATAAATTTCTATCGAAACGGAACACAAGATCGTCATTAAATGCTCTGCATATATTTGAGGATTGCAATCAATCAGGACTTTATAATTCCACTCATTTATATTGATCAGTACCAAGCATAACGATAATACATACATCGGAAGCGAGCAGCCAAAGGCTTTCACTGGCTGGCAAACCTTCATCAAACTCTGATTAATCATTATTGGTTTATTGTAACCACTGGGAAAAGGTCCGCCGAAATCATACGACCCTTTTCTGTATGATTGATTTATCACGTCTAACGAACAGAGGCGCCCTTTATCACTGTGGGACTGAAATATGACAAATTGCGTTCGATTGAGACTTCTCTGTGTACGGGATTTGGTCGATTGGAATGCCACCCACAAATGTGGAGCTGTCGAATGTGTGAAGTGGACCCTAGCCGAGTCCGAGGCAGCACATATACCTAGATATTTGTGTGTGTTTTTAATTTCATCGTCGGTTGAACAGAGGCGTGGAATGGTGAAAAACGAAATTCTCGTATGAAAACATATCCCAAGTATATATCGGTGTGTACAACACCATGTTCTTTGGGTCGGAGGAAATATCATCGGTGGTTTCTGAACTCGAACACAAAATCGGGGACAAACGATATCGGAGAGTCCGGGAGTCGGAAAGAAAACTGCTGCAATTGGCAATGGCATGTTTGAGTTAGAGGCCCTTTTGGTCATACGGCTCTAGCACAAATGAAAACGCTTCAATTGTTTCAAATTTATTATCTCTGAGCCATTTTGGGACAGGTTCAGATTTAATGCGATTCGTTTCAATGTGGCTAGCTCTCCTGTGTGTTTCGGGCATCAGTTTCCGGTGGCTCGAGGACGAAAATCGGAGAACTGGGATGCACTGTGAAATATGTTTTCTCTTGGTGAATGAAGTCAAGTGGCTCTCTTGTACCAGGCGGCACAGTTGTTGGCAGATACTTTTAGCCGTATGCATTTAAAATCCCCGAATGAGGAGGATCGTCTCTAATTCTCCGTGAATAATCGTTGATACCATTTCATTTCCGAAATGGGAAGAGCAGCGGGTAGCGTACACGAATAATACTATGTGCTAAAATTGATAGGATGAAGAACGGCAGAGAGATTGGTACTCACCCATCAGTGACACTACAGTGCGTGTCGAATTTATCGTCCAGCGACGCGTAGTGCTCAGTTTTATGATGTGATTCCTCAGATTCAACTCCCGGTCTAGACGGACTGCCGTAATCGAAATGTTGTCTCACGGGAAATAATTGACTTTCATGCACGTAAGTACCGTATTGGGTGGTAAAGGAACCGTAAGGACTAGCGGCAGGAGATAGCAGATTGAAATGCGGACTCAGTTCGTACGGTGTTTGGTAAGTGGGCCAACTTTCCACACTGCCCGGTGGAGTTACGGTTGTTGTCTGCGGAAACTGTGTGAACGTTGTGCCAATCGGACCATTCATTGGCGTTGATGGACTGTTATTGCCCATATAGGCAGACTTCCGGGGTGGTTCGCGTTTCCTCCATTTCGCCCGCCGATTCTACATAGCGGAAAAAGGGTATAATTGAATTGTTTGTGCTACTAAATTGCATCACAGCTTGTTCAACGTACCTGGAACCATACTTGTACTCTAGATTCACTTAAGTTGAGCTTTAGGGCGAGCTCTTCACGTGCAAAAACGTCAGGATAGGGCGCCCGCTCGAAGGCTCTTTCTAACTCCTCCAATTGATATGCTGTGAAAGTGGTCCTGCAAATGAATGGTAACAAATTGATTTACTTGATGCTTTGCTTCCGGGTCACAATAGAGCTTTTTATGTCGAAAAATAGGGATTCGGTTTACGTTCGGCATAGTGATGGGCCTATGGCTAACATTGACGTATTTTAGATTGCATTTTATGTACATCACTAGCTAGAAGCAGCATTTCCTCAAATCAAGAACTCAAACAATGTTGAGTGTGTATCTTGTTTTAGGGCGAGTGTAGTCTTTTCACAATCATTCCTTCCAGGGACAACTGCTCACATGAATACTGTTGTGATTTTCAATTCTATTCTAATCGTATTTTCTACCAGATGGACAAATGTATTTTGGCAGAAGTTGTTCCGATTGCCTGTGGTTATCTTGTACGTTCCAGGGAAAACAGAGATAGACAAGGATTCAAAACATTGGTCTGTTCATTGTATGCATTGTATGGTCTTTTATGTGCACTTACTTTACGTATGTTTTCCAGCACTAATACGCATGGGAGTAAATATTGTGTTTCGGGTAATTCTTGCTTCTAGTGCCGATTGTTGGAGCATATGTTCTTGCGTTCATGTTTTAGTCACGGTTGCAATGTACATATCATAACAGGATATCTAGACTTCTATAGAATTGTCAGAATTAGCTATGAATAGTAAGTAGGCAAACTACTATGAGTGCAATCATTTTTCACCATGAAATTTGCTTGTGTCGTGATATTTGAGAACGAACATTTCATGGCAAATCGAAATCGAATAAATGAAAATGTCCCTATTGTAATTGGTGATGAGACTATTGATTGCGTTTGATCGTTATTGATCACAAACTCAAGTTCAACAATGAACGACAATGTCATTAAGAAAGTTGCCAGGAGGTATGGAATCTTAAGTTAAATAAGAAACGATTTACCTATTTATACTGTACTACAGCTATATAAATCATTCATCCCTCCTCATATGTTCTTCCATTTTGTTTTTGGGCAATTGTCAACATAATTGTCGAGATTACATCGCTCACGGAACAAAATTATGCGTTTGATTCTAAAATGTAATAGATTTACTTCCTTATCTTGGATTCTGCACGCTTTTTAATGGCTATCTGTGGAGCCAAGACTCATGTCTTCAACTTGGCGTTCATTTTGATAGAAGTCAACGATTTGTTGCTTCACAATTATTTGACACCCAACTTCTATCTTTCTTAATTCCGCTTCAATAACGTTATAAACAATTCCTGCTGAGAATTCAACCAAAATCTTCAAAACTCACGAATTTCTCTTGACCGTTGAAATATTACATTTTTTCTTGAAATAAGTCATATTTGAAAATTTAATAAAAGAATCTTTTTTCCAAACTGTATGTAATCGAGTCCAGAATTGAATATAATCGAGTCCAACCTGTACTTGTGAAACGAGCTACAATACTTACAGAATTTCTGAAATACTGAATTAATTAAGAACTGCATTGAAAAGTAACATCTATTCGTGAATAAAATAAAATGCAATTATTATTTCAACATTTGTTTTTGGTTTATTGGAGATCAGTACAATGTGAAACAAAAGTGTGGCTAACATAACTTAAAAAATTAGGCTCTATAGAACGAATACACTTTAAACGAAAGAACTTTCATCAAATTTTACACAGTAGCTGTTGTGCGTTTCTTGGATGCTGCTGTCCATTTTTAAACGGTTTTATTTAGCTTGCCCTGTAATCTGTTTGTATGTTTGTAACATGTTTGTCTGTAGCGCTGACCCACATTAATATAAATTTGACCCCCTTCCTGTTAACCGATTGATCTGAAATTTGGAATACACCTTTACCTCTGTAGTCATCATAAAACTGCGTATTTCATGATCTTGAAAATCCAAGACGGCGGCCGCTACAAAATGGCGGACTACATATTATGTCAAAACCCCGTTAATATGGGTATCAAATGAAATGGCTTGACTAGTAGAACACTGTTATTCATGAAAAATGTAAATCCATGATGGCTGCCACTACAAAATGGCGGACTACATATTTTCTCAAAACCCTATTATTATGGGTATCAAATGGAAGGACTTGACTAGTAGAACACGGTTATTTATGAAAAAATGCAAATCCATCAGAATCCTACCAAATGGCGGACTACATATTATGTCGAAACCATGTTTGTATGTATGTCTGACATCAATATAACGATGAAAAGATGTATTCGAACTTATTGAGCACCCTGTATGTATGCACTGTAATAAATTCAATATTAAAAATAGAATTTAAAAAAACTGTAAATTCTTTATCTTTGCTGAAAATCTGTAATTCTATATATACAGATTCTGTGTCTAAAATTTAGCGAAAAATCTATAAAATACAGAATATTCTGTATATGTGGCGACCCTGGGGCGACCAATTTAACGTTACTGGGCGATTGTGAAAAGGATCTTCAAGAAGTTGGGAATAGTTTCCCAACCCATGGAGGAACTCAGAAAAATAAAATAAGTGAATTTTTTTTTTTTAAGTTAAACGGTTTAATTGTGATTAAACATAATAATGTACTAAAAGCTAGAAAATAATTAGGCAAGTAGCAGTTAGCAGTTATCACACCTCTCCTTCATTAGTCTTTGGCACACTCTAGGGGACCAGCATAAAATCGTGGGACATATGATGAAGTCGCTAATTGTGGATAATGGAAATCCAACGTGCCCAACGATTTTATGTTAGTCTTATCAATCCCCTAGACTAATGAAGGAGAGGTGTAATAACTGCTAACTGCTACTTGCCTAATTATTTTCTAGCTTTTGGTACATTATTATGTTTAATCATAATTAAACCGTTTAACTTAAAAAGTTTTTTTTTACTTATTTTATTTTCTAGTTTATAGTACATTATCTGTTTCATTAGAATTTTTTTCTACAATAAAACCATTGAACTGTATTATATCAGTCAAAAAATTTCATTTGATACCAATATTGAGTGGATTGCAGAGAATACATAGTGTGTTCTCCAAGTCAAGTTCGTTCGTTTGGTACACACATCTCAATCAACCTTTTTTTGAGATGATATGAAATCAGCTAATTTGTAGCGGCGGCCAAATAGGATTTTTCAGTTTTAAAATGACAGCAGAGATAAAGGTATTTTATAAATTCGGTCAATTCCTATTGGTCAAATTTCTATTATTGTGAGACAACCCTACAGACATTTCATAAATAAATTTCATAAATAACTGTGTTCTACTAGCCAAGTCCTTTCATTTGATACCCATATTCATGGGGTTTTGACATAATATGTAGTCCGCCATTTGGTAGGATTCTGATGGATTTGCATTTTTTCATAAATTACCGTGTTCTACTAGTCAAGTCCTTCCATTTGATACCCATAATAATAGGGTTTTGAGAAAATATGTAGTCCGCCATTTTGTAGTGGCAGCCATCATGGATTTGCATTTTTCATGAATAACAGTGTTCTACTAGTCAAGCCATTTCATTTGATACCCATATTAACGGGGTTTTGACATAATATGTAGTCCGCCATTTTGTAGTGGCAGCTATCTTTAGCCTTATGTATAGGCTAACCGACGCACACCGTGTCGACTTGCTGTCATTTGTTGTTTGTTTACCGCGCACGATGAAGGCGTGATGAGATATTTTTGTATTTAAGATCGTTTGTAAGACACTTTTTGATAACATTCATCAGCGTTTTTCTGGACGAATTGGATATTATTGTCTGAGAACCACTGTAATACAGGCTTAGCGTAATGTGCAGATGCCAAATCTGGCCAGAAAAAGGGGGAAACTGACGCTTTTTATAAAGGGCCAGCAATCTTTTCTTCAAGTATTCATCTTTGAAAGTTTGAACAATGATTGTAACTTTTGCGAAAAAAATAGGAGACCGCAGACCACAAGTACAAATAGCTTGCCATATTAGAACCTTCTCTCCAAATTTTCCCAGCGTGAATTGAGCATGCCGGACTCCACACCTATTAGGTCTGGAAGGCACTGAACCTGAATGACAAACGAAACACGGTGTTTATAACCCACACCGCGTCGTGATGGTCGATAAGTTTTACGTTGTCACATCATGGTTGGTCGTTTCTGAGGAGATAAGGAGGAAGGAAGTGGACGTATTCGCCAAAAAGTTCTCATCAATGAAAAAATCTACCGGGACGAGCCCCACCCGAAGTGCTGCTGTGCTTCCTACGTGTTACGTGGTACACAAATAACAATGTTGCTTTTGTATCCAAAGACGTCAACGCAACGAATTCGCCGGAACTGAGTAGTTTTGGTCCATCATGAAGGCCAGACTTTGTAAGATACCTAAGGACCACACCTGGAGAAAGTGTGGGTTTCGCAAATGACTTCGACCACACTAATGCCCAAAACTCGGTATTCGGTTATACGAGTAGGAAGCAGTTACAATAAAGCAATGAAGTAGAAACATAACCATAATGTTGTAGTTTTTTTCCTGAAAGCTTTAAAAAAAATCTGACTTGAATCGAATGTTGAGCGACCATTCCTGTGTGGTTCAATTTTCTAGTACAGTCTTCGTTCATAAAAAATTGATGATGGTTCATGAATTGTTATTATAAAGTTAAAAAAAAACTTCATTAAGTATGACGTTTCAATAGAATAACGAATGAACACGAAAAATTCTGGCCTCAAAAATCGTGCAATTTATTTATTTTATGGAAAAACAATTTTACAAATTTCACTGGTTGGCAAACATATTCCAAGAAAGCAAAGAATAGGATTGTTTTGAGAAGTTTCAAGGCACAATTTGTACTGGACTGTAACGCAGAACTAAATCTGGAGGTACTTTGAAGTAGACTTTGCAGACAAGATACTATTGTGTCGTTATGGATAAAGAAACGTTCTGCAAGATCGTTTTTGGACAAACTTCTGTATAAGAATTTTACACCAATTTAACACTTTCGACGCCCCGTCACCCAGATATGGGTGAAACTTTCCTTGCTCGAATTGAGTAGGATTTTTAGAAGGTATTTGATAGAATAGGCACCTAAATGTAACTGTAGGATATGAAGAAAAATAATAAAATCATAACCATAATATTATACTGTTCATACTATACTTTTTATTAATTTACTAGCTGACCCGGCAAACTTCGTCCCGCCCAAAATTTGTGTTTTGACATCCGGCGATCCTTTTTTTTTGGTATAGATAGAAGTGATATAGGAGTGCGTTTCATCACATTAAAATCCATTTTCAGTTTCGAACAAAGATCAATTTCGCTAGCGCAAATGAACTAACAGCACTTGTCGCTATGTAATTATAGAACATATGGGAATTTAATTTTCCGAATTTTCTCTTTTTCCTTCAGAGTTTACCGAAAATTTTCAATTGTCATGTTTAGAGGGGTGTCATACCATCATAGAAACATTTCTCATACCCAAAACCCCTCACATCACAAATTGCGCTTGATTAGTTCTCAAGTTATGCAGAAGTTTGTGTTTCGTTTATATGGCAGCCCCCTTAGAGAGGGGGGTTGAGTGTATTCACCATAGAAACGTTTCGTGCCCCGTAAAACCTTCACATGCCAAATTTGGCTCCATTCGCTTGATTAGTTTTCGAGTTATGAAGAAATTTGTATTTCATTTGTATGACAGCTCACCCTTAGAGAGCGGGTGGAGTGTCTCACCACCGTAAAAACATTTATTGCACCCTAAAACCTCCACGTGCCAAATTTGGGTTCATTAATGGATAGCCATTAATTCTCGAGTAATGCAGAAATTTGAGTTTCATTTGTATGGCAGCCTCCCCTAAGAAAGGGGGGAGGGGTATCTAACCACCATAAAAACATTTATTGCAATCTAATACCTCAATATGCCCAATTTGGTTCCATTTGCTTGAATTATTCTCGAGTAATGCAGAAATTTGTGTTTCATTTGTATGGCAGAGGGAGGGGGGGGTGTAGAGTCTTACCACCATAGAAACATTTATTGCACCCTATTACCTCAATATGCTCAATTTGGATTCATTTTCTTGAATAATTCTCGAGTAATGCAGAAATTTGTGTTTCATTTGTATGGCAGCCCTCCTTTAGAGAGGAGGGTGGAGAGTCTAACCATCATAGAAATATTTATTGCACCCTAAAACCTCCACATGCCAAATTTTGTTTCATTTGCTTGATTAATTATCATGTAATGCAGAAATTTGTGTTTCATTTGTATGGCAGCCCCCCCCCTAAGAGAGGGGGGGAGGGGTATCTAACCACCATAAAAACATTTATTGCACTCTAAAACCTCAATATGCCTAATTTGGTTTCATTTGATTGAATAATTCTCGAGTAATGCAGAAATTTGTGTTTCATTTGTATGGCGGCCCTCCTTAGAGAGGGGGGTGGAGAGTCTAACCACCATAGAAACATTTATTGCACTCTGCACTCTTCACATGCCTAATTTGGTTTCATTTGCTTGAATAATTCTCGTGTAATGCAGAAATTTATGTTTCATTTGTATGGCAGCCCCCCCTCAGAGAGGGGAAGGGGTATCTAACCACCATAAAAACATGTATTGCACTCTAATACCTCATTATTCCCAATTTGGTTTCATTTGCTTGAATAATTCTCGAGTAATACAGAAATTTGTGTTTCATTTGTATGGCAGCCCCCCTTAGAAAGAGGGGTGGGGGTGGGGTGGAGAGTCTTACCACCATAGAAACATTTATTGCACCCTAATACCTCAATATGCTCAATTTGGATTCATTTGCTTGAATAATTCTCGAGTAATGCAGAAATTTGTGTTCCATTTGTATGGCAGACCCCAATTACGCCTCATGCCCTAATTATAGGTAAAAATAGAATGACACGAGCCAATCGATATGTTTAGGTCCTCAGCAACTTCACTAACGACAATTCGACGATTGGTCAATGCTATTTTCTTCACTTGATTAATGTTTTCGTCTGTTGTTGATGTGCTCGGGCGTCCGGCATGCTCTTCATCGGTCACACCTTCTCGGGCCTCTGAGAACATTTTATACCACCGATAAGCGTTGCTTCGGTCTAAGGTAGCTTAAGGTAAATGATGGTTTGTCCAGTCGAAAATATGATCATTGTTTGTCCACTTTTTTGAATGCGCTACTTCAGCATACCTTTGTCAAATCAGGTATTCGGATGTTTCAAAACATATGAATAAAATTGTCTTTTTCATGATTCACAGTAGTTTTAAAGTATATTTTTACGTATTCACATGTTTTAAAGGATTATAAAATACACCTTCTATTGGTGTCAATGCACCCCTCTTTGGAGCTAACTTTTAATCGATCAACAGATGATTATTTGGCACGTATTCAGACCTTTTCTGGATTATAACACTTTCAAATATTGTAAACATCATGCTTGCACACCATTTGTATCAGATTTACTTGGCTAAACCATGTAATTAATGTATTTTGATGAACTCAATTCTGATCATGAGTTGTCCAATTCAATAATGTTCTTTTGTCCACATGATTTCTATGGTAACCGCTTGGCGCGCTGCAGTTTGTTTATTATGTCCTTCGCGCATAACAGAAATAAAGTTTCTCTGTGTTGATTGTTTTGAGGTGAACACTTTTAAAATGCTGAAGAAAGCCTAAATTATTAATGGATCAATATGACGACAGTAAACTCAAGCAAGGATATATGCAACATCGACTTGAGAATTTGAATGTTTTCATTAAAAAATGATGATTTCTAAAACCCGACGAACCATAATTTTTTGAACAAACCATGATCAGAGGTGATCAAACCATGATCATAATTTCTCTTTGAGGAAAAAAACATAAAAAATTGAATAATTAATACGCCTTCAACTAGAGACTTGGGGCTTTTCAACAAACCCAAACTCGTATCGATTATATGTAATTTTCATGAAGAAAAATCGACTTGCATTTACTAGTAGTTACTCAATTTTGTTTTTCAGGTAAAATTTTGTACATATTTGATACATCTGTGTTTTGTTCAATTCTCACTCCCGACATTCTTCCGAAATGGAAGTAGAGGGACGAACCAGCCAAAAGTGTTGAAAGTCACTATATAACAGAAAAAAACCATCAGTGTTTTGGAAAAGGCAAAACTCGATGACTAGTCAAAACACATGCAAACAAATCATCTGTCAAAAATTGACTGAACATTCGAAATGGTCGAACTTGTCAGTATAAGTGAAAGACATGCCACAAAGACGCCACAAAAAAATAAATAAATAAAAATCGAATATCCAGTGGGATTTCAAAAATCGTGATACTTTTTAAACAGACCTCGTATATTATTCAAACAGTATCATTCCTCTATAAAGCTTGCCAAGACTTAACAGAAAAAGTAAGTTCATTTATTTATAATCAAAAAATGTTCCTAGGTCATGATGAAACAAGAGAGGGAATAAATATGAAATACAAAATCGATATCAGCTTGACGGGCAATAATTGAGAGCCCCCGCAGACTGCAGACTCTTTGTCGGCTGATAGTTTGATTTGCTTCTTAATCAGTACGCAGAGGTATACATATGCGCACATTACCACGACTCAGTTGGGTCTATTCTGTGACCATAATGCTTAGCAGCTGTTGGATTAATTTCGACGCCACTCTAAGTGCCACTAACGCGAATAAAATATTAAGCCACTCTACGCAGATTCAATTGAAGTTTGTTATTTTTTGTCTATGGTTGTATTGCTGATTTGACCCCGAACTAATGTGTATACAAATGATCTTTCATGTCTTTCATGTCTTTCATGACTATGATGAATTTTGAAAGACTGAATCGTCTAATGGTGAGGTACATTACATTCTGGGATGGAAATACAACTTCTAAATCTAAATCTAACAGTCATTGGTTAAAGAAAGTGCTCACCCATCATCAGTGTAACAAACACTTCGAAAATCACAATACAGTAAAAGAAACAATTGTTATATACTTTTTTGATATAGTGATTCCACCACATTTTATAAAATGTACGTCTTAGAAATTCATGATAATCAAAGTTCATTTTTGAAATAAAATGTTTGTATCGATAATTGATATAATTAAGGCAGTATTCTAGTATAAAAATTTGAAACAAATCATTTTTTTCCTTCATATTTCTGTAGTTTAGACATTCAAGATAATACCCTAGAAAGGCCCTCAAACTGGCGTACACGATATCTCAAGTTTTACTAAACCGGTTCATGTCGAGTTTATATGGATACAATCTGCAGGCATCTCTCTATCGCATGAACCTCTAAAAAAATGATATTTTTAAAAATTTACTGTTTTAAAAAAAATCGGGAAACCTAAGAAAAAACGGTTTGAACCGCATTTTGTCTTCCAGAAGGCCGTCATTTTGTCAAAAAAAATGTTTTTAATTTGTCCGAGGTTCATGCGATAGCGGCATTTCTACTGATTCAGAGACTGTTCGATTTTTTTGTTTCAGGTAACCAGAAGGGCTGGAATCGTGTACACCATGGCACAACTTTTTTTGAACCCCCTCACTTCATCAATTCCTAACTATTCTAGTTATGAATATTCTTTCTCCGTTCAATTTTTGTTTGATTGTTAAAAGAAAGATGAACAAATAATGATATAATGGATAGTAAAAATATTCTTTGTTTTATTTTCACGGAGCTCGAAAAAACGTCAAAAATTCGTGTCTCTACACTAGAATACCCCCTTAAGAGTTTTCAAACGCATATTGCTCAAAATGGTTATTGCCACATATGTTGTGTTATATACCATTAGACAGGAAATTTATCCAGCATTTTGTTGTTGTTGAAACACGAACAGAAAATATAGTAAAAAAGTTAAACAATTTGACGATTAAAATGGGTATGTTTTTTTAGATTACACTAACCACTCGCTTTCATCCCCGACGCAACGAGCAATCGTTTTGCCTACAAATCGGCGTAACTTAGTTATGTTGATCATGTTCTCCATATATGTCTTCCTTAGAAACCCGCTTCACTTCACTGCCCATTCTCCTTTCCCTTTCCTATACATAAACAGAATTTAGCACTCAATGAGATTAGTTCACTACAGCAGCCACGCGAACTTCCTAAGAGACCGCTCATGGATACTCAATATACATCATCTGGTTAAAAAACAGGAAGTGGGTTATATCTATGGTATAACCGCAAGGGTGACGTAGGACTATCGTTGATTTAGAAATCATTTGTTTGAAGTTGAATCTAAATCCATCCTGAATGAATGAATAAATAAATATTTGGGTGACTTCAAAAACGAGAGTGTTACGTTGGAGACTCAAGGTTTTATGCATCCAATATTGGATACAAAAAACCTTGTTCTGAAGAATAATCTTCAGAAGCTTTCCTGCTAACTGCACTTGATTGACAAATCACAAAACCAAATGTATGTGGTCGCAGTATTATATGGATAGAAAACATTAAAATAAACTCGCTTGAATGTAATTTTCAATTCCAAGGGGAACTGGCAGATTATTTTTCAGCAACGATCATTTTTTTCCAGGTTTCCTCTCGATAACCAGCAAACGAAAAGAGTGGCGCGCGTGTATGTGTGTGTGTGGCGGCTGCTTCTATGTCTTCCCGAGGAACCGTATTTCGATGCTGATACTCTCTTGGTCACAAGAGTATCAGCATCGGCTTTACTGCGCTCCCTCACAGTTAAAACAAACTGATTGCATTTCAGGTCAGGTCAGGCCAGGTAATGAATCCCTCGATCCCTCGCCGTTCAGCTCGTTCAGTAACGATGTTGTCTTGTCGATGTCCTCAGGCGTCGTGCACAAATTACGTAACGCTAAAAATCCGAATTTTGAACCACCTCTCCCCCGCCCCCTTCGTAACGCAATTTCCTATCTCTAATAAACAGAAAGTAACGCAACATCTACCCCCTCCCCCCTTATCGCGTTACGTAATTTGTGCACGACGCATCACGAAAAATGAATCGGTTTCACCACCAAAATATCATTTCAGTATGCTTTTCGTGTGTGATTGAATCGAGAGAAGGTGTGGTTTACGATGGCAATTTGGAAGGCAAACTAGAGGAGAATGAACTCTCTGAGTATGAAAATTTCGGCGACTGAGCAATAATCGATTGAAAATTATATAATTTTCGCGATACGAAACATTTTCCGTTTTCCATGTTATGCATCCAATATTGGATACGAAAATATCCTACTGATGGGAAAGAATAATCTTCAGAAGCTTTCCAGCTAATTACACTTGATTGAAAAATTACGAAATCAAATGTATTTGGTCGCTGTGTTCGCCATATAATTAGAAAACATTAAAATAAACTCTTTCGCATGGATGTATTCTTCAATTCCCAGGGAACTGGCAGATTATTTTTCAGCAACGATTAGATCTTTCCGGAATTTTCTCGATGCTGTATGGCATCCAAACGAAAATTCTCGTTTCAGTTTGGCCTGCAAAAAACTTTTCTAAACTCTAATCCATCAAATTTGGAGCCCTGAAAAGGGCCGATGATTATATGCTAAGCTAATATAGCACCCTCTCCTTGGATTCGATGGGCCAGCTGAATGTCCTTGGGCATGATGTGACGCGTTTTGCCTATCCACGCAAATTTGTATCTTCGAATAAGTCTCCTGCAGCGTCATAACCGCGAAACTTTGGAAGCGCAAGTCGGTTTTGAAGTCCTGAGCAATTCCACGATCCAAAAGCTGCAAAGGTAGCTTGCGGATCAGCAATTCGGTCGACTTCCGATAGCGATGAATTTCACGCAAAGCTCCCGGTCGATAGCGATGTGGCTTCTTCACCTATCCTGCGGCTGGTGCGCTTATCCGAGCTGCTTTCGTGTGCCTTACCACTGAAAGACTAACTATCTATCTGCTTGGTCCCAAACAAACGAGTCGTCACGGTGCGAGATTAGAGTAAGAAATGAACGAAAGCAAAGGAAGCGTCATTTTATAAACCATAAAAGTATAGAATCTAAACCCCACCCTTATTATATTCGTTGCTTACCCTGAGAGAGAAACGAATAACATCGAAGTAAGTATACAGTAATGTATTTGAATCCGGACACTTTGCGTTACATTTAATACCATACCGCAGCCACAACATTTTCTGCATGTTGAATTAATGCGATTGATAAGTAACTATCAAGAAACTATCAGTAACTATATTAGCAACTATTAATCGCATAAATTCAACATGAAAAAAATGTTATGGCTGTGGTATGATATTGAATGTAATGCAAAGTGTACGGATTCAAAAGCATTACTGAAAAAAAGAGTTAACTCGACTGAAATTTTTTCGGTTCGGCCTGCAAAAACGAAATTAAGAGCCCCCGCCTACTGCAGACTGACTTGTCGACCGATAGTTCGGTCGACTTCTTAATCAGTACGGAGAAAAAAAGTTTGTAGTGTACAGCATAATGCATAGACGTAAGTATGAGCTTCCCCATCTCACATTCCAATAAGATTAATGGGTTTCCAAGTGGGCGAGCTACATACGGATACGAATGATTTCAATAACCTGTTTTCGAAGCTATCATTAAGCTATTGAAACAATTTGTCGACTCAATAAATAGCAATAGCAATAACTCTTGGACATTTTATCTTTTGTATGAAATGATTATCATACTGTTCCGTTGATCCGAAGCAGAATGAATCACGCTTAAAGAAGGAATGGATTTTTTCTTGGAATTTAGTCAGCAGAAATAATGCCCTTTCCCAACAATTAAAAACGACAAACGGTAAACAGTTTCATCAAAGTGATTTCTTCGATATGGGGATATATTCACTACATCATGTCATGTATTTCATATTCTTCATTATGAAATCCATATCCATGGCACCTATCGGTATCGAATTATCATCGACACCACGATTTTCGCTAAATGCTCCTTTCAGTTCGGCCTGTAAAAAACTTTTCTGAACTCTAATCCATCAAATTTGGAGCCCTGAAAAGGGCTGTTGATTATATGCTAAGCTAATATAGCACGCTCTCCTCGGATACGATGGGCCAGCTGGATGTCCTTGGGCATGATGTGACGCGTTTTGCATGGATAGCACACAAATTGGTATCTTCTAATAAGCCTCCTGCAGCGTCATAACCGCGGAACTTTGGAAGCGCAAGTCGGTTTTGAAGTCCTGAGCAATTCCACGAACCAAATGCTGCAAAGGTAGCTTGCGGATCAGCAATTCGGTCGATATCTGATAGCGACGATATTCATGCGAAGTTCCCGGTCGATAGCGATGTGGCTTCTTCACGCTTCCTGCGGCTGATGCGCTTATCCGAGCTGCTTTCGTGGTGCCTTACCACCGAAAGACTAACGAGCTGTCTGCTTAGTCCCGATGAAACGAGTCCTCACGGTGCGAGAGTAGAGTAAGAAATGAACGAAAGCAAGGGAAGTGTCATTTTATAAAACATAAAAGAATCGAATGTAAACCCCACCCTCTTTAGCTTACTGTATACTCACGAATATAATAAGGGTGGGATTTAGATTCTATACTTTTATGGTTTATAAAATGACGCTTCCTTTGCTTTCGTTCATTTCTTACTCTACTCTCGCACCGTGAGGACTCGAGCTCGTTAGTCTTTCGCAGACAGCTCGTTAGTCATTCGGTGGTAAGGCACACGAAGTCCGCTCGGATAAGCGCACCAGTAGCAGGATAGGTGGAGAAGCCACATCGCTATCGACCGTGAACTTCGCATGAAATTCGTCGCTATCAGATATCGACCGAATTGCTGATCCGCAAGCTACCTTTGCAGCATTTGGTTCGTGGAATTGCTCAGGACTTCAAAACCGACTTGCGCTTCCAAAGTTCCGCGGTTATGACGCTGCAGGAGGCTTATTCGAAGATACCAATTTGTGTGCTATCCATGCAAAACGCGTCACATCATGCCCAAGGACATCCAGCTGGCCCATCGTATCCGAGGAGAGCGTGCTATATTAGCTTAGCATATAATCAACGGCCCTTTTCAGGGCTCCAAATTTGATGGATTAGAGTACAGAAAAGTTTTTTACAGGCCGAACTGAAAGGAGCATTTAGCGAAAATCGTGGTTTCGATAATAATTCGTTACCGATAGGTGCCATGGATATGGATTTCCTTATGAAGAATATGAAATACATGACATGATGTAGTGAATATATCCGAAGAAATCACTTTGGTGAAACTGCATTATAAAATTATTTGTGTACGAATGCCGCAATCGATAGTCGACTCTAATTTGCGCTGGGTAATTTCCTCGGAGGACTCGATTCCTCCTTTGAGCATTAATAATCTCTTTCTGGCAAAACGATGTGGTATGAATCACATTATTTGAATGATAGAATGAAGAAGTTTTCTGCCAATTTCCTTCAACCTCCAAACGTATCTTTCTCCCGTTTGTCGTTTTCGCGTTCGCTAATCCTCTCTCACAACACCCATTTCTAGTTTGAGAAATTGTTGAGTAAACATTGTTTGCCAGTGCGCGTAGAGCGGGAATTCCTAAAGATTCATTGCACCTCTAATAAATTGCCGAAAGACGTGGTCTTACGTTGATCGCACTTGATTGAAAAAATCCAAAACGAAATGTATTTGTTCGCAGCATTATATGAGTAGAAAGCAAATAATCGCTCGAAAATGACTTGATTTTCGCGATGTGAAACATTTTCCGTTTTTCATGTTATGCATCCAATATTGGATACGAAAATTTCCACTGATGGGGAAAAAAATATTCAGAAGCTTTCCTGTTAATTGCGATTGATTGAAAAATAACAAAACCAAATGTATTTGGTTGCAGTGTTATATGGATAGAAAACATTAAAATAAACTATTTCGCATGAATGTATTTTTCAATTCCCAGGGGAACTGGCAGATTATTTTTCAGCAACGATGATAGCAACGAGAATTCCGCGCGTGTATGTGTGTGTGTGTGTGTGGCGGCTGCTCCGATGTTTCAAGCGGAACCGTGGCATCACTCTCCTCCTGATGGATTCCCTTTTGGCTTTAGGTGCACAAACAGGCTCTTGGTGACACCGTTCATCAGCGCATTCATGATAAACGAAATTAGCTTCACAACAACAGCGACAACATGCTCCAATCGCTGTTCAATCATAACTGAGTGGGTTTACGAGCGCCGCTCGCTTATATACCGATTTTTGATTTCAATAGCCTGTTTTGAAAGCAATTTTAAGACTATTGAAACAAGTTTTTGGATGAAAAAGTAACAAGTATATGATGCGTAAACATTTTATCTTTCAAATGAAGTGTTTATCATACCATTTCGTTCAGTTGTTTAAGAGCTATTAACGCTCAAAATCTCGGTCTCCAGCGTAACGCTTTCGTTCTCGAAACTTTGGTTTTACACCCCGGTATAGAAATGAAAGACGTAGTCCTACGTCAAAAAATTATTACAACTCCCTACAAACAATGTTTCGGACAGCATGGCAACGAAGGAGAAAATACTATTTTTATCTATAATATATTTCTGAAGTCGTAGATTTATTTGGCTTAGGTTTATATTTATGTAGATCTTAACTATTTAGACTTGTGTTTAGAAATGATAAATTATGACTCCTGGTCTTCTTCTGCATAATTGAATAAACAGAAGAAAAGGGTAGTAATGGCTTTAATGATATTTTGGTGTACATTTTTGAGCAGACTGTGGTATCGGATTCTACCACGTTATCTCATCTAACCCGTAAAGGATACAAGCTCATACAGGATCAAAAGTTCATTTGATGTATCAAAAGAGGAGAAATTGCAGATTTAGAACAATGAAAAAACTCATTTCAAATGAAATTACCGCACACAATTACAGTCCTATGTCAAGATCCCGTCCGTGCCCCTAGGCCCAGAACCATCAACTTTTTTCATTATAATAATTGGTGTATTTGATGAAGAATTCAAATTTTAAATTTGTTCTTTGAAACTCTATATATAAAAATATCTATATATTTTTTTCGCTGCACTAGAATTATTGTAAATCGCTGAAATAATCGGTATCGTTGCACTACAAATATTGTATTTATTTTTGCATAACCAAAGGCGCGAAAAAGTGAATTTACAAGGCACTGTTTTTGGGGTTAACGGGCAGTGGCAACTATATAGCCACCAATTTTTTCAACTGTTTCAATAGTTAAATTTTTTCAAAGGTAAATATGTGTTATTCCTCATGAAAGGATTATGTTCTCTGAAGTAGGAGTCGATTCGTTGCGTAGTTTCCACGGCCCGGAAATCTAATTAAATTTTTAACCCAAAATTGAGTGTACATTAACAAAAAAACCCTGCGTGACATGCATTTGCCTTGTAAATGACAATGTCGTTTTACTTTTCTTACAAGCGTTCTCGTTATGTTTATCCATTCCGTCCAACGCAAATCAGTTCAGCTGCACTCGTTCACACTTCGTTCTCAAACAGTTCTTTCCCATACAGTTCACTCGCATTCAGTTCGTTCGCAAACAGTTCTTTCGGAATCAGTTCGTTCACGAACCGTTCGCTCGATATCAGTTCATGGGGCGAACTACCGTTCTTTAAAAAAGACTGTTCGTTCACTCTCGAACACTCGAATTAGTTCTTTCGTACCGTTCGTGAACGGTTTGCCCATCTCCAGTCCTAATTATAGGTAAAAATCGAATGAAACGAGCCAATCGATATGTTTAGGTCCTCAACAACTTCACTAACGACAATTCGATGATTGGTCGATACTATTTTCTTCACGTCATTAATGTTTTCGTCTGTTGTTGATGTGCTCGGGCGTCCGGCATGCTCTTCATCGCCCATATCTTCTCAGCCCTCTGAGAACATTTGTACCACCGATAAACGTTGCTTCAGTCTAAGGTACCTTATGCTGCAGTCAACATTCGGAATGCATTCGCTAATTCAATTTTGTTTTTCAGAATTTTTTTAAAATCGAAAAGTCACCCAAGGTGGGGAGTACATGAAAATGTTGTTTTGAAAAAAAAAGTTGTTGATGCCAAAGTTTTTAAAATTGCATGAAACGTCGAGCTCTACTGTCATCTCGAACAGTCGACTCTTTGGGACTACGAGGCAAAACGTATGGTTTAAGGCGCCAATGAAAATGATCACCTCGATTTTTAATATGAAATGTTGATTTACACGATAAAAAAAATCAATGCAAAATATAAGCTCAATCGAAATTAATTTACTAGTGTCGCAGACGTTGAAGTTTGAGTTTTTTGAAATCCGAAAAATCACCGAAAGTCTGGGTTTTTGAAAGTTTGGTTTTATGCCAAATGTCTTAAAATTGCATGACACGTCGAGATTTACAGTTATCTAAACAAAAATTGTCAAGTAACAGTCATCGAAAAAGAAAGTGCTCAACCATCATCAGTGCAACAAACACTTCGAAAAACACAATACAGTAAAAAAAACAGTTGTTATATTTTTTTAATCTGATCATTCCACCATATTTTATAAAATGTGCATTTAAGAAATTCAAAATAATCAACGATCGTTTTTGAAAAAAATGTTTGTATCGACAATTGATATAATTAAGGGAATTTCAGTATATAAATTGATATCCTACGAATACTCATGAAGAGACCTCTTTATCGATTACGTTTTGACATTTGGGAACACAATATTTAATTCCTGTGTGTAACGCGTTCACATTGTTTTCAAACCGTTTAATCAGAAGTCACGGAAAATCTGGTGTTTTCAAAAAAAAATTATTTTGTGTATCTCTGAATCGGAGGATCGATATTGGGAAAAAACCGCGGATAGCAACGAGGTATCGCAACGGGATATCGCAGAATGGTGCCGTTGAAGCAGAACAACGGTTGGTAAAATTTACTCGAAGTACAGAACGTTATTGGACCAGTGATAGATCGCCTCGTTAGAAGCAGGAAATGCAAAATGAATAAGAGTGTGGTTTACAAAATCATGCGAAGTTCTGAAAACCCAAAGGTCACCGTCAGGAAATTACAGGAAAACCTCACCTCGCCAGTGTCTGATCGTCATTTCTGAACTTCACGCCGGGAATCACACAGAATGTGTTGAGAAGTAAGCTTGCTTGAAACTAATAATAAGAATAAGAGACTGAAGTTTGCTCAAGAGCATGCGGATATGCTGGTGGAGTATTGAATGGTTCTTGGACTGATGAGTCCATGTTTAGTTTTTTATCGAAAAAGGCGTGTACAGCCAGGTTTATTTTCGTGGATTTTCCAATTAACGCGTTTTTTACGCGGATTTTCCAATTAACGCGTTTTTTACGTAATTTTAAGTTGGTAGTACCGTCGGTGGTCTTAGTGTCATTTTTGAGCACTTCCATTTAGTTTGTTTACAGCGTCATTGAGAAAAAGTTAATTTTCGTTTGTTCGGCGATTTTCGATAAGATGTTGTTCATTTGGAATTCATTCTGGAGGACCAAATGGTCAATAAAGTCAACCTTTGCGTTATGAGACGTTTGAGAGAGAAAATTCGTCCCAAACGGCCAGATTTATGGGAAGATAACACTTGGATTTTGCCCCACGATAATGATCTGGTGCTCATCGATCGATCACTGTGAACGAATTTGTGAACAAAAATGGCACGGATGTGAATGACCAAGCACCGTACTCTCCAGATTTGGTACCGTGTGAGAGTCTCTGAAGATCTTGATCCGCAGTACCTCGGAACCTAGTTGGGAGTATCCCTAGATGCCTACAAAAGGTTTTTCTTCTGTATTATAGTGACTTTCAACGCTTTTGGCAGATTTATCACTTTACTTCCATTTTTGGGAGAATATTGGCAGTGATAATTGAACTCGTGACCTTTAGCGTGACAGATATGGATGTTACCACTACGCCAGATCACCTACGTCCTACAAAAGGTAATATGATAATATCACACCTCATCATAAAATGAAGTTGGAAAGTGTTTTTTAAGAGGATAAAGAAGAACATGACGAGAATATATCTTTCTCTGTCTTGGCCGTGTATTTGGCAAACTATACGAAAAGCTTTCATATGCTTTCATTTAAATTTGTCTCCTGTTTCGCTCGCTCATATTGGCCCTAGCATATATATAATACAAATGATATGCACGTATTGGGGAGTAGAGCATTTTCTGTTATTTTTCAGCTCGAACTGGCACAATAACAAGAATAGAGTGATGTACTGACTTGGGCCGATGTAACTATCTTACGGTAGGACTGGTAGATGCTCATGAATAACTAACGAGTTGAGTACATCAGTTCATTTCAATTCATATTTTTATGTCACTAAATGCCATATTATTACAAGTAGGAGTCCCAGTTCTCTCTAAAGCTCAATACATTGTGAACAGGATATATTACCGGACAATGTCAGATGTGGTGAATTTTTGTTCTTCAGTTCGTAAAATACGCAGTCATGTAAAAATCGACGAAAGAATTGCAACGGCACAATCCTAAGATTTCAATATTGAAGAAGAAAAGGAAGGTGAAGAACTTTTGATCTTATATATTTACCTGGTTTTCTTTTTCTTGATCCCGTTGGGATCGGATTTTTTCTTATCATTTTTCTTGCTAGAACTCGATGCACTGTCGACACTGCTTCCGTTGGAAATCGACGTTGTTGTAGTGGGAGTCGACGAGCCGGAAGCACTGTCGTCGTGTTTCCGTTTGTTGGGATCGTTCAATCCGTTCAACGACGAGGTCGACGTTATCGGCGATGGCTGCTGGAACATTGTCATGGTGGATTCATATTCCAGCTTTCCGCCACCATAATCGACCCCCTTAGACGGGGGCGAGTACTCGACACGACCATTGGCATTGTAATCTAGGGTTTTAATATATTCTATTTTATTCAGATTATTATTGACAGTGGGCTGCGCAGAGTAGTATTCGAGCTTACAGTTGATGTAATCCATTTTGTTGGAGTTTGGCGAATATTGTGCATCCATTTTCCCATTCGGATGGTATTCCACTTTGTTCAAATTGGTGTAATCGATATTTTTGTAATTTGGCGAGCCGGCCGCCAAAATACTGTTCACTTCCGGTAATCTCTGCGTACAGGAATCGGGCGATGATTGATTGATGCCCAACACTACTTGAATGTTGTGACCATTCGTTCCACTAGCATGTATTGCTTTCGTTCCCAGCGGGCTGAGGGTGTCATTAAATTCACTAAACATTTGATCATCAAAACCAGTTGATTCCATTTTCCAACGTTTTCATTAAAATCAATCAGCTTTAATTAAATTTCAATTAACTCTAATTTTAATTGTATCACTCTGCTAAATCACTGCTGTATTTTGCTAAGTCAATAAATAACACTGTAATTAATAGAGGCACACTGATTTATCTTAATAAAGGTCGCGAATACACGAGAGGCTCGTCAGATCGCGCAGAACTAACATTCCTATTAGGACGAAAGTGAGTGTAGTTCGGTTTGTCACAGCATCCACCGCCGACGAGACGCACGAACTCAGCCTAGAGGCTACACGATATCAGCGCGAATGCAAAATTATCAATGAATTAAGCGTAGGTCTTGATCAGCTTTTTATACTCAATTAAAATCAATAAAGAAACTCCTCCCTTGCAGGCAATCCGTGCAGCCATTTTCGGACCACCAATGTGTTAGACAACAACAGGGGGCGGAGTCATGTAGTGTTGTATACTTGCTGCATTCTCCATTCCCATGCCTTATGTTCATATGTTGGTACGAGAAAAGATGAGTAATACATTCATCTCTTCTTTCTTTCATCTCTCCGCCTGGCACTCAACACAATCCGACACTGCCCGCAGTCTGTACGCATGAGTTGTATGACTTAAGCGGGGTCTCCAAATTATTCGGATGGAAACGCCACAACGACAGCAGTTCACATAAGGGTCACGTGCACAAGTCGTTCGTGTTCAAAGCGTGGCGGTGCTTCTAGACATCGACAGTCCCCTTGTCATATTTTATATGTTGGTATAGCGCACTTTATGACACTCGGAGCTGCGGTATGCTGTGGGATTTCCAAACAACTCCAGCCGTCATACGGGTTAAAGTTTATACGTCATATATTTACATTTATACCGATCCTGTTTGCCGTTTATTTACTGCGTGTGGATTTCACCATCGATAACGTCACTGTACATATTCGAAGGAGAAATGATCTCTTAGACGAATTTCTATTCGTTTCAATTTTACAGATTCAGCGGTTTTAGGCAGAGAAACTTTCTAGTTCAGTTTAATATGAACATTTCATGAAGACAAATCTCATCGATGTACCCAGTGCTATGTTCGCGGCATGCGAGATTAATTTAAACACACTTTATCATACTCATGATGGTGAGTGCTCCTTCGGCTGAAATTGCATCTTATTGTTGCGATTCTTGACAGTAGTGTGAAGCGTGAAAGTATTCAGCACATCTGTTTTTTTTCGTCGTATCAAGTTTTGATTAAAATCTGGATTAAACAAGAACAGAGAATAGATTTTTTTCACAGAAATCACTCAAATTTCCAGATAAATTTTGGATGTTTTGAATAATTTTTTTGAGATTCTACACTAGTAATGGATAGATTCTACATACTTGTAAATATATTAAACGTTGATGCGTATGTAATATATATGCTTAATATGAGCATTTAGAAATGAAAATTTTGTTCATACTGCGATCAAAAAATGGTTTTTATACCAGTTGGAGGGTGTATGTTTTATTTTCAGATATTTCTAGAAATGTTCGTTGTATCAATTTATTTATTCATTTCGTCAAACAAATGTAGACTACACACTTATACACTAATGTTACAATGTTTTCTTAGGTTAAATATTATTTTTGCGGTACATGTTTCTTTTTAGCTGTTTTTTATTCATTGTTGTGTCAATTATTTCGCAGTGCTGATTGTATATACGCATCATGCGATTGATAGGGGCGTTATTTGCATAATTTGTTCTGGATGTTTTGGTTAGAAACAAATTTCGCGTTCTTAGTTGACGCCCAGGTACATAGAAATTTAGTTTTTCTAGTAATTCAGCTGACTGTACTCGTTGCGAAATTAGGTCATTAACAAAAGAAAGCATTGCAAATTCACGGCGTTCTTTTAGTGTTTGGATGTTTATGAGCATGCAGCGTGCTTCATATGAAGGAAGTGGAAATGAGGTCCAGTTGAGTTTACGAAGTGCAAATAGAAGAAACTGTTTCTGGACTGACTCAATGCGTTCTTCATGTACGACCATATACGGGTTCCAAACGATGTTACAGTATTCCAGAATAGGCCTTACATATGTAATATATAAAAGCTTTATTGTGTATGGGTCCTGGAAGTTATGTGAGAAGCGTTTGACAAAACTTAACACACTATTCGCCTTATTTATTACAGAGTTGTAGTGTTCTATGAATGTGAGTTTACAGTCCAGGACGACGCCTAGATCTGTAACTATTTCACATTTTTCTACATTTTGATTTCCAAGACATATTACAATATTTGGTACATGTTTTTTTCTGCTAAATGTTATAGAGTTGCACTTTTTCACATTCAGTGTTAGTAGATTTTTATCACACCAAGTATGGAATACATGTATTTCGTTTCGAAATGCTTCGATGTCGTTTTCATTTCCAATTTCCGCGAAAAGCTTCATGTCGTCGGCATACACAAGTACATTGATACGCTTGAGAACGAAGGAGATGTCATTAACGTACAGAATGAAAAGAAGAGGACCAAGATGAGAGCCTTGTGGGACTCCCGATGTGACTTTTACTGGATTTGAAAGAGAATTTTGAAAATGAACAATTTGTTCACGGTTTGTTAGATAAGAATTGAGCCAGTTTAAGAGTCTTTGTTCCATTCCTATTTTCTGCAATTTGAAGAGTAGTAATGGAATGTCGATGCGGTCAAATGCTTTACTGAAGTCAGTGTAAAGAGTTTCTACGTGTTTGCCATTTTCCATTGCATTCAAAATAAAAGTCACAAAAGCCAACAGATTAGTTGCAGTTGAACGGCCTTTGAAGAAGCCATGTTGCATACACGTAATTCTATTCTTTACTTGTTGGAAGACTTTTTCGTTGACTATTGCTTCGAATAGTTTAGGAATGCAAGAGATAATGGCAATTCCACGATAATTACGTACGTCAGATTTAGCGCCTGATTTAAAGATAGGTACCAAAAAAGATTGTTTCCATTTTTCTGGGAATATTCCAGTTTGTAGTGACATATTGAAAATGCAATGTAAGGGAAGGGTGAGTTCCTCAGCCAGGTTCTTTAGGAATATAGGTTCTATTCCGTCAGGTCCTGGTCCTTTTGTTCCGTCTAATTTTTTTAGTGCATGGCATATTTCCTGTTGTGAAAGATAGTTCACCGATATGTCATTTGGATAATCCGGTAAAAATGAAAAGTAGTTCCGATCGCGATTTTCTTCGGAAAATGTGGTATATACTTCCTGAAAGAAATTTGCAAAGAGATTACAAATTTCGTTCGAAGAATTCCTCACATCCTCATCGAGATGCATCTGCGATGGGAAGTTATTGCTTTTGAGCTTAGACTTTACGTAATTAAAGAATTTCTTCGGGCATGATTTGACTTCAGTTTCGACCTTTCTATTGTACTCTTCGTGTGCACTTTTAATTGCAAAATTTAATTCTTGGGAAATATTTTGATATTCAAGCAAATTTTGATGACTTTTATCTATTTTGTATTTTTTATGTGCTTTTTGTTTTTTATTCTTTAGATTTCTTATTTGAACGTTAAACCAAATAGGATATTTGCTGGTTGAATTTCTTCGTCTTCTTTTCTTCGGCACAAATTCTGATATTATGTTATTCAGAATTTCGTGAAGAATATGTACAGTTAAGTTGACATCTCGTTCGCTGTTTAATGAAGTTTGCCATTCTATGGCTTGCAGGCTACATTTGATTGCTTCGAAGTTCGTCTTGTTATATTCCGGTACTTCTTCATACTCCCAGTCGATGGGCAATTGTCTATTATGTATAAAGATTGAGTATTCAATTGCTGTGTGAAATTTTTCATTTTTCCAAAGAGGAGTCATAGACTCATTCACACAAAAGTCGTCGGTGATGTTAGTGAATAATAGGTCTAGATAATATTTTTGGAATTTTTTCACATGATTTATTTGGTTAAGACCGAGATGTGCAATTTCGTCAAATATATATTGCAGGGTTTCATTTTCCCCGACGACTGGGAGTAGAATGCATTCATTATCATTATCGGGAATGAAGTCTACTTTATTTTGATTGAAGTCGCCATAGATATGCAATTTCACTTCTGGTTCTAGTGTTTCTGCAATTCGATTTGCCGTCTGAAAAAATAATTCATACGACTTTTTATTTGCATGTTCGGGTGGGAAATACACAGAAGCAAATATGTGTACTTCGCCAGCTATAGATAATTTTGCCCATACATGCTCAAATTCTTTATGTTTTTCGGTTATAAGTTCCTCAGAAGTGAAATTTGCATTAATGGCAATGAGGACCCCTCCTCCAGACTTCTTCTGAGATAACGATAAGTTGCGGTCGTGCCGGAATACGTTAAAATTATTTCCAAAAACTTCTTCGCTTCTTACGCTTTCGTCCCAGCTAGTTTCAGTTGCAAGAATTACATTGAAAGAAGCGGGTAAAAGATTTTGATGAATTTCCTTCATTTTTGCTGGGCTTTTCATGCGATTGAAGTTTTGACAGTATATCAAAATTTCAGTCGCATTCTGTTGAGAAGGCGGAGAAGTTTTTGAAAGACTAATTCTACTTACTTTACTGTTTTGATTTTTTCGACTACTATTTCCCTCTAAGGGGCGCGTCAACGTCGTTGAAAATTTAGCGGACTGTAGAACTTTGTAGATGCTGCCCTAGCATGTTGTAGCCGTTGCGTGTGTTCACTGGACAGGAATGCTCGGTGTGATGTGAGGTCTGCCAAGTCGTCAATGCGTGAAACTCCCAGCTCTTCGTGTACTTCCAGGAAAATTTCACGCAAAAGGTTTGTGTCTGTTGGTAGACCTTCAGCTGCGAGCATTACTGATGCACTAGTTCTTGTAATTCCACGAATACAAACAGCCGTTGTTTGGTCGTGGAGGAAGGACAGATACGTCCTCACTGTGTCCATTATTTTCGAGTCCCGTAGGCGTGCCTTCAAAAAGCGTCTGTCGCCGGCAGCAGATTGCTCCGTAATTCTTATTATAGGAGGTCGCATTGGGTCCAGAAGAGGAGAGCCTTCTCCAGGTGCTGAATTCGATTCCACAAGTGTTAGCGGAGTGGAATTTGCGTTTGACGTTGATTGGGTGCTGTTGTAATGCGGCTGATTTTCTGCTCGGTACGGGTTGATTGTTTCGCCCTTCCTGAAATTGATGTATTTCGGGACCGAGAGGCCAGCAATTGGATGGTCGGTATTTGATGGTGGGCCAGCAAACTGCACTTTTGCTGAGGCCAGCAGTTCCTTATCCGAATTATCGGCGCGTCTGTGTTGATTTTTGTTATTCGCATTGTTGCGAATGTGCTGGCTGTTGTTGCGTGCAGTTTGCTTTCTTCGCTTTCTGTTGAGTTTTGCTTTGTCGGCTGCTTTTTCTTGAAGCCTACGAATTCGTTGTTTGGCATCGAATTCCGACCAGTCCGGTTTCCAATGCCATTTATGGTCAAAGCGGCGCCATCCTGGAGAAGTGTGGTCTTCCTTCGTATGAACTATTTTGATGGATGCGCGGCTTTCAGATAGTTCCTCTTCTAAGCTTACAGTTGGCTTGATAGTGTGGGAGACACTAGAGGAAGACAAAGCACTTGCCATTTCTTCCATTTGTGTTTTTACTTCGCACGCCAGTGTGATGTGCGAGTCTGTCAAGTCAGTTTAGGGACTCGAATAATTGGGGCAGAAGGTCGATGGAGTTTGTTGTTGTTGAATGTTTTATTTCCATTTCTGCAACTGCGACTGATGCCGCTAATTTCGCTGCTGATTCTACTGCTGCGCTGTTGTCCGTTGGGGCTATTTCTAATAGCGATGTTATGTCCGCAGTGCTGGTTTTTGTGTTGCTGAAGACTTGCGAGACGCTCTTTTTTATATCTTGCAGCATTTCTTCTATGTTCGAGAGGGTTTCATCGTGTGTTGCACTGAGCGATTTGAAGTTGTTTAGTAATTTATGATTGGCTTCGAGTGTCATGCCAATGTATTATCATCTTTGATGTTATCTTTCAAATATTAAGTTTGTTTTTAGATTTTTGAATTCACTTAGATTCAAACATATTCATACTTAGTACTGTGTCTATTGTTAGACACAATTTTTGTTCCAAATGTCTACTATTGTATTTCCGTTACTGAGATATATTTGTTTCTAAATACTACGTCATATATTTTATACGATAAAATATATCTTCTTCTTCTTGAATAACGTTAACGTTCCCTATGGAACTTTTGCCGTCTCAACGTATGCATTAACTAGCGTCTATTCTTAATACTTAGTTGAGATTTCTTAAGCCAAATAACACGCCTTGAATGTATTCCGAGGGGCAAGCAGTGCAAGTCGAAGGAAATTTCTTTGACGAAAAATCCCCCGGCCAGGACGGGAGTCGAACCCGAACACCCGGCATAATAATATGAGACGCTAACCACTAGGCCACGGGTGCACTCTACGATAAAATATATATGACAACGGAAATGAAAAAGTGTCTAAATTTGTTCGAAAAAGAACAAAAATACCAGGTACGTTTGACGTTTCGTTCGATTTTTAGACATTTGGCATAATTCTCTTCTAGAAAATCCCGATTTCATGTACTCCCTTGGGTGATTTTTCAGTTTTCAAAAAAACTCAAAATTTGAAGTCTAGTCAAAATACTAGTAAATGAAGTCGGATTGAGTAAATATTTTGTATAGGGCATTTTATCGTAAAATAAAAATTTCGCAGGAAGTACCGTCAGGAAAAAAACAAGATGATTATTTTAATTCGCAATCTAAACCATGCGTTTTGCGTCGAATTCCGATTATTAAGTCACAGAGAGTTTTGAATATTTTTTTTTGAATTTTTTTTTTCGAGATGACAATAGATCTCGACGTTTTTTGTAATACACTGCGTTTCATAACTATAGAATCACTTCTGAGTTTCCAGAGATACGTAAGTAGTCGGTTGAAATGAAGTATATAATGTAGAATACAATATCTATCTTCAATTATAAGACTGGCGAAACATTCAAAAAAGTAGAAGGGTCTGAGACTAGGGGCATGGACAAAAGTTTGACGTAGAACTGTGATTGTTCAGAACAGTTGTTTTTTCGAATGTAATTCTTTTCATTGTTCAGAAATCTGTTAGTTTAACTCTTTTGAAACTCCAAATAGTAGTCCAGAAAAGGGCCTTTTTTATATGTACTTGTTATATGTCAACCAACAAAAAAAGAAAATAAGCTTCCGGCAGAAAGTTCAACTGTCTAACTGAAAATGATTAATGAATATCAGTGTGACACCCTGTTTCATCTACCAGATAAAGTTTACGAGGGTCACTATTTATATTTCGGGAATAGGAATAAAAACAAATAGTTAAGCTGCGAATATATTTTTATTGTTTTTCAAAGTACTCGCCACGATGATCGATACACTTAAACGCTAAAAATGCGCTTAAACCAATTTTGAAAGCATTTATTCCAATCGACACGAGCCATTTTTTGAGCGATTGTCAAATTATGTGGGATCCAACGTGAACATAATTTTCGCACAACTAAGTGTTCATGTAAAATCGCATATATGCTGGTGGAACTAATGCTTAGGGATGTTCAATCTCACAATAGGTTACATGACGTTCTTGCTTAATCATTTCGTGCACAGTGTTGAAGCGAGAACCAACGATAATAAGACTGTTAGAATCACCACGTTGTGGATCACGTTAGTGATCTATTGTTGTCTCACTCAGACACAAAGCTTTAGGCAGTCCGTTTCGATCCAGGCATTCGGTATAGATCGAGTCAGTTTTTTGTTAGCCGGTCAGCTGTATTGTTTGTCTGTATACTGTGTCTGAATAAATGTTGGTCGAGACAGATTGATTGGAGCTATCCACATACCGGAATTGTATGGTTGTTATTAACGTTAATAAATTGAGTTTGTAAAAAGTGTCCGAAGAAATCCGGTTTTTTGTTGGTTGTGCATAAACATTTTTGGTCCTTTGAACCGGATCCGTACGCAGAAAAAGAGTTCCGGTCGACTCTGAAAAGCTGTGTCAAAAAAAACAATAGGCAATTGTGTAGAAGTGGTGAATTGCTAATTGGAATTGGATAAAGCTAGAAATTCAAGTTGTTAATTGTGTAAATAAAATGAACCAAATTGAGCAAGGATTCAACGGAGTTGCAGTATTTTCCACTGGAATCAACACCTATAGTATAGCGGAGGACGGAAAGCGGAGAAAGCAGAAAAGTAGCAGAGAAGTAGCAGCCAAAAACGGTGGCTTGATGCATGTGGCTAACCACGATAAAGAGAAATAAATAAAACCGAAAAAAACTGCATGCGAGTTTGTTTTTATTTTGCATGAGTTGTGTCCCTGTTTGGCCGTTGGTTTGGATAATTACGAGAATTGTTTGGCTGTCTTTTCGATTCGCCCCCATTGAAAAGTATTGTAATCACGGGTTTATTATACAACAAATTAAATATTTTTTGTCAAGCAAGGTCGCGAGTAGTGGAACGTCGAGTCGATCTGTATTGTCTGAAAAGTGAACCATTCAAGTGAATCGCTGCGTAGAATGCCGGGTGAACTGCGTACTTTGCAGAAACGCGAGCGTCAGCTGTTAAATAATCTTTCATTGATCGCTCGCTTCGTGGAAGAATACACAGCGGATAGAGATGAAGTGCAAGTAGATGCACGTCTGCAAGGTCTCGAAGAAGTGTCCAAGGAATTTTACGCGATTCGTGGCAAAATAGAGCTGCTTTTGGAAGACCAGTTATCAGAAGAGGACGTTGATGCAAAAGAAGAATCGGTACAACAGCAAGAGATGATTAATTACCAGGTTATGCAAGATTTCGACAATCAGTATTACGGGCTGAAATCCAGTTTGCTTGGTTTTCGGCGCAGTTCCAGCTCTACTTCGGCCAGTGACCGCGGTAGTTCCATAGCAGAAGTAACAACCTTCTCAAGAGTTAAGCTTCCCGAGATTCGGCTTCTCTCCTTCAGCGGAAAGATCAGTGAATGGATTCCCTTTCGAAACACGTTCAATAGTTTGATTCACCAGAACAAGCTGCTCACCGAAGTGGATAGGTTCACTTATCTGAAATCGTCATTGGATGGAGATGCATTACAGGAGATTCGATCCATTGAGCTGTCAGCTGCAAATTACGAGGTGGCATGGAAAGCGCTTGTAAACCGATACGAGAATAAAAAGGTGATAGTGAAAACCTATCTTGATGCGCTATTTGCAGTCGATTCACTCAAAAGAGAAAGTTTTGAAGGTCTCAGCCGTTTAATCAGTGACTTCGAAAATAATTTGCAGATGTTAGAGAAAATTGGGGAGAACACAGCTGGTTGGAGTACTATTCTTGTGCATATGATGTGCTCGAGATTGGATGCTGCAACGCTTCGTGCTTGGGAAACACACCATAGTTCTAAAGACGTCCCGACATACGAAGGTCTCCTATCATTCCTACGAGGTCACTGTTCGGTACTCCAATCAGTGATGTCAACCAAGAGCATTGTTCCCGATCAACGACCGACAAAATATTCAGCATGTCATACTTTGGTGAACACAACTTGGAAATGTCCCTTCTGTAGTGGTCCATTTCATTCAGCTTTTCTGTGTGCAAAATTCCAAGGGATGCAGATCATGGAGCGCAACAACGTCGTTATGAAGAACAAACTTTGCCGCAACTGTCTTCGTCCAGGTCACCAAGCTTGGGTTTGTGAAAGAGGTGCTTGCCATCACTGCGCGCAGAAACATCATTCTATGCTTCATCCTGAATCGCCGTCGGATATATCCTCCGTTCCACTGCTGCCATCGAGACCTCCGACAGTCCACCCAGAACCGCGACAGCCACAATCTCAGCTACACAATCCGAACCAACAAACATACACTAACACTGGACATGCACTACAGACTACAGACTCGCATAGCCTTCAACCACAATCCACATCAAACAATGCTACCAATAGCAACACTTTCGTAGCAGTACCGGTAGTACCCACACACAATGTCATACTGTCAACCGCTCTTGTGACTGTGAGAGATCGTGTGGGAAATACAATGTTGGCCCGAGCTTTGCTTGATTCATGTTCCCAGCACTGTTTGATGACGAGAAGCTTTGCTACGAAGCTGCAGTTCCGGAAAATTCCAGCGTTTTTGTCCGTGCAGGGCATCGGTTCAGCGTGTTCGACGTCTACGACGATGGTGAGCGCAAGAGTGAGTGCGAGATCGAACATCTTTCCAACCTTTTCCGAAGACATGCAGTTTTACGTGCTGCCAAACCTGACAACTGAACTACCAACAGTACGTTTCGATCCAACACAATGGAATCTCCCCGACGCCTGTCTTCTTGCTGATCCGTGGTTCAACAGACCTGCAACGATCGACCTGATCATCGGAGCAGAGTTCTACTTTGACTTGCTGAGAGAAGGCCAATTCCAGGCAACGTGTGAAGGTCCTACGCTACGAAACACTGTGTTGGGATGGATCGTTTCCGGTCGAGTTCCCAATAATCATGTTGATAAACCTACTGCAGCTATGAATCTTTGTGTGACTACGAATATCCAGGATCAGTTGACCAAGTTTTGGGAACTCGAGACCTGTAGAACAAATAGTACTAACTCTGTAGAAGAATCAGCATGCGAGACGATTTTCGAGCAGACAACATGCAGAGATACAACGGGACGATTTGTAGTTACCCTACCGAAGAAACCACTGATAATTGAACAGCTTGGTGAGTCGAGGACTGCTGCGATGAGAAGATTTATGGGGCTAGAGCGACGACTTCATGCAAATCCTGAGTTGCGGAATGCATACACTGATTTTATCCACGAATACCAGCTGCTCGGACACATGAAGGAGGTTGCAGTATAAACAACCAAAACTGTTTACTATCTTCCACATCATGCTGTCATGAAACCGGAGAGTACAACTACAAAACTACGTGTTGTTTTTGACGCGTCATGTCTCACGACCACGGGAGTTTCTTTGAACGACGCCTTAATGATCGGCCCTGTTATTCAGGAAGATTTGATTAATATAATTGTTCGATTTCGCTTACATCGTTATGCAGTAGTAGCAGACATCGCTAAGATGTACCGCATGATACGTGTCCAACCTGATGACGGTGCCTTACAGCGAATACTGTGGAGAGATTCTCCAACTGATGATATCCGAACGTACGAGTTGACGACTGTGACATATGGTGAAGCATGTGCACCATATTTAGCAACGAAATGTCTACAGAAGCTGGCTGACATCAGTGAAGAAACACATCCAACGGCGGCGAAAATTCTAAGAAGAGACTTCTATATGGATGATCTTTTATCCGGTGTAGATCAGATCCCACAAGGAAAAATGGTTGTGAGTGAATTGATCAACCTGCTAGATTCAGCGGGATTCCCTCTCAGGAAATGGAGTTCAAACTGTAGCGAAATTCTTTCGGATATTCCTGAGCATTTACATGACGACCGCTCCCACCTTCAACTAGATTCATCCAACTCTGTCATCAAAACACTTGGTCTTGTGAGGGAATTATCCACAGACACCTTCCAGTTCAGCACACCTAAGTGGGCCTCGGCAACCTTCATCACCAAGCGTTCTGTACTGTCAGATGTGTCCAGACTTTTCGACCCACTAGGACTGGTTGGCCCGGTCATAGTACAGGCCAAGATATTCATCCAAGAGTTGTGGAAGCAGCAGTGCGGGTGGGATGAACCACTTCCAGCAGAACTTCAGGATCAATGGCAAGAGTATCGAAGAAATCTGAAAGGTCTTGATGAGCTTTCAGTTCCCCGTTGGGTTGGTTTCAGGAGGACAGGGAAGATTGAGTTCCATGGATTTTGCGATGCTTCTGAAAAGGCATATGGGGCCTGCATATTCGTCCGCTCAATTTCCAGTTGTGGATTGGTCACGGTACACCTGCTAATTTCGAAGTCGAGAGTGGCCCCTTTAGACAACCTGAAGCGAAAAACTAAGAAACAGTCTATCCCCAGATTAGAGTTGTCAGCCGCGCTACTGTTAGCACACCTGTACGAGAAGGTTCTTTCCAGCACACACCTTGACGCTAAGGCCTATTTCTGGACGGATTCCATGATCGTGAAGTGTTGGTTATCGTCCACACCTTCTAGGTGGAAAGAGTTTGTCGCCAATCGAGTTTCAGAGATTCAGCACATAACGAGAGATGGAATTTGGAAACATGTTCCCGGACTGGTGAACCCAGCAGATATCATCTCCCGGGGCATGACTCCAGCACAGCTACACTATCAATCCATATGGTTTCAGGGTCCACCATGGCTTATGTTTGAAGAAAATTACTGGCCACAAACACAGACCGTTGCTGAAGAAAACATACTTCCATCATATTTAGAAGAAAAAAGTGTTGCTGTGGTCCTCCAAACATGCAGTGTCAGCGAAATATTCAGCTTGCGATCGTCACTCACTGATTTGATACGATTGACTGCGATGATTTGCCGATTCCGATTCAACGCTCAGTCGTCCAACCGAACCTGCCGTAGAATCGAGGTTCTTCAGTTGGATGAACTCGATGCAGCACTCCGGCTACTGGTAAGGCTGTCTCAGAAAGAGAGTTTTCCTCAAGAAATCGCAGACCTGTCCAATCATAATCAAGTCGTCGAGATTAATGTCACTAAATCCACGATTGATAGATGGAATACTTTGTGTCGGCGGCCGGTTAGAACATGCAGCCGTTTCTAACAATCGAAAACATCCATACATTCTGGACCACCGTCATCCTCTAGCGCAGTTGGTCATGGTACATTATCATCGGAAATTGTTTCATGCTGGACAACAGCTGCTGATATCCGCTGTTAGAGAGAGGTTTTGGTTGACGAATGCTCGAAATCTAGCCAGAAAAACGATACATGAATGTGTACCGTGTTTTCGTGTGAAACCCAAAATCCAAGAGCAACTGATGGCTGATCTTCCTCCAGATAGAGTAACTCCTTGTGTTTCGTTCCAAAAGGTAGGAGTGGATTACTGTGGGCCGTTCCAGATTGCTTATCCACAACGCCGCAGTCGTCCCGTGAAATGTTTCGTGGCCATTTACATCTGCCTAGTAACGAAGGCAGTACATTTGGAACTGGTAGCCGATTTGACGACTCAAGCCTTTCTCGCGTCACTGAAACGATTCAGTGCACGTCGGGGTAAACCGACACTCATCATGTGCGACAACGCAAAAAATTTCGTCGGGGCTAGGAGAGAGGTTCATGAACTTCAACGCCTTTTCAACAGTCAACAATTTCAAGAAGCTGTAATTCATGGAGTCGAGAACGATAACATAGAGTTTCGTTTTATCCCTGCCCGCTCACCCAATTTCGGGGGTCTGTGGGAATCAGCAGTAAAGGCTTTCAAGACACTGTTCAAGAGAACCATTGGAACTCGCACGCTTATTTACGACGAAATGCAGACTGTGTTAGTTCAGATTGAGGCGATCTTAAACTCCCGACCTCTGACGCCAATAAGCAACGACCCAACAGATTATGAAGCACTCACTCCAGGCCACTTCCTTATTCAACGACCGCTCACAGCTATCCCCGAACCGAATTTGGAACATTTACCAGAAAATCGTTTGTCGGCATGGCAAAGGATCCAGCACTACGCACAGCAACTCTGGAAGAAGTGGTCTCACATGTACTTGTCTAATTTACAAAACCGCACACGATGGACTCGACAACGGGAGAACCTATCAGTCGGAACGATGGTTGTTTTAAAGGAGGATAATCTTCCCCCATTGAGATGGCGATTGGGACGGATAACTGAAATCCATCAAGGATCGGATGGCAATATCCGAGTAGTTACTGTTCGCACCCCGGATGGAAGTTACCAGCGAGCAATTTCCAAGGTTTGCGTAATACCCATTCGTGACAACAACACATTATTGTAAGGGGAGAATTGGACTCCTCCACCGGCGGAGGTCGAAAGACCTCCGCAACCCAGTTAAGTAATGTTTAAATTCGAATTTCAAAAAGCTAATTGTGTATTTTTGTCAGCTACATTCTGTCTGGTTCGGAAAACGCCCAGTCCCAACAGAGCTCTCCTGGTAGCTGTGTCTAAGAACAGTGGAGGTAAACAGTTTCGTTTCGGTGGTGGGTCGTGGTTGTGTGCATGCAGATAGATGAATAGTGGGTGTATCACCCAGCTTCGACAGTTAACAGAAGGAATACTTAAACGGTTCGAAATTTGGTATTTTTTGAGGTACAATTCAACTTCCCATGGTCATCGGTGATGGTCAACGAACCTGATTGCCCATTTGGACGGCCCCAAGCTAGCGACCATGAAAACAATTGGTCTGCATTGGAGAAGAGTACCTCGAACTCCAAGGTCGCGTCGCCAACCGGCGATTGCGGAGGCCCAGGAGGACCTCCGTGTCAGGCAAGTCATGTTATAGTACTTTTTTATTGATGTAAAAGCACCCTCTCATTTTATGCGTAGCGAAACTACTCCAACATCTAGACGGTTCCGCAAGCGATTAACAGAAACACACAGCCAACGAGTCTACCATTAGCAAGAAATTCGACCACCAGTATGGTTCTTCCCGATACAGTTGCACAGCTCAGCGCGAGTGCCATCGAATTCAGCAAATAGTTCCCCGGATGTCAATTCCCAAAAGCAGGCAGCAATTTACGTCCAGTCAGTACCAACGTTAGTAAAACCAGACGCAACAGCAACGGCAAATCAGCGAAAATCAGAGTGTATTTCCAGCCATCGGTCCAGTCCATCAGTCGATGATTCTTAAAAACAGCAACAAATAGTCTACACTGAATCCAGCACTAACAGTAAACCTACGATTATCACGTTCAATAAGACAGCAGAAGAAAACACAGTGAATGATAATCAACCAGAATTGTAAACATCACACCACAGTAGAACTACACAACACTCAATCCAACAGAAAATCAGCCGTGAACAAACACAACATGTATACAAGATCAAGTGCGATCAGCTGATCCATAGTATATAACGGCAAATCAACGAATCACAACAAACACAACTCACGAAGCGCCAAGGTTATCACCCCCAGTAGAACGGTAAACAAAAATTAACAGTTAGGATTGCGAAGTGGGATCAAAACAAACCTCGGAGTTATTATACATCAAAAGGAGTTAGAGTGAGAGAACACTTATTTGAACCCTTGCAGAGTTCAAGGCGGCCGGCATATGTTGAAGCGAGAACCAACGATAATAAGACTGTTAGAACCACCACGTTGTGGATCACGTTAGTGATCTATTGTTGTCTCACTCAGACACAAAGCTTTAGGCAGTCCGTTTCGATCCAGGCATTCGGTATAGATCGAGTCAGTTTTTTGTTAGCCGGTCAGCTGTATTGTTCGTCTGTATACTGTGTCTGAATAAATGTTGGTCGAGACAGATTGATTGGAGCTATCCACATACCGGAATTGTATGGTTGTTATTAACGTTAATAAATTGAGTTTGTAAAAAGTGTCCGAAGAAATCCGTTTTTGTTGGTTGTGCATAAACACACAGCATCGATGTTTTCTGGCACTACAGTCGATTTTGGACGACCTTCACGAAACTCGTCGGACAGCGAACTACGACCACGATTGAATTCACTATACCAGCGATACACAGTAGTTTTTGATGGAGCTTCATCGCCAAAAGTCAAATTAAGTTGATTGACGCACTCTTGTTGTGATAATCCACGTCGAAAGTCTGAGTACGTATATCGTCAAAAATGTCAAACTTTACGATGGAACCGTCAGATGGACTCACATGACATCAGTGTTGCCAATTCCCGAAATATAAATAGTGACCCTCGTATGAGGATCGGTAAACAAAAAAAAAATCTTCATTGATTACATTGAATATGAAGTTGTTTTATTTTTAATGGATAGCTATGGTCTTGTGATTCCTTTCCATTGTTTTATTCGTATTATTAGTCTTATTCTAAGGCATCGGGAGCAGTAGCTGTGTGTCACTTTCCTCGTTACTTTAATGAAATCTTGCATGGAATTTGAGTGGTGCATGAGATCTTGCATCTGATTACTTCAACATAGAATGAAAACTCTTAATAAACGTTACATTTTCCATAGAGTGACCCCCCTATATAGAAATCAAAGACGCAGTTCTACGTCAAAACTAAAATTCCAGTGTTTCAGAACTATAGAACCAGATGGAAAAACTCTCACTCCTTTACAAAATTAATGCCAATTTAACATGAGTTCCGATAAGTTTCTAATTCGTAGGTCATCTTTAGTTCTCAATCAGTTCAAATAACTCATTCGGGGTGGTTTAGACCATGCTGCGCCATGTTGTAGTGTGTATCTTGTTCTACGCAGAGGATACTGCTCGTTTAAGCTTTTCAAATCACTCATACTGCTTGTAAGTTGCATCTACTATTCGTCCGATCATTCCTCAGAAGTTCCTGACAGGGTTTTGATTTGATGAACAAGCTGACCAGTCCAGAATCTGAAGCCCCTATTCATCAAACCATGCCATGATCTTCCAGATTTTATGAATTGATGCCAAATTACCCAATTATCAAATTGTTTTCGATCCAAAAACGGCAGTAAATGGTTCTGGAGTACTTCGTTGCACTTCTAACTGTTCATTCGTGTTGATGGTAAGCTATCTAAACCAGGCCTTTTTGAGAGAATTCTCCCCAAACCACAGAAATCCCATTTTCAAGGTGCGATTCCAATTGGGTGATTTTTTGATTTCAAAAAACTAGTAAGTGAAGTCCGATTGAGCTGATATTTAGCATAGGATAGTTTTTCATGGAAATGAATGTTTTTAGGAAAGTTAAGGAAGTTTTGTTTGAAAATCCACGGGCCACTTTTTTCTCATACATCGATTGGCACCCTAATGTAAACATTTCAACGATTCCGGGGATCGGGTCATGCTTCCTGCACATTCGTGAACTTGCGGTTTACCGTCAGCCAATCATCGAATCCATAGTAAACCAGTGTGGAAAAATCGAAACTATTTGTGCCTATGCTTGGTTGTGCACATCGTTTTATATGTGTTGTTGTATTGTTATTTCTGTAACGACGGTTTTGTTAATGTAATTGATTGATTGATCAGTTTTTGATTTTTCAGGAGTGTCCAGACTTTTTAACACGTTTCCTGATACCGAGAAAGGTACTCTTTCATGCCTTATTTTCTAAAACAGACTTGATTTTCACTGAGTTTTAAATGTTTTATACATCAAAATTAAATCAATGAGAAAATCAATGGTTGGTCACTCGGAATGAGAACTGTTCTCACAAAAGAAGGCTGATGGACTGCTTTCATATGGTGTTTCTCATCCTTTCGTACTTTATTTTGCTACCATCATTCTATTGAACATTGATTATCGATCGGGATAGTTTGATTATCACACTTCTAAGGTCAAGTATGCAGCTGATCTTAATGCTGAATTCATGAATAGTTTTCGCACCTCCAAAGTGTTGCGTTTGAAACAGTAAATTTTTCTTGTTTTGCGGAAAAAACGCTGACGGTCGACATTTATACGATCTAATGTTTATTTTTTTATTACTATTTTTCATTCACATTGTAATGTTATAAAAAAGTCTAGAAGAGAACAAGCTGTGTGCGGACTCTCGTTAATTATTCCAAGGAGGCAATATTTGAAGCAATTTCACCACTATCACCGATACCTCTTAAATTTTGAATTGACTCTTCCTACGCAATCGACTGACTCGGATGATCATCTGTAGAAAAATATGTGTGTAGGAATAACCACTGAGTCAATAATAAGGTTAAAGATTTTGGTTTGTCCAGTCGAAAATATGATCATGGTTTGCCCACTTTTTTGAATGCTCTAATTCAGCGTTCTTGTGTCAAATAAAGTATTCGAATGTTTCATATAAATAAAATTGTCTTTATCATGATTTACAGTAGTTTTATAGTATATTTTTACGGAATCACATGTTTTAAAGGATTATAAAAGACATCTTCCTAGACGGCTATGCAGCTCTAGTATATTTACGTTTTCATCAGGTAGCGTTCTGAAGTGTGCAATTAGGATGGTGAAGTCCCGGGTGGCCCCAGTGAAGTTCGTATCGATCCCTAGACTCGAATTTAGCGAACACCGTGACTAGCAGTCTATCCTTCAAATTAAACAAGAAGTTCTTCTGGACTGACTCTCGTGACGTCCTGGATACTGGATACTGCTGGATACGATCGGACCATCGGTTCTACTCACAGTTCGTGGCCTTTCGGGTTAGTGACAGCTTGGAGATCAGCGATATCGCGGACTGGAAATGGATTGGCACAAAGGATAATGTCGCAGATGAAGCTACCAAGTGGGAACGTTTGCCAGACGAAAAGCCGGTGGTTCAAGGGACCGGAGTTTCTATGACAGAAGGACGACATCTGGCCTGTCGAACCTTTCACAACAGGTTCAACTAAAGAGGAGATACGTGTCCACTTATTTCACCATGACACTGTTGTGGGACCGTTGATCAACGTGGATTATTTCAGTAACTAGAAACGACTGATTCGATCCGATAGCTTTCGTATTTATATTCTTAAGAAACACTCGAAGCTAGCCCTCGATGATCCAGCGTGAGTGCGTCCCGTTGTCCAGTACAAAGTTTGCAGCAAACTTCAAATTTTCTCTTTAAAGAAGCACAGAGACAATTATTTCCTTGAAGAAGTCAGTATTCTTTTGTGTAGCAATGACATAATGAAGGCACTACCCACGCAGAGCACGATCTTCACGATGAACCCTTTTCTGGATGAGCAACAGGTGATGCGGATGCGTGGCAGAATCAGCAGGTGCGAGCACACCAAGATGGATGCGCAGAATCCAATAATTCTTCCGAGACAACATCACATCACGAGGCTAATTGTTCGGGATTACCATGAACGCTATCATCACCGTAACAACGAGACTGTGGGGAACGAGCTACGGCAAGTGTTCTGGATCCCGAACGTAAAGGGAAACTGCCAACAATGCAAGAACCTGAGAGCAGTTCCCTAGGCCCCTTTTATGGGTGACCTTCCAGCAGCCAAATTGGCGGCATACAATAGACCATTCACTTTCGTTGGGATTGACTATTTCGGTCCGCTTATGATGGCGGTGGGGCGAGTATCGGAAAAACGGTGGGGCGTACTAGTGACATACCTAACGACACGGGCGGTATATACCGATGTAGCGCATTCACTTAATGCGGATTCATGCATCATGATGATCCGGAACTTCATGGTGCGACGAGGCGTTCCGCTCATTCAGGAGAGGTCAGCCCTGACACTGAATGTAGCTTCCTCCCTCCAGCATCCCCCAACATAAGAAGATCCTAGGTAGGCTCATACAAACAGTGAAACGGAACTTGGATCTGCATCCAATCGCGGTGCCTGCTCATAGACGAAGTTATTCGGAGTCTGTTGATTGAAATTGAGGGCATCATCAATTCACGTCCGTTGACGCATCTACCCGCTGAGAATCCAGAAACGCCTGTTCTCATTCCGAACCATTTCCTCTGGGGCTCGTCCAGTGGTCTCAAACCGGCAACACTGCTAAATGACAGTGCCGTGGCGTTGAAACGATCATGGCGTGCTTCACAAGTGGAGGCGAACGTTTTTTGGCGACGTTGGGTTCGCTAGATATAACATATCGCACGAAATGGTTCAGCGAGTCTAGACCGTTCGAGATAGGAGATATCGTGGTTATCGTAGACCCAGGCCATCCACGAAACTGCAGGCCAAGGGGTCGGATCATCTTGGTGAACAAAGGCAATGACGGGAAAGTTAGGTCCGCAGCGGTGCAAACATCATACTGGCGTACCCGGGGAGGAGTGTGGCAACCCCCCGGTTGGCGCCCCTCATCAGATCGGTGGTCGTTCACGCAACACACAGTGAATGAAGTTCGAAACTCACGCGAGCAGCTCTCGGTCGGTCTAGGACTGTCATCTGGAGCAGCGGGACGGTAGAGAAAAACAATGAAAGTAAACAAGAGAGCATAAAACGGTGGAATTTATGGCAGCTTTGATCGATTTGATTGATTCTATATTATTTATTTATTTATTTATTTGCTTACTATTCAAATGAATTTCAAATAATTTAATTAAATGTTTAACATGAAAATCGTGCAGGTACAACATTACGCTTATATCGAGATATAAGAAAAGATGTTGATGAGAAACTTAGAAAAATTGAGATACTAAACGTAAGCGTAACTGAATATTCACTAAGGAAGTATTTTCTTGGTTCTCTTCATTCTCTCATCCCATGGACATTTTTCAAATTTTGAATCAATGTGAATTGAAATTTTATATTTCAGTTTAGTCAGATACATAGCAGAATTAACTTTAACGATCTAATTATGTAAATATGATATTTCGATCTATTCTTCTACTGTTGTCAGGATTACTTATTTCGAAAGATCGAATTTAAATTCAGTGTAGTTTGTGTGTGTAAATTAAAATCAAACAAAATACTTTTGTGAGAGTTTCTGTGACGTTGGTTGATTTGGTCATATACTTCAGCATCAGTAGAACAACCATTCTTTTAATTCGATTGGAATAAAACAATAAGTTACAAATAATCTGTGAACATAAAAAATTTGATGAATATCACTAAAAACTTTGTAGAGTAGACTGACATAAAAAATGTTTAATACGTTTAACATAATTTTTTATCATAAAATGTACATTGTTTTTTAGATAGCAATTCTAATGTCCAATCAAAACAGTGGACAAACCATGACCATATTTTCGACTAGACAAACCAAAATCATTTACCTTATTATAAAGTTTATTAATTTGATAAATCCTACAGTTTATATAATTTAAACTTAATCCTAGTGGAGAGGGTTTGTTTTATTAGCTTACTATTCAAATGAATTTCAAATAATTTCACTATTTCTCAGCCTACCTGCAAAACAGTGCGAAAGTGAAAGTTGGATTGATCTCACTTCATAAATGGTAGGATATAAGTTTATTTATTAATTAAATGTTTAACATATAAAATCGTGCAGGTACAACATAACACTTATATCGAGATATAAGAAAAGAAGTTGGTGAGAAACTAAGAAGAATTGAGATACTGAACGTAAGCGTAACTGAATATACACTGTGGAAATGTTTTTTTGGTTCTCTTCATTCTCTCATCCCATAAACATTTTTCAAATTTAGAATCAATGTGAATTGAAATTTTATATTTCAGTTTAGTCAGATACATAGCAGAATTAACTTTAACGATTCAGGATTCTCAGTATGTCAGGATTACTTATTTCGAAAGATCGAATATAAATTCAGTGTAGTTTGTGTGTGTAAATTAAAATCAAACAAAATACTTTTGTGAGAGTTTCTATGATGTTGGCTGATTTGGTCATATCCTTCAGCATCAGGTTGTTCACCTTTCTCTTAATTCGATTGGAATAAAACAATAAGTTACAAATAATCTGTGAACATACAAAATTTGATGAATATCACTGAAAACTTTGTGGAGCAGACTGAAGAAGAATTAGAATCCAATAAATTTACGAATTTTGGCTTCAAATTGAAACACAACACTTGGATTTAAAAAAAAGTTAAATACGTTTAACATAAATTTTTATCATAAAATGTACATCGTTTTTTAGAAAGCAATTTGTATTTTTCATAATTGTCATAATTGATTTTTCCTGACTTTTGATAGTGCTATCTGGCAACGCTGAATAAAGAAGTTTTTTGTGCATATTTTCAAATATCGTTATAATGAAACCGGAGAATGCTTCAATATTTTTTTCTAAATCATATTTTTGTTTTGAAAAAAAGTAAAATTTAGTTTAAACGAAATGCTTCGCAGGTTTTTCGTACCGGGGCTCTATATTTCCTGCCGTGGTTTCTATGTTTTCCTGGTAGGGGAACTGAGGGGAATGTGGGTACCCTAAGGAACATGTCCATTTCCTGTGTCCACACACCACTAAAACTCCCGTTCTTCGAAGAATATTGTAGCTCAACTTATTGTAGGTCAAGATAGTAAGCGGTTTTTATTATGAAAATTAAAAATAGTACATTTTTTATTACTAGAAAAAAAGTTGGAAAATCGAATATTTTTTTTAGTGAGGAGGTAAAGTGGTCACCTTTGGGGGGCAAAGGGATAGATTTATGCATGTTTTCTTGGCCAAATTTGTTTAAATCATTATTGAAATAGTAGGTACATGTGCTGAAATGAGCTGAGTCTATTCACCTAGAGTCGTAATTGAAATTTTCTCAGACGTACAAAAACGTAGTAGGAAACACATAACGTTTTTCATAATAAGGTTTGGTTTTGGTTGGGGTGGCATATTTTTCCTGGGTCAAAACCACAAAAGCTTATCAGCTTTTAAAAAAGGGACATTGTCAGTAGTAATCCTCCACTGACCACTTTGCCCCCCAAACACCGAATGGCGAAATATGCGAAATAATCACTGAAATTGAACAAAATATATGTTCATCTCTCCTGGAATATGTGAACAGTCGTCCAAACTATTGATTTGTCGAAAATAATAGGTCTTCTTGAATGGCGTTAACGTTCCCTGTGGAACTTTTGCCGTATCAAAGTATGCATTGACTAGCGTCATTTATTAATACTTATTTGAGATTTCTTAAGATAACACGCTTTGAATGTTATACTGCCAAACAAGCAGCCACATTACCCCACGTGACCATTTCCCCCCACTACCCTTATATATCATTCCACGCGTGATGAAGCATAAAATCTATCGTAGGCTGGTTTATAGGTTCCCCCTAAGGTAACCCAGTAATGTTTTCTACCATCACGCATTGTAGTATAACATATATTGGATCACTCGATCACTGAGAAATAAAAATATATATGGTTTGTTTTCGGATGTTTTACAGAATGTGACTGAATAGAAAGTGTAGATATTACGCGAGATATTGATCACTAAAGTCAGCTACCGTGAAAATAATGGATAACGTTTTCCCCAACCTATAATAATATTATCGTGAATTTTACTGGTTGTGTCTTGTATGCTTTTCACTAATAGCTTTGCTATCAATTGTAGCGATGATTCTCCATCCAGCAAGTATCCCGTTTTTTAAGAGCATTTTCAAGCGGCCTGCTCGCAAGGATATCAAACATCACAGTTGCACACAGAAGCACCGGCATTCGGTCAGAAGGATGCTATAAAATAACACACAACTTACATTAATTAGTCGATGTGAGGTATCATCTGGTTCAATTGGGGCAATTCCTGAGGAAGAAGTAAAATCAATTCTCGGATTATTTATTGCTTCCCCGGAGTATGATTTTATTTCCTGTTTATTGCTTGCTTCCGATTTGAGCTACTTGCTTCTCCCATGGGTACGATGCCGGGGCTTGATCAAAAAGTAAACATTAAGTAACAAGAATTTTTATTTTTCGCGGGCTGTATGTGCATAAGATCGATAGATTTGCGATTATAAGACAAGCTTTCCTTTTATTATTATGGTTGTCAGGATAACAGATCTTCAAACGCTTTCTGATAATTGATGCATTTCTTCAACCCATCTTTTAAAGTGGCTCAATTTATGTTTACTACACGGGATCGGTGTACCCACACGAGTAGTACTCTAAAACAACCATTCGTTGCTGTTCGCCGCAAAGCAATAAATCACCTTGGCGGGGTGCGATATGGCAGAACAGCTAATCTGGCTGTGCAAAATGTTAATTTAATTATCTGATATCACCACAAGTTACAGCGTGTTCCAGTGCGAAGCAAGCAGTCGAAACGAGCGTTAATTACTTTATTTGTAATCGCCTAACACATTGTTGTGGTTTTGGTGGCTGTCCAACAATTGGAACAGTACCAGTAGAAAACTAATGGGGGCACTACTGTTATCATCCCGCGGTCAGGAAACTCCGGATCATTAAAATATAATTAATAGGATGGATATATCGCGGGGCTTCGGATATAGTTTGGGGCGGAAGGATCCTTCGAACATTCGTTATTAATGTGTAGAGTCAAGGGGAGTGACTCCGGTTCAGTGAATTTTAATTTCGTTCTTCACACCTTTTCTCTAATCACCAAGATTGTTGAAACTGATTGCTCTAATGATCTTTGCTAAAAACCGTCATGCTGCCTTTGTCGATGTAAAGCAAACCTAAAAGTAGATCGACACCGAAAGCATACAGCCAATTTGCTAATCATTCATTGAAAGTTCTCACCATTAACAAAATACATAGCACCAGCAGTGCGAACAGCAAGCACTATTTATCTGATGTACGTGGTGGGCCAGCTCTCTGTGAAAGTGTTTTATCTATCGTCCCAATCTTTCAGAGAAAGGGAAAGACTCGGTTACAAACATCCCAAAAAACACAAAATCACTGCGACCAAGTGCCAATAATTCGAGGCCTTGGCACAACAGCACTTTGTAAGACCATCGCATGTCTGCGGTAGAACTAATACGACAGTCAAGATATATGCAAGCAATTAAATCGATCGCTTCATAACTAGCAGGAGGGTTGCTGTTGTTATTGAACACTGAGTGCATTGCTCGCACCTAGGCAACGATAACCCCCAGCATTAGTGTGGATGCAGGATGTGGAATGGATGGAAAATAGCATGTTGGTGCTCTGACGTCGTCGATACCTACAGAGAACTGCAGCCGACCCATACCGACTTCACCCGTGCGAGGTACGATGCACTTGGTGCACGGGGATATACGATATGTGAGACACATAGAGAGGATGGGAGGATAACAAAATTACAGACATAAATTATTTGACCAGCATGGGAAATAACGCTTCGGAGGCTTTTCAATCATATCGTACAGAGCGAAATCCTGTTTGCGGGATTGACGATTGTTTGACGGAACCGCCAGAACTGGAATTCGATGACGGCAGATTTTCTCAGTGACCTTTGTTAATGTTTGGAATAATTATGATCGGTTGCAACATTTATTTTTCCAACAATGTAGGGGCCGTTCTTTACACTCTTATGTTCGGCAAATACAGGTTATGGAATGGAAGTGTTAATGAATGGTACCTAATCATAGACAACTATGAATATAACACAATGAGCTCGTTCATTTCAACAACTAATTGTTCATTTTATACATACCTAATTAAATCAAAGAACTATAATCATATGATATGATTATAGTTCTTTAGTATATCGAAAATATCGTTGAAATTGTTTTCCTGAAGGCATGAAACATATTTTTGCTGATCGGCCCAGGGAATGTCGGTGATACCTACTGTAATTTCGAAGCACCCTGTTCTCTGTAATAATCATTCATTATTTATCCATAAATTCTGAGAGCCGCAAAAAAATGAGAAGCTTTCGGGTAACATAATTCAACAACGTTTACAAATTTCTGAATTGAAATTGCAAAAACTGGCAACGAAGCTGGACATTGCATGTGTGTACCAAGGCATTTTAGCGACGGAAGCGGAAGCAAGCAAAATAGTACATATGATAGCAGTTCGTGAAAGTTTCTCAAAATCCCACCACACAATTCATGTTTAAAATTTAACAAAAAATGTTTAATCTAATTATTTTGAAACATGCCGGAACAAATTGGAGCATCGTGTAATCTTCTCAAAATTAATCAAGTCCTTCTCAGTAATCATGTTTATGACTTGTTACATAATGTGTAGTTACCTAATCCATCATTTGTGCATGAAATTCAACACTTTACTCAACTTATTCAGAATATTATTATAATATTACTAGCTGACCCGGCAAACTTCGTCCCGCCCAAAATTTGTTTATTGTTATCAATACCTTCAAACATTCACGTTTTCTTACTATCAGCAAGTTCATGGGTCCAATCGCAGAACTGTTCATTGATTGATCTCCTAATCGACCCTGTTGAATTTACCTTTTACTATAAAATTCCTAGTATTTTCAACAATACTCATCATTATAATACCAGATTATTTTGAGACACAATTCTCGTTCAAGATTTTTCAACCACTTGCAAATAACATGTTTCTCCGTTACATGGAATAAATGTTTTATACAGAAAATATGATAGAATAAAGCCAGCCCTAAATCGGACAATTCCTTCGAGGTCTGCTCTTATCAACACATACGGCGATCCTTTTTTTCATATAGATAGAAGAAGATATAGGAGTGCGTTTCATCACATTGAAATCCTTTTCAGGTTAGACCAAAGATCAAACATCAAATGAACTAACAGCACTTGTCACTATGTAAATGTAGAATATATGGGAATTTAATTTTCCCCGGATTTTCCCTTTTTTCTTTAGAGTCTTCCGAAAATTTTCAATTGTCATGTTTGGTTGGAATATTTTTGGTTGAAATATGTGTAATATTTTTATGGGACTTCATTCCAGAGGAGGGAGGGGTGTCATACCATCATAGAAACATTTCTCATACCCTAAAGCCCTCACATCCCAACTTATGATTGATTAGTTCTCGAGTTATGCAGAAGTTTGAGTTTCGTTTGTATGACAGCCCACCCTTAGAGAGCGGGAGGCGTTTCTAACCACCATAGAAACATTTATTGTATCCTAAAACCTCCACAAACTTGGTTTCGTTTGCTTGATTAATTCTCGAGTAATTCCGAAATTTGTGTTTCAATTGTATGGCAGCCCCCCTTAGAGAGGTGGTCGAAGAGTCTAACCATCGTAGAAACATTTATTACACCCTAAATCCTTCATATGCTTAATTTGGTTCCATTTGTTTGATTGATTCTCGAGTTAAGCAGAAATTTGTGTTTCATTTCTATGGCAAACCCCTCCTCCCCCCATCCTCAGAAAGGTGGGACGAGTGTTGAACCACTTTAGAAATGTTTCTTGCCCCCTAAAACCTCCACATGCCAAATTTGTTTCAGTGTGCTTGATTAATTCTTGAATTATGCAGAAATGTATGCTCCATTTGTATGGCAGTCCCCCCCCACCTCAGAGAGAGAGAGGGAAGGAGTGTCTATTCACCGTGGAAACGTTTCGTGTCTCCTAAGACATTCGCATGACAAATTTGGCACCATCTGCTTGATTAGTTTTCGAATTATGCAGAAAATTGTGTTTCATTTTTATGGCAGTCCTACCTGAAAGAGGGGGGGAGGTATCTAACCACCGTAGAACCATTTCATTGCATCCTAAAATCTCCACATGCTAAATTTGGTTCTATTTGCTTGATTAATTCTCGAGTAATGCAGAAATTTGAGTTTCATTTGTATGACAGTATGACACCCTAAAATTTTCACATGCCAAATTTGGTTTCATTTGCTTAATTAATGCTCGAGATATGCAGAAATTTGTGTTTTTCATTTGTATGGCAGCCTCCCCTTAGAGAGGGGGTGGAGAGTCTAACCATCATAGAAACAATTATTGCACCCTAAAACCTCAATATGCCTAATTTGGTTTCATTGCTTGATTAATTCTCGTGTAATGCAGAAATTTGTGTTTCATTTGTATGTCAGCTCCCCCCACTAAGAGAGGGGGGAGGAATATCTAACCACCGTAAAAACATTTATTGCACCCCATATATTAACCTTCACATGCCAAATTCGGTTTCATTTGCTTGCTTAATTCTCGAGTAATGCAGAAATTTGTGTTTAATTGGTATGGCAGCTTCCCTTTAGAGAGGGGGGTGGAGAGTCTAACCACCATAGAATCATTTATTACACCCTAAAACCTCCACATGCCAAATTTCGTTTCATTTGCTTGATTAATTCCCGATTAATGTAGAAATTATGGCAGCCTCTCCTTAGAGAGGGGGGCTGCCATACAAATCACGAAAACCTTCCCCGGCCCCAAAAACCCCTACATACCAATTTTCATGTTGATCGGTTCAGTAGTTTCCGAGTCCATAAGAATCAGACAGACAGACAGACAGAAATCCATTTTCATATATATAGAATGGTTATGAACGGGCCGAATTAATTTGTTAATCAATATCTCCTCTCCTCTCAATATCATATCTTCTCTCTTCATAGTGTCCATATTAGGATTGGGCGATCTCGGATCGATTATTAGAAGATCGATCTTTTCCATTCCAATTTCCGATTTTTTGGATCGATTTTTTGTACTCGATAAAATCGAGAAAATCGATTTTGTTGCTTTCGTTCTTTTCGATCTTTTTGTAAATTTGTTTTTTATATCACCAAATGTCACCAAATGTCAACATTTTTTTGAACATAATGTCAACATTTGGAGTGCCTCTTCTACGATTTACTTCTGTTCAAATGCTGACAAAGACGGAACTAGTAGCAGTTACTGAGGGGATGAACTGTAAACGATTGCGCATAGGATCACTAAACCTGATGTTGACATCCCTTACAGGCGAAAGGTTGTTTTCTGAGCCTGGCGCCAAAATTAAGAATCGGCTTCGACTAAATGACAAACGTATGGCACGATTGGCTCTTATTGTCAGCTGAGTTTTGGGCAGTTGTTGAATTTCTAATTATTTTCAATTAATTTATTTAATAAAACGACTACCTGACAGCACAAGATGGATGCCCTGTGGCTATGGCCTTCATGCTGAGAACCAAAACAAAATGCTTTTGATATTCAAATAAAAATATGAAATTTGTATTCCCTGTTCAAAGAAAAGACGACATTCATATAGAACATGCATATTCAAAAAAAAAAAGCTTTTAATTTTTCAAAAATCGATTCGGTAAAGATCGATTCAGCAAAGATCGATTCTTTAGTACTGATTTAATCAGTTGATCGATTCCTAAGCCGTTTGGAAAATCGATTCGATAAGATCGATCTTTTTATAAAGATCGCCCAATCCTAGTCCATATGAGCGAATGTTGCATTTGCAGTTCGAGCGAGCAGTTTATGCACGCTCACAGTGGTATATAGAAATAATACCTCACGAGTCCACCCGCTCCTCGATATAGAGAGCACAGTCAGATTAGCACAGAAATTCACAGAACAAATGTGTATTCTTGCGTTTTTTTGTTAACTTAAAACATTTATGAATTAGGGAATCGTAATGCATAATACAGGGAAACTTCGATATAACGTACCCTCGATATAACGTCACTCGATATAACGTACATTTTACCTCGATATAACGTACACATTTCCAAAGTGTAAAGGAAAAAAAAATCATTATTTTTTTTTCCTGATAGAACAATGAATTATCTGTATTGTGATGCTAAAATAAGTTTTGTACCTTCAATCAATTCCGAAATACAGCTGGTTTTGTGATTCCGGATTCTAAATGAATCAAGCTTTAACCAACAATACGAAGGGAAACATCATGAGAAAGGCTGGCTTCGTCTTCTGATTGAAGTTATTCATTAACTTAACTTAAACAGCAACACAAAAATGTATTATAGACTATGTTTGTGAGTACTTTATTATGCTTCGATATAACGTACGATTCGATACAACGTACAATTTTGAAAGTGAAATGTACGTTATATCGAAGTTTACCTGTATATCCAACAATTCTCAGAGAATTTCAAATTCGATTGGTATGCAAATCGTTGTTCGTTCATCCGCCAATATCCGTTTGCAGCAAAGATTACGTTAAACCTATTCCATAAAAAATGACATGTTTTTGAACTGGCACCCTTACTGAGGACGTAATATTGACGTAGGACTAGTTGATTCAGATGGAATACTGGAGGTTAAATTTCTCAAAACTGTTAAAAATTTTCATGATACTGCGTTGGAATACATTGAAAAATAAAAGGCTAGTCTAGGAGAAACAGGCAGAGTCTGTCCAAATATAATTGTGACCAGAGATGAACAAAGAACGTCCGTTTTCTAACAACATTATTTTAGTAGTGACAGGAAAAACTGGGTTCCCCAGTAGGAAAACCTGCAACTTTTCATATGTTCTTCTCTATGTACAGTTCTTTGTTTTCAATTGTGTAAATACGTAGCGTGACTTCATTGTCACAATTGTTTTTAATTCTTGTGTTATCCAACTGACATTTTCAATGTGTTATGTATTTGTTGTGATCAACTGTGATATTTTCGGTAAGTTACACTAGTTCTGCATTGTAATTGGGTTGTGTAAAATGTGTACTGTGAGTGTTTATAATCTCTATATAAATCTCTATATAAAATTGATTTATTGAGATGGAACATTTATGATAAAACTTGAAATAATCATTATCTTCTTCGCAATGTCTCTTCAGCATCTAAATATTACATCGTTATAGGGAAATAAACGGGCGCATTTAAGAATGTTTGATTGATTGGTTGTATTCACTCAATTAAATTTTTCAAAAAATGGTGCATTATCGTGATGCAAAATCCAGGTGTTATCTTCTCACAAATCTGACCGTTTGCGACGAATTTTCCCTCTCAAATGCCTCATAACACAAAGACAATACTGTTTATTGATCGTTTGGCCCTCTGGAAAGAATTTCGAATGAACAACATTATGTCAAAAATCGCCCAGCAAAAATGAACGTGTTCTTAAAAACATTGTAAACAAACTAAATAACAGTTCGCGCTCAAAATTGTCATTAAGACCACTGACAGTAGTACTAATTTGAAAAATGAAAAATTACCCGGTATATCTTTGACAGAATGTATCTCAGAATTTGTCTGATTTAGAAGAAAACGTTATAAGGGAAATTGTTTTGAATTTGAATTTTTTTTTTATTTGAATTTATTGTAGTTTCAAAATATAATATGGGTATTGTAATTATTAATCCTCTCGAATGACCATTCGAGCTTTGAGCTTTATATATTCCATTATTTTTGCACATGCTGTTTGTCAACATCATCGGTTGATTTTTTTGCGTTATCTGGCCGTTTATGAAACATTTTTAGCCATTTTCCCACTCTTCTTCATTTTAGCTTTGACGATATCTGGATACATTCCGATTGGGCGGAATTTCGGGTAGTTTGGGGTTCATCTTTTTCTCAAAAACGTCCGCTTCGTTATCGCAATATCACTGTTGCGCATTCTCACTGTAGTATCAACTTGCCTAATCCGGCCAAAACATGACGGGACCCTGGTGGAATCTAATGAACGGCTATACCTATACATTTTTTCTGGCATTCGTTGATGTTGTTGATGAAGTTGCAGGAGGATTTCTTTTTTATGTATTACTTTTTTCAAATAAATACTATTTCGCAAAGCATCGAAATTACATAAATTTTCCGAAATTTATATTTCCATTTATGTCAGTCTGTCACAGCACCACAATGCGTCCAAATGAAGGTTGAACTGAAAGAGTTTTCTATTAAAAATATTTTGAGAATATCGAAAGGTATTGAGATATAATATGTTCTAGTTGCCAACGTTTTTTATATAAAATTATTTTTGAGCATGATTTCTGAACGGGTTGTATTAAATATTTCGGGTTATTTACGGGTTATTTTCCTTAAATATTTCACACCCATTCAAACGGATTATAGGATTGTAATTCATCTAACACATTTTTGATCGATCATCAGTAAACTTATGCACTTATATTAAGTGTTTCATAGTTCGGTATTGTATCGTATTTTCGTGAATGGTGAATTTGAGATAGCTTTTTGGTTAAATCACCTGTCGACAATCAAATGAAAACTATATCTACAAATCAATTTACAACGCCTTCATAATATAAACAAAAATTGTATATTGGTTATTGGGATCAATACGCTAATCGGTTAAGCTGATTTGTAGAATGTATGATTTTTCACGCCACCATCAAATTCTGTCTAGGACAGGGAATCCATTCACCGAGTGGCTGTCGTTTCGACTTTCCGCTGACTGTTGCTTTACCAGATAGTTCCATGTTTTAGAATGATGCGATAAATGGATACATGCAGGCATATGAAATTCGATGGTGTCCGTTCCTCGTCTGATATATCGGGAAGGGAGCCAAATATCCCAAACAAACGACAGCAAAGCAGCAGAGTCGTACCTTCATGACGCTCCCCTGCTGTGTCATGCCAAAAAAGCATCCGTATAATAACCAGAGTGCAACCAGTCAGGGAGTGTTCGCTTCGAATGAAGGGTGATTTGGAATATTTCGCTCGACAGAATCGTCATCATGGGCACATAGGGGCATTTCACCAGATTTGATAAAGCGGGTTCATACGATATTGGATGGAATATTAATGTTATCTCCATCTCAGGTTATTGGTGGGAAATAAAATGTTGTTGAAGTTAATTGCTCCGTTTCAGGAAATCGAGTCAATGTAAACACTTCTGCAACAGTGTTCAAGCTAATTCATCCTTTGTACCATTCTATCCTAGAGTATATTAAAATCCAGAACAATAATCTCTGAATCTGAGTTTATTATTTAGTTTATCGAGATATCTGGGACAATGTGATTCTATGTGTTCGGTGTATATTTATACACTTGTTTCCCTTCAGGCAATTGGTCAACGAAGATTAATTGTTGCCTAGTCGTTTGCTCCACATTAACCCTCGTCCGTTCGTGAACTCTGCCCCATCATGAGATCCTCTTATCTGTGCACTGTTGGAAGCTTTTTTGTTTGCTGGGAGTTTCTACACTGTTCGACGCTTAGTTTTGATAAATAACTCGTGCAAGATATGATTGTGTAGTCTCAATTTCACGATATATATATTTTCTGTAGGACTCATAAGAACGCTTCGTCGCGAGTATTATGCGAGGAAGCAAGTCTGAAAGTTTAAGGGTGGTGGAAATAGTAGATTTCTGTTGGTTTAACCCTCATATAGCCGCCCAAACTTTTTTTTACCGTTGCGGACGCGTGTCGACCGATTCTCGCGCATCTGCTGGTGTACGCCAGTCATCCTGAACGACAAGATACGCATGGCGATACTAGCCTCAGAAGTCAGAAGTCTCCCAATACAGGTCGGACTCGATTATCCGGAGCAATGATTTTTTTTTCACTCCGGATAATCGAATCCTCCGGATAATCGAGTCAAAACAATTTTTTTTTCTTTATTTGTTTTTTTGCTGTACATGTAATAGCCACTTAAACTTCACCTTAACGTTGAAAGGTTAAATTTCTTCATGAAATAAGCTATATTTGAAATATAAAAAAATATTTTTTTCCAAACTGAATATAATCGAGTCCAAAATTGTATATAATCGAATCACATATAATCGAGTCCGACCTGTACTGTATTCTATTAGTCAAATCATTTCATTAGATACCAATATTGAGGGGATTGCAAAAAATACATAGTCGACCATTTTTTGGCGGCGACCTTTTCGAATTGTTCGATGTTGTTCATAGTGTGTAGAGTGGAGTGTATTCTTCAAATCAAGCCATTTAGCCATTTTTTTGCGGCGGCCAAATTGAATTTTTCAAGATCATGGAATACGCAGTTTTATAATGACAGTAGAATTAAATGTATGTTCCAAATTTCAGATCAATCATTCAACAAGAACGGGGTCAATTTTCTATTAATGTGAGACAACCCAACAAACATTCAAACATACATAGGAACAGGTCAAGCTGAATGAAACCATTCAAAAAGTAATTAGTTGTTTGGGGACTGCGGCTATCTTGAAATTGGATTTTTCATTATCTGCTATGTTCTACTAGTCGAGAACTTTCTTTTGATACACTTTTTGGGCATTTTTCATAAATAACTGTGTTCTACTAGGCAAGCCTTTTCATTTGATACCCATATTGAAGGGGTTCTGAGAAAATATGTAATCCGCCATTTTGTAGTGCCCGCCATCTTAGATTTGCATTTTTCATAAATAACTGTATTCTACTAGTCAAGCCCTTTCATTAGATATCCATATTGATGGGGTTCTGAGAAAATATGTAATCCGCCATTTTGTAGTGCTCGCCATCTTAGATTTGCATTTTTTATAAATAACTGTATTTTACTAGTCAAGCCCTTTTTTTTTGATACCCATATTGATGGGTTTGTGAAAAAAATATATATGACGCCGTCTTGCGGTGGCGACCATTTTAGATTTGCATTTTTCATAAATAACTGTGATCTACTAGTCAAGCCCTTTCTTTTGATACCCATACTAGCTATTCAATATAGAATTATTATACAAATTATTCAAAATTTCCGAAAATCAAAAAATAAAAAACTCCGGATAATCGAGTCTAAAATTCCGAATAATCGAATCCCGGATAATCGAGTCTCCGGATAATCGAGTCCCCGGATAATCGAGTCCGACCTGTATAATTAGAGACTGTCTTTGTTGGATTTTATGAAAAAGTTATTTGAAAAAAGCTTTAGTCGTCCACAGTGATGCTCGCCCGTGTATTTTAGATCCATCGAATAAATAAGGGTGTTGTGCGAATAATTAATAAAAACAATAGAATGAACTGTACAAGTGTAAATCAATATGCAGAGGGCAAAATAATGATTGGTTCTTGACGAACAGCTAACATCTCATTTTTTGGTTCGTCAATAGAATTCAATTCACGTAATACAAACATTGGCTAAGACGGCAGCAGCATTATGTATTGCGGTTGTGAGATGTCCCATACTTTCCACCATTTTGCAAACAATCCATTAGACATGTCAAATGTCAGTTTCAAAAGATGCCAAAGTGTTATGCACAGAGAAATTTTTCGCTTTTTTTTATTTTGGGATACTTCGGTTTTCTTAGATCAATGTTCGAAAATGTACACAAAAACACAGATTTATTCGTTGAACAACAATTTGTTCCGTTTCAGTTTAAGCGGGGACTCCGGCCTGGAAGGTCGAAAAAATCGTTTTTGTTTTGCATTTTTGGGAAGCTTATGCGTTCAGAAATGTTGAAAATTGTTCAAATGTTAGGCTGCGGTCTATCAACTGTATCAAAAAGTAATTTAAAAAAGAATATAGTACTAGACCAGGGATTCTCAAACAATTTTGTGCAACAACCTCTTTTCCAGAATGAAGCTGAATTTCGTTACAAATTTTATCTTTGTCATACAAAATACTTACCAATTCAAAAAGTTTGCGGTTGGGTAAGTGAGTAATATTGACATAATTTTACAATAATAATACTTTCCACTAAAATATTGGTGTAATTTCAGGCGTTATTGGTATTTATTTACAGTAAAAAAACGTATAATTAAATGAAAAAACTTCAGAAAATATTGAAAATATTTTTTCTTTTACTTCATTCTGTTTCAACAGCCATTTTATTTAGCCTCCTCAAAACAAAATTATTCATTCTCGGTTTATGAGAGCGTGAGAGCTGAAAACATAGGTAATACTAATAAACATTCAATGATAAATTATTCTTTAAAATAAAAATAATTATCGGTTTCTAACTAATTGATAAGTAATACTTCATTTTCTGTAAAGTCTCATCGATCGTTGATCTTTTTTAAAAGAAATCGTCATTTTACATGTTCATAAGTCATTCATGTTCCTTAAAAATAAACTCAAGATGATTATTATATTCCTCAATTACTTAGAGGTATAAAAACTTTCTATCGGAATTTATTATGTAAATTGAATCGAACGTCCAACTAGAATTTCATAATAGGGCTAAACATTTAATTTTAGAATTTCATAATTTCTCATTCATCACTGTTGATCTATTCATGACTTTATATTGACAGAAATCTACACAATTAATTTACATTACTTCTCAGGGTTTTAAAATAAATATAACAATACTTCAAAACTCGCATTCGCAGTCTTCAAAAACGAAGTTTTCTCCAAAAAAAAAATTTTTTTTAACGATTTTCGAAATCTTATGCTGGATGTTGTCCAGTATTTTCAATTGATGATTTACTCATGATATTCTTGGAGAAAACATTATTGAAACTGTTCCTAGTAATATTGTTTTATGGTCGAACAACAGGATGTGTAACTATAAAACAACAATACAACTAATATGTTTTATTGATGTTAGTATAAACACCTCATATCATATCAATGATCATTGATCATAAATTCATTGCGTTTGGGGGTGACACTATCCTAGACTAGTTGGCGGGCGCCTAGAAATACCCACGCAGCGACCGGTCATGTATTTTCAGCTGGTTGTATATATACATATATATATATATATATATATATATATATATATATATATATATATATATATATATATATATATATATATATATATATATATATATATATATATATATATATATATATATATATATATATATATATATATATATATATATATATATATATATCTCAGAATCTCCTCGACCGATTTGACTTAAAAAATGGATTATCTGAAGCGTTACATAGACGTTTTTCGATATCTAATTTTTTCAATTTTTTATTGCCTTCTAAACAGCAACTTTTCACGAAAAATAACTGATTTCCAACAAAAATGGGTGCCATTTCGGATTTTTTTAAATTTTCATAAACTTCTATGTAACGTTTTAGGTATTGTCCTGAAATTCAAAATATTCATTAACACTAGGTTTACGCGTCATTTTGACGCATTTAAAATTTTATAAGGAAAATTACAAAAATCGGCCGCATTTCTATTCCATCTCCACATATTCCACTTTTATGCATTGATCGAGGTAAATATATATTGATGTCTATTTTCTTTTTTTACTTCAAATTGATGCGTGTTCGTAGAGATAGGTATATAAATAACGTCCGTAAACCTAGTGTTAAAATACCTTAATATACCTTAAACAATAATCAAAATACCCGAATACTTCACTTTATTCCTATCAATTCTTCTTTTTAATTTGACTAGTAAATTTTATTTACAAATGCATATTCATGGTGAAAAACTAAAGATATGTTTAATCACATTTGTCTCAAATTCCAAAACTATTTTTGTCACTCATTTATATACCGAACACTTTTATCTCAAATTCCGAACAGCGAAAATGCAATTTAAAAAAAATTAAACTACTGGACCGATTCAGATGATCGGTATATCTAATTCAAGCCAATTAGCTAGTCTTTTATGGAAAATTATTATACTCGCAAAAAAATTGGATTTTGTTTTCGTAATTATTGATTGTATTTGTTTTTTTATAGTTTACATGGTTTCAGGACCATGTGCGCTATATTTTTAGTATTTTTTCTTGAAAACTGAGGTTCTCTTAATCTCTTTTAATCCTTAACTCTTAATCCAACATCGAGGTCGCAATCGTTTTTGTCGATATAAACTCTAAAAAAATTACGCTGTTATCCTTAAGGTAACTTAAATTTTAATCAATATTATTGGATCAGTTATTCATATATTAATGTATAATACAATTAAAAGTTAATTTTTTTTTGTGTTTTTCGGATCATGGTAAGTATTTATCACGAAAACAAGATGTATGTAAGGTTTTAATTCTCGAGTTCTAGATGCAGTCAACAAAAATAGGATCGCGGGTATTATAGCACGGAAACACAGCGCATAGTCCCGCAAAATGTCCAAGGCAGGCAGCAGCCAACGCGAAATCGCAAAGTACTTGGGACGATCCAAAACCTTCATGTTTAATGCCCTTCACGACCACAAAATCCGAAACGACTGGACGCCCAAAGAAAACGACCCCGAAGGATGACTCTGCCATAAAGCGATTCTCCAAGAAAGATCCCTTCAAAGGCTCGAAAAAGACTCGGGACGAACTGAACTAGTCCGTGAGTTCTCGGATAGTTCAGCGACGGCTGGTGGAATAGGGGCTAGGCGGTAATAGCCCCCGGAAGGTCCCGTTGCTGACGCCGAGGCATCTGAAGGCGCGGCTAATGTTCGCGAAAAACCACTTCAATTGGATCGGTCCGGAGAAGAAAAAACAGTGGCGAAATATACTGTGGTCGGTTGAGAAAACCTCAACAGATCAGTACCTCTACGCCCAAATCCTAAGGAATATTATGCTGACACGCCGAGTGGAAGATGCCCCTGAAATGGCAGTTCATGCAGGATAACGATCCGAAGCACACCAACAAGACCGTCATAATGTGATCTCAGGATAACAAAGTCGACGTCATGACCGGATCTGAACCCTATAGAGAACCTATGGAAGATCGTAAAAAGGTCAGTGTACACGGAGAATTCGTGGGATAGTATTCAAGCTTGTTGGTACGCCATCCTAGTCACCACGTGCCAGGCCAGGCCAAACCGGGTGCGTGAAGTGATGTGTAACAAAGGTCACACGACCAAATACTAATCATAGAAGCTTTTCGCGGTATGAATTTTCTTGTTTTTATTTATTTACCATGAATTTTAAAACCGGTCTTTATTTTTGTCGCGTAATTTTAGTTATTAAGTATGCTTCAAACGCATCTTTCAATGAATGACTGCCATTTTACAATATGGATCGTTTTAGCATGTGTTAATCGCACAACGTGTTAATTTTGTTAAATTATACTATAAAAATTATGAAAAACCGGCAAATGTTTTTCGAGCATTACGGACGGATTTTGGTCGTCATGGACGGCCTACAGAGCACACAATCGTTATGTAGTGCGTAAATTCGAACAAACTGGATCCGTAGCGGATATTGTGAAACCTGTGCATCATCGTAATGTGCGTTCGGCCGAAAATATTGCTGCTGTTGCTGCCAGTGTGGAGGATGACCCGAATGTTTCGATTCCACGGCGTGCTCAGCAATTGGGCTTGTCAAACACATCATTGTGGTGAATTTTGCAATTGGACTTGCACCTACATCCATATAAAGTCCAACTGGTACAAAAATTAGAGCATGGTGACCATCGAATGCGTCGGGCATACGTCGATTGGGTGAACGAACAACATCAGCAAAATGCTGAATTTTCGCATCAAATTTTCTTCAGCGATGAGGCACATTTCGAGCTCGGTGGCTATGTGAACACCCAAAATTTTCGTATATGGGGCTCAGAAAATCCACACGTGATTGTTGAGAGGCCATTGCATCCGCCAAAAGTCACTGTGCGCATTATGGTCTGGTGGAGTCATCGGGCCGTATTTCTTTGAAAATGAGGACGGCGAGACGGTAACTGTGAATGGTGAGCGCTATGGCCGCATGTTACCCGATTTTTTTTGCCACAAATTGAAGATATGAATACGGATGACATGTGGTTTCAGCAGGACGGCGCCACGTGCCACACAATACGACCGAACATGGCCATATTGCGAACGAAATTTGAGGGACGCATAATTTCGCGTTTTGGTGATGCCAATTGGCCGTCCAGATCATGCGATTTGAACCCGCTAGACTTTTTTTTGTGGGGTTATGCGAAAGACCGTGTCTATGCCAACTCTCCGCAAACTCTTGAACATTTGAAAGACAACATTCGTGAAGTTATGACCGAGATACCGCCCCATATGTGCCGAAAAGTCATCGAAAATTACCTGTTCCGGATCAAGGTGTGCGAGGAAGTCGTGGGTGGACATTTGAATGATGTTGTATTTCACACATAATGGCATAAACCAAACTTTAATTTGAAATAAAAGTTTCATCGAAATTCGAATTCTAAGTGTGTTTTATTTCAATTTATTTTCGGAATTTAAAGTTGGAAAACCCTGTATAAATGGATTGAAGCCCTGGATTAGATTACATATTGTTCTCAAAGTTTTGTCACTTTCATTTTTTGCTTGAGCAGTGGTCTTAATGTTTTGTACGACACTGTATATTGCTTGTTACACCGAATTGAGACATAATCTGCAGTAGTAAATAAATCGAGGTTTTTGTATTTTATACGATTTTAGATGTACACGATGTATCCTTCGATCGACTTCATTCATGATTTTGATTCGATCTAGCTTTATACGCGACCTATAATATTCCAAGTTATGCGATTTAATGTTTGCAGGGTCATCCTCCAAGAACAATTTAGATGTAGGATTCGGCCTCTTCACACATCAGCTTGCACGGGTTTCTAAAAACATTAGACGAAATAAGAACATTTCAAAAACACCTCCATTGGCTTTGTTGGATGTTCTGCGGTTCTGTGTTCAAGCTGTATAAATACAACTTCCCGATCGTCCTTGTAAATATCGTCAGTAATTATTTAGTGGGCATATCTTTCCATGTCTTCCTGAATTGTTGGTGGTGTTGGTGTTCCCCAGGGCAGCGTTATCGGTGCTTGATTGCCTATAACAATTTGTAGTTTTTTGGAGTGTGATGAATTTTTTGTGTGTTGAAAAGGAAGGCAAAATTAGCCAGTCAAACATTATATCTTCGATGATGTTCCATAACCCTTCTGTCAGGGTTTTCAAATTTGACAGGTTTAGCAGAAGAAGATAATTCACTAACAATTCAATCGAGTTGCTCGGTATATGCCAACGAGTATAAACGAAATGGATGCCAGACATAAGTCTACAAAAGATGTCGATAAATTCGAATCAGTCCAACCGAATGCAAATACTGTACTGTTAGCCCTGTGGTATCGCTTGACGCAAAAAAGCTAGGAAAACAATCATTTGGGGGGCGAGAAGTTCAACGGTTGTGCTGTTCTACATGCCCCATCATTTTCCAATATAATGTTCACAGATGATAAGATAATTTTCGGAATACCCATCATCGAGCCTTTTGACGCAATAATTTAATAACACAAGTGAACCGGGAGAATGGAAACCAGTATTCAAAATACACAATAGAGTGGGTACAAAAGCGAGGAATTATAATATTTCACAATTTATATATCATTATTTGTTGAGCTCCCTGTCATAAAAATACATAGAAGTGTACATAATGACATGAGCGGACTGTGACGGACTGTTTGTTCGTGCGGCGTTCGAAAGCGTTGTTCGGAATATTTCAAGTCCTCTCTTTTATTGTCGTGTATGCACTATTTTCTGCTCGACGGTCGGCTCTGATCTGTAGTTGAGGATCGTACAAAATGTCAACGTTGCCTCTGTCATACCCGCAGAGGGCCCATTAAATAATTAAAGCCAATTGAAATCAATTAAGGAACTCCGCCGTGCTGCGCGAGAAACAAGTTCAACGTTGTCATCTCTGACTGTCGCTACTGCTGCTGTTTGTGGCAAAACTATACTATATGCTTATTTGAGCTGTTGTTGTACACGGAAATTGATTTCTGAAGGGGTTTGCCAGAATCAGTTCACAGTTTAATCCAAAAAGACGTAGGAAACTTGCATAAAGATCGACTTCCGGTTTCCAGGAAAGCGTGAGATTTTTGTGTGATGATATAAGCATCAAAATGTCACGATGTCATTTGATACGAACCATCATCACATCATTTGTTCGGAACAATCGAATCTATCCAATACTTGTTCGTAGTGAATTGGTGATTGAATTGAAATCTTCGGATGATTTGAAAGGAAATTTATGAATTATAGTTTTGTTAATCGATCGAAAATTATTCACATACTTATATGCAATTCGAAAATTCTTGGAAAATTATTTGAAGTATGGATTTTTTTTTTTAATTTGAATAACCCACTGCCAACCATACAGACCAATGTGACCTCGCATAGCTTCGTTGACTAATCGCAATCAGTTCTCGAGACTCTTTGTCCAGATTGAGGTTCTAATGGTTCAGTTACAAAATACAATTCAAATCAATGTATTTGTTTTTTATAGTTTTCATGGTTTCGGGACCAAAGGCGCTATATTATTTTATATTTTTTCTTGAAAGCTGAGTTTTTTTCACTTAACATATACAAAAATCAGAGAGGCGTTGTTTTAGTTTTTGAGTTATGATTTTTCAAAGTTAAAATGTTTTTTTGCGCAGGCAGCTTAATGGGTAGAAAATAGAAATAGGTATAGTTATAGGAAGAGATTGAGGACAATGAAAAACATGTATCAGATAAAGATATCTCAGGTAAAAGCAAGAAATGTAGAGACTAGTCAGTGGGTAAGAATGAAAATTCATCTGTTATATTTTTCACATTTTTAATTCTAGGTATAAAGCATGCTTAAAGCTACTTTTACAGTTTCACAGAATGTTCTTCTTCAGAGAACGAGAATCATTTTACGATAATATAATTTTCATTTTCCGGTCTAAAACTATGATATAACTGAGTTCCGGAAATTTGCTTCACATGATTATAACGAGTTTTAAGTTTTCTTTACATTGTTTTATAACTTGTCTCTGAAAAAAAAACCGTAGTGAATTTTCGAATCTGTTTTGGAAATTGCCCATGTATAAAGTTCTTTTGCAGTTGTAATGTGATAACTTAACCTGTAAACTTGCTTTAGCAGCATTCCGCTTCAAAACTCCTCATAAAGCGTCACATGGAGCGTCACCTTTCCCTTGGCATGTGGCGAAAAAAATCCACTCCGCATCTATACCAAACTCTTTTTTCATTTGACACAAATTAAAGGCTGTCATCTTATTTTTGTATTGACTACCTGATCCATCTGAGAGAAAGTGAATTTTCTTAAGGTCAGGCAACTCCCTCTTGATAAAATTAACACAATCTACAATTAATAAACGAACTGCAACGTGGTTATGCTTGGAAGACTCCGCGATTGCAGTGAAACTGGTAAACTTTAAATCTGAAGTATGATCATCCATATAATAAATAGCAAATGTGTGAATAGTGCATTGTGAGTTTGCCCAATGAAAACCTTGTACAGCGTCTTCTACAACAAATGAAAAATTTTCAGAAAAATCACAAATTATTACACATTCCGTCACTTTCAAGTTAGTTTTCACACAATTCAAATATCTCCCTTGTTGTTCAGCTATGAAATGATGTGATAAATCAGATAATTTATCCAGAAATATGTCTATGAATTCTTGAGTTTATAATTCCACTAAATCGCAACGGTCAGCTTGACGCCATTGCAACGGTCAGCTTGACGCCATTGTTTAAATTGTAAGGATTCCACTTCTATCGGTCAGAATAGTAACCATTTCTGAGCCCAAATGCTCAGTACCTGGGAAATGTTTACATGTTTTTAACCAACATTGTTCTGTGGGGTTGGTGCAAAGAGTTTTTAACAATATGCCTTGGTATATCGTACATGCACCTCGCTCTGGAAGGCCAAACGAGGGATAAATCGTAAAACGAGTGCATCGACTCGTTTTGAACGATCGTAAAATGAAGTTACACGAGTTAGCTGAGGCCGTAGGCATTTTAAAAGAACGAGTAGGAAACATTTTGCACGATATTTTGGACATGAAAAAGCTATCCGCGCGATGTGTGCCGCGTTTGCTGACCGTCGACCAAAAACAGCGGCGCGTTGATGATTCAACAGCCGGTTTCGCGTTTTCGAAGTGTAATCGAGTGGACTTCTTTCGACGTTTTGTGACAATGGCTGAAACGTGGACTCAATGTTATACTCCTGGGTCCAATCGTCAGTCTGCAGTGGCACTGTGGCACTGAGGCATATCGAAGACTTAGTTTCGTATGTTTCGTACTACAGAAAGAGAAACGAAATGTTGGAAACTCGCTATACCAAGTGTATTGCCCTCGAAGGAAACTATGTTGAGGAATAAATACAGCTTTTGTTTGATATCAATAACCTGTTTTCAAAGTTATTTTGAATCTATTGAAACAATGATTTGGATCAATAAGTAACAAACATATAACGCGTAGACATTTCGTTCAACCGGCAAAGAGGTATTAACTCGCAGAATCTTGTTTCTCCAATGTAACGCTCTCGTATTGGAAATGTAGTTCGTTCATTTTTATTAAGACGATTATTTTTGCCTTTAATAATAATACCTTCTCTATGTAGTGTATTTTTACAAAGAAAATAAAACTTTTTTTTTTCTTCTGATTGACATTTCTATTGGATTCTCTTTGTTAGCAATTCGAATTTATTCGCAAGACCCAGTTTGCGAAGATACGTTATTGTTGTTTACAAAAGGTTTGAGTTGTAATGAAGTGTGTGGCACTCCCTTTCAATTAGCACGTCCGAAGGTAAGCTAAACTTTCAATGAAGATAATACACTCTGTCCAACTTCTATAAGACCAGGTTATGATCTTGCTTCTTTGTGTCATTGTAAACAAACAATCCTTCAATTTATATTCTAGTGTGTAGGTATTGGTGACTACCATACACTACATGATTTTCATGAGTGTGTGTGTATATGCGCTGAGCGTAAATTAATGTTTTTGTATTTTTCAAGTGTCAAGTTTCTATAAGACCAGTTACATTTTCCACTTGTTTTAGTTGATTTGATAAATAAATTTGGAAAATGGCGAAGGGAAAAGTGCTTACGGAGAGAGAAGAAAGACAACTCGATGCATTTCACCAAGAAAATGTTGGTGTCAGAGAAATTGCTCGTCTTATTGGATGATCTCATCAAGTAGTGCTCAATAATTTGGCGAATCTTCAAGGATACGGTAAGAAGGAGAGAGCTTCACGTAAATCGAAGCTCTCTGGCCGGGATAGGCGGGAAATAGCTAGAACAGCTTCAAATACTTCAAAATCGCTTATGCAAATAAAGCAATATTTCAATTTAAATGTTACTTGTGTGACAATTCGTCAAGTTTTGGTAAAGAATCCTCGCATAAAGAGTGCTTGAAAGGTTAAAGCTCCTCATCTCACACCATCTCACATCGGAAGACGTCTGAGTTTTGCCAAAGCTTATATGAACCAAGTTAGACATGGTATGTTATGACAAAGAATGTTTCCGAAAGAATACATTTTGCTATATACCATAACGAAAAGTTCTTCAATGTATAGGTATCTTTAGTGACGAAAACAAGTTCATTTTGGATGGCCCTGATGGTTTCAACGGATACTAGCGTGATTTATGGGAGGAGGAACATAATTTTTCTACCAGGAATTTTGGTTGAGGCTCGTGCATGGTTTGGGCGGGATTCTGTGCAACCGGAAAGCTTAAGATAGCTTTCACATCATTCAAGTATTACATACATGTTCTGGAATCCTCTCTCCGTTATTGCATGGATATCGTCACAAAAAATTCACATTCCAGCAAAACAATGCTACTATTCATACCAGCAAGGAAACTAAGCAATTAATTAAGGACCAAAAACTTTATTTTTTGAGCCGGCCGGTTCGCTCTCCAGACATGAATCCTGTTGAAAATCTTAGGGGGATCCTAGTACGCAGAATCCACACTGACGGAAAACGGTACATCACGATTCAAGAGCTTAAGGTCGCAATTTCGGAAACATGTAAAAATATCGAGAAATCCGTTCAGCAGAATTTGTTGAATACTATTCCAACACGAATTTTCCAGGTTATTAGTCGGAATGACAAGGTTGACAATTATTGACATGAAATCAGCCGATCGTTTTGAATTTTTCGTTGATAAAATTTATGAATTCTGAAGTGGTCTTATAGAAACTGGACAGCTGAAATTATCATATTTAAGCACAATGAATAAACAAACAACTCTTTTGAACGAAATTGAAGTTAAATATACTTTATTCTAAGAATTCAACAATGTATGAATGCATCTTGTTGAAATTTTCACTGTTTGTGTTGCAACGAAATCGAATCTGGGTGGTCTTATAGAAGTTGGACAGAGTATATATTGATATTCTCTGAATACAAAAAAAAATTACTTACCTTTAAAAAACCGTTATTGAAAGAACTTACTAACATTTTCAGTAAAACCTTATTATCTTTATATGAAATCATTTTCTTCGCTACTTGCATAAAACTAAATACGGAAAATGTCATTTTCATGAATTATTTTTGTATCAAAAATGTGTTTATTTCTTTCAAACATTCGCCACCATATTTTGATTTATGCAAACAAGTGGTTTCATAGCTTCGTAGTCGCTGAAAGAAATAGCTTTTAGGCACATTTGCTGCTGGTTGACCATTCGCGTTGACGGAATTGAGATTATATTTTGCGATTTCGAGGAGCGTCATTGACGCTAATTGATTCTTAGGCAAAATGAACACATTTATAAATTAAAATTATGAATGAAAATTAACTTCTCCGTATTAAATAAGTATTCTTTTTAAATGAAAAACACATTTTTGCAGGTGGGGTAAAATATCATACGAAAATTGTGTCTGAAGACAATTTTATATTATAATATTGGGTTGGGGAAAAAGAAAAGTCGTATATTGTCAATATATGGCAACACTTAAACATATCTTGTGTTGTACTTATCGCATCGGGTCATACTATACGGCTATGTAAAGACGACAATCTGTGCTACAAGTGTCGTTTTGACAGTGTTGTGATTGTCTTTTATAGTCTCAAGTTATAGCGCTTCAAAGATGGAGTCCACCAAGCAAGAAATTGACCATATTTTACGTTTTTACTACCTGTGAGGTAAAACTGTAACGAAGGCGGCCGAAAAAATTCGTGTAGTTTATGGACCTGATACTGTAACGATTCGCACAGCACAACGTTGGTTTGATCGATTTCGTTCTGGTGTAGTGGCTGTCGAAGATACACCCCGTACTGTTAGGCCAATCATCGTGGAAACCGACAAAATCGTTGAAATCATCCAAATAGACCGGCATGTGAGCACTCGCTTGATTGGCCAGGAACTGGGTATAGACCATAAAACCATTTGGAACCATTTGCAGAAGATTGGATTCCAAAAAAAGCTGGATGTATAGGTGCCACACGAGTTGACGCAAAAAAATCTTTTAGACCGAATCAACGCCTGCGATGCACATGCCAAGCCCGGATTGACGGCCAGGAAGGTTTTGCTGTGTGTTTGGTGGGATTGGAAGGGAAACATCCACTATGAGCAGCTCAACTATGGCCAGACCCTCAACTCGGTTCTCTACTGTGAGCAGCTTGACCGTTTGAAGCAGGCGATTGACCAGAAGCGGCCAGAAATGATCAATAGGAATGGTGTTGTTTTCCACCAGGACAACGCTCGACCTCACACATCTTTGACGACCCGCCAGAAGCTACGGGAGCTCAGATGGGATGTCCTATTTCACACACCGTATAGTCCGGACCTGGCTCCAAGTGATTATCATCTCTTCCGGTCCATGCAAAACGCTCACGGTGATATTAGGCTGTCAAAAAAGTCCTGCGGTATTTCCGCGAGGTGTCGTAGTAAGCGCGTAGTTCTAGTTGTATTCATTGTATCGAGTCATACTATAGCTTGTTGGAAAGGTATTTTTGCGCGCTATAATATAGTCCTTGACAGTTTGGTTGTTTGGTTGTTTGGTTGAGTCGTTCGTGAGTTATAGTGTCGCAAATATGGAGCAAAATAAAGAGAAAATCCGATATATTTTACAGTACTACTATGACAAAGGTAAAAATGCATCTCAAGCTGCCAATAAAATTTGTGCAGTTTATGGACCCGATACAGTTTCCTTTTCCACCGCACAACGATGGTTTCAACGTTTTCGTTCTGGTGTAGAGGTCGTTGAAGATGCGCCACGCTCCGGAAGGCCTGTCGTCGAAAATTGCGACAAAATCGCTGAATTAGCCGAGAAAGACCGGCATGGTAGCAGTCGTAGAATCGGCCAAGAGCTGGGGATAAGTCATCAAACCGTTATTAACCATTTGAAGAAGCTTGGATTCACAAAGAAGCTCGATGTATGGGTGCCACACACGTTGACGCAAAAAAACATCTTTGACCGTATCGACGCATGTGAATCGCTGCTGAATCGCAACAAAATCGACCCGTTTCTGAAGCGGATGGTAACTGGCGATGAAAAGTGGGTCACTTACGACAACGTGAAGCGCAAACGGTCGTGGTCGAAGCCCGCTGAAGCGGCTCAGACGGTGGCCAAGCCCTCATTAACGGCCAGGAAGGTTCTGCTGTGTGTTTGGTGGGATTGTCAAGGAATAATCTATTATGAGCTGCTTCCCTATGGCCAAACGCTCAATTCGGACCTGTACTGCCAACAACTGGACCGCTTGAAGGTAGCACTCATGAAGAAGAGGCCATCTTTGATAAACAGAGGCCGCATTGTCTTCCATCAGGACAACGCCAGGCCACACACTTCTTTGGTGACGTTCCAGAAGCTCCGGGAGCTCGGATGGGAGGTTCTTTTGCATCCGCCGTATAGTCCGGACCTTGCACCAAGTGACTACCACCTGTTTTTGTCCATGGCGAACGAGCTAGGTAGTCAGAAGTTGGCCACAAAAGAGGCCTGTGAAAATTGGCTATCCGAGTTTTTTGCCAATAAGGAAGCGAGCTTCTATAACAGGGGTAATATGAAGTTGGCATCTCGTTGGGAACAAGTCATCGAATAAAACGGCGCATATTTGACTTTAAACAGATGTTATGAACAAATGAAAATTCAAAAAAAATACCGCAGGACTTTTTTGACAGCCTAATACTAAGTTGGCCTCAAAAGAGGTTTGCGAAAACTCACTGTCTGAGTTTTTTGCAAATAAGGAGTTGGGGGGGGGGGGGTTTATAAGGGGGGGATAATGAAGTTGCTTTCTAAATGGCAACAAGTTTGCGAACAAAACGGCGCATATTTGACTTAAATTGGATAATTTTAAGTATGTTAAATAAAGCGTCAAATTTCGATCAGAAATACGACATTTCTTTTTCTCCAACCCAATATAATAAAAAGTTTCAGTAAAAATATAGAAAATGTATAGACAATTGTTTTGTAAATGATGATTCTCCCACCTCATTTCCCTACAACGGTTCGAGCAGGACGAGTTACCTCATTGATAATAATTGAATTACCGTATTTATATTATTCATCTGGGTGGCTGAATTAAATTGAAAAAAAAATTGACTGGTTATCTCGCAGACATAGATTACTAATAGGTAGAACAATATAAGCCATTATGTGATCGTGTATATTCCATGGCATGTCGAGAGAATTTCCAACCCGAAATAGACCGATCGGGAATTGAACCCAATACCTATGTCATTATTATTACAAGGGGATTCCCGCTTTATCAGATCCCCGGCCACGATGCGATCTTTTCCGAGTTCAAGCAACTGAGCAAACCCAAGCCTAATTTTAGCCGATACCTTCAGGCCCATTACTTATCCCAACGCATGTCAAGAAAGTTTCCAACCCAAAAAAATCCTTTACCGATCAGGAGTTGAATCAATACCTATGGCAGTATTAGCATTGAATTTACAAAGGAATTCCCGCTTAACTGGATACCCGACAACGGTCTGTTAATCGTTTTCGAGACCAGACAGCTGAGAAAACATAAACCTAACTCCCTAATTTAATTTAACAAATGGTCTGATGAGAGTCATGAATACGTGTTCTATGTAATAAAATAACATTATGTGAAAATTTTAATTCATTTTTCTTCGAAAAATCTGTACCATCGAAACTACTCATCGTAGAGTAAGATCTTTTTCATTAGCATGAAAAAATACTCACTACAAAATGATGAATTTGATGATGCTTATACATAGGCTTTTTAAATTTAGATGATAGTATGCAATTCAATCAAATTTTCTAGCTGTTACCTCGATGCTTGATCAAGTCTCTTAATCTTAGAATTGCGTTCATCGTGTCGTTGCTGAGTCGATTCCAAAGCTTATTCCTGTTTTTATTATAGGGTAAATGATCTTGGTTTGTCCGATTTGAGGTGTTTTTACGCAACCAGTAAATGCAAATCGGCTTTTCTTCTTGAAAATCACATATAATCGATACGAGTTTGGGTTTGTTAAAAAGCCCCAAGTCTCTAGTTGAAGGCGTTGAAATTATTCTAATTTCTATGTTTTTTAACGAGTTTCCTCATAGAGAAATTATGATCATGGTTTGACCACCTCTGATCATGATTTGTCCAAAAAATGATCATTGTTTGTCCGGTTTTAGAAATCATCGTTTTTGAATGAAAGCATTCGAAATCTCAAGTAGATGTTGCATCCATCCAGAAAAGGTCTGAATACTTGCCAAATAATCATCTGGTGATCAATTAAAAGTTAGCTCGAATGAGGGGCGCATTGACACCGATAAGGTGTATTTTATAATCCTTTGAAACATGTGAATACGTAAAAATATACTTTAACACTACTGTAAATCATGAGAAAGCTAATTTTATTTATATGTTTTGAAACATTCGAATACCTGATTTGACAAAGGTGTGCTGAATTAGAACATTCAAAAAAGTGGACAAACCATGATCATATTTTTGACTGGACAAACCAAAATCATTTATCTTATTCAGGAAAAAATCTTGTTGGAAAGGTATTTTTGCGCGCTATAATATAGTCCTTGACAGTTTGGTTGTTTGGTTGTTTGGTTGAGTCGTTCGTGAGTTATAGTGTCGCAAATATGGAGCAAAATAAAGAGAAAATCCGATATATTTTACAGTACTACTATGACAAAGGTAAAAATGCATCTCAAGCTGCCAATAAAATTTGTGCAGTTTATGGACCCGATACAGTTTCCTTTTCCACCGCACAACGATGGTTTCAACGTTTTCGTTCTGGTGTAGAGGTCGTTGAAGATGCGCCACGCTCCGGAAGGCCTGTCGTCGAAAATTGCGACAAAATCGCTGAATTAGCCGAGAAAGACCGGCATGGTAGCAGTCGTAGAATCGGCCAAGAGCTGGGGATAAGTCATCAAACCGTTATTAACCATTTGAAGAAGCTTGGATTCACAAAGAAGCTCGATGTATGGGTGCCACACACGTTGACGCAAAAAAACATCTTTGACCGTATCGACGCATGTGAATCGCTGCTGAATCGCAACAAAATCGACCCGTTTCTGAAGCGGATGGTAACTGGCGATGAAAAGTGGGTCACTTACGACAACGTGAAGCGCAAACGGTCGTGGTCGAAGCCCGCTGAAGCGGCTCAGACGGTGGCCAAGCCCTCATTAACGGCCAGGAAGGTTCTGCTGTGTGTTTGGTGGGATTGTCAAGGAATAATCTATTATGAGCTGCTTCCCTATGGCCAAACGCTCAATTCGGACCTGTACTGCCAACAACTGGACCGCTTGAAGGTAGCACTCATGAAGAAGAGGCCATCTTTGATAAACAGAGGCCGCATTGTCTTCCATCAGGACAACGCCAGGCCACACACTTCTTTGGTGACGTTCCAGAAGCTCCGGGAGCTCGGATGGGAGGTTCTTTTGCATCCGCCGTATAGTCCGGACCTTGCACCAAGTGACTACCACCTGTTTTTGTCCATGGCGAACGAGCTAGGTAGTCAGAAGTTGGCCACAAAAGAGGCCTGTGAAAATTGGCTATCCGAGTTTTTTGCCAATAAGGAAGCGAGCTTCTATAACAGGGGTAATATGAAGTTGGCATCTCGTTGGGAACAAGTCATCGAATAAAACGGCGCATATTTGACTTTAAACAGATGTTATGAACAAATGAAAATTCAAAAAAAATACCGCAGGACTTTTTTGACAGCCTAATACTAAGTTGGCCTCAAAAGAGGTTTGCGAAAACTCACTGTCTGAGTTTTTTGCAAATAAGGAGTTGGGGGGGGGGGGGGTTTATAAGGGGGGGATAATGAAGTTGCTTTCTAAATGGCAACAAGTTTGCGAACAAAACGGCGCATATTTGACTTAAATTGGATAATTTTAAGTATGTTAAATAAAGCGTCAAATTTCGATCAGAAATACGACATTTCTTTTTCTCCAACCCAATATAATAAAAAGTTTCACTAAAAATATAGAAAATGTATAGACAATTGTTTTGTAAATGATGATTCTCCCACCTCATTTCCCTACAACGGTTCGAGCAGGACGAGTTACCTCATTGATAATAATTGAATTACCGTATTTATATTATTCATCTGGGTGGCTGAATTAAATTGAAAAAAAAATTGACTGGTTATCTCGCAGACATAGATTACTAATAGGTAGAACAATATAAGCCATTATGTGATCGTGTATATTCCATGGCATGTCGAGAGAATTTCCAACCCGAAATAGACCGATCGGGAATTGAACCCAATACCTATGTCATTATTATTACAAGGGGATTCCCGCTTTATCAGATCCCCGGCCACGATGCGATCTTTTCCGAGTTCAAGCAACTGAGCAAACCCAAGCCTAATTTTAGCCGATACCTTCAGGCCCATTACTTATCCCAACGCATGTCAAGAAAGTTTCCAACCCAAAAAAATCCTTTACCGATCAGGAGTTGAATCAATACCTATGGCAGTATTAGCATTGAATTTACAAAGGAATTCCCGCTTAACTGGATACCCGACAACGGTCTGTTAATCGTTTTCGAGACCAGACAGCTGAGAAAACATAAACCTAACTCCCTAATTTAATTTAACAAATGGTCTGATGAGAGTCATGAATACGTGTTCTATGTAATAAAATAACATTATGTGAAAATTTTAATTCATTTTTCTTCGAAAAATCTGTACCATCGAAACTACTCATCGTAGAGTAAGATCTTTTTCATTAGCATGAAAAAATACTCACTACAAAATGATGAATTTGATGATGCTTATACATAGGCTTTTTAAATTTAGATGATAGTATGCAATTCAATCAAATTTTCTAGCTGTTACCTCGATGCTTGATCAAGTCTCTTAATCTTAGAATTGCGTTCATCGTGTCGTTGCTGAGTCGATTCCAAAGCTTATTCCTGTTTTTATTATAGGGTAAATGATCTTGGTTTGTCCGATTTGAGGTGTTTTTACGCAACCAGTAAATGCAAATCGGCTTTTCTTCTTGAAAATCACATATAATCGATACGAGTTTGGGTTTGTTAAAAAGCCCCAAGTCTCTAGTTGAAGGCGTTGAAATTATTCTAATTTCTATGTTTTTTAACGAGTTTCCTCATAGAGAAATTATGATCATGGTTTGACCACCTCTGATCATGATTTGTCCAAAAAATGATCATTGTTTGTCCGGTTTTAGAAATCATCGTTTTTGAATGAAAGCATTCGAAATCTCAAGTAGATGTTGCATTTATCATTGCTTGAGTTTACCGTCATCATATTGATCCATTCATAATTTAAGCTTTCTTCAGAATATTGCCTTTTCTTGGGCATTTTAACGTGTTACCCTCAACACACTCAACACAGAGAAACTCTATTTCTGCTATGCGCGAAGGACACAATAAACGAATTGCAGCGCGCCAAGCGGTTACCATAGAAATCATGTGGACAAAACAACATTATATAATTGGACAACTCATGATCAGAATCAAGTTCATCAAAATGCGTTAATTTAATGGTTTAGCTATGTAAATCTGATACAAATGATGTGCAAGCATGATGTTTACAATATTAGTAAGTGTTATAATCCAGAAAAGGTCTGAATACTTGCCAAATAATCATCTGGTGATCAATTAAAAGTTAGCTCGAATGAGGGGCGCATTGACACCGATAAGGTGTATTTTATAATCCTTTGAAACATGTGAATACGTAAAAATATACTTTAACACTACTGTAAATCATGAGAAAGCTAATTTTATTTATATGTTTTGAAACATTCGAATACCTGATTTGACAAAGGTGTGCTGAATTAGAACATTCAAAAAAGTGGACAAACCATGATCATATTTTTGACTGGACAAACCAAAATCATTTATCTTATTCAGGAAAAAATCTTGACAGTTGCCGAGGAGTTCTTTTAAGGTATCCTATTTTTGTCCACCAACCCTACACATGTTCGTTTTCTTAACTCTTGGATTTCCTTCCGGAGAATTTTTTCTTTTAGGGTACAAAATTCGTTCTCCAGATCTTGTAAATTCCCATCGTAGAACCTTGGAAACACTTCCGTATCCGTAATACTTCTAATACAACGCTGGAAGAGAGAGAGCAGGACAAAAACAGAAGCATGCATGAAGCAAAAATCTGTTGTTCACATCAAGTTTCACAGATACGTTCTGGATTGTTTTCATTCATAGCAAGAGATGCGTCTAAGCAAGAAATGTTAGGGATTTTACAAGCGGAAAAATCTGTATCAATCTGTATTTTATGACGTAAATCTGTAATGAATGTAATCTGCACCGTAGAGAATCTGCACCAAAAATATCGAAAAAAGCTGCACGTGTGGCAACGACACTGTACAACTGTCATCGCGAATTGAATCCCGTATAATTAGAAAACCTAGTATTTGGGCTCTTCAAAAAATAGTTCCTAACACAGTTATAAAATATCTAAGGTATAGAATTGTTTTAGTTGCTAAACTAATTTACGTTTTTACGTAATTATTGTAGAGCACAATCAAGATATATCCATTTTTCTCTTTGGGGTGCATTTCACTAATTTTTCCTATAAGAGTTTTACTTAGAATGAAACCTTACTTTTCTAACACCAACTTGCGTTTCCCGATCGCACTTATACAATGCGATATACATATAACTAACGCCATACATTGGAAAACAATAAATTTCTATCCGGTTTATTGGATTGGGATACATGTCCTGGATCCTGGATCCAAAAACATTCATAAAACATTATGCATTTTCTCGTGTCCAAAATCATTATATAATAGCATCGCTGGCCATGCGTGTAACTGCACATCCAACAAATAACTGTGAAAATTATGGTCACAAAAACTGCGTATCAAAAGGCCTTCCATGACGCCCTGTGGTTAAATGACACAATCGGCAATTTAATTATGAAACACAATTTTCCATAAACCATGGCACCAGATGAACTTTTGCGGATATTTATGAATGAGGTTTGATTGCGTAATTCCAATGAATGTATGGCAGCTTTATTTATCTTCCCGACCCAATATACGCTCCTTTTTCAATTAACACTTGTTTACACTGTATCCGATGCCGAACATTGGTGCACACATGTGTGACACGGTAGTGTTTTTACAACCGGAAAGTTACAGTGATAAACTCTTAATCGTTTATATGCGAAATTGTTATTGGATTCCGACCACAAAACCAAACACATTGGACCCATTTCATATTCGGGGAGTTGAATGAAAAATTGAATCAACCCAATAACAAACTTTGTGTGGTTCCATTTCCACGAAGTGAGTGGCAGTGTCATTCAAAGTTAATGAAAGCTGAATGCTGTGTATCGATGGGATCGATGTAATTAGGAGTCAATAATATCTGGTCGTGAAAAAGTACAAATTATGCATTATTATATTCAATTGGTTTCCGAGCTTTACGCTGTAACGATAACCATACCTTGATACAGATGGAAATATGGCACTCATGCAGTAATATAATTATAGAATAACAATGTGAGCATTGAGCATACTCAGCTGCTATGTCAAATATAAGTACTGAATGTATTGATACGCTTTACTAATCTTGATTTCTGTCTGTCAAACATGTATTTCTTATGTTAGGAAAAATCTGTGTAGACGCATGGTAATCTACACTCAAACAACCGAGTTCAATTGAGTCATATCATTGCGATAGCTTCAGAAAGTTCATGAGACGCAGAATTATTAAACTTATAAACATTTTATTAAACATGTGGTCTTTGATTTATTGTCACAGACCGGCTCGATAAAGCTCAAAACTTTACTCGATAACGTGAAAAAGTTTATATAATTCAAGGATAAATGTTTCTAGAAGCGATAACGTAGGAGAAAAAGAATCCGTCTCGAGTTGTAAACGAGTAAGAAGAATAGTCGTATTGCAGAAACAGGTTAAAATGAAAACTGCGCGATCGTGTTGAATTATAATTCGTTTTGCTATTCGTAAAGTTTACGTTACATGACAGCTTTCCGCAGAGAAACGCGATTCAATGCCTCATCGCACTCAAATTACCATTTCCGACAAGTTTTGCATTTCCTGCATCACGGACACTTGGGCTGAGGCTCGGCTGGCGATACAGACAGCTCTTCGCCTTATAGCCAATACTTACCAGCAGAAGTGTCTCAAGTAAGATAAATCGAAGGCAAAGAAGGAGAGAAAACTAAGAAGAAATGTAAGTAGCTGGCGGATATCGAACACGAAAGTTGCGGAAGGGTCAGGAAATAGGAGGAAATTGTTTATTTGTATCACGTTTTGGTTCATTTCTGCGTAACGTAAACCATGAGCAGCAGATATTGAATCGTTTTTCTAGTTGAAAACCGAGCGAACTCATCCTTGAAATGGGGGAAATTATTTATGCGTTTTTTGGAAGTGTTGAATATTTTGGCAATGATATAACAGATAATCGTTCATAATTATTGACGTTGACGTTCTATGTATTTGATATTTCACACACTTCTATGGTTTCATATCATAACTGAATTGAAGGGCTCTATAAACCGGCAATCGCTCGTTGATATCGTGTAGATTTCGGGATGAAACGAAACAGAGGCAATGATGATAACATGCTGTGAGAAATGGAAGATTTTAATGACCTATTGGTCCACTGAGATCGCTCACAGTTTGTACATACATAAACGCAGCAATCTCGCACAGCATGTCCATTCAAAACAACCGCAAAATTTCTCCCCCTATCCATTGCAAGAAATTTGAGACAACGAATGCTTTCGTAGGACTACTAAAATCGATTATTTTATATAAACAACTTTTTAACATTCAGTAAACATTCAGAGACAGCGTCAGATACATAAAATATGGCGAAGTGTAATTTTCGCCGATTCTTCAAACTGGCAAAACTGTTGTTCAAAATGGGCAAATTGAATGCGCATTCGAATAGTTTTATTTTCAAGTGTAACAGTTCGGCTGAGAAGTTCATAAGGTTGACTTCTAGATGGCGCCTCTTGCAAAAATCTACTTGACTATCACAAAGCACTATCCTTCAATGGATACGTGTCAAAATTTGACAGCAATCGATCGATTGGTTCGTGAGTTACAGCATTTAGAGTGAAGCAACTTTTGTTATTGTAAAAAAATGGAAAAACCACAAATCATTCATTGGTGTTTCATTGATGATGGAAAAATTGCATGAATTGGATTTCGAAGTGCTTCCGCATCCACAATATTCTCAAGATCTGGATGAAGTGATTACCGAAACTGGGGCCTATTTTTGAAAAACCGAAAGTGTACTATACAAAAATGGTATCAAGTTGCAACATCGTTATAACCGCTGTATCGCTCGGAGGCAATTATGTTGAATAATAGAATTGAATTTTGCAAAAAAATAAATAGTTTTACTGTGTTACCTTACAGCCATTCCATGCCAAACCGATATAGTGGTTCTCAGATTTTCATGAAAAGTGGTAGTTTTGTTCTTTATCGCAAAACATTAGATCCGTATTTTTTTTATTTTTTTCGATAGGGTGACCATTTCCATTTTAGGATTGTCCGAAAAATAAAATTCTTCCACTTTTTTCCAAAAATGACTTTTTTCAAAAATTAATAACTTTTGACCGATTCAGATGATCGACATATCAAATAAAAGCCAATCACCGTTTAAATACATAGAACACATAGTTACCACTCTAACCCAACTCTTTTTCTAAAAATTTTCTTGCATTTCCACCAAATTTTTATTCCTAATATAAAATGACCATCAGAAAAAAAAATCGTTCAAGATTTTTCCTTACTTTATGTTACTTTAGAACACACATTTGATATGTAGAGCATATTTTGATTAAACTTTTTTTTTTAAACGTGTTCATTTCACCCGGATATCCATTACCATTTTTGCTTCACACAGATGAAACACTGATCACGATGTTGTCTATGTCGAATTGTGTGGCAAGGTTGCCACACTTGCACAACTCGATTGGATGAAATACAGAATTCAAAAGTGCAATCCATTCGGATAATTCTGAATCGATCCTTTTTCAGAATACGGATGAGTAGCTGATCAGTAGTAAGATCTGGAATTTCTGAGGAAATTACACTATCGATTTCCTCAGAGGGCGTATTTTGTGGACTAACTAAACTAAAAATGGGTGGGTTATATCTATGATATAACCGCAAGGTTGACGTGGGGCTATCTTAGCGTAGCAATCATTTGTTTGTATCGATTAAATTGAATTCAATGAATTCAATATATTTACTTTGTGAGTAAAAAGATTGTATAATTACATATAAGATCAATTCATGCATTGTGATAGATTATGTTCTTCGTAACAAGTAAACTTAATGACAGTCCTTTTACGTTTGGTATGATGCCTAGGACAAAATATGTGAACGGAAGAATTATCAAACGATTATTTTATTTTACGTTCCCTTCTGAAGATTGCATCTCTCAAATGAGCGTATTTCTCGAACCGCGAACTTGCATGATTTGATGAACTTCAGGCACTCAGTTTCGATTTTGACATGTACGTCGAACGCATATTGTTTAATCAATAGGCGTCATCGCAGCAATTGGTTATCAACATCTTGCCTAATCATCAAATGGTATGCGTAGGAATTCAGTGAGCAGAAGATATGAAGGCATATCCTTCAATGCAATCTTGAATAACCGAGCCAAAGTGTGGTGTTCGTACCCGCTTTTGTAATCCGTGTTAGGAAAACACTTTTCGGAGTGCAAAAAAAAAACATGCGAGTGCAGAAGTACCCCCGGAAGACCGTTTTAAGGAAACATATTCTAGTTTGCACAAAGGCAAGCGAGTACAAAAGTACTCGCAGTTTGCATTTATTTGCTGAGCCGATTTCCCCTGACATTTTGGTTTTGAAGTCTGTGTTAGGCAAACACATTTCAGTCGGAACAAAAATGCCCCCGACTTGCATGAATTTGCAATGCCGATTTCCTCAGACACCTTGGTCCTAAAGTCTGTGTTGGGGAAACGCATTTTAGCCGGAACAAAAATACCCCCGACATCAATGTATTTGCAATGCCGATTTCCCCACACTCCATGGATTTGAAGTCTGTGTTAGGGAAACACATTTCAGTCGGAACGAAAATGCCCCCGACTTACATGTATTTGGAATGCCGATCTCTCCAACGCTGTTTGGTCTTGAAGTCTGTATTAGGGAACATATTTCGGTGAGAACAAAAGTCCCCATACTTTCATGTATTCGCAACGCCGATTTCCCCAAGGCTGCTCGGTTTTGATGGCTGTGTTAGGGAAACCGTAGATCGGGCCAATCAAAATGAGGCAGTTAGGGCGTTTAAATAACGCTTAACATTTTACAGTTATTCAATTGTTTATCTAATGAAAAGTATCATTTTATTAATTGTGATAGAAGCGTAGAAATATTCCCTATCAATTGATACAAACATATTTCCGTTCCAGTAAGAAATGTTCGAGTGATAAGCATTCGGAATCTTTAATTTTTTCCTGTATGTTCTGTATTTAGGTTTTCATTTTACCCCCCATATATAAGAGACGAATGAACTCTCAGAGTTTAAAGTCTCTCTAATTCAATACCTTCCTTCCTTCCCCATATATTCATTCTTTGTGTGGACACCGACTGGACAACATCGTTGCTGGACGAGCTGGACGAGCTGGACGGCGAGGGATCGAGTGCCTTTCTCAAGGCAAGAGGGCGGAGGTGGTAGCGCTGGAGTAAAGTAGAGTAGAGTTTTCAAAGGGCCTTTCTCAAGGCTAGAGACGAATGAACTGCAAAAGTTTAAAGTCTCTATAATTCAAGACCTTCCTTCCTTCCCATATATTCCGGTTAGACGTAGTCCCACGTCAAAATTCGTTTTTACCTCAAAAATCGAGACAAAAACATTCACCAAAATTATATTTTTCGAAATATCGAAGAAATCTTACGTACAATGACAGGAAGTTTAGTGGAGAATCTGGGAAAACCTGTTTCATCGAAATCAGATGAACCGGTCCGAAGGTAGAGCTCCTACCAGTTTGCATAACTTAGTTTCGAGAAAAACGCGTTTTAAATTTTGGATCCGCGCTCCTTACGCAAAGACTAAAATCCACTAATCGGCTCGTAACTTTGGAACGGAGCATCGGACAAACCTGGGACAAAAACTACAGTAAAGTAGACATCCCAGATAACATTTTAGACCAGAAATATATTTTTTAATTTTTTCTAGTTTCCATAGTTTCAAGTTTGCATAGTGATGGGGACGGAGGGCTTACTTCGACGAGTAAACGGGGTTTATCTGGTAACTTCGCGGTTACGCGATTCGAAATCCTATTCTTCGAACCGGATGCAGGGGAAATTGTGCTTTTCTTCACGCAAAAATCCACCAGACGGGAATTGCAATTACCTGTTTCTTTCCACTAAGAGACAGCTTAAACACTAAAACTAAATTGTACGCGAGATTTCTTCGCGACAAAAACTTGATGGAAAAATTCTCAAGGAAGATTCGAGAATTTTCCACTTTCGGAGAACGGTATTTTCAATCACCGTGAGTTTTATGGTAATGGTATTGAATTAAAGAGACTTTAAACTCTGAGAGTTCATTCGTCTCTTGCCCTTGAGGGCGTTATTCTCGCTCGGCCCAGTCCTAGTAACCACTATGGATGTATGTCGTATCGCCGCACCCTACACGGCCCTGGGGCCAAAAACACAACCAAACAATTGGAGCAGGGAAAAAGCCCCTTTTAGTGTGCTTGAGGAGCTCGCTTCTAAAAGGGGCGTAAAAACCTGCTCATCTTTTGCTGAAAGTAGAAGAGAAGACAAAGAAAATTCAATCAGTATAGGTAAATGTAGTAATTAGACATTAGATCTGGTCAAATAAACCTGTATCCTTTAGGAAATCGATGGTCCTTTTTTCCTCGACGGCGTCGTCCGATAGTGCTGTCCTTATGGTGTCTGCAACCTGAAACTTTATTCTAGAAGCATTCAATTTAGGGCATGTGATTAATATGTGTTCCACCGTGAGTCTTACATCGCACGACTCACATAGTGTTGGTTCCAATCTACACATGATAAATTTGTGTGTTAAAAGTGTATGCCCGATACGTAAACGTGTCAGACATATTTGAGTAGATCGGAGAATACTATCCTTCCAGGGTTGGAGGGAAGTGGATGGTTTGGATGGGTTGGATGGTTGGGTTGTATTTTTGGTTCTTAGATTTCTTCCTATTGGATTTTTTTCTTTTTCTCGAAAAATTTCCTCTTCTGATGATTTGAATTCATCTGAGGTTGACCTTTTGTTGGTATTTTTCCTCTTGTTGGAGAGGGTTGTTTCAATTTCCATTGAAATATCTGGGTCGGATTCTGAATCTGACGAGGAGGTGCTGAGTTTCGATTCCTGTGGATTATTGGACGGAGTTGGAACTGCTTTGACAGAAGAAGTTAGTTTAGCCTGAGTGCAGTTGCATTTGCATTGAGAACAACCTGTATTCTGAATTTTGTCTAGTCTTTCTTGTAGCTTACTAGCAAAGGAAGGACCATTTTTATTCTCAAAAATGGATTTAGCTTCCTTATATGACACCCCTTGGTCAATTCGGACTCTGGTGATGTTATCCTCTGCGATCCATGCTGGGCACTTCCTACTGGTTGAGGCGTGATTTCCCTTGCAGTTCACACAAGAGGCAGGTGCATTGCACATAAAATTTTTAATTTTGTCTTTATCAGTAGTATTTGTGTTAAGTTCAGGGTGGGCTACACCGCAGTTGCGACAAAGTTGAATTTTTTTTAGCGCACTTTTTGGAAGTGTGGCCAAAAGCGAAGCATCCGAAGCATTGCATCGGGTTTGGGTAGAAATTTCTGGTTGGAGCACGGAGGAATCCGAAGTTAATTGCTTCAGGGATAACTGTTCTTTTAATGGTAAGGATCATGGTTGAAGTAGGAACTCTTTCCTTCATGACTGGGTCAAATCTTAAATTTTTTTAACACCGATCACGTTTTGGTCGGCTAGTTCAGTTAGGAGGACATCTTCATTCAAAAACATAACATCACAACAGGACACAACGCATTTGCGTTGGTTCAAGGTGGGATGGTAAATAATTTCAATGGGTGTTTCGTCGATCAGCGACATTGTACCCAGAAGCAATTGAACGAGTTTTTCATTTCGTAGATGTAGCGCATATTGAAGGCGATTTTTATCGTCGCGTTGGGGTTTAGCATCTTTAAATTCCTTACCGATCACTCCTTGGATCGATTTGGAAACAGTAAAAGGATTAGATGGAAGAAGATTGCCTTCAGTGGCTCTCAGAAGTAATATTTGTAAGTTGCCACAAAAAGGGTCAGCCCATCTGGGCGAGATACGAGTGGTGGGAACACCGTTATAAATATTGGTTGGCCTTCCGGCACCGGAGCTGCTGGAAGCCATGATCAGGGCCTGGCTATATCGAAGTACAGCCAGGCGCGGAAAAATATTCACAAACCAAGGTAGAATATACGACGTGCGACGGGGGACGAAAACGGCGGAGGACAGTAACGGCGGGGGACAATGCCAACGCAGTTACCAAAAAACTAACACCGAAATTACTTGGCGGAAACAAGTGTTTTTTCCGCCAAGTAATTTCGGTGTTAGTTTAATAATAAATAAATAAATAAATTCACTGGCTGAAAAACACTTGCTGAAAACCTTTTAAGTATCACTAAATAAATGTCACTTGAGAAATAGCAATCACTTATGGAAATCTTGGGATAAGTTCTAGAAATTATCTAACCTATGCCCTCTGGGCGTCCTGTTCTTTCTAACTCCTGATAATGAAAGGGTTTTTATCACTCACCGATCGTACCGAAGAACCACTCCGAATTCACCACCTAATGGTAGTGGGGTAGCGGGGAAGGGACCGGTGCTGAGTTTCGATTCTTGTGGATTATTGGACGGAGTTGGAACTGCTTTGACAGAAGAAGTTAGTTTAGCCTGAGTGCAGTTGCATTTGCATTGAGAACAACCTGTATTCTGAATTTTGTCTAGTCTTTCTTGTAGCTTACTAGCAAAGGAAGGACCATTTTTATTCTCAAAAATCGATTTAGCTTCCTTATATGACACCCCTTGGTCAATTCGGACTCTGGTGATCGCAATCGCCGCAGCGGTTCGAAGCGACGAAGCGAAGATGACCTCCTTTCACACCTCCTGAGTTGCTGATGGTTGAAGAGCAGAAATTGCGCCAAAATCGCGCGTCACTGGCAGGAAAACGATGTAGATGAGACGGGTGCAAACAGCGGGACACGCGAGGGGCAGTGAAAACTGCCGGTCAAAGTGGCCAATCCGACCGGACCAACTTCCTTAATGGCCGTTGGGGGCTTCTCGGCTGCTTACTCCTTTCCTGGTATCCGGACAACTGTTGCTGCAAAAAACGCTTTATTTAGGACCGAAATTAGCTTTGAAAAAAGCTTTGCATTCGGTAGTAGGAGAAAACTTCTATTCCTATTGTTCTCTTTTAGGATGGCGCTAAAAACATAACTGTTGCGGTCGAGTGTCAGTAGCACCTTCGTGCGTTTTATTCCATACGTTGTGCTTTTATAACTAACTTGAACAGATGGTTATACATTTTATAATCAAAGAAAATCAATGAGAACTAGATCGCGAGAGAAAAAAAGTCACAGAAGGTTGTGTCCGAGACACGACCGCATAGTTGACGTAGGATTACGTTAGGTTATCTGTCGCATGCTGATTTTGGATGTTTGAAAAAATATATTGTTAAACTCTTTGATAATGATCTGATGGCCCTGAAAAGGGCCGTTTGATTTGGTTGTTGGGTATTTTTTGTTCATTTCACCAGTGTTACAATCGAGCTTTCGGTATCAGTGATAGAAAGTTGTTTCAGCTCCGATGCACGTTTACGAGATTGGCGCTCATATTGCGTGAACATATATTCCGACATATTTACTCGCGTAAAACATTATGGAGCAACAAAAACAACAATTCACTTCTGTGGAGGCGATCTGGCGTAGTGGTAACATCCATGCCTCTCACGCTAAAGGTCACGAGTTCAATTCTCACTCCCGATATTCTTCCAAAAATGGAAGTAAAAGTGACGAACCAGCCTAATGAGTTGAAAATCACTATAATACAGATAAAAAAAAAAAAAAAAAAAAACAATTCACTTCTGTTGTTTTTTGGCAGCGGTAGCTTTTTCGGAGCCGCTGCTGCTTATTTCTGTTTTTATTTTGGTGGTTTTCGTTGACACCATCACGTCGAGCTAAACGGCGAATAGCGAATTTGATACACTGGATATTGTCATGTAGAACCTTGCGATACGCTTCGATCCTCCTTTGCCTTCCTTGCCGCATGAAGGCATGTTGGTTGATGTTGATCTGATCTGACTAAGCAGCAGCATCAGCAAAAAGAGAGAACATGCCTGAAACTTTCTGCTATATATTAGCCGCGTCCACTGCTGCTGCTCTCCACTGTTGTCCGTTGTAAAAATGAATAAAATCGACGAACGCTCCATCCTTTTATATCATTTGGTATGTGTGAAGTAGGCGCCTCCTCCTCGATTGTCATACAGCTTGCCGGTGAACGAACGAATCGGGCGCGAAAAAGAAATGACGTCAATTTCGATCAATCAGGCCTAGGTATCTTCTGTTTGGATAGTGGTTGAGATTTTTTAATTGTTCGATTGTTAGTTACATGATATATATTATTTTATTCAATGTGAAAAATTATTATGGAGTGCCGACAACGTATGATGCAAACATCTCATCAATCCATCATGAAATGAATGAGCAATAAGCGTTTGAAATTGGACGGGTCGCTCATTTATTTTCTAACGATAATTTATTTTCTAACCGGGAAGCAGTTGACATACTACGCTGCGCTTTTATGTACATGAAAAACCACTTTTAACATGCGGGGAAAAAATCTTATATGAAAATTACCAGATGTCAATGTTGCCAAGCGTAGTTATTGATGGTTAACCCATCCGTTACGAGCGTCGTCTATAGACGACATCTGCGCGACGTCCTGTGTGTACGAATGTCGTCTATAGACGACATCCACGCGACGAGCTGTGTGTACGAGCGTCGTCTTTAGACGACATGAAATTCATACTGCTCTTCGATCACACCAGCGCGATGTGCATACTTTTCGGCGCAGTGCTTCGTACAGGGGTAGCATTTCGGCGGAGCACACTGCCGTAATGAAAGGGTTAAACCGACGCCGAACCGAATAGCGATGAACGCACCCATATCACGAACTTCGACATTTGATTTGCTATTATGGTGCTACTCGCCTGTGTAGTTCGCGCAAAGGCATCGGCAAAATATTATTTTAGAAAATTCCTTGAGGCATTTGTCTGAAACGTGCTGTATATGACCGGAGCCGTTTCGCTATATATATATGCATACATATGTCATTCGCCTCCCTTACCGCATCCAGTCAGGTTGGTTGATGGAAAGTATGTTTCTGACGTGATAAGTTTCCTGATAGTTGCACATGATCAAAGAAAATGTAAAAGTAAACAGGAAGGAAGGAAGGTATTGTATTATAGAGACTTTAAACTTTTGCAGTTCATTCGTCTCTAGCCTTGAGAAAGGCCCTTTGAAAACTCTACTCTATTCTACTCCAGCGCTACCACCTCCGCCCTCTTGCCTTGAGAAAGGCACTCGATCCCTCGCCGTCCAGCCCGTCCAGCAACGATGTTGTCCAGTCGGTGTCCACACAAAGAATGATGAAAAGTAAACAGTATTTTTGATCGTAGTTTTATATCATTTTTATGATAAGTGAAAAACAATAAATTAAACTCTTTCGTTTTAAAGCACTATCGAAAGTCCTGAAAAGAACTGGAATGGTTAAATGGGTTGTATGGAATCTGCTGCGTGCTAACGTAATGAGGTTTCAGTCGGATGTAGTAGTTGTTAACTTTTTGGCAGCGGTAGTTTTTTCGGAGTCGCTGCTGCTTTCCTTGGCTTTGGCATCTTCGGCTTCTGTGCGTCGGTTTGCAAGGGTTTCGTTGACACCATCACGGTGAGCTAAACAACGGATAGCGGGTTTGATACACTGGATGTTGCCATGTGGAACCGTGCGATACACTATTCCTTAACCGGGTCCTTTGTCTCCTTTAACTCCATAACCGCATCCAATTGTATTGGTTGATGTGAACAGGAGTACCAGCAATGCACACTAGAAACACATATGTTTATCGATCTGAGCGTCCAACAAGAATGAGAAATCTGACTGAGTAGCAGCAGCAGCAGCAGCAGGGAAAGAGATAATGCCTGAAACTCTCTACTCATGATATTTGTTGTTGCCAACAGTAGTAGACCGATACGAGACACAGCACAACATCGATGCTGAACCTCAACACATTGTTGAGGTTCAGCATCGATGTTTACCGCCGCTGCTGCTGCTACTGCCACTTATGTGAGACACAGCTCAATTGTTGGCCGCTCAGATTCGATGCTGCACTTTCACGATGCCAAGAAAAGTTCTCGCACTTCTGACGGAGAGAGCGTGCCTGAAACGATCCGCTCGTGATGCTTGCTGCTGCCACTAGTAGTAGACCGGTTTCAACAACCGTTGCTACTGTTTGCCGCTGCTTATGCTGCCATAGAAGCTCGATGCGAGACACAGCTCGCATTTTGACCGCTCAACTTCTATGCTCGCCTATATATTAGCCGCTTTCACTGCTGCTGCTCTCCACTTGTTGTTGTCCGTTCCACGTCCGTTGTAAGAATGAATGAGATCCACGAATGCTCCTTGCTTTTATATCATTTGGTATGTGTGATGTAGGCGCCTCCTACTCGATTGCCATGCAGCTTGCCGGTGAGAGAACGAATCGGGCGCGAAAAAGAAGTGAAGTCATGATATATACTATTTTATTCAATGTGAAAAATTGTTATGGAGTGCCGTAATCGTTTGATGCAAAAATCTCATCAATCCATCATGAAATGAATGAGTAACAAGCGTTTGAAATTGGACATTTTTCACGATGCGATCGATTTTCATTTTTCAATTTGTACCCCAATATGTTCCCGAAAGACGTAATCCTACGTCAAAATAAATCGATACAATTTCGTAACGGCTTTTCTAGTACATAATCTGCTCTAACACATAGTGTTAATCTAATCCTAAGGAATGCACTGCGTCTATTAACGGAAATCATATTTCCATAGGTGGACTGTTTAGAAGCTGACTGGAATCAAAAGCAAAATCGTTGAGGGTCTGTCCGTTTATAATGCTGAAAAGCACAATATCACTTCTAGATGGATTAAGTTGATTTTTTATCATTTAACGGACATTCGTGATGAGTTCAAACCTTGGTTGAATAAAATTATTCCTCTCACGAGCGATAAAATTCCACGCTTCATATATTATAAACTTGTCCATATTGCCCCCACTATATGTTCATATTACCCGCATCGAAAAAAAATGTTTTCGGTCTGTTTTAATTTCAGTAAAAAACATTGAAAAACACTTTTTTGAAGAGCATTTGGTTGATTAGGTCGAAAATCAGTAATTGCAAGAAACTGCATTCAAGTTTTGGGAAACATGAGTTTCCAAAGATATAATTGTAGTTCTTCTTTGCATGTCAGTATTAACCCTTTCGTCGCCCCGTCTCCCAGATATAGGTGACATTTTCCTCGTTCAAATTCAATAGGATTTTCAAAAGGAATTTGACAGCATAGGCACCTAAATGTAACTATAGTATATTTAGAAAAAATAATAAAATCATAATCATATTAATATAATGTTTATACTATACTTTTTATCAATTTATAGTACAGAAGGTTTGTACTGGAGTTTTTTGTGAAACCCGTATAATATGAGTTTGGCATGTGCTATTGTTGTCAATTCGTCTTCAAATAGAAAGAAATTTTACTAGATCATATGGGCAATTTGGTTTTCATCGATGGTGTATTGGATCAGAATGTTTACATGAACATCCTGACGGAAAATATGAAGCAAAATGTGATTGAATCGAGGGTTCAAGTTTTGCCAAGACAATGACCCAGGACTCAAGACATATAAAGTTCGCACATGGTTACATTACAATCACTCAAAAGTTATGCATATTCCTCCACAATCTTCCGAAATAAATCTCAGTAGAAAACTGAGGAAGTTATCTGTGTAGGAAATTTAGAAACCATTGAATTTCTAAAAATAATGATTTTGAAAACCACTTGATGGAAAAGTGAAGAATATTCCTTCCGAATATAACAAAAAACTCGTAGATAAGGCCAAAAACAGCTAAAAATAGTAGCACTGAACAAGGGATACCATACTAATGATGGAATTCGGAGATTGGCCAATGCCTTCGAAATCGAGTAGAGATTTCAACCAGCGTACGATTACGAGTTTGAGTCAATTTTCATGCGTTGGCACATACTTTCGTCATTTTTAGAGCAATAAAAACCATTATTCTGAAAACAGATAGAAAACCTTTTAACTCTCATATGACACTATGACTTTATCTAAATAGAATGTTCCGAAAGCTTGTTTTCGACTTTCAAAAGAAGAGAAAAGAGATCTGAATGGTGGGTACGATTATGGTTTTGCATCACTGTACATAAAAAATTCAATTCAAATTAATAGACATCCGTATATCCAAATGCAAACGACGAGTTAAATGCTTACTTTTGGGTGTGGAACCAGTATTTTATATAAATCTATCCAAACAGAAAAAATATGAGATGGTTCCAAATGCTCAGAGACACATTTAGAATGAAACGCCTGTGCGCATTTGTTCGAACAAGTGGAAACGTAAATTCCCGCCGATACGGTGCATGCAAAACGGGAGTCCAAAAATTGGCCCGATGCTATTCCGGAGAGTATCCCCGAAAAGCACAGGATTAATGGAGCGATGACGCTCGAATGTTTTGGCTTGGATGAAGATGACGATGATGATAGATGGAATGTGAGTTGATTTGTTTGTCTGACTATGACTGACATTTCTCGACAGTGCCATTGTATGCTATTCTATCCTGCTGACGCTAGTTGCTACTGCTGATGCTGATGCTGCTGCGTTGATGCTCTACACGCTAAGTCCAACATTTCACCCAGCTGCTGTTGTTTGCCTCCTCACTTATAGTGGTGTGAGAAAAAGGAATAAATGGCTGGCGTGGCTGAAAAAATAACATGCTAATAGTTTTTTTTATGTTTCAGTTTAGCCTATTCATCTTGCCAACTGATGCTGGTGGCGCAAGCGATGGAGGTGATTTGTGCGCTTTCGGTCGCTCTCAGAACGTGGGACGAACCAAAACAAGTATGTGCAACTGTGGTCAGTATAATTGATGTGTGTCTGTTAGGGCATTGGGAATGGTTCTGAGTGCCAATCGAACTCATGCGGCGTTCGTTGCAGTCTTCTGGTTACCCTATATATACGCTCTTACACTTCGGTGAAATTCACTGTCTTACAGCGAGATGTGGCTGTGAAATCTACTGTCTTCATTCAAGATTTATATAAACAGCTCTGAAGTAGTGGTACAGAAGAGCTATATCTCAAGATATGCGGGAGATGTTAATTGAACTTAACGAAGTTAAATTGATTGTGTCGGTAGTAGTATATATACGATCGCACTTTTGTGTTATACCTCTTCACTCAGATTCGAAAATCAGTTGGGCTTCCTTTGCAAAAGCATTTATAACGTCATTGCTGCTATACATAATAGGTATCAAGAAACATTCATGTCTTCACTGATTATGCTGATAACTTGCTGCAACAAGTATATTGTATAGAGTATGGTGAGAAAATTATAATAAGTTCCGACCAGCGATTTATTGTAATTCGCTTTCGGTTACAACATACAGGTTGAATAGTAATATGAGCGTATGACGTTTTATTATTATCCTTGAATGAGAGATTTATGATTTTCCAACACATCTATTTGAAAATGTGTACGAGGGTCGTTCAAAAAATAAATTTTAGTGCCTCAGAAATCGCGGAAAAATAAAGTTAGGACAAAAAACAATGTTTTTTCTATTTCGAGCGCGAAGTGCGTAGCGTCCAACTTTTTGAAGTACGATGTAACTGCGTCACGAATTTCTTCAGTGTTTTCGAATCGTTGACCGCCGTGTATTGTATTCAGAAGTGGTCTATTTTGTAGGTGACAATATAAATTTAGATGATAAACAAAGCATTTTCTTTAAAAACACAAATTCCCGGTATATATTTGACAGAATGTACTCTATCACATCAGCCATTCCATGCCAAACTGATATAGTGGTTCTCAGATTTTCGTGAAAAGTGGTAGATTTGTTCTTCGTCGCAAACAATTAGACCCGTATTTTTTTAATTTTTTGTTAGGGTAACCATTTCCGTTTAGGGTGGTCCGAAATTTTTTTTTTCACTTTTTTCCTTAAATGATTTTTTTTTCGAAAAACTTAGACCGATTCTAATGATCGACATCAAATTAAATCCTAATGATTCTAATGATCGACATCAAATCAATCAAATTAAAGCTAATCACCTCGTCTCAGAGTCAGTTGCAGAGAATTAAAATTTTGATTTCGTTATTATTGATTGTATTTGTTTTTTATGGTTTTCATGGTCTCTATATTTTTTTTTAATATTTTTTCCAGGAAGCTGAGGTTTTTTTACATAAAATATCTCAAAATCAGAGATGTTTTTTTTTTCTTTTTTAAGATATTGTTTTTCAAAGTTAACCGCTAGTTCGGAATATCAATTTTTGTCCTCTTTTTCCTATTTTCAAAAATTCATAACTTTTAAACTACTAGACCGATATAGATGACCGATATATCAAATCAAAACCAATGTGCTAGACTATTTTGGGAAAATATTACATTTGCGAAGAAAATGAATTTTGTTTTCGTGATTATCGGTTGTATACGTTATTCAAAGTTTATATGGTTTCGAAACCAAGGGCGTTATATTTTTCTAAATTTTTTCTTGAAAGTTGAGGTTTTTTACATGACATATCCAGAAATTTTCGTTTTTAAGTTATGATTTTTTAAAGTTAACATGTTTTTAGTCTTTGTTCAATATTTCTATTAGACTATACTGGATCTATTCAACTAGAATCCAACTTATTCGCTAGTGTGGTATTTTTTCGAAGACTAGCTAAAGTGCTTTAATTTGGTATGTCAATCATCTGAATCGGTACAGTAGTTTAAATGTTATGAATTTTTGAAAAAAAAAATTCTGGGGGTAAAGGTAAAAAATTGATTTACTCCTCCTTCTTTTATTAACAGATGTCCACTAACTACGTTTGTAAGTGCAACCACATATGGTGGATGAATCAGCCGAGCGGTTTTCCAAACCTAATCTGAATTGTTCATTCCGTATGAGGGAAGCTATTTTAGACATAAAAAATGAGAAAAATTATAAGCCCATCAAGGTGATTTTAGTCTAGCCTTTTTGTTCAGTTAGTGTCCATCTTTCCCACCCCAGGTGTCACATATGTCCTACGATTTTATTTTAGTCTTATCAATGCCTTAGACTAATGAAGGAGAGGTATGATAACTGCTAACTGCTACTTACCTAATTATTTTCTAGCTTTTAGTACATTATTATGTTTAATCACAACTGAACCGTTTAACTTAAAAAGTTTTTTTTTTTACTTATTTTATTTAATATTTAAATTTAATATCAAAATTCAATTCGCTGATGGTTATGTTTCGGTTTGTGAGTTAACAGAGAATCTATATTAGGTATGTGCGGAAAAGTAAATTCGTTTTTGAGTGGAAAATTTAAATTATTGAAATAATTGTACTGTTGAGATAAAATGGACAGTTGCCAGTGGGAGTGAGATGGACTGAGAAAAGTCTTTTTAATCTATTCCTAAGGGATGCCCTGCATCTATATACGGAAATCAAATCGCCAAATGTAGACTGTTTAGAAGCTGACTGGAACCAAAAGCAAAATAGTTGAGGGTCTGTCGGTTTATACTGTTTAGAGGCACGATATCACATTTAGGTGAATTAATTTTTTCATCATTTAACGGACATTCGTGATGAGTTCAGACCTTGGTTGAATAAAATTATTCCTCTCGCGATCGATGAACCTCTATGCTTCATATATTACAAAACTGTCCATATTGTATAAAAATGTTGTACTGTTCGGTTGTAATGTTCGGTTTATTTTATTTTCAGTAAAAACATTGAAAAACACTTTTTTGTTAAATGTTTGGCCAATTAGGTAGAAAAACAGTATATTGAATTGCAAGAAACTGCATCAAAGTTTTGGGAAACATGAGTTTTCAAAGATTTAATTGTAGTTCTTCTTAACATGTCCGTTTTACCCCCACCTCCCCTACACTGAAGTTGCTTTTCACGCGACTTTTTTGGGAGAATTCTGGAATTCGGAATTTTGGAAATAAACAGATTTAATGTGCCAATTGACGTCACTTTTCTCGAAATAAGTTTGTATTGTATCACTGATTAAAAAATGAGAAACAAAAGATGAAACAGATATCATGATTGTAGCATGCAAAAAAAAATCAGTTAATCAATACGAGGTATGGCTATTAAATAACGAGACTGGTTTCGAAAAAGATATAACCCTTTTTCGAAACCTGTCTCGTTATTTAATAGCCATACCTCGTATTGATTAACTGATTTTTTTTGCATGCTACAATCATGATATCTGTTTCATCTTTTGTTGTTAAAAAATACGGTACAACGATATGCTCCCCTTCAATATACTCCCCTTGGCTCATCACACACCTTTCCATACGTTTTTTCCATTGTTCGAAGCAGTGCTGAAACTCTTCTTTTGTGATGGCGTTCAAAAGCCGCGTCGCTTTTTCCTTCGCCTCTTCCACAGACTAAAATCGGGTACCTTTCAACACGGATATTAACTTGGGGAATAGAAAAAAATCGCATGGGGCTAGATCTGGCGGGTACGGGGCATGTTCGAGGACTGGAATGCCCTTATCGGCTAAAAATTTCTTCACCGACAGCGCGTTATGGGCAGGTGCGTTGTTGTTCGTGTTTTTCGTCACACATGATTTCCGACGCGCACTACAAACCACGTTCCATTCAAACCACTGCTGCTCGCAAACTACTATAGTAACAAGAACGTGTTTTCCTACGTTTATAGCAGATACTTCAAGCTACCGAACGCACTATTCGTTTTCCCCCCATCCCTCTAGGGGCGTCCTCCAGGCGCGCAGTCTCGTTGTTTAATAGCCATACCTCATAGATAGGATATAGGATGCATTTTGAACTAATAATTCACTGTTTGTTAGATTTTTACGCGGATTTTGGAATTTACGCGTTTTCTTTATACGCGGCACGTATTCCCCACATAAAAAGCGACTCCAGTGTACTTTTTATCCCTCAACCCAAAATAAGGTCCTGTTGATTATAAATGAATTGCACAGCAATAAAAGTTGCGGCCCTGATAACATTCCAGTAAGTGTCATAAAAGGGAATCCAACTGCATTTTGGAGGATTTGTTCAGATATATAACATAGAATGTTGTTTACAAAGAGTTATCCATGTTGTCTGAAAATTGCTAGAGTCGTGATAATTTTGAAATCCGGTAATTCTACAAATTCGAGCAGATACAAACAACATCCAACGATATCTGTGTTTAATAAAATAATCAAAATCGTGTTTCCTACAAGTTTCACTATGGATTCAGGCGAGGGTGCAGCACTATAACTGCCATCACTGAGCTAGAAGTGTAGAGAGATGAGGCGACAGTTGCCACACATTCATCGTGCGGATCGAGCTTCATCGTTGTTAGGAAACCGAATAAATATTGATGGGACCGCGAAAAATATAGTGAAAGTGAAGAAGGGACATCACACTTCACGACCGCAGTGCTACCATTTTTTTCGCCTCGAATCTCTCTGCTGGCAGCAGTTGTGATTTCACTGACAGAAATCATGGCTATACCAGGTAATTCGATAGTAAGGTATGGATTGGAATTCAACGGATTGAAACTCAGAAACGGTTGACGTTTTGTCTTCACCCTATCACCCACCCATCAGAATGTCTTACGGAATCCAGTCGCCCAAAGGATGATTCAAATAAAAGGTTTGCCTCCTCTGTCAACGAATTTGCTCGATAATGGCGAATTTGCATTACGTGAGAGAAATTAACCAGTTCAGTTAATTTTTTGATACAATTGTGAAGACATTTTGACATTTTGGGCAGGGTTTTCATTAAAGTCCGGAGGACCAGAAATGAGGTCACGATGTGATAGTAGAGGGAAGCTTGCTTGGCGTAGTATGCTGTCTTTACAATGGGCCTGATCCTGAACGTCACTTCACGGAGGAAACGAAATGATATGCATAAAAATTGCATACAATTCATTTCGTTTTCACCGTGAAGTGACGTTCGTGATCAGGGCCAATTTGTTATAAATTTGGCTGGGAGAAACCTTTATGAAAAAAACGACGATTACCTTAAAATGTTTCAGTGTTTTTGAGGTCGAAATAATAAAACTACGATCGTAGTACAGGGTGGGCCATTTAAAGTGGAAGCATCTGGCAACCCCATAACTTTTGACAGAGATGTCAGATGGCAAAAAATCATAATGTCTGATGAGGCGCATTTCAACTTGAATGGAGGAGTGAATAAACAAAATTGTCGGTTTTATGCTACTGAAAACCCTCAATTCATCGAAACGCAACCTCTTTACGACCAAAAAGTTACTGTGTGGTGTGGCATTTATGCCGATAAAGTCATCGGCCCGTACTTCTTTGAAAACGAAAATGGAGCAACGGTAACCGTGAATGGGGAGCGTTATCGGACAATGATAACCGATTTTTTATTGCCATTTGTTCGTGAAAATGAATTGGACAATTACTGGTTCCAACAGGACGGCGCTACATGCCATACAGCGGCTGCCACGACCAAATTATTGCGCGAAATGTTCCACGGAAGATTAATATCGAAAAACGGCGATTATGACTGGCCACCGAGATCACCTGATTTGACGCCTCCTGACTTTTTTTTATGGGGATATTCAAAATCCAAGGTATACACTGGTAAACCAAGGACCCTGGCTGCGCTGAAAGACAATATCCGACAAGAAATTGCTACAATATCGGCTGAAACATTGGGCAAAGTGATGGAAAATGCCGAAAAAAGGGCACATTTTTCGGTCAAGGCCGGAGGCGGTCATTTACGAGATATCATAATCAAAAAGTAGTTAGAACAAATCTCCTTGGACCAAAATAAATGAATTTCAAAAAATAATAATTTAAAATTCCACTTCTTTACTTTGCTATTGCAAAAACAAATCCTTCCACTTTAAATGGCCCACCCTGTACTTCACAGACATAGCACTGAGTTTAAACCCTGATACTAGTGAAAACAGAGTCCCCAAAAAACAACTACGACAGCTAACATAACAAGTTCTACGATACGTAAAGTGATTTGACATCCCCTCAAAGGCCATAAGATGCCCGGAACAGAACGTTGTCGGTTTCACATTAGATCGGAAAAAAAAGTTGTGCACAGAACAACATTGTGAAAAGGATCACATAACGAAGTCATTTCTAAATTTGCACATTATACAGCATTAGTAGCCATCACATCGTTTCTATGGACTGATGTTTTGCCAGAAAACTAAAAAAAAACATACATATACAAAAGGAATCATCACCAGTGATGGCGCTTCTTAGCTGATGGCGAGGGGGAAAATAGAACCGTTTTTATCAACGCTTCGGTTGAATAATATTCATTTATTTATCATTCTGGTTCTTCGGTCAGTTTGTTCGCTTCTTATGCAGCAGTTTATATTGCTTCGTGAATTTCAACATCAGCTGTTTGTCACTCGAGATGGAATTGTTTTAGTTTGGGTTCGAACTAGTTTACCGAATTGCATCGTTGCACGTAAATACAAGTGAAAGCAATCGTTAGCATGTCATTCTCGCGACATCTCTAGTGATAATTGATCTATTTTGCAATGCCGTGTTATTCGGCAGATATTTCAAATGCTTGTACATATGTACATAGTTATATGTAGGAAATTAAATATTGACAATTTTCATACTAACTGGTCTGAGTTGACCATAGCCATACTTGAACGAAAATCACACCTGATATGCACTGAGGAGTTTTACGATCAATAGGTAAGCAACTACTAATTCTATTTGGTTATGCGAAAAGTTCGCACAGATTTATTGGGAAAGGAAGTAAAAACATCAATTTTATAGGTTGACATATATTCATCAACTATCTATGAACCGTTCTCTTCGCAATTTTTTCTTAATCTCTATGGCAGCTTGAAAATTACATGCTCCCAGAATTTGTTTGGTTTGCATCGTAAAACTGGTCAAGGTACTGTTTATGCTGTCCAACTACATACTCTCTATATACGACCGATACATCGAACAATTGTTTCGATGGACATATATTTTTTGGAATATGAAAAAATCAAATACAATGGTAGGAAGCGTAAGTATCTCTCATATAAATACAACGCATAAACGTCAACATATTTTAAACTGCATTCAATGAACATCCAGAGACAAACTTTATGTATCAACAGGAACGAAAACGAATTCAACACCATCATTCTGATCCTCGCCTCCTGGCTGGCAAACAATATCCGATTCCGGACAGCACTATAAGGACGTAAAATTTAATCACAATCCTTCCGTAATCCCCTTTATTAACGTGTCTTGTAGTTGACAAAAAAACTTTCACTGTACCAAAGCTGATAAAATAATAATAGTTTCACGAGTTTCACGCTTTTCCAGCTGCAGCATCCAACACTCGGGAACTTGTCCGACAGTCACACCGAGTGTTGTACACAAGACAATGTGAGAGCAGGACGAAAGACAAACATTGAGGGCGCAACAAGAGGGTTTGGAACCGAATGCAACGCAAATACGAAAATGCCCGGCAGAGAGAATACCGCCCATACGAAAAAGTCGCACCATTAATAAAGATTAGAAAGTAAATTTATTATCATTTTTATCAGTCTACCTATATTAAATTCTCCTCATGGCGACTACTCTCACTATCACGAGCAGCAACTCGCCTACCAATGGTTGCTAGCTATGAATTTTTAACACATAACTTCTATCGTTTCATTTGGTTCGAAATGATCGAACATGGATGTCTCATGGTTATCATTGACTAAATTTCACTTGACACATTGTGTAACAATCAAACTTACGAATTACTTAATCCTAACAACTCATTAATGAAATGACTTTTTGTTCTAGAAACATTTCCTCTTCCAACTTGTTAATCATTCGTAGTTGAAATGTTCTGAACGCATTACTGAAATTAATTTTTTTCATCCCATTTGTTTAGGTTCATTAACATTTTAGCTGTAACAGAGCCGGACTTTAATCGTGTACATGCCACATGGTTTTGTAGTAGATATAAAAAGCACATTACACAGTAGCAATTTAGGCGTAAGAGCATTCCTGCTGTTCTTCCATTGTTCAGTTAGACCGGAGAACAGCGGAGACAGTTGATATGATCATTGTAGTATTATCAATAGAACAACAGCCCAATGTACCTTGCAGAGCAGTTGTGTGGATGAATCGATCTTTTTTCGACCGTGGATCGATCTCCATCGCTGATTATTATTGCGTGGTGGTCAACAACCCACAAAATTGGGTTAAGATCGTTCCACAAATAGGGGAGTATCAACTGTCTCAAGAAGTTGTTGTCACGTCACGCAAAGTATACGATCCATTCCAGCGTGACGTGGTAATATTTTGACTCAATACAAACATTTTTTTGGTGTTTTTATGTATGAAACATACAAAATCGAGCGATGTTTCAGGGAAATTGAGAAATTTTACTACAATAATTATCAGTTGGAGAATATTTTATAAATAGATTGGCTTGTTGTCTGTCAAATACTTTTGTGACGAAACAACACCTGACTTTTCACTGTTTCGGACTGTTGAACATTAATGTTTGAAACAAAACTGAAACCATTTCAAAACATACAAATGAACATTATTCTATGTTTTGTAAACAATAGATGAACGTAGATTCCACAATATAGAACTGATTCTTTTTTCAACTTCCGGTTTGCTGGTAAATGAATTGAATGACAAAAAATATGGAAACCCCATACGATTTGGGTGTTGGTTGCAGGTGTCTTACCAGCGGAAGTAGAATATCGTATTCCGGTGTCAATTTAAAATCGAGGATGGTGACTTCCGGTTCATTGAAAAGTTGATGGGTCTGAGCCTAGGGGCACGGACGGGATCTTGACATAGGACTGTGATTGTGTGTAGTAAATGTATTTAAATTGAGTTCTTCATTGTTCAAAATCTGTATTTTTTTCTCTTTTGATACCTCAAATGGTTGCTCTGGAAAAACCGTTTCCTGTATGTACTTGTATCCTTCAAACGCGTTAGATGACATAACCGCATTCGGTACCGCATTCTGTTCAAAAATGTACACAAAAATACCATTAAAGCCATTACTACCCTTTACTTCTGTTTATGCAATCATGCAGCTGAAAACAAAGAGTCATCATGTATAATTTTTAAACACAAGTCTAAATAGTTAAGACCTACATAAATATAAGCCTGAGTCAAATCAATCTATGACTACAAAAATATATTATAGATAAAAATAGCATTATCTCCTTCCGGAACGTTGTCCGGAACATTGTTTGTAATAACTATATAGCCCTGTAAGATCGCGACTATCGCTATCATAATCTGATTTACGTGGGTATAACCTTTCGATCTTCTTTTCATTCATTCATTTATTGCATTTTTACATAACCAAACAACATACTCGATATTATGACATCCTGGATCACAATTACAGAAATTGTTAGTAGTGAGACCTACACGATAAAAACATGAATTGAGCACAAATTTATTGGACAACATACAATATAATATAAAATTAATGCCTATTATCGGTAAATGGAGAATAATTCATTCTACGCATCAACTCACATTATGAGCTAACGCCCGAATAATGGCAAAAAGATTACTCGTTGCGTCGGGGAGGAAGCGAGTGGATAGTGCAATCGAAAGAAACATACCCAATTAAATCGTCAAATTGTTAATTTTTTTACTATATTCACTGTTCATATTTCAAGCAAAAAAAATTTAGATAAATTTCCTGTCTAATGATATATAACACAACATATGTCGCAACAACCATTTTGAGTAATATGCGTTTGAAAACTTTTAATAAATCGTTACATTTTTCGTAGAGTGACCCCCCTATATAGAAATCAAAGACATAGTCCTATGTCAAAACGGATATAAGAGACCGGAAATGGCATGAAATTCCACAATACAATCGTGAATGGTAGCGTTGGCATATATCCATGGGTACGCGAAGAAGTATGAAAACAATAGAATAAAGTTTGATAGTGAACAGATAGGATTGAAGCGAGAGGGAGATAATATTTGAGTGGTAAGAACTTAGCCTTAGAGCGACGTGTGTGAAGTTAAACAAAGAAAGTATACATACAAATGCACACGCAAACGTCAACGGTTAACGAACAAAGTCAACGTCCAGGTCAAAGTCAAAGTCATCTTCAACACGCAAACATAAACGCGCTTGCAGAGGTACGCGCACATGCACGCAACAAAATGATAGCAAAATCAAATGCGTTCCCCCTGTAGTGAGCGCCACTCGATGAACCAGGATTGTGGTAGCCATTGATGGTAAGCACCAGAGTGAACGTATTAAACAATCACGATGTAAAAATTGGAGGTCTGTATAGCACCACCTCGAATTTTCACAAACAACGGTAACAGGTAGATTCAATTTATATAGTTTATTTTGATGAACATACCATAAGCAATTACAATTGTCTTGTTTCGCAATGTTTCCCAATCTTAAAGAACATTGAACTCATTTTGTATACAGGTGAAAAAAAATTCTCTGTTTTTGAAGCAATGAAAACGCAAAATGGCGCTAAAACGCTAGAATGAAGAGAGCCAGAAAAAAGTCACCATGTTAACAAATTGTAAGCGTTATGACACCTTTCATTTGACACTACTGAAAATTCGAAAGGAAGTACCGTTCCTGAGATACAAAGAGGGTTAGATTCAGAATCACCGGTCGCGTTAGACCCCATGGACATTTGGGAGGGAAAGGGGAGATCTCAGAGGAAAGTGAGAAGTATTTAGAGTAATAAAAAACATAAAAAATAGTATATTGCTTGCTACAATACGGTGAACATCTTATTTAATATCTTATTTAATACAACTTATTGATTGTGTGACGTGACAACGCTTCGAGGAGACTGTTTTTTTTTCTCACAGAGCGCGTTGTCACGTCACAAAATGAATGCTGATTTTTTCAATGTTCTTGCGAGTTATTTGAAAAACTGGATATACAGGAATCACCGTTCATCTTTTGTTGACAAATCAGAGAACAAAGTTTATTTGTATGTTTTGAAACGGAACTGAAAATACAACATTAATGTTAAAAAGTCGGAAACCGTAAAAAGACAGGTGTTGACACGTCACAAAAGTATTGGGCTGGTAACAAGCGAATCGAACTGTAAAATATGCTCCAACTAAAGATTCTTGTAGGAAATTTTCTCAATTTTATTTTGATATCGTGTGATTTATACTCTGTTTTAGTGAGTCATAACGTTGTCACGTCACGCTGGAATGGGTCATGGGCTGGTGTGATCGATGTGCAGTATCACTCTGATGTAGTCTATAGACGACGCTCGTAGCGAAAGGGTTAAGCATTGTTGATTTCATGCGTTGTCAAAGGTAACTAATGGAGGTGGTGGAACAAATATAGAATCGGCAATTGGTCTTCTCGGGCCTCCATAACTTTCTACTAAATTAACTATAACTTTCTACTTCTACTAAAGAGGCTTTTAGCTTTCTCGGTGCAATCGTCTTTTAGGCTTGGGAAAAGTCAATTTGGAAAACCAAACTAAACCCTTGGCCTTGAGAAAGCTCATTCAGCAAGCCTCGCTGTCGCTGCCATCTGGTCGCTAGTTGCATGACTGCCGAATCGTGAATGAATTATTGGCGACTTTTTTTAACCTAGGACTACGTCTCATATGTACGGTGAAATGAAAAACTAAATACTGACCATGTAGGAAATAATGGATGATTCCGATCGCTTATAGCTCGACCATTTCCTAATACATAGTAAAGATGTTTGCATCAAATGATTAGAAATGTTTCTACGCATCTATCTAAATGTCCAGCATTATCTAAACGCGCTAAATCCCACGTTTTGATTGCCCTAATTTGTTCCCCCTAAATTGTACCGGCCAAAAGAGGCAACCTGTTGTAGTGGTCAGGAAAAAAACAGCTGGGTTTTGAGAGCTTTATTGACTGAATGCTTCAAAGCTGGAAATTCAATATCTTGTCAAGAACTGGATAAGTAAATAATGTGTGCTACATACAATTCAGTTTTCCTTCCCAAAGATCCAATTAACAACGTAACAATAAATTTTACAAGTGCACTAAACAATCAGTTAGATTCAAATTAATTTCGTTAATTGCAAATATTAATTTCTATTTTTCAGAATTAATACCTAATTTTAAGAATAGACCGTTCAATCATTCTCATACACTATTATAAATCATTCAATCATACACTATTATAAATCTCAAGAACTTCAAGGACAATTCGTCACATCAAATGTAAACATCGCCATTAATATTACCAATAGACATTAAACAATTGGAGATTTTATTTTTTTTTTTTATATAAATCGTTTATTTTTACAGGCTCAGTTACATTAGTTTAAAGGAGCCGAATTCTTAAGTATATGTTTTAAAACTATACATAAATAATTTTCCTAACACTATGGTTAGTAAGGTGGAAAACCGATTACTCGCGGTTTACTCGAGTTTAGAGGGTGACATCTTTCAGGAAAGGGATGGGATATAAGGGAATTGTTACAATGTTGATGATCACACTCGATTCTTAAATCTATTGTATATTTACATTTCAACTTATTTTACTGTTTATACCATGGGGGCCAATCGCTCGCAATGGATGAAAAGGAGGGTATAAGGACATAGGTACAATCACACACGAAGATCGATAGCTTTAAGGAAAACATATATTTGGGTCATGTAATCAAGGTCTAACCGAGCCAACACATCTCTCACCGGCACATTGGGCTGTCTTCCTCGGGCCCGAAGGGAGTTTTCTAAATTCGATCTGGCGACAAGATACATCTCGCACGACCAAACAACATGCTCGATGTCGTGATAACCTTGACCACAGACGCAGAGATTGTTGCTGGAAAGATTGAAACGAAAGAGAAGCGCATCTAACGAACAGTGATTGGACATGAGTCGGGAGAAGGTGCGAATAAAGTCCCGACTCAAGTCCAGACTTTTGAACCACGGTTTGAGGCTAACCTTAGGGATAATCGAGTGAAACCACCGGCCCAATTCATCTTCGTTCCATTTGCGTTGCCAGTTAGCGATGGTATTTTTACGGACTAAAGAAAAAAATTCATTGAAGGCGATTTGACGCTGGTAAATGTCGCCTTCAATCGCACCTACCTTTGCTAATGAGTCAGCCCTCTCATTACCCGGAATTGAGCAATGTGAAGGGACCCAGACAAAGGTAATGACATAACAGCGTCTGGATAAAGCACTCAAAATTTCTCGTATTCTCTCAAGGAAGTACGGCGAGTGCTTTTCCGGCCTCACTGAACGGATAGCTTCGACAGAGCTAAGACTATCCGTTACAATGTAATAGTGTTCAACAGGTCGTGAGGCGACGCTGTCCAGCGCCCAGTATATCGCTGCCAATTCAGCAATATACACTGAGCAAGGATTCTGAAGACTGTGGGAGGTGCTAAAAATTTGGTTGAACACTCCAAATCCTGTGGACTCATTCATAGAGGACCCATCAGTAAAGTACATATTATCACAATTGATACCCCCATACTTTGAATCGAAGATCGTTGGAGCGATCCTCGATCGTTGATAATCTGAATATCCATGGATATCCTGTTTCATGGACAGATCAAAATGCACAGAGGAATTGATGTAGTCAGGAAAACAAACACGGTTGGGAATATACGAAGAAGGATCAACCTGCATGGAGATGAATTCATGATATGAACTCATGAATCCGGAGTGAAAATTTAGCTCGATCAGCTGCTCAAAATTCCCGATCACCAATGGGTTCATAACCTTACACCGGATGAGGAACCGAAGAGATAATAAATTGAAGCGATCTTTTAGTGGGAGTAGGCCTGCCAAAACCTCGAGACTCATGGTATGCGTTGAGGGCATACATCCCAACGCAATACGGAGACAAAGATACTGAATTCGCTCGAGTTTAATGAGGTGTGTTTTGGCAGCTGATTGAAAACAGAAACTGCCATACTCCATCACTGAGAGAATAGTTGTTCGATACAACATTATAAGATCTTCGGGATGGGCTCCCCACCAGGTGCCGGTAATTGTACGGAGAAAGTTTATTCTTTGTTGACATTTTTTACTCAGATACCTAATATGGACCCCCCAAGTACATTTGGAGTCGAACCAGACCCCAAGATACTTGAATGACATAGCATGAGTGATCGGTTTACCCAAAAGTTGAAGCTTTGGTTTTGCTGGTCTATGCTTCCTAGAAAAAACCACCATCTCTGTTTTCTCCGTGGAGAATTCGATCCCTAGCCCAATGGCCCAGGTTGAAAAATTGTTCAAAGTATCTTGTAAGGGTCCTTGCAGGTCGGATTCGTTTGATCCTACGACAGACACCACTCCATCATCTGCAAGTTGTCTTAGGCTGCAATTTTGTGTAAGGCAATTGTCGATGTCGCTTACATAGAAGTTGTACAAAAGGGGGCTTAAACATGAGCCCTGGGGGAGGCCCATGTAAGAGAACCGACTTACTGCCGAATCTCCGTGAGAAAAGTTCAAATGTTTCTCACAAAGCAAGTTATATAACATATTATTCAATAGAGGCGGCAGACCCCGAGAGTGTAATTTGTCTGACAAAACCTCTATTGAAACAGAATCAAAGGCCCCCTTTATGTCCAAGAATACTGAAGCCATTTGTTTTTTTTCGGCGTAAGCCATTTGAATTTCTGAAGAAAGCAACGCAAGACAATCATTCGTCCCCTTGCCCCTGCGGAACCCATATTGTGTATCTGAGAGTAAGGCATTCGTTTCAACCCAACGATCAAGGCGAAACAAGATCATTTTCTCCAACAATTTCCGTATACAAGACAGCATTGCTATTGGGCGGTACGAATTGAAGTCGGACGCGGGTTTTCCGGGTTTTTGAATAGCTATAACTCGTACTTGTCTCCAATCATCCGGAACAACATTATGCTCCAGAAACTTATTGAATAAATTCAACAAGCGATGTTTGGCCACATCGGGGAGGTTTTTTAACAAGTTGAACTTAATTCTATCCGATCCTGGAGCCGAATTGTTACTTGAAAGGAGAGCAAGAGAGAATTCTACCATCGAAAACTCGGAATCAAGATCGCACCTATCTTGTGGTATATCTCGAACAATTCTTTGCACGGGAGCGAAATCGGGACAAACCTTTCGCGCAAAATTAAAAATCCATCGATGTGAATGTTCCTCGCTTTCATTCGATGAAGAGCGATTTCTCATGTTTCGAGCCACTTTCCATAATTTTTTCATTGACGTTTCTCGTGACAAACCTCCCACGAAATTTCGCCAATAAGCACGTTTTTTACCTTTGATCAAGTTTTTAAATTGATTTTCAAGGTCTAAATACGTTTGAAAATTGTCAATGGTTCCTCGTTTCCGAAAAGCTTTAAATGCATTCGATTTTTCTACATAAAGCTTTGAACATTGGCTATCCCACCATGGATTGGGAGGCCTTCGGTGAATGGTGGAACCTGGGATGGGTTTCGTTTGAGCGCGAACCGCGCTGTCATGGATCAAACGAGAAAGGAAGTTATACTCCTCCAATGGAGGTAAACCATCTCTGGAATTGATGGCTAGAGTAATCGCGTCCGCATATTTTTTCCAGTCAATGTGTCTTGTGAGGTCATATGCCATGTTTATAGATTCAGAAGAATTCGACCCAATGGTGATGGAAATTTTGATTGGCAAGTGATCACTACCGTTGGGATCCTGGATTACATTCCACTTGCAATCTAACGATAGTGAATTCGAGCAAAGCGAGAGGTTAAGAGCACTTGGGTTAGCAGGAGGTTTAGGCACACGTGTTGTTTCCCCAGTGTTCAAAACGGTCATATTGAAGCTGTTACAAAGGTCATATATCAACAATGAACGATTGTCGTCGTACTGTTCCCCCCAGGCAGTTCCGTGAGAGTTGAAGTCTCCCAAGATCAATCGTGGCTCAGGAAGGAGTGAGCACATGTCAACAAGTTGTTTGCGGCTAACCGCAGCTCTCGGAGGCCAATACAAGCTGACAATACATAGGTCTTTGCCTTTAATGTTTGCATGACAAGCAACAGCTTCGATCCCTCCAATAGGTGGAAGGTCAATTCGGAAAAATGAGTGGCACTTATTGATCCCCAATAGCACCCCTCCGTATCTGTCATCACGGTCCAAGCGTATAATATTAAAATCGTGGAAAGAGAGATCATCTCGCGAAGAAAGCCAAGTTTCGGACAGAGCAAAAACATCACAATTGAACTTATGAATTAAAAATTTGAATGCATCCAATTTAGGGATAAGACTACGACAATTCCACTGTAAAACAGTGATATCTCCGACCTCTCTATTCAAATTAGACATCAAGAGAGATAATCATTGCAAGGAGGGGCCATGTTTGCATCAATTGTTGCAAAATTGTCTTTAGTACTGGAAGCATTGAGATGACAATGGTTCTGATGGAATCGGAAACATTAAAACACGTGAAGATTTGATCCACAAGGTCAGTCAACTTTATAAATCCCGATTGGGAAGTTGAGCTGGACGCAAAAAAAGGGACAGTTTTTGATGTCCCCTCGAGTGCTGGGTCGTTCGAAGGTGAACTATTCCCACGGAAGCCAGGAGGAACCTGATTTTGCTTGTCCGCTGCACTCGATATTTTAGGCAAGCTAACATGGGGTACCACCGATGGGACTTGTCGTTGAACTTTGGGAGTGGACACATTTTTGCGCCGGGAATTCCCTTTGAAAATAAACGGTGTGCCCTCGTTAGCTGTATCCGCTTCCAATTCGTCAACTGGCAGTGAAGCAAAGACATTGTTTGTTGGTAATGGTTGTTGTTGAGCCAGTGGGGAAGCGCCCTTTAAGATATCCGCGAAAGTGCGTTTCGAGCGTTCCTTCAAAGAGCGCTTTTGTTTATCCCAGCGACTCTTGTAAGTTTCACAAGCTGAGAGCACGTGTGGGGATCCCCCGCAATATGGACACTTATGCTCAGTCGCACTGCAGGATTTCCCCTCATGTTGCTCTCCGCATGTGGCACAGCGCTCCTTGTTGGCGCAATAAGCTGCTGTATGACCAACTGACTTGCATTTGTTGCAAGTCATGGGCTTTGGCACGAAGAGTCGCACCGGCAGCCTCAATTTGTCCACCATAACGTAGTCAGGGAGGGCGGCACCAGCAAAAGTGACTCGAAACGAGTCGTACGGCGTAAATTTCTTTTCTACTCCTTCCTGGGTAACTTTTCCAAGTTGGCGACATTCCAAGATTTTGACTTCCATCGAAGGAAGCCTCTTGAACCTGCCAACTCCCATACTTTCTATAGTTTTGCACGTCAGACCCGTTTCAGATATAACGCCCCCAATTTCTACGTTATGGGAGGGAATAAAAACTCGATATTCGAGGATGAAATGCTTATCAGCAACAATATCGTTCGCGTCCTTTCGGTTAGTCACGACAACTCGCAGTTTGTTCGGTCTTACTTTGCAAATTTCCGAAACAGAGATGTATCTTTTCAGATCTGTCATAATCTGTACGACCCTCAAGGCTTTACCATTAGGTTTGGGCCGGAAAAAAACAACCCAAGGACCAGCGTCAGGCGCATCGTCCGGATAAACCCTGACACGGGGAGCGGAAACAATAGGAGAGGAATTCGAGGACAAGGTTTGAGTGGGGACAGTAACATCAGAGGGGGGAAGGGATGTCGATGATTGGGTGGAAGTATTGGAGGAATCAGGGGAAAGGTTTGCAATCTTTTTTTTGGAGGGGGGCTTGGTAGTGTGAGTTGACTCGTCCCCAGAAGAAGAATCTTCGGGCATAGGAGTCCGTTTAAGGGACTTACTACACCCTGCTTGAGCAAGCGAGGGGGAGTCTGAAATGTCCATGTCTAGACCCCCACCCTCCTCCATTCTTAGAACGAACGATTATTATCTCTACAATTTTTTTATCTCACTTGTAAAAAAAAAAAACTTAAATAAAATAAAAATAATCACATAAATTTGTTGTTCCGATATGCGCTCTGTTACCCTATTAAGGGAGACACAAAAGTCACGCGCTACGGAGACAACACAATAGCAGAAGTTATTGTTGTACTCAACTGAGCGTCAACCACGTGTTGACGATGCCGTTATGGTTATTGATCCACTACAGACGCCGATCCAGACCACTGCAGAGGCGCTGCTTCCTCGGTTCTGGCTGCTTTGGGCACTTTGGGCACTAATTCACCACAGAACACACGAGAAAAAAAAAACCAACTCGTTGGGGAGAAGAGAAAAAAAAACTTCGAGAACAATGCTTGAGGAGTGATGAATAGCACATCCAGCTCCATCAAGTTGTTAGCGAGGAATGTGACAACAATTGGAGATGTCGCCAGCCGTTGTGATTCAGGGCTAACTACACTACCTACCGGGTTAGCAGAATTATTTTGCAGCGGCAACACAACCAGAGTAACAGCGGAATACAATTTGAATACACCAATACTACTGCGAAAATAGCCTGTTTTCAAAGCAACTTTCAAGCTATTGAAACAAGTTTTTGAGTCAATAATTAACAATCATATAACTCTTGGACATATTGACTTTTAAATGGAGTGGTTATCATATCACGAAAAAATTTAGGACCAGTTCCACGTTTCGGCTGTTTCGATTGTTGTTTCGACCGACTTTTGAAAAAATTGATTGTTTCTCGGTGGTATTTTGAGTTTTTCGGATCCTGGTAAGTATTTATCATGTCAACAAGAGGGTTCCCGGTATAAATTGCCGAAGAAAACGACTGCTGAATTATATCCAAGCTTGTTGGTACTCCACGTGACACATAACAATAAATTATTATAAATGGATTGAAGCATTGGATTGGATTATTTTTTCTCAAAATGTTTAAGTGACAAACATTTTGAGAAAAAATAATCCAATCCAATGCTTCAATCCATTTATAATAATTTATTGTTATGTGTCACGTGGAGTACCAACAAGCTTGGATCCTATTCAGCAGTCGTTTTCTTCGGCGATTTATACCGGGAACCCTCTTGTTGACATGATCTTTTGGCGTAGAACTACGTCTTTCATTCAGGGTGCCAAATCAGAAAACAGGTCACGTTTTTATGAAATAAAGTTAACGTTAATAACTATTTTTGCCGTGAACGGATTTTGGCGATTTACATACCAAACGAATCGGAAATTCCCTAAGATTTGTTTGATATGCTGGTCATTACAATCCCATGGTGTGAAAATGGTTAAAATTCATGAAAACTATAAGCGTTTCCATTCTCCCATACATTTGTTCTGTCCATTTGTGTGCTTTCCCGAACCGAGCTGTCTATAACGGGCAACTTATCGACGAGCAACGAAGGGGAAATCATAAGACTTGAAGTCTCCGTGAACGAAGGAAAAGACGAAGGACGAAGGGGAATATTTGCCTAGAGTATAAACAGCGGATCTCGCTGAGGCAAACTTTTTAGAGGCGAATGAACTGCAAAGTTTAAAGCCTCTTAAAAAACAAAGAAAGAAAGAAAGGCAAACTTTCATTCTTCGTGGGAACACCGACTGAACAACATTGTTGCTGGGCGAGCTGAATGGTGAGGAATCGAATGCCTTTCTCAAGGCAATGGGGGTGAAGGAGTAATACGAGGAAAAAGTAAAGTTTTCCAAGTGCCTTTTTGAAGGTTAGAGACGAATGAACTAAAGAAGTTTAAAGTCTCACATGTCTTAGTTTCGGATTGAGCTGTGGACGCGACCAAATTATTAACTCGCTGATGTCTCTAGCATTGCAATCATTGTATCAAACTGACGCCATTGCATTAAGGTTCTGAGCTACATAATTGTGTGGGGAATCATCAAGCTAGGCTATCGTCATCTCACCTCGAAAATAAATGTTCTGGAATTTTGTCTGTGAATTGGTTTTGCATGACGGTAGCAAAACTCTGTCCACAATATTAAGAAAAAGGGCATCTGTTGAGAAGAGCGCAAAACGGAGATAAGTGTGTGTATATTTAATTGCTTCAAGCCATCAATATATGGATATTTGTGTACGTACGTGCGTGCGTTTTAACGTATTGCCCTGTTGCGGTTGAACATGTTGATCCGAATGTGGCGACAAGAAGGGGAGATAACGGGAGGGAAATATTTGCGCTAGGGTATTAGTTATGAATCTCTGCTGAGGCAGGTTTGTTTTCTGTCATCATAAAGGCTCCGTTGGTGCCATTGACATCGCATCAATGCATTGAACTGACGCTATGGTGAAGCAGGTGTTAAGGTTGTGCACCAAAAAATTATTTGGAGAATACCAAGTTATTCAATAAGTTATAATAAGTTGTTAATTTATTTGGGTTCGCGTGCCAGTTGCCAAAATTCCTTCAACTAGGATTGCATTTGCGCTAATCATGATCATAATGAAGCAGTGCTACTCTATTCGAGGTTGTTGAGATTAATGAAAGAGTTTATTTTGTTTATTCGCAGTTTATAACAAGCGAATTGAATTGAACTACAGCGTAGTTCTACGTCAACAATGCGGTCGTGTCTTGGACATAACCTCCTATCATTTTTTTTGCTTGAGTATAGGTCCTAATGTTTCGTCCGACACTGTAATTTAGCTAAGAAATACTGAAAAAACTGCTTGGATATTCAATAGGACCAGTGTTTCAGAGTCTCGAGAGTCTATTTCCCTTACTGTTGATTGCACACTGTCTAGAGTCAAGTCCAAAACCGATCTAGTCACTCTACAGCTAATGAAGTCGCGTTGCTGTCAAAACAAACAGAAAAATAAAACCGATCAGTAAATTGGAAACAGTCCGTGTAAAGTTTCGTTGGTGGAATTTATGTGTTATAGTTGGAATGTTTTGTAAAATTCGAAATTTTTTTGTGAGATTAATTCATCTTAGATCATTTTTCAGTGTATTCTGTTAGGCGGTAGGCGTTTTGGTTTGGCTTCACTGACTGGAGAAATGCGTCCTCAGTTTTTTAGATGCCTCGTGTTTATGTTCGGAGGACAAAACGACTGCACTGATATTCATTAAAAAAAAGTCAGAACCAACGTTGAGAAGAGCATGTATCCCTCGATCATCACTTATCGGCCACTTCTCCGGTGGATGCTCAACCAAGCTGGGGTCGAAACTCCCGGGTTAACTTCTGAACAGGAATAGGAGCTTGTCTTTCAGCTGCTAGATATTGAGAAGCTTTTATGTTTTGTATGAAATTTTTGTGAGTTCCTTATTAGTGATATCCGTCGTCTGGCTTTAAAATTGAGGATTCAAATCAACTTGAAACACCCTTATGAAAAGATTGAGATTTCTAGACTGGAATCCGAATCATTCGTTCCACAAAGCTGTGGCTACATCAGCAGCGAGAGCTAACAGTGAACAGTTTTTGTTTGCAGTGGAAATACAATACAAATATTTTTTTTTATTATTAAAATTACATATCATTTGTAACTATCCCCCTTTTCAAGTGTCCACATAGTATATGATAACACAAATCCTTCGGTAAATTTTTTAGTCATCATTTACGGCTCGTGACTCGCATTTCTGTAAGAAATGTTCCGATTTCAGTTCTAAATACCCATGAGACATCAGATAGCAGTTGATAACGGGATAATAGCATGGTTTTTCCTATCACAGATCTATTACGTTTGTTCGCAGTCTATAAACTCCACTTCGTGCACACCGGATGCGTCAAACACAATTTGGACGATTTTCAAAGGGAGTAAAAACTTTTCACAGTTCATGTCCATGCCATGCGAACACTCATATCAACAGACAACTCCTGGGAGCACACGATAATAGCTTTTTTCAACAAAAACAGGCACTTTCTTGATACATGTTTGACTTTCGTCCACATGTGTATAAATAAACGTACTTATTTCTATACTAGGAACTACGTGAACTGCGGAAACTTTTTTTTGCTGATGTTGGCTATAGAAGACGCTTGGGGGTTGAAATACATTGAAACTGTGTTATGATACAGGTTGTCTTCGCTCGTTTGCTCGGTAATTTTCATTGTAAACTTAATTAAAACGATCAGTGCGAATGGTATAAGATACTGTTATATCGAAGTGTCGGATTCAACCAGAAAAAGTTTGGCTCGGATTCATTTATCCTATACGTCATATGCAAGTGAAAATTATATCCGACACATTATAGTTTTTTATTACAAGAGGTTTGTTTTTTTTTACTTTTGCTGGACATCCCTTTCTCGCTTGGTACGTCTCACTCTAATTATCGTTAGAAAAATTGTTTCAAACATAACACGTAAGTCCATTCTAGCAATTCTAGATGAGATGGATGCTGGATGGAGGAACGTGTCATGACTGAACAACTGTATTTTAACAGAAGGGTGTGATATAGAGGAGCTACTCTGCTGGATGCTGTAAGATCAAAAGTAGGTCGAAGTAGAACTTTTTTTCTTTTTACGCTCAAGGAATAAAAATTTATCTGATGTGAATTGTGTCCCTTTAGTTCAATTACTTTTGTTTCCCTGCACGATATCGTTCATTTGTTGCACTGTCCATCGTGAGCATCGCGAAATTTATTACATATTTATAATACACGAGAAAATTGAAAAAATAGCGTTGATCTCTGCTTTCTAGTCGAATTTCTATCTATTGACTGACTTTCACAAATAAATATTTTTGGGTGCTGGGACCGGCACTGATATTGTGCAAACGCTCTACGGACTGAATGGAAGGCGCAGCAATAATAGTGTCGGCTCAACATGTTTATATACAACTCAATGCAGAAATTGCCAAAATATTAAAAAAATAACTTTAGGTACCTTACTTTACAATTTAGGGGACCGCTCTCCCCTACACACTAATTAAATGATCGTACCGTTTTCTGTGTTGCCTTACTCTTCTGCATATGTATCGGGATTAATCCGCTGTAGCGCCCAATGTATAGGCAACACAAATACCCTACATTTGCGTGCAATTTATTGTTGTACGCAAGGTGCGCCATACGCTTAACTTGCAATTAAGATTCTTACATTAGTAGGGGAACGTCGGGAAAGACGGACACCTATGTATAATTGATAAATTACAATTAATTTGAAATTTTAATGATATACAAACTTGCAATACAGTGTATCAATACCTTTGACACTCTCTGTGTACACCTAGCTGGCCTTCTGTCAAAATTGTAAATAAAAACAAAAAAATATTTTTTTGGGATATTTTTCTTTACGTGAGTGTTCTACCATCACTTCTCTTCCAGTTTATCGAATCAGAGTATCTCCAGAAATATTGATGTTAAAAATATTAATTTAGTCGGGTAAGACTGACACTCAACCGAAGGAAAAGACAAACATTTTTGTTTTGAGAACAATATGATTATCTCCTCTTTCTATTTTTAACAGATGCCCACAAGCAGTCTTCCATGTTTCACAAAAAACACTGCGTCCGGAATAAACATGTCCACGCTGCTGTTCACAGTTTTGTGTTTGAGTACAAACATGATTTTTTCGTACCTATGTTAGAAAATGTGACATGTTTGTATTTGTGGTATGTTTGGACATACGATGTTTAATCCCAATGTTTCACATGATGTTCGAACATGGTGTACAGTTTCTCTTGCATTTTCACCCCAAGCACCGGCAGTGCGTAGAGTAGAAGAAGCGAATCGGACACCACACCACCACCACTCAACGCGTGGTGTGTTGGTATGTTGACATGGAAAAAATGCTTTCCTTTCATGACAATGGGTGCTTCATCAAAAATATTGGGCAAATAAAATAAACCTCTTTTTCTGTTCTGAACAAAATAAACATCGATTGATATGAGAGTTTTTCACATTTGATATCATTATTTAGTGCACGCATCAATTTATATATTGAATTCATGTAACATTCGCTATTATTAGCTATTTGAACAAGTACTAAAATCGAATTTTTCAGCAGTGACATGTTAGGCGTGACGCTAACCACTCGAACCACGGGAACAACAATTTTGGCTGGATCTTTGAATACAAATGGTCAAAACTGCTTGTTCGCGACGATCGCGACCCGAGCTATAAAACGAGCGGAGAAGAGAAGAAGAAAGGATGATGCAATCGCATGCACACATATCATATGTAGTGCAGTGTAAGTGTAGCTTTTAGTTTTTTCCTTCATTCAGTTTGTGATAACATCGAGAAATTAATGGTGTGTTTTAGCCGCTGAAATTTCTCTGCTGGTTCTGCTGTGTGCCGCTGAAGGTTGCATCTAAAACTAATTTTTGGGTATTTATTTTTTTGGTCAGCATTTGTACGACGTCGCCCGCTATGCAGTCGGCTCCCCAGACTTTAATTGCCAACATGCACGCAAAAAAAATAGAAAGCTTCTTTCTATTCAGAGAACGTTTTCTTTGAACGAAACTAATGATTATTTAATCAGTTTAATCAAAATGTGCATGAACGATCTATAAACTTTTACTTAGTCGCGGCAATACATACACACACTCTTTACAGATACACGGGCCGAAGGTTGTGCAGTCCACTGATGATTCAACTAGAGCCAAAGGTTGTACCGCTCATGACAACTCTACACGAGCTGATGATTGCGCCGGCTAGTGATCATTCTATCCTGGATTCCTCGAGTCGAAAAAGACGCACCACGCTAGATATGGGGTGCAGACTAGGGGGTCGTTGCTGATTAACGGTCAGCTGCATCCCAATAGGAAGTATCCCATGTCGGGCACACGTACAGAGCACTGAAGACTGCAACATCCCAATTATGAGAACACTTGTAATACTAACCTCGAGCCAACCGCGAGTAATCGGTTACATATTACTAACATAGTTGTAAGCAAACATTGTCAAAATATTGAACTCCCGGCCCCGTTAGGCTGACGCCATATGAGCCTTAATAAAAATATACATTTTGGTGCATGAACTTATAGCCTCTTAGTTCGTGCAATTTTTGAAATGCGAACTAAATTTCAAGTTCGTTTCTGTGAAAAAGTATTCTACGAAGAAATGTTTTGGGATGAATAATTTTATTCCGTGTATGAAAAGAAACGAAACGAAAGCAATGAATACATCGACATCGGGTGATATGTTTGTACATGATGTTCTTGAATTATAAACATCGTGTTTGTTTTCACATGTCTATGTTTGTGTATCATTGTTCGTGTTGGGGATAGACACTCAACACTAGCGAGAATCATGTTCGAATTCAAACAAAAACATGGAATTTTCACATCGCGTGGACATGTGTAAGTGTTTTTCGGAAGACTGGCTGCCGCAGTATCTACTATCGATACCTACGTGGACTATCGAATGTTCACGGTTGTTCCGTTGGTCGTCGATGCTTATGGGCAAGAATACATGGCTCGAGCGTTGCTGAATTGTGACTTGCACCCGAATGTCAGCCAGCGTTTCTGTCAGTAGTTATCAGTCAGACTAATCGATATCCCATAATCCGGCGTAGATGGTCACGAATGCCAAATATCAAGTGCAATCATAAATCCGTTCCCGAGTTCTTTCATCCCATCAATCACTACACTTCCTGCTACTCTTCGTATAGCTATGATAATTTCAGCAGGACAATTCGTCGATGTTCCCCGGGAAGGGAAGGAACGTTTGGCATACGATCTTCCCAAGCTGATAGAAACTGTACTTGGTTGAATAGTGGTTGGTGCGGTAAAGAAAACGATCGGCTATGGATGTTAGTATCAAAATGACCTTTCAAGCATCCAAATCGAGGGTATCTGCAAAAAGAATGTGTAACACAGATATGTTGTACATATCTGCAATAAATTCGGAAATAATACAGCAAATCATATTCGATGTTTCGGAAAAAATCTACCTTTCATCGAATCCACTTGTGCAAACAACATGACTGGCGTAGGATTTAATCTCTGATAATTCCAATGGACTCGACTGGAACGTAATCTAGATCAGTTTGCCTTTCGAACAGGGCTGAATAATACCAGTTTGTTTCTAATAAATCATTTTTATTAAAATATTCACGTTATTCTTACGCTATTTATACCGTAATAGATATAAATTACCTGCTCAATTGTTACAACGGAAAATAAATAAACTATTTATCTGTACACTTTACTTATCTTACATTATTCCATAACTTTGGTTCTTTAATCTCATCACTAATTTATCTATCTTCAATAACTAATTCTATCGTTTCCAATTTGATTAATTTCTTTCAAAAACACGTTTTATTTTCATCTAACTGTACACGGTGTAAATTGCTCAATACTCACAGCTAACATTATGATTTGTTTCATATGACTTCATCCAAGTATTAACGAATGAAGAGTGTAAGAGAGCGTTACGAATAGAGAGGAATTCGTTCGTGAATTCCTTCCGTTTTTCATTCGACTGTCACGATACCCTGATTACCAACTTTAAACTATATTAGTAGTAAAACGACAATAACATACGCTTCCAACATTTGAGCATAGATGCTCTTCACTTATCAGCCATTCCATGCCCAACCGATATAGTGGTTCTCAGATTTTCTTGAAAAATGGTAGTTTTGTTGTTTATCGCAAAACATTTGAACCGTATTTTTATTTTTTTCATTAGGGTGACCATTTCCATTATAGGGTTGTCCGAAAAAGTTTTTCCTCTTTTTTTTTTCCAAAAATGTCTTTTTTCAAAAATTCATAACTTTTGAACTACTAGACCGATTCAGATGATCGACATATCAAATTGAAGAAAAAGTACTATACCTGCAGAAAACTCGAGTTCTGCTTTCGTTATTATTGATTGTATTCGTTTTTTATTTCTTTCATAGTCTCGGGACCAAAGGCGCTATATTTTTTTTATATTTTTTCTGGAAAGCTGTGGATTTTTCTAATAACATGTGTCGAAACCAGTTTTTTTTTCGTTTTTGAGTTTTGATTGTTCGAAAAATCAATTTTTTCCTCTTTTTTCCAACACAAAAATTCATAACTTTTGATCTACTGAACCGATTCAGATGATGGTTAGATAAAATTAAAAAAAAAACAATAGAATTGCGAAATAAATGGATTTTGATTTCGTAATTATTTAATGTATCAGTATTTTATAGCTTACATGGTTTCGGGACCAAGGAAGATATATTTTTCTATATCTTTTCTTGGAAGCTGAGGTTTTTTACATAACATATTCAAAAATCAGAGATTTGTTGTTTGAGATTGATTTTTCAAAGTTAACATGTTTTCAGTCTTCGTTCAATATTTCTATGGGATTGGATTGGATGTATGCGACTAGAATTCAATTAATTGGCAAATGTGTCATTTTTTCAAAAATGCTAGCTAATTGGCTTTCATTTGATATATCGATCATCTGAATCGGTCTAGTAGTTCAAAAGTTATGAATTTTTGAAAAAGATCATTTTTGGAAAAAAGAGGAAAAGTAGATTTTTCGGACAACCCTAAAATGGAGATGGTCACCTTACTGTAAAAATAGAAAAAAACGGGTCTAATGTTTTGCGATAAAGAACAAAACTACCCCTTTTCACAAAAATCTGAGAACCACTATATCGGTTTGGCATGGAATGGCTGTTATATTCCTCAACGAACTGTTTTGCGACGTCAGCATGTCTACAGTCACAGTATATTGCACTTCTTGCTCTCAAAACTTGATTTCTCTCTAATCTTAAAACTTCACAACAATTTTCATTCCTTTGTCAACGTACAGATTGCGGTTTTCCTTCTTTTGCTTTTTCATTCAAGTCCTTTCCGCTAGCCGTCTTTTTATCGCTTTGGTTTATAGATACACTAGATCTTTATCACTTTGATAGTTCAGCACTGCAGTTTGCTTCCGCAGCAAAATGATGTTACAGTTCTAGAAACAATACGTTCGATTGGGGGGACACATTACGATGGTATCTTCGGCCTCGCCAATGGTCGGTTCTTTGTTGTTCTTCAGTATGGACTGAGGTTGCTGTGGGCTGGATTGGGTTGCTGTTTGTGTATACTGGGCGGACTGCTGGCCAGGAACCGGATGTCACCCGTAGTAGTACTGGGTGTTGGTTGAGCCTCGGTTCAGACTTCGCGGTATATTGCCATCGTGATCGCTGGAGGGTCGCCTCAGAGTCTGGGAGTGGCCCAGCGCCGAACCAGCGCCTCCGAGAAACGCTGGTGGAGGCTGCTGATGCCGGGGCAAAGTGCTCATCGCTGCAATCGGTGTTCGAATCCCACCTGCGGATGAAAGAATGTGTTTGTATTAGTGTTTGTATGTTATACGTATGATGGATCAAGCTTTAATTAGATTGAATAACTAGGAATAGGAAAAAGTTGTTGATTATCTCTCACACAGGGCCTGGCCGGGTTAGGGAGTAAAAAGTGCCCCCAAACCAAATCACCAGCTGTATGGCAAATATTGTATAGGATATTAAATATGAAATTTTGACGGTTTATTTGAAGCCCTATGTGGTTTAATCTGTAGTGAGAAACGTACTTTTTCGTTTGTTTATGCCACCCTCAAAAGCTTCGAGATAAAAATTTTGGAAAAATACTGAATGTGCATCTTACTACGGTGTATCAAGAAAAATTATGCAAAAAAAAGTTCATCACAAATTTAATTATTAAAATTTTTTTTTTATATCTCCAAAAAGTCTGGCTGGGTAAAGGAGTAAAAAGTCCCCCAAACCAAATCACCAACCGTATGAAAAATATTGTATAGGGTACTAAACAAAACATTTTGGCAGTAGTACCATATATTTGAGTCCTTATATGGTACACCATAGGATCTATGGTGAAAAATGCACCTTTTCGTTTTTTTCACGCCATTCTTAATAGCTTTGAGACAAAAATATGAAAAAGATACTGAAAGTACATCTTACTTAGGTGTATCGATCAATATTTTCAAACAAATTTTCCATCAAAAAATCAAACACTAAAAAAATTTTTAAATAAATTTAAATTAATTATTAAATTTGATTTTTTTTTATTTTGAGATTCAGTACTACTCTAGTTTGCATTCAATTTTTTTTCCTACGTCTATTTTAGGTATATGTGATTTTTTTTTCAGAATTTTTAGAGTGTTTTTCGCGGTACAAAAAATATATTTTCAGGCATTTCGAAATTTTTAAAAAATAATTACTTTGAGATCCAATTTTACTCTAATTTTTATTTAAAATTATTTTTTCGTATGTGTTGTTTTTTTCCACATGTAGCGTAATTTTTCTTGAATTTTTAAGAGGATTGCGCGAAAAAAAAAAGTTTTTTTGGCCTTTGAGTATTTTTAATTTATTTTGAATTTAGAGATCCGTTACTGCTCTAATATTTTTAAAATTGTGTTTTTCATATGTTGTATATTTAGAGCACTGCGCTGTACAAAAAAACTTCTCGTATCTTTAAATACATCAGATTATCTTTACATTGGATTTAGATGGATTACCAAATTCATAGGAGTCAGCAGTACGATAGAGCTCTGTGAGAAAAAAATAAAGTCTTTGTGGAAAGATCATTCGGATTGATGGGAACACTTAAAAAAAATCTGAGTTATTTTTATTTTTCTAATTTTAATCTTACAATTGAAAACAACGAATAAAATAAAATAATCGATTTAAAAAAAATTATAATAATGCAGACGATGAAGAAAATTATTTTTGTGCCTCGCAATACTCTTAAAAATTCTAGAAAATTTCGCCACATGTAGAAAAAAAGTAAATATACAACAAAATTTAAACATATGAAAAACACAATTTTAAAAATATTAGAGCAGTAACGGATCTCTAAATTCAAAATAAATTAAAAATGCTCAAAGGCCAAAAAAAATTTTTTTTTTCGCGCAGTCCTCTTAAAAATTCAAGAAAAATTACGCTACATGTGGAAAAAAACAACACATACAAAAAAATAATTTTAAATAAAAATTAGAGTAAAATTGGATCTCAAAGTAATTATTTTTTCAAAATTTCGAAATGCCTGAAAATATATTTTTTGTACCGCGAAAAACACTCTAAAAATTCTGAAAAAAAATCACATATACCTAAAATAGACGTAGGAAAAAAAATTGAATACAAACTAGAGTAGTACTGAATCTCAAAATAAAAAAAAATCAAATTTAATAATTAATTTAAATTAATTTAAATTTTTTTTTAGTGTTTGATTTTTTGATGGAAAATTTGTTTGAAAATATTGATCGATACACCTAAGTAAGATGTACTTTCAGTATCTTTTTCATATTTTTGTCTCAAAGCTATTAAGAATGGCGTGAAAAAAACGAAAAGGTGCATTTTTCACCATAGATCCTATGGTGTACCATATAAGGACTCAAATATATACAAATATATAGGACTACTGCCAAAATGTTTCATTTAGTACCCTTTACAATATTTTCCATACGGCTGGTGATTTGGTTAGGGGGACTTTTTACTCCCTTACCCGGCCAGGCCCTTTGATTATTTGTCAATCATGTTTGTAAAAGACAATAAAAAATGTAGCACTAATCAAGTTTTATTTCTAGAGCACATTTCGGAAAACTCACCTAAATTGTGAATTGCGCTGGTAGAATAATTTTACGCAGAAGAAACAGTCAAATAGTAATATAATTCATATTCCTAGAGCGATAACCATAATAATGAAAAAAATTATAAATTTTGCAGCTAACGATTATCCATTACTCCTGTGCGAAGATTAGTCCCAATGTTAAGGATCGAAAACAAAATCCCGAAGAACGAAGATTACTCAACCAATCACCCCAACCCCAAATGACACGTATCCGAAGTGTTAAATTCGAAATAGGACGCGGAAGGTGTTGATCCGCGGATTCCAGCAGCCGGATGCGCTGGAGGTCCCGAAGACGATGGCGGTAAAGCCTACGATTGGTTGCAAAATTGTCAAAAAAAAAAAAAAAAAATGGAGAAAATGATGAACGATAGTGGTACAACCAGTACACGGGATCGCTTGGACGCGTTGGGGAAACAGCGACGAATTCAAGAAAAAAAGGAGGGTGTTCATTCGTCTCTAGCCATGAGAAGGGCCAATTCGGACAGCTTGAATTAGACTCTCCATGCCTTGAGAAAAGCTATTTTCACTCCTGCTCACTAGCTCACCGACAAGTGATGTTGACTGGATGACCACCAAACCCGAAGTGAACAGAATATCTTCTTCTTTTTCTTCGTTTTAAGATGCTTTAAACTTTGCAGTTCATTCGCCTCTGTTGTATTCTTCACTTCAAGATAAAGACGGCTTCTATATTAGTTTAAGAGTTCTTTATTCTATGACTTCCAAACACAGAATGAATCGAATAGCACTGGTTTCATCCTTTTATAGTGGTGGTTGCTTGGATTGTCAGGTCTTTCCATGCGTGGTTGCTAGGGTGGTTGTCAACACATCGACAGTGATTGGTTGACTACTATGATATGCAATATTCCTTCCTTCTTATTTCCAGAATACCAGGAATGGGTCTAGTCTTGATGGCATGTGGATTATTCGCTTTGGTCGACTATTATTGGGTTCCTCTTTGAAACGGGCTACGGGATGCACCTCTTGTGATGGGTTATTACTATTGATTATTGCTGAAAATTCTGGATCTTCTGAATCGGATTGAAGCTGTTGTTCTTCTACAGAGTAATCTACAGAAGAATCTTCAGGATCAACTTTACATTCAGCTCCAATCGGATCTGCAACGATATTCACCAGAGGATGTGGTTTGCGTTTCAATCCAAATTCATCTACGAATATGCTGAGTGGAGATGTGTCTGGAGTATCGGGAGCAGGTTGATCGCAGCTACGACGTTTGATTTAATTCGCATGAGAACGTATTAGTTTTCGTCTACCATGCCAATTATCCAAGAGTACGTTACAGTTAACTTGACCGATGACTTCGATGATAACTTCTGGAGCCCAGGACCGCTTGGTATTGCTGCGATATATTTTCGCATAAACAGATTCTCCAGCTTTCAATGACCGTGATACTGCACCAAGGTCCACTGCGAAAAGTCAACCGGAGTGAGAACCCCTAGTTCTTGTAAGCGTTCCACCTTTGCAACGGGTGTGAATAGAACCGGTCGTTTCGGTTTGTAGACTGGCACAGCTCCGGGCTTCAGGAACAACCGCACCTTGGTTTTCTTACAGTGTCCAAGGCCTTGACGAAATACGTCGGTGAATTTTAACTTGTAATGCTGGATTACGCTGGGTAGATCTTGATGAACTTGATTGCAGATTGCTGACAACGGCTTGACCCAAAGTCCAAACAATTCGATCCATTCCAGACCAAACTGGTTGAGGTTGTTGCTGGCCATATAAAGCTTACCGGTTCTGGTGATTTCTCCAAGTGTGACTGTACTTTGAAGTTCGCCCAGAAGCTTGAGACGTTGCCCAGATGTTGTTGCTACTCGAGAGGTGGGGAGGTAGTGGAGGTGATCCAAGGTATTTGCTCCATTGTTTTCGCGATATAATTGTTATATCCGAAGCCGTGGCGAATTGCAGAGTTACTTCTGAGCCATTGATATTGACGGTCAGGAACATCCGCTTTGATTCACTACTGAGTTGACTTATAGCGAAAACACTTTTTACCTGGAAATTCTTCTTCGGTTTACTTGACCCTTTGTTAGTTCGACTCTAGCCTTGGAAATGCCCTTGCAAAACTTTACCCCACTCCTGCACTACACCTCCACCCTCATTGCCTTGAGAAAGGCACTCGATCCCTCGTCGTCCAGCTCGTCCAGCAACGATGTTGTCCAGCCGGTGTCCACACAAAGAATGAATGATATCCACAAATGCTACCTCCTCTTATACCAACTAAACAATATGTTAAATAAAAAATATGTTATTCTATTCATTGTGATGAATTGTGATGGAGTGACCAAGTCGATTGATGCACAAATCTCATAAATCCGTCAGAAAAGAACTGAGCAATAATTGTGAGAACAACAGGAAGCTAGCATTTTCGATTTCCACCAATCAGAACACGGTATCTCCGTTTTGATAATAGTTGAGGTTTTTCAATTGTTCGATAGTTGATTTCATGATAGATATTATTTTCTTCAATGTAATAAATGTTTATGGAGTGTCAAATCATTTGTCGCAATAATTCAATAAGTATATCATGAACTGAGAGAGCAATAAGCGTTTGAAATTGGACAATTTTCAGGTTTTTTTGTTTTTCAATTTGTACCCCCAATATGTTCCCCAAAGAAGTAATCCTACGTCAAAACACACTCACATACATACACAGAGAGGGAAATACATGCTTTAATACGTTCACTTCATTGATGGCGGACGGGGATTGATCAAAGGTGTCTGATAGGACAATCAAATGCGTTGCCCCGGTAGTGAGCACCGACCGATGAGCCTTGCTTTTGCGAGTCATTGATGGTAAGTGCCTGAGTGAACGTGTTAAATAACTATGAAGCAAAAACAGAAAGTCGGTTTAGGAGCACTCCGACTTTTTTTTTAATAACTGTATGTTGTATACTACAGGCAACAGGTGAATTCATTCAATTTATATAGCTTTTTCATGAGCAGACCATACGCATTCGAAATGACTTAGTTTTGTGTTTTTTCCGCCATCAGAAGAACATTCGATTCAGGACCACTTTCTCCTAGTTTCTGTTTGCTGTGAATCGCTGATTTTAGTGCGAATGTGTTCAGTGAATTTGCCGATAGTAACCGATAGTAACTTTACATAATCATCAGCAGTCTGGTAATCTCTGTTCTGTTGCATTTCATCAACAGCAGTCCATAACTCAACGGTTTCCCGGCATAACGCATATTATGGGAATGAAATCGGAAACAGATGCTCAATGGCTTACCTATACTTTGCCCAAGATGCGAAGGAATGATATTAATTGGACCATTCAGGTAGCCGACGGGGTGGGTCGTGCTCATCATCGAGCTCATTGAACATGGCGGCACCAGCATTGTGGTTGAGGTATGTGATAGATTGGATGGTCCCAGATTTCCGTACGGCCCAGGCGAAGGCGTGTACGCTCCGTAGCTCTGTGAAATAGAAGGGATTACTTTAAAAACAGGATATCCGACAGACATTCAAACTGGGAAATGGTTCTGCCCAGTGGTGGGTGGGTTGTGTTTGCATATGAGAATAGATACTACAATCATCGAACTATGGCTGCAGCTTGGGTATCAGCGTGAGTGAATGGCTATTACTTACATCACTCCGGGAAACGCTTGGCACCGGCAGTGGGGTTTGCAAATCGATATCCGCATCTATTTCCGATATATCGTCGGTGAAGCCATTTGGGAGCGTCGTTTCACCTGTGTTTGATGTCTGAAATTTATCGTTCTCCTTCGCTATTCTGCGTTTCCGTACCACCACGCGTCCAATTACTATTGACAGACAGAGAAGTATTGCTGCTGCAATCGCTACAATAAGGTAGATGTAAAATTTCTCCTGGTGCTCTGTAACGGAAGAAAGAATACATGTTTCATTTTCAAATCAGGTGCGGTTGAAATATTAGCATTAGCACACGCGGAACGCCTTCAGTACCGGCGCTTTTACACCACCCATGCTAGATGCATACTTGCATTAGCTAATGATGATAAACTGCTAATGTTTGTAACATGGTACGAAAAGGGGCGCAAAGGGTCTGTGATAAGTACCTAGTCTATGTCAGAGATATTATGTCTAGCGCTAAAAATCACCTTTCAGCAGTCTTTGTTCCAAATATCAAAACGATTGTTTCGGACGAGTTCCCATTTTGTCTGTGACGAGGTAAAACAAAATTTACTGGTTTTGAATGGATATTCAAACTTCAAAAAGATTAAAATGAGAATCAAATCCCATCGTATTGCAGTATTCTGTGGATTTTATGAATACAAAATTAGTACTCTCCAGAACCATTCTTTGAGCATCATTGACCCGATGGTTTCTTGTTCATTTCCAGGGACTGAGATTTTGTTTTGAACATTCGTAGAAATAAAAACAAGAGCGGAAGACAGCCATCGTGTTATCGAGACATAAGACACACTCAGAAATAAATACATATTAATCAAAATACTCATATTCCAATTTAAATTCTAGTGCGAGTGGTCTATCTCAATAAATATCTTTAAAACGTCATTTCTTCTCCTCAATAGCCAACGGAGATGACGATTTCATCAGCTCCCCTAATTTGGGTAAAATATCTATCAATTGGAGGAGTGAGTGGAATATCAACGTTTCGGATCGCTTTTTGTAATGTTAGCGCAGGTAAAACATTGCATATCATCATTTGGTACAAGTTGGATTGAATCCATGCTACACTTACTCTTAACGAAGGTACACGCTTCCGTCCACATGGCAATGATTGTGAGGGCGGTTGTGCCAACATTCCGCGATTCGCCATCGCTTCCTCCGGCGCTCTGATTGTAACTGGCCCCTGCATGTCCTAGCGGGGGGTTTATAGCGGTGGAGGTGGTAGTGATTTTTGCCCGCTCAGGGTTCTGCTCGGAACCATTCCTGGACGGAACGGTGAGAACACCATCTCTGATAGGAACGTTTTCCGGTTGGCGGATTGGTGCTACAACAATGGAAATTCTCTATTTGCATCGTCATCAGTTTTTCAAACACTTTATAACGTCACACAAAATGGCACTTTGTATAGCGGCTGCTTGCAAACATCAAAGTTGCCAAAACTTGCGTGCTAAACAAGCGTGCTCGCAAAAAGCATTTTTCGGGCTCTTGTGAATGAAGCAGTTTGTGCGCCGCGAAACAGTCAGCTGTGCAGTAGAAGAGTTACATATAACACAAACTTTGTGGTGAGGAATAAAAGGGTTATTTAAGACTTTTTTTTTGTAATTGGTTTTGAATTTCTATACAAATGGCACTTTTTTGACGTAGGACTACGTCTTTCATTTCTATACCGGGGTGTAAGTTCAAAGTTTCGAAAACGAAAGCGTTACGCCGGAGACCGAGATTTTGAGCGTTAATAGCTCCTAAACAACTGAAAGAAATGGTATGATAAACACTTCATTCGAAAGATAAAATGTCTACGCGTTATATACTTGTTACTTTTTGATCCAAAAACTTGTTTCAATAGTCCTAAAATTGCTTTCAAAACAGGCTATTGAAATCACACCAATCGGTATATAAGCGAGTGCCGCTTGGAAATCCACTCAGTTATGATTGCGCAACGATTGAGGTACGATCGCTGGAATGAATGAATGTTTCCCTAACACAGATTTCAAAATCGTGAAGCCTGGAGAAATCGGCATTGCAAAATAGATGCAAAAAAGCGAGTACTGCTGTACTCGCTTGCATTTTTGCAAACCGGAATGTATTTTCCTAATACAGATTCCGAAACCAAGAAGTTGGGAAAATCGGCATTGCAGATTCATTCAAGTCGGCAATACTTTTATGCCACAAGTATTTTTAACACTCCGGAATTTGATTTGCTCCCACGGTCTTCAAAAGCGGGTACAAATGCAATGCTTTGGCTCGATTATTCAAGACTGCATTGGAAGACATCTCATCATGTCGTCAGCTCACTGAACTTCTATGCATACCGTTTGATGATTAGGCAAAATGTTGATAACTATTTGCTGCGATAACTACTTCCATAATGCATGAACTGACTTAAATTGGGATTTGTTTATAATTGAATTCGTAAAATGTTTCATTCATTCACTAGTTTAATCAATAATTTAATCAATACACACAAAAGATAGCTCTGCGCAGCGGCGATATCGTACCCATTGAGGAACATCCGAGGTGGGATTATTGCTGATTGAAGAAATACAATTGATTACTAAACCAACGGCAGTCCTACGTCAACCTTTCGGTTATATCATAGATATAACCCATCCATAGTTCTTTTTCGAAATATGAGAGTGTGGATTGAACAGTTACTTTCTCCTGAAATTATCGGTATATTTATGTCACAGCTAAGTTACAGTTGGAAAATACAGCAAAAAGTAAAAGTGGTATCGATATCTCAGGGTCTACTCGATCGATTTGACCGAAATTTTTTATCAGTATGTAAAAATGAATGATCTAAATCGTCACATAGCCGTTCTAATTTTTTCGATTTTTCATGAAAATAAACTTAAAAGGAGTACCGGTAAGTTTTTTCGTTTTTTTTTCAAAAATTAATGCTTTATTTTGCAAAAATGGTTACAAATTTAATATTCAAAGTATTGCCCATCGCTAGTCATAACTTTTTCCCATCTTTCTGCCAATTCAGGGATCCCTTTGCGGAAATAATCGGCCGGCTTGTCGGCTAACCACGAATCGATCCAATTTTTGACTTCATCAAAATTGGAGAAGTGCTGTTCAATCAGGCCATGTTGCATCGATCGAAAAGGGTAGTAATCGGACGGAGCAACGTCTGGAGAATACGGCGGGCGTGATAGGACCTCCCATTTCAGTTTTTCCAAGTATGTTTCGACCGGTTTCGCGACATGCGGCCAAGCATTGTCGTGCTGCAAAATAACTTTATCGTGTCTTTGCTCGTATTGTGGCCGTTTTTCCTCCAGTGCACGCATCAATTGTCGTCGGTAGAGGTCCCCCGTAATGGTTTCATTCGGTTTTAGCAGCTCATAGTACATCACACCCAGCTGATCCCACCAAATAGACAGCATAACCTTCTGGCCGTGAATATTTCGCGTGGCCGTCGATGTTGATGCATGACCGGGGTATCCCGACGTTTAGGATTGTCGTAATGGACCCACTTTTCATCGCCAGTAATGATTCGATGCCGTTGTAGCAGTTGTTCGCACGTGAAAAAACGGCGTTCGACGTCTCGTGGCTACAATTCATACGGCACCCAATGTCCTATCTTTCGGATCATTCCCATTGCTTCTAAACGATCGAATATGGTTTGCTGAGCTACTCCAAATGTATCTGCAAGTTCTGCGTTTGTGACGGGTCTTGAACGTGTAAAGCCTCCAATTCTTCATCTTCAAACTTTTTTGGCGGTTCGGAACGTTCTTCGTCTTCCAAGTCAAAATTACAACTTTTAAACCGTGCAAACCACGTCTGACACGTTCGCTCAGTTGGATCATGGTCACCATAAACTTCCACCAAAATGAGATGACTTTCCGCAGCTTTTTCCTTCATATTAAAGTAATGAGGTAACCCTTCCCTGCAAAAACACTCTCGTTGGTACGAAATTCGACATATTCGAAGTGGCAAAAAACTATGTTGTTTACGCTTCAATTTTTTAACATTTTGACATATAAGAAAAAGTTGTAAAACCGAAGAAACTTACCGGTACACATAATATTTTTACAAAAATGGCTGCCATTTCCACAATTTTTCGAATTTTTCAAACCCCCTTTGTAATGCTTTTGGTATTTTCCTAAAGATTCGACATATTCATTGGAATTTGTTTTGCGACACCCCGTTGCTACAGAACCGATACCACCAGCAAGGTATCGATTTTCAAACAGCATCCAGCGTAATAATCATTATTTGTGCACTCAAAAATTGGAAAATACATCTTCAAATATATCTTTAAAAAAAATCAAAATACCAGAACACTTCACTTTATTCCTAACATCAGAAAAAACAACTAGAACGGGTTATATCTGTGATATAACCGCAAGGTAGACGTAGGACTACCGTTGGCTCTGTGATCATTTGTTTGAAATTGCATCTGAATCAATTCTCTATTAATGAATGAATAATTATTTCTAAAGATTGCTGAAAGTTTTCCTTGTTAGTGCGTGAGTGGACGTTTCTTATCAACAGGAAATTCAACTATTTCAAACTTGTTGGTGGTCCAGAAAAAAAAAGTCACAGGAGGGTTGTGTCCGAGATACGACCGCATCCAACGTAGGATTCCGTTAGGCTATCTGTTAATTTTGGATAAGTTTGAAGAGTTACATCGTTAAACTCTTTGTTAATGATTTGGTGACCCTGAAAAGGACCGTTTTGTTTAGTTGTTGAGTATTGTTTGTTCACTCCACCAGTGTTTACCGAGTGATGATGACAGAAGGATGGTAGACAGTCGTTGGATGGTGCGTATCAGATAGAAGATACCGAAGTGGAACGAGATATGATGATCCAAGACGTGATCCAAGACGAGACACCTCCTGAGTTATGTACGGATGAAATAGAGAAAAAAAACTCACCAATGAGATAATTACCAATACCGAACACAATTATCAATTTTTCTCATCAGTAAAAATATGTTACTTTGATATAGAGAAAACATATATGAAATGGAAAAGATAAATTTCTTTTACAATTTGTACTTTCTGTGTATATTCAACCCAATGCGGATTTTAATTGGACTAACAACAACTAATACCAAATGTAGAGCATACAGGAAATTACCTTTTTCTAATGTTTGTTCCCTTTTCCAATTTTTCTCGCCTCATAAACTATCTTTGGGTGAAATTGAACACAACAAAACAGACAACTTAAATCAAACGACCGGTTCTCGAGCGGGAACCCACCTTGGTTTTTAATGATCACTGGAATGAATCGTTTAATATTTCATGTCATTTTTAACACAACTGCTACCATACAATTTTACACTTACACTTGGTCGGTGTTAAATCAGAGGGGACCAAGCAGCAAAATTAAAAATTTCGAGTTATTGATTGTATTTAACTAAGTAAAGGGTGTGTCACATCAAATTGCATCACGGAACAAACGCTGTAGAAATTTAATTTTTAGGAATTATATCTTCAGCTTTTGCTTATAATCAGATAAGAGTGTATAGATCACGTTGGCCATGCTTCACTGTGAATTTTTCGTAAATTTGGAAAAATGTCGTCGAACGAAAAAGAGCGTCGTGAATTAATCCTGTGCACTCATTTCGAGAATCCGGAGTTGTCACATCGGGACATCGGTAAGATGCTGGGAATCGTCCAATCCACGGTCAGCAGAGTACTAAAACGATACTTCGAGAACCTAACCATCGACCGGAAGGTGAAGAACGGCAAAAATGGATGCTCCGTCAGTGAAAAAGATCACAAGCGCGTAGCACGGTAAAGCACGGTAAACGGGCAGGTTTGCCTACAGAAGCGCTTACTACCACTATTGAAGCAGCACGAGGGCCCGACCATCTTCTGGCCGGATCTCGCTTAGTGCCACTATTCAAAGGACGTGTTGGAGTGGTACGAAGCCAACGGGGTCACCTTCGTGCCAAAGGAAATGAACCCGCCCAACGCGCCGGAGCTTCGCCCAATAGAGAAATATTGGGCGATTATGAAGCAGGCCCTCCGGAAGAACCCAAAAGTTGTCAAATCGGAGGCGGACTTCAAGAGAAAATGGATTTTTGTTAAAAAAAACTACAACCTGACGTTGTACAGAACCTTATGGACGGGGTAAAGAGGAAGGTTCGAGCATACGGGCTTGGGCTCGAAGTATGAATAAAAAGAAAATGCCAAAAGTTGTTTAATAGTTTTTATTTTACTGTCTAAAATTTTCAAAAGGATCGGTCTACTGGGCGAATTTCTACAGCGTTTTTTCCGTGATGCAATTTGATGTGACACACCCTTTATTACGGAAGCTGCATACCACACTTATCAGATTTGGAGAATCACGCGTACAGCAGGAATAACGTATCGTAATTGTTTTGAACGCTCAATGAAAGCCCCTTATAGCGCCAAACTTCAAGCTCGTTTTTCTCGAAATCAGAAAAATGTCACATGGTCCGGTCTGACTTAACACCGACCACTTGTGCTAAATTTTTCACAAAACACGATCGGTCATTGATATGAAATTTCACGAAGCAACCAACATTAAGGTTCCAAATTTAAATTTTATTTCCTAGAATTAATCGTATCACTCACCTTACTGGCAATATAAAAATGCCCCCGACTTGCATATATTTGCAATGCCGATTTCCCCCAGCCAGCTTGGTTTTGATGACTCTATTAGGAAACACATTTCGGTAGGAACAAAAGCTCCCTCTACTTTCAAGTATTTGCAATGCCGATTTCCCCCAGGTAGCTTGGTTTTTATGTCTCTGATAGGGACCCGCCACATGTGTCGCCAATTTCGACCAATCAGAAGTGGAGATTTCCGTTAGGATAGGGGTTGAGGTTTTTCAATTGTTCGATAGTTAGTTTCATGACATATATTATTTTCTTCAATATAAAAAATTGTTATGAAGTACCGAAATCGATTGACGCAAAAATTTCATCAATACATCATGAAATGACTGAGCAATAAGCGTTTGAAATTGGACAATTTTCACAATGTGCTCGATTTTTGATTTTCAATTTGTACCCCAATATGTTCCCGAAAGACGTAATCCTACGTCAAAAAATTGGAAAGATGTGATGATTGTATCTATTAGAATATAAGTTAACATGCACATGGTATAAGATCAGATGAATAAAAGTGAATTCAATGTCAAAATATGTCATAAGTTTTATTACATTTTATTTGAAATACAGACCTTTATAACACTCAATCAACATTTTTATTATTATTACTAGCTGACCCGGTAAACTTCGTCCCGCCCAAAATTTGTTTTTTTGTTATCAATACCTTCAAACATTCACGTTTTTTTACTATGAGCAAGTTCATGGGTCCAATCGCAGAACTGTTCATTGATTGATCTTCTATTCGACCCCGTTGAATTTACCTTTCACTGTAAAATTCCTAGTTTTTCTAACAAAACTCATCATTATAACATTAGACCATTCCCACTAACAACTATCCGCCCCATGATAAACGCTAGGGAACCACGCTATAGAGGCGACCCTTCTGGCCTTCGGGCGGCGAATATCATACTAACATTCCGTCCCTTCCCCTGGTGACTGTAAGGACGTGGCCGGCGTCGTTATTGACCATTCAAAGCTCGAATCGCCGAGAATTGCACAACGACAATGATTTGCTAGTCCCAAGCGTCATTCTGTGTGTTCTTTGTGCAATTTGGTTGGTTCGGACAATTTCTTCCTCGAGTTCTGCTCTTATCAACACATCCAGTGATCCTTTTTTCTGATATAGATAGAAGAAGATATAGGAATGCATTTCATCACATTAAAATCCATTTCCAGTTTCGAACAAAGAACAATTTCGCTAGCGCAAACATCAAACGAACCAACAACACTTGTCACTAGGTAATTGTAGAACATATGGAAATTTAATTTTCCGAATTTTCCCTTTTTCCTTCAGAGTTTTCCGAAAATTTTCAATTGTCATGTTTGGTTGGAATAATTTTGGTTGAAATATGTGTAATATTTTTATGGGACCCCCTCGCCATTTCAGAGGAGGGAGGGGTGTCATACCATTATAGAAACATTTCTCATACCCAAAAACCCTCACATCCCAAATTGTGATTGAGTAGTTCTCGAGTTATGCAGAAGTTGGTGTTTCGCTTGTATGGAAGCCCCCCTTGGAGAGGAGGGAGGAGCAGAGTTGCATGAGTAGAGTAGTATGTTTCTAGCCCCGGTCCCATTTTTGTGCCGCTTATTGCACACACATCGATGGGCAACGGCACATTTGAGTGCTAAGTTTATGGGTGTATGACCAACGAAAATTTCACCAGAACGCAATGAAAGGTGATATTTTCGGCTTGAGCATTCACTGACATCGAGAATGAACTGATATTTCTGTTGATGGAACGAAAACTATATCAAAACAAACGAGATGGTGAGCCAGCGGTCATAGGCACAGCGGCACCGCGATAGAAAGAAGTGAAGAATGTCGGTGGAGATATTTTGCACTGATAAAAATTGCTTTTCGATTTCAACATGTTCTTTCGAAATTTTGCATCCTTGGGGAGGAGTGTATTCACCATAGAAACGTTTCGTGTCCCGTAAAACCTTCACATGTCAAATGTGGCTCCATTTGCTTGATTAGTTTTCGAGTTATGCAGAAATTTGTGTTTCATTTGTATGGCTGACCATTTGTATGGATGACCCTCTCAGAACCTAATGAAACTTTCTGGGCCAATCCCATAGACGAGTTGGCTCGAAATCCGTCTATAGTTTTCTGTAAGCGTTTTGTTCTCCGTCCTCCGTAACAATTTGTTGCTCCTATAGTTCTAAACTAGGACAGTGAACTAGGATTTAAACTTCAAACTAATCAAACTGAAATGGGCAATTTCTAGCCTGTCATTTACAGCTCCTTCCAAGAGCAACTTCCTGAGCTCTAAAGGTATATGATTGGCGATAAACATAACTTTGTGAAGCCGCTCGTTAGGAACGGAAGGTTTGGAATCAGTTTGCTATCAGCAATTTGCTATAGTCATAGTTGGAAACACAGACACGCTAATAAAGATCAGTCACTACAGCCCAAGTGTATCGTATCACCTCATGGGACACGAGTGCCGCTTGTTTATCGACCATTATATCGTATCTGCTGCTGCTGTTGGTTGCTAGGGTGAATGATGCATTCTGCCGGCGGAATGCGTCATGGTGATCTTCCAGGAGATATTCTCGGCAATGATTTCGCAATCGGAGTCGACCCACGTATGATTCTATTACTGAATCGGAATTGATATTGGATTGAGTTTATGAAATTGAATTGCTTCTGCGTTGGATTATTTAAAGCTCTTTCGCTTAAAATCAATGAAACATAAACTCAACAAGTGGTGTATTGCTTCATACAACCGGAGTGTAGTAGTTGAACAATTTTTAAAATGTTATATGTGTACAAACAAAGGAATAATGTTAAGTATCGTACCTCTTTGTGACGCCAAGTACCAAGCTCGTAGCAAGCTCAAAAATGTAACGTAGATTGCCGCAGAAATTAAGTGTTCACCTCAATGGGAAATTTTCAGTAAAGTTGTAACATATATACGACATGAAAGCGACAAAAAGGACAAGAAACACATGTGGAATTCCAACGAACATCCGGTTCCAGCGGAAGAAGCAATTTGTTGGTCCTTAGGGGAGAAATAAATTTGCAATGTTAAATCGAAATTAAACTCAACTTGGCCACGACGAGACCGGGTTCGGTACACTTGCTGCTGCATGGGGGAGATGCTCCGCCCATTGACATGTTTATTAGACCTATTTTTCAAGCCCTATAAAAAGCGCAACATTGAACATCATTATTAACGATGAAAAATATCCCCGAGAAGACGAAAGGCCAAAATATAAGCGCAGATTAGAATTCTTCATCAGCAAAAAGTGAGTCAAGGAGCAACATTTTTCAGCACAATGTGAAAGTGTAACATATATAGCAGAAGCGGAGTAAATAATGACTTCCAGGAACGGGTTCTCCATAGTGGGAGTCGTGATAGTAGCCTTTTTTCCCGCGAATCACGCACCCGAGGGCAACGCCGGTTTGGCCCGGCCTTAAATGGTGAGGGATTTTACAGCATCACTGGGAATCCTTTCACAGTCGAAAAAGTTTTCCCCTCTCCCCAACGATGTGGAACTCCCACAGCAGAGTTCTATGTTAATACAAAACAACATGGGAACGCACCGAGCCTCGGGCGAATTTTCGTGGATCAAGTTTTGCTGAGAAGGAAAACATACGTTCGCGGGCTGATTTTGAATTTGCTGATGTTATGTACCGTTCGGCCAGAAGATGGATTTCTGGAAATTGCCTCGGCCGTAATTTATTTGCGAACCAACGGCGACGACCAATGGGGGGAATAAAATTAGATTCTTCCTGAAATTGTTATGGGGATGAAATTGATAAACCGTTGGTCTGGATTCAAAATAACATTGTAGTGTCGTCTGGTGGCTAACGTCGTCAATGCTAATTGTACTTTTTGTGGTAGGAATTTCAGGATCGAATCCCATGTTGGTCAGAGTATAGCTAGGAAAAAAATTAGAATGGTACCGATGGAACGGGAACAAAAATAAGCTGTGCATTGGCATTGAAATTGGTTGTTTCTTAAAGAGTTAAAGCAATAACAATATAAACAAATACAAAGCGTTTTTAAGGTAAAGAATTTCGTTATAATATGTACACCGAAGAACCAATTATGGCATTGTAAAATGACTGAAAATATGAGTATCTCGAGATACTACAAAAAAGCGAACAGTATTATACAAAGTATAAAGACCTTGGCGAAACAAACAGAAAAATACCGTCATAACTGGGAAGTTATAGCAATCAAAATCCTCAATTGAATACCTTTGAGCAACACTATACAGAGCCGTCTGACAATAAACAGTAAAGTCAAAGTCAAAGATGATCCTGAGGATGATAATTTAAAATACGACACTGAATCTGAAAATGATCTTGATCTAAATTTTGGGATACACAAATATACCAAATACAAGAATCAAGAAAGTGTGAGGAATCAACAGTGTAACCGAGAAAAACACGTTTAGCTCCGAATTGTTCTTGCTGCGCTTTCTATTCAGCCCGCATCAAGAGCGTTTGCGCAATATCAGTGTTGGTCCCAGATCCCAAAGATACTCATTATATTAGGTTGGGGGAGAAGTAATCCATTATTTTCTTGATAGCTGGCTTTAGTAATTAATATCTCGCGTAATATCGATCATAAAATTTCAAGTTTAGGCTCGTTGTAAAGGTGAGATTTCACACTAAAAATATTCGTTTGCTGTTTTTTGTTTGTTTCATTCAGTTGTTTATTTTTTTGTTGTTGATTTTTAATTATTAAAAAAAATGTTTTTAGTGCAATACATTAAACTCAGATCTCCGCAGTCAAAAAATTTACCGTTTGAAGCTAGCGATTGACCAGAAACATCCAGAACCGGCCACAAGAGGAGGCGTTTTGTTCCATTAGGAAAACGCAAGGTCACACAACACCAGGAGATTGATTGGGATGTTTTAATGCATCCACCATATAGTCCGGACCTGGCACCAAACGATTATCACCTTTTTCTCGCATTGTAAAACATTCTGAGTGATAAGGAATAGGGATTAAGAGAAGATTGTAAAAATATATTGCTAGAGCTTTTCTTCAATAAGGTCCAAGACCTCGATGAGAGAGACATTATGAAGCTACTTTTAGAACGGCAACAAATTTTGCAACAAAACGGTGCATATTTGAACCAAATCGGACAATCCGAAGCATTTAAAAAAAATATTTTGAATTCGACCCAAAAATAATGAATTACTTTATCCCCAACCTAATACAAATAGAAAATAATCGGAAATTCGACTAGAATGACTAGAAACGACTAGGAAGCGATTTCCTATTCAAAAACTCAATATCGGTCCCTAGGTGTTAACTTTCGAGTCTTACAAGTTTTACGTCTTGAAATTTCACAATTTTTTCAACGGCTTAATAGGATCAGAAACATTGGTAGAGCTCAAAGCCTACATAACAAATATTACCTCACCAAACAACTTTATGATCATTTTGTAACAATTGAAACTACAAATAACGGTGATTGGCTTATCCCTTCATATCCAAAACTTTACAAAAATATCTTTAAACATTCTGGACTCTATAGAGCAGAAAATAATAAAACAACCATTAATATAATTTCCACTTGCAGAAAACCCCATAAATATTCCAAAAATTGAATCAACAGTTAACACTTTTGTATTCATTTTCCTTTTTCCGATGAAACATTCAAAATATTCAAAAAATATTTCTGAAAATGAAATCAATGACATCATTAGAACAAAATATCTTTCCAAATTAGAGAAATAATAATTAATTCAAATTCTTCACCAACATCAAGCAGATGTATCTAAAATGGGAGAAAAACTCACAACCGCATCAGCTACTAAACAGAAAGTTTTAACCACTAACGATATTAACAATTTACACACAAAACTAGAAGTGGGTCATATCTGCGGTATAATCGCAAGGTGGACGTAGGATTATCGTTGGCGTAGCAATTAAGAAGTAACAAGCATAAAGCTTTTAGACATTTCATCTTTCGAATAAAGCGATCATCATACCACTTCGTTTAGACGGAAAAGAATTATGACCGCTCAAAGGAGGAATTGATTCCTCCTCGGAAATACCCAGCACAAATAATACCCCGACAATCGGAATCATCGGTCAATAATAGAACTGCTTTCACCAAATATGCGGCCTTGTTCAGTCCGGTGGCGAAAAGAATGGAATTGAGGGAGAAAAGCATAGTGCTTAGCGAGCTAGCGAAACCATTGTCATGACACTTCGTAACTAAATGGGTTTCTTTTTCTTCTTCTTCTTCTTCCTCTTTTTGATTAATCATAGAGATTTTGAAAGTTTGCAGTTCACTCGTTTCTAGCCCTGAGAAGGGCCCTTCGAGACAACTCAATCCAAACTGCTTCTCCACCTGCCTTGATAAAGACATTTTATTAGCCGCCCCTCAGCAAAACGTGTCCTCTTCAGCAAATATCAAACGACGTTCTTGAAATTGATTTTATAATGGGCACCAGTTTATATACCGATATTTATTATTTTATTATTTTAATATCTTAGGCATATCATCTTCCTAAAAAGTGTTCTAAATACCACTTCGTTTAGCTGGAAAAGAATTATTAACGCTTAAAGGTGGAATCGATTTATCTTCTAAAATACCAAGCACAAATAATACCCTTCTCTTCGCCAATCAACAATCGATTGTGGCGTTCGTCAACAAATGATATTAAAACTCCTGCTTTCATCAAAACCAATGTCGCCATTGGTATACAATCTGTATCGAATTGTCATCCACACTTCGTTTTTCGCGCTAAATGGATTTCCGAGCGGTCGTCATCTTATATACAGACTTGTGTAATATCAATAGCTTGTTTTAAAAGCAAATTTCAAGCTATTCAAACAAGTTTTCGGGTCAATAATGAATAAGCATAGAACGCGTAGATATTTTATCCTTCGAATGAAGTGGCTATCATACCATTTCGTTCAGCCGTCAGTGTTTACCGAGTGATGATGACAGAAGGATGGTAGACAGTCGTTGGATGGTGCGTATCAGATAGAAGATACCGAAATGGAACGAGATATGATGAAAACCACCCTCTGTGATCCAAGACGAGATACCTCCTGAGTTATGTACGGATGAAATAGAGAAAAAAAACTCACCAATGAGATAATTACCAATACCGAACACAATTATCAATTTTTCTCATCAGTAAAAACATGTTGAGACGGATTTTAATTGGACTAACAACAACTAATATTAAATGTAGAGCATACAGGAAATCACCTTTTTCTAATGTTTGTTCCCTTTTCCAATTTTTCTCGCCTCATAAACTTTCTTTGGGTGAAAATGAACAGAACAAAACAGACAACTTAAATCAAACGACCGGTTCTCGAGCGGGAACCCACCTTGGTTTTTAATGATCACTGGAATGAATCGTTTCATATTTCATGTCATTTTTAACACAACTGCTACCATATACAATTTTGCACTTACACTTGGTCGGTGTTAAATCAGAGGGGACCAAGCAGCAAAATTAAAAATTTCGAGTTATTGATTGTATTTAACTAAGTATTACGTAAGCTGCATACCACACTTATCAGATTTGGAGAATCACGCGTACAGCAGGAATAACGTATCGTAATTGTTTTGAACAATGAAAGCCCCTTATAGCGCCAAACTTCAAGCTCGTTTTTCTCGAAATCAGAAAAATGTCACATGGTCCGGTCTGAATTAACACCGACCACTTGTGCTAAATTTTTACACAATACACGATCGCTCATTGATACGAAATTTCACGAAGCAACCAACATTAAGGTTCCACATTTAAATTTTATTTCATAGAATTAATCGTATCACTCACCTTACTGGCAATATAAAAATGCCCCCGACTTGCATATATTTGCAATGCCGATTTCCCCCAGCCAGCTTGGTTTTGATGACTCTATTAGGAAACACATTTCGGTAGGAACAAAAGCTCCCTCTACTTTCAAGTATTTGAAATGCCGATTTCCCCCAGGTAGCTTGGTTTTGATGTCTCTGATAGGGACCCGCCACATGTGTCGTCAATTTCGACCAATCAGAAGTGGGTATTTCCGTTAGAATAGGGGTTGAGGTTTTCCAATTGTTCGATAGTTAGTTTCATGACATATATTATTTTCTTCAATATAAAAAATTGTTATGAAGTACCGAAATCGATTGACGCAAAAATTTCATCAATACATCATGAAATGACTGAGCAATAAGCGTTTGAAATTGGACAATTTTCACAATGTGCTCGATTTTCGATTTTAAATTTGTACCCCAATATGTTCCCGAAAGACGTAATACTACGTCAAAAGTTGAACTTTTTTTGACCTGGAGGCAAGGTGGTCACTCGCATATATCATGCTAAATGGTATAGAATTTTGCGTTTTTCCGTCCAAATGTTGTTTAAATCATTATTGAAATAATAGGTACATTAGAGTGCCAATGAATGTATGGGAAAAAATCGACCCTGAAATTTCAAAAAGTTACGCTATACAAAATGTTCACCACCTCAAAAAAAACAACCTATGCCGAATTCCAGCTCAATCGGAAATCGGATAATGCCAATTTTTGACAAAAAAATTTTTTGGAGATGACACTAGATCTCGATTTCATGCAATTTTAAGACATTTGGCATAAAACATTTTTTTTCGAAAACCCCGATTTCCTTTACTCCCCCCTTTGGTGATTTTTCGCGCCGTGAATCGTCGAGGATATCTAAATCGAACATTCGTGTTTACAATCGTATTAATATGTGCCGCTGTTCATAACAATATTGCTACGTGCCGCTGTTCACAAATTGGCTGCCAAACTTTTGGCCGTTATATTCATGAGTTTTTATTTTGTTTCAAAGGTTTGTATTATTCTTAATAACAGATGGGTTTTAATAGTAGGAAACATTGTAATGATTGTGTTCGTTCTGGGTTTAATTACATAATACAAGAAAAGATATGTTAAAATGGTCTTATGCTTTTCAGAAACCATCTAGGCATAAAACAAGTGCAGAAAATATCTGAGTGAATTAGTAACACTGGAACTCTTTATTAATCACCAATTTTGCGTTTTTTCGTCTAAATGTTGTTTAAATCATTATTGAAATAATAGGTACATTAGAGTGCCAATGAATGTATGGGAAAAAATCAACCGTAAAATTTCAAAAAGTTATGCTATACAAAATGTTCACCACCTCAAAAAAAATAACCTATGCCGAATTCCAGCTCAATCGGAAATCGTAGAATGCCGATTTTTGACAAACAATTTTTTTCGAGATGACACTAGATCTCGATTTCATGAAATTTTAAGACATTTGGCATAAAACTTTTTTTTTTGAAAACCCCGATTTCCTTGGGTGATTTTTCGATTTTCAAAAAACTCAAACTTTGACCGCTTCGCGCCACTCTCCCTTAAGTCCGAATGAGCTGATATTTTGCATAGGGTGTTCTTTCGAGGTGGTGAACATTTTTTATGGGGTAACTTTTTGATAATCGAGATGACCATTTTCATTGGCACCCTAAGTTATATGTATGGAATAAACTTGGCCTATTCGCCTAGAGTTGTAATTAAAGTTTTATCGTACATACAAAAACGTAGTAAGCAACACGTAACATTTCGCATATTGAATTTAGTTAGTATGGCATATTTTTCCTGGGTCAAAGCCACAAAAGGGACCTCTTTAAGAGCAGAATGTGATGAGGTATATCAGCTTTAGTAAACAGAACATTGCTAATCGTTCTTCAAAACTGATCACTTTGCCCCCAAACATCAAAGTAATTTCTATGCGAATTAATCGCTGAGATTAACTCTCCTATACTCGCGCGAAAAATCGTAACTCGTGTATTCACAGACTGTGCGTGTCTCTGTAATATTGCTATTGTGTATTTTTAGGTGCTGTTGGTATTTAGCTGAAGAAAAATATAATTGAATGAAAAAATTGCAGAAAATACTTTTTCTTTAAGTTCATTCAGTATTAATAGTCATTTCATTCAGCCACCTCATTGATTCTCGGTCTATCAGACCTATGCGTGTGAATAGGAAGGTTAAACAAACTATCTGTTCACCTTCTCCTAAAAAATGCGAACAGTCGTTCAAACTGATGATTTGACGAAGATATCAGATCGAATAAACTAAATTTCACGAGAAATTCCTTAGATACGATGCGCACAGAACTACGGCCGAATGACTATCGAGAGACCGATTCCTGTTTTTATTTATATTTAGACATACGACAGCTCTACTGAAGTACAGGTTGACTCGAAAGTCATTCTGCCACGGATCCGAAAATTTGCAAGCGAGACAACCAGTGGAAGCGCATTTTTATCCACGATGAAAGTAGGGGAAGTCCGGGCAAGACGCCCATGTTAAGCAAAACAGGATGAAACATGTATATTTACTACAAATTTCAACGTTTCTTCACATCCATAGCGCAGCCACGTCTGTTTTCTTTGTTATGACATGAGCAAGAACGATTACGAATAGGCTAACCAACAGCAATAACGAAAATTCTAAGCGCATTCATGTTACACCATTCTCAAATAAGCAAGGTAAAATTCCTATAAGCGTGTTCAAAATGTACCACAACAACGGGCCAAAATGTCAAACGACATCGAAGCGTTTATTTCGGTTAATTCTTTATTCGTTGCTTATACATTCCGCTTCCATTATGTTTCTTCCGATTAGGATCATCAAATGATCTCGAATTTTCGAGACATTTTTGTTGTCGAACCGAAAACGCCGAGGAATTCTAAATCCAACATTCGTGTTTACAATCGTATTAATATGTGCCGCTGTTCACGAATTGGCTGCCAGACTTTTGGCTGTTATATTCATGAGTTTTTATTTTGTTTCAAAGTTTGTATTATTCTTAATAACAGATGGGTTTTAATAGTAGGAAACATTGTAATGATTGTGTTCGTTCTGGGTTTAATTACATAATACAAGAAAAGATATGTTAAAATGGTCTTATGCTTTTCAGAAACCATCTAGGCATAAAACAATTGCAGAAAATATCTGAGTGAATTAGTAACACTGGAACTCATTATTAATCACCATACCGGAGCGATGTGCCCCATTATAAGATGGATTAGAAAATTGCATTTTCATATAAAACATGTTTTTTAACATTTTTTCATTGGAACTTAATCGATAGCTCTGGTAACATTTGAGAATGTTTTGAAGTTTACAAAATTAAAATAAGTTTTTTTATGCTTCAAAAGTCTCCTGACAGAAGCGGTGGAAATTGCATGAAATTGCATTTTTTATATATCATTATTTTATGAAAATAGACGTGTTTTTTGGGCTACAATACATTTGATTGTATTTATAATGAAAAAAGAAAGTTATAAGCGCAGAAAAATCTGCGCTGTGTTTTCCATGATTTTTCATGGTGGGGCGTTTTACTGACACGGCGCGTCTTACCCAAAGTTCCCCTACGTGCTACAGTCCCTTCTCTCTCTTCGTTACTCCACCCACGTGTCATCGAAGGGCCCCAACGGTCGACGAAAGGCGCCGCAACGAATAAATTGCTCCAATAAAAATTTATAAAATTGTTAATCCCAATTAGTAGTTTTGCATAGCTTTTTGTTATTTGAACCAGCCCTATTGAATTTTTCTCTTGGTTGTGATAATGTCGTCCGCGGTACAGTGAGTCCTACCGTGTTCGGAAGCCGACCCAGAGATAATTAAGGAGGTCAGACTTTTTCTTGTTTCCCAAACTAAAGAACGCTATGAAAGGGGACCGTTTTGACGATGTTCCAGACATTCAACGGAATGTGACGCGTGTTACGAACTCCATACCGGCTAAGCTATATGTAGAAAACTAGTATCTAATCGTTTGAGTATCTAGTTTTTTTTGTTTGTTTTATAAAATAGTTCCGGAACTTTTTGAATGCACTGTCTATATACATTTACGTTAAGTTCTCTTTCTTACTCTTAGCAAACACTTTCCAGCCTCATTTTAATGAGGTGTAATATGAACACGCAACAGCACCAGTAGGCATGTGGATAGCGTAGTCGTGTAAAACATCCTTGCATTCCAGTTGACATCGTTTGGACCCAAAAGAGATGAAAAAAAAAAGAAAAAAGAAGGAGATGTTTGCTCCCATACATACAAACATTTTGAAGCTGTTGAGACAGATGATTTTATTTGCCCATTTGATGCTTCAGAACACAAAAAGGCATTTTTTCTGCCGAAGATGAAATGTTTCCTGGCAAGGCTAGTTTGGGTGCAATAACAAGGTTCTGATCACTAATGCAAAAAATCAGGAGTTACGTTCCGATTGCGGGCCAAGTAACAGACATCTTGCCAGAAATTTTGTAATATATTTCTCAAACTGCATGGTTACCTACATGAAATACAACTTTACTTGAAACGAAAAAATCAGCGAAGTTGAAACATTCCAAGCATGTCTTCATGTCAGTTTGAATAATGTTTATGTAGGTGCTGCGACTGAAATGTTGATCAATAAATATTTGTTTATATGTAAATTTTCAGACAGCGTCGTAGTTGAATTGAAGACCGATTCGATAAGTTTTTACATTGCACTCTGCAATCAGGTTCTAAAACAATTCAATTTCAATGATCCTTTGATCTTCAATATGACGATAATTGATCTAATCAGTGTTGCCACATTTGAAAATCTTTATCATTTGTACTTTTTCATCAAAAAATCTGTACCATCGAATATATTCGTTGTAGAGAAAAACATTTTTTACTAGCATGAAAAAACAATAATTTATTTACTACAAATACTACATTTACATTTGCAAGTCATTCGTGTGCAGTGGTTGCCACATTTTAATCTGTACCAGAGGGGTTAAAAATCTTACTCATCTGTACTTCTTCTTCCAAAAATCTGTACCATCGAAAATATTCGTTGTAGAGGAAAATCAACTTTATTAGCATAAAAAATACTCATTTATTTACTAAAAATATCACATTTACGTTTCATTCGTCATTCGTGTGTTTGATGATACTTATACATAGTTTTGTTCTGAATCTAGATTGCATACTATCAGTTGTTAAAAGTTTCGAGCCACGATGTTTAATCAAATCTTTTGTTCTCAAAAAAGCGTTCATTGTATCGTTGCTGAGCCGATTTCGAAGCTTATTTTTGTTAGTATTCTATTTTTGATCTATTATCATCTGAAGGCCAATCAACAGAGGGAATCAAGGAAAACCAAACGCTAAAAATTGATAAACCTCGAACTCAACAAAATCCTGCCAGGAATTCAAAGCAATCAACCAAGTGCCGAGGACGACACATTTTCACCTTCTCCAGATTAATGGTAATAGCCATGAACTTCACTTTATTCGAATTCAAAAGATAATTATTTGTCATTTTATTTGAATATAATTTCCGGCATAAGCCTTATGGCTGACTTGAAGGAAGTTCAATTTTCGATCACTTTTTTGCAGTGGCACACCCTCCTGTACTCGCGTGCAAAATCATGACACGTATACTCGCGCACGGTGTCACATACCGAAAATTGAACTTCTCTGTAATATTGCCATTGTATATTTTTCAGGCTTTATTGGCTTTTATTCCAAGAAAATGGTATGATTGAATGAAAAAAAAACTCCAAAAATATGTTTTCTTCGTTTTTATTATGTTTTAATAGTCATCTAATTCAGCCTCCTCAAAATGGAGTAATTTTTGATACTCCAACACAAAAAACGCATTTCGAACTGTTCACTGTTATTAATTAAAAGTAAGCAACCTAATATAATTCATGGAAGTATAAAGAGCTACAAAATAACATAAAAACGTATCAATAAAAACGTATTGATAGTTATGTTCTGGACGATAACATTTTTGAAAAGAAACATACCAATGATTCCATCCATAGTGTGCATCAAACAGTAGCTTTTCAGGATGCAATGATATTTTGACAACCGCACGACATTAAACTACATTAAACGAAAAATGAGCCTTTGTAAAAGAAAATGCACAGATTTCAAGCTGTTCATGATGAAAAGGCAAATCAAACAAAACACAAAAAGCAACAACTGTCAAAATGGCGCACGGTTCAAAAAGTGTTGCCAACTCAAAGTTCTATATCTCGCGAAACACCACTTATTGGATCAGAATTCATATCTGTACAACTTTCCACGTGATTAGTTTCATAGGTTATCTTTAAATGATACTGTAAATATTCACATATGTCGCCAAATTGGGAATTTGGCTATGTTTATATATATGCAATATTCATAACTGCCCAAAATGTATATATTTATGGATTCCGCAGCAGGGAGTGCTTCAAATTATCAAACAATATGGGTGCAAAGGCGAATTCGGTAGGCCCGGCACGGAGTTCCGCACTTGGAAAGCCCATCCAAATGAAAGCGTCAGATAATTGGTTCAGATAAAGCCCACTTACCTTCGAATGAGAACTCATTGTCCTCTGCAATGTCTTGTATCGAGCGTGGTGGTACCAACGGAGTACTGCTCACGGCTACATAGTTGGGAATGTCGGAAACTCGATTATTGGACGGTCCGCCCTGCAGCTTCGGTGCGGGACCAGGTGGGATGCCGTCTGATTCACGGAAAAACTGATCCTCATCATACAGGTCGTCGTGGTCCTGCTCCAAATCACTTTGCAGTGGCTCATCCGGTTCCGGTGCAGCTTCGAAGCGATCCTTTAACACCTTGCGAGGCACTGCTCGTACGATGCAGGGCAATGGAGCGCACAAACCAAAGAGAAAAATCAGTATAATGGAAAAATAATTTAGTTTAAATTTGTGACTATAATCGTGTTTTTGTGACACGCCAGAAAATCATCGAAAGGATTAAAACAGCTCAGCACAAATATAATTAACATGATACTAACCGCATGTGTAAACAACTTTTAAATACATCCTCGAGTCGGGGCGGCATGGTTTGCCGAAAGTTGTGCTGTCTGCAGACAGCATGCATTTTCGCCTGCCGTGGCATTTTTGCATAACAGTCTCGGTAGCATAAGATGCAAGGCATGCTGAAATAACAGGCACCCGTCAGTTTGTAAACTCGTTAAAATGGGTTTCAGGATATGCGATGTACGTGAGCATAGCGTCGGTTCGTTTGTTGTATGTTGAAAGGGGGAGCCAAAGTGTTAGTTTATCATCGCTGGAATTGCATCCTGCACAACAAACGTGAGAATAATTGCCATGCTTATTGGGAGCTGTGTTGAAAAATCAAAACAGGTGTTCCTGATGGTACGTTCCCATCAGAATTAGCATCAGTCATCATCTCTTACAGTACGGTTTCATGAAATGTGTGGTCTGATATTTAACTATTCCGATGCCAAGCTCCAACAACTCGTAAGCTTGCCGAGGATTAAATCACATTGGGACAAATATGTCCTGACGCGGTTGGTGGTGTTGTTGGTGTTGGAGTTTCATCGTGATGGTGATGGTTTCATGGTGATATCAAGTAATACAAATCCGGGAATCCAATTTGATTGATATTCATCTTCACATCAAAGGGGCATTTTTATAAATTACTAGCTGACCCGGCAAACTTCATCCCGCCCATCCAGAATCTATCCATCATAGAAACATTTATTGCACTCTCAAACTTCGATATGCCTAATTTGGTTTCATTTGCTTAATTAATTCTCGAATAATGCAGAAATTTGTGTTTCATTTGTATGGCAGCCTCCCCTTAGAGGGGGGGCTGGAGAGTCTAACCACCATAGAATCATTTATTGCACCCTTAAACCTCCATATGCCAAATTTCGTTTCATTTGCTTGATTAAATCCCGAGTAATGTAGAAATTTGTGTTTAATTTGTATGGCAGCCCCCTTTAGAGAGGGGGAGGGGTCTTAAACTATCACGAAAATCTTCCCCGGACCCAAAAACCTCTACATACAAATTTTCGTGTTGATCGGTTCAGTAGTTTCCGAGTTCATAAGAATCAGACAGACAGACAGACAGACAGAAACTCATATATATATATATATATATATATATATATATATATATATATATATATATATATATATATATTTCTTTATTTATTCTTAGTCTTCGGTGTTAAATCGTACAGACTGTGACTTAAACTAATCTTAGTTTCTAATTCTGTTAACGAACACATCCTTGCTGATACAGAAATCAAAATTGTCATAAACTGCGTTAAAAGCACGAATACATGCACTAAAAGGATTGTTGAACCCGTAGTTTGTTCTGTTATCTGGTAGTCGAAGAGCGTTGTGATGTCGAAGAGTGCGAGACGGGACGTTTATGTAGATACTCTGAAGTAATACCGGGCAATACATACGATTTGTGAGAATGTCGAAGATAAACACTCGCTGCAGCTTCAGGCGTCTGGCTGATAATGTCTCCAAACCAATCAGCAGGCAGCGTGATGTGTACGGTGGCAATTCGGTAGGGTTAGCCCAGGGAAGCTGACGAAGAGCGAATCGGATGAAATGCTTCTGTACTCGTTCAAGTTTCAGACCATGTGAGACGTGATAAGGTGCCCAAACTGGCGCTGCATATTCCATAACACTGCGTACTACGGAGCAGTATAGTGATTTAAGAGCATATACAACAGTGATGAATGCTGTGTGGCGACGGATGAATCCCAGTGCAGAGAATGCCTTGGCTGCAGTTGACACAACATGCTCACTGAATCTCAGCTTACTGTCCACGGTCACACCTAGGTCACGTATGGAATTAACCCGCTCAAGAGCGGTCGAATTAATATGGTAGCTGAATTTAATAGCGGTTTACAGCGGGTAAAAGAGATAACTTTGCATTTTTTGATATTTACAGTCATACCATTTGCATCGCACCACAACAAAAGTTGATCTATATCAGTTTGCAAAGCTTCACAATCCAGGACGGATGCAATCACCCGGAATATTTTCAGGTCGTCGGCAAAGAATAATTTTTTCGATGACAAACGGTGGACGAGATCGTTTATGTATAGAACGAAGATAAGAGGCCCGAGTACGCTTCCTTGAGGAACTCCAGATGTAATGTTAAACGATGCCGAGACTTCGTGATCAACTTGTACGAAAGCTATCCGCCCGGTAAGATATGACTTCAACCAATCAACTATCCAATTTGGGAAGCCTAAATCTGAAAGTTTGTCGACAACGAGGATGTGAGGAACCACGCCGAAAGCCTTTGAGAAGTCCACGTAGATCGAATCTACTTGGCAACGGGATTCTACTGCAGGAAACAATGTGTTACTGTATTCCATCAGATTGGTCGTCGTTGAACGACGCTCGACGAAACCATGCTGGAATTCGCTGATTAAAGGCTTGGCAGCATTATTCAGACAGCAAAGTATCGATATTCCACGGTAGTTTTCGACGTGATTCATGCTTCCTGCTTTATGGATTGGGACCATTTTAGCACTTATCCACATTGACGGAAACGTACGCTCGGCTAATGAACGATTAAAAATTAACGTTATAGGTGAAACCAGTTCGGCTGCGCATCCCTTGACGATGAATGGCGTCAATCCATCCACACCAGGTCCTTTGGAAACATCCAGATCGTTCAGCGCTTCGAAAACGTCTCTAGTAGTAAAACGGAAATGAGGAAGATACACATCATACGAAGGTGTGAGACGGAATGTTTCCGTATTCGATGCTGGAGATGTGGATCGGAAAACAGTTTGAAAAAATTCAGCAAACAGGTTGGCGGCTTCTTTGGCTGTGCTTGCTCGGCGTCCTTTATATTCCACATTGCATGGAATGCGTTTCGATGATTTTTGAGCTCTAACAAAAGCCCAAAAAGATGAAGGATTCAACTTCAAATCAGATTGGAGCTTATCTACGTACGCTGCATATGTTGTCTTAAGCAGAACATTATATTCACTTTCAATGTGTCGTAGGATGTTGCTGTTTTCTTCAGATCTGGCACTAAAGAATCGATTGCGGGCTTTACGAAGCTTGTTGCGCAAGTGACGGAGCTCGGGCGTCCACCAAGGTTTACGGGTAACAATGAAAGTGCCAGTGTGGCGACGTGGAACTAGCTTATCGAAAACGTTATGTAGCGTAGCATAGAAAGCAGCCACAGTTTCATCCACTGGAGTACAGCTCAAGCGTTGTGCCCAGTCAATTACCGAAAGTTCATTTTTCAACGAGCTAATATCACATCTTTTGAAGTCGAAATACGTGGCTTCCGCCGGAGCGTGGCTGAAACATGGCACAGTTAATTGAGTGTCCAGCCTCAGAATGAACGGTTTATGATGTTCATCTAATTTTAGGAGTGGAATTGGAGGGCTAAAATGTTCGACGTAATCAGGAATGTTGACATACGCTAGGTCGAGAATTCTACCATTCACGTTCCGGAGTCCGTTCATCTGAACAAGTCCAATAGCGGACATTGCTTCGGTCAGCATTATCTCCTGCTCTGTTGATGCGTTCACGGGTAGATAACCGATTATATCTTCGTCAAATTTCCATCGAAGGTCTGGTAAGTTGTAGTCGCCTAATGCTAAAACAATGTCAGCGTTAGTTGAGTTGTCGCATACGTTCTGGATTGCATTAGTGTGCGCAATATATTTGCTTGCATTAGACGACGGTCTGAGGTAGATTCCGACAACATAAAGTGAACGGTTTGCTAATTTGATGCGAATACTAGTTTGTTCAAGCTGATCGCAATTATCCACAGGGATTGCACTGCATTGATGGGAAATCTTGACGGCAATGAGCACTCCGCCACCTCTTGATAGTTCACTTGTAGAATCACTTCGATCGCATCTGAAGATATGATATTCGGATGACAGTTCGCTATCAACGATGTCAGGTCGAAGCCATGTTTCTGTCAGCACAAGAATGTCATAATCGCAGCTGGAAAGCATCAGTCGAAGCTCGTTCGTTTTGGTACGCAGTCCCCTGACATTTTGGTAATACACCGACAGAAAGCGATTGGTTGACGTCGTGTTTGTGTTGAACATTAGAGCCGAATCAATTGGAGATGCGCCATTCGTTTCAACATGTCCAGGGCAACTGAAATCCGAAAAAACTTCAGGCCGAAGAATGGAGGAACAATTCAAATACTTGCCTGCGAGTGGATTGAGGAAAACCCTTTCCCTTTCCACGAATACAGGGCCGGGATGACTCCGGTGACATAATTCGACTGAGTCACGTGTTGTGCGATTGCTATCGGTGGTTGGCACGACTGTTTCGGGTGGGTGGGTGTCTTCCTTACGGCTTTCGCAGGTGCATCCCGGCGAAGGTAGTCCTTTTTGTGTGTATTGCGGTAGACTAACTGGTGCGAATGTCGTGTGAGTTGAGTTCAGTTGATCGTCAGCGTTGGTGGCCTCAGAGCGTGCACTGCTGCAATCCGAAGAAACTTCAGGCAGGAAAAGGGATGTGTAATTTAAATACTTGCCTGCGAGTGGATTTCGGAAAACCCTTTCCCTTTCCACAAAAACAGGACCGGGATGACTTCGATGGCAGGACATATGTGAGTGTCGGGATGTACATTTTTTACCGGTGGATTGCGCGACTGTTTTGGGTGGGTAAGGGTTTTCCTTATGATTTTCGCAGCTGCATCCCGGCGAAGGTTGTTTGAAAATTAGTGTATTGTCCGATTGTTCGTAATTGGTGTATGATCGTTGTCCACAGGTTTGAGTGATGCTCCATGCAAGTTTTTATATATATATATATATATATATATATATATATATATATATATATATATATATATATATATATATACATATATATATATATAGATTTTATTGTGAAAATCAGAGAACCAAATGCATTTCAAATCTGAGTTTGTGGCATCTCAGTGCACGTATTTGGTTTTAACTATCTCCATTTCTTACAATGTTCACTGTTGTGCTTGAACAGATTTGAAAAGCTTAAGAAAACTGTTTGAATTTAGGGTGAGATACAGCATACTTTGCATAAATTAGTTTGTAATTTTCTTCAGCGCGTATATTTATGGTAACTTTATGTTACTTTTTTGCTTGTTGCAGAATTATTTTAGCAATAGCTTGGGAGTATATGTTGTTTCATCTATTTCCCAGGCAATATTCATGTAGTACACTGCTCTTTTCGACACATTTACGTATTGAATTATGTCGTTTCCACTCATTCCGGCGCCAAGAAAATTGACTACATAACAATGAATATTTTCTTGTTTAGCCATATTTCTCTCGATGGCAGCTGTTTACGGATACCTAGAAACATTGTCTATCCATTTCTGCTAAATGTGTTGTAATCGTACTGCACAGGGCTTATTTGAATTTCAGTGCAAAATTACCGCACCCTGTAGGGGAAGACGGTGTAAGGCCGCCCCCTAAGAAAACCAATTTTCATTTAAACGTTCTTCAGGATTTCCCCTATTTGTTTTATATCATTATCTAATAATCTACTACTAAAAATATGTAACTGTTGATTGTATAACTTTTATTGCGTTTTTCAATTAATTTTTGAAACGATACACGTGCAGAGTTTTGCAAATATTCGTGGAAAATCCGTCGAAAGTGAGCCGTCTTCCCCCCAGAGCACCCTTTGCATTATTTTGCACTTTTTACGCATTTTATATTACATTTTACATACCTTTTAACGCAGAAAGAACCGGAACAATCTACTGAAGGATTGGGACACTAATGATTAACTGAATACACAGTTTTTGCTGGAAAAATCCTTATTTGGGTTGCCTTGAAAATTAGACCGCTTGCAACCGCACTTTGTTTTGTTTACAATTTTAATATTTCGTGCGCTAAAGTGTTGCCAAGTATTTCGAAAGGACAAAATATAGGCTAATCACGCTTCTTGCGTAACATATTTGCCAAAAAACTGAGGATTTCTTCTAAAACTAGAAGTGGCCCGTCTTCCCCTACATGTGTTCGGAGCGCATGGTTGAGCGGTGAGACATATTGTAACGTATCGGTTACCAGAGGCCCCCAAATACAAATGCGCGCTTATATTGGGTGTGCAACTTAATTCGTTCTGTTTTTTGCATGAAAAATACATTTGTTTGAATAATAATAATAATAATGACCCCTTTGCGGTCGTTTGTCTGCTCCCAGCCACCACAGCAAGGATTCATACTAACGATGTAATAGTTTACATTTTTTCTAAGCAAAATTCAATGTCTAGAGAACTTTTTCGCGAATTTGTGCGAAGTTTTTATGGATGATAGGTAACGGTATAAACAAAATATTATTAGCATGGAAAGATAAGAGAGTCTCTTTCAAGGGAAATTATTTCCGACCGCAAAGGGTTAATACCTTATTCAAAGTGTTGGTCATCGCTAGTCACTATTTTTTCCATCTTTCTGGCAATTCACGGATCCAATATTTTAAGAATTTTTCAAAATCTGACATTGTTAAATGGAGCAAATATTATCACGCATATGATGGTACTTGATTCTTTGGGGTAAACCTTTCTTATATTTCATCATAGTCTCCTTTTGGGCTTATAAATTTTGTCCAACGCTGCTTTAGTTTGTTGATATTTTCCGAATAATATGATTTGTCTAAGTCTTAAAAATTGCCATTCGTTCCGTATTCGTCTCTGCCATAACCTCTTCGTTTGAGAAAAATCTTTGGAAAATGATGGAAAAAATGGGTGGGTTATATCTATGACATAACAGCAAGATTAACGTAGGACTACCGTTGGTTTAGTAGTCATTTGTTTATATTGATTAAATTATTTATTGAATAAAATAACATCCGAATTCAATTGAATTCAACATATTTGCTTTGCAAGTAAAGAGTTTGAACAAATGCCACGTAAAATCAATTCATACATTGTAATAGATTTCGATCTTCATTACAGATGAATTTGTAAATTATTATCTGAAATGACGATTTCCCAGGCTCCTAAGTTTTAACGTCTGTGTTGGTGAAAAACACCCTAGTCTGCATAAATGCAAGCGAGTACAAAAGTATTCGCAGCTTGCGTGTATTTGGAATGCCGATTTCCTCCCGGTTTTCCGATTTTTGGTTCAGAAGTCTGTATTAGAGAAACACATTTCGGTGGAAACAAAAATACCCCCAAGATACATGTATTTGCAATGCCGATTTTTCCAGGATAATTGGTTTTGTAGTCCGTAATTTAGGGGACCGCGTATTTCGCTATTACTCTGGTTGCTCCTTTTGGTCGGCACAAATTGGGAGCCCGTTTAGATAATGCATGTCATTTCACAATTATTCAATTGTGTTTCTCAAGAAAAATAACATTTAATTCATTGTGATATATGCGTGGAAATATTTCCTGTCAATTGATGCAAACATTCGAAATCTATCATTTTTTTTCTAAATGTTCTGTGTTCAGATTTTCATTTACCCCCAAAATATTCCTGTTAGACATAGTCCTACGTCAAAAAAATCAACGAATGCCAAACACTTGGAGTGTATTCTTCCATGAGATGCTATATGTTAAAGATAACGTGCCAGTAGTCTCATGTCTCTGACTTTGTATGGATTTTCAAACGATCCTCGTACATCCTTTTTTATTTTCTATGGTAAGTATTTTTGGTGGTTATTTTTCTGGGAAGAAGATGAAATTATTTCCTGAGCTCATAACGTTTTCCGAATGGTTGTATTTCCAGAGCGTAAAAGCTTTTCGTCTTATCACGATTTTGTTGTTGTTACAGAATGCTAGACTGCATTTGATAGAGAAGGACTTTTGATGGGAGTTTAGAGACGCATAGAGGATAGGTTCTCTCTATCTAGTATGTGCATTGGGGTACCAATGAATGTTTGGGAAAAAATCGACCGTCAAATTGCAAAAAGTTGTCCTATACAAAATGCTCACCACCTCGAAAAAACACCCTATGCAACATTTCAGCTCAATCGGTCTTAAGGGAAAGTGACACAAGGGAGTCAAAGTTTGTGTTTTTTGAAAATCGAAAGATCATGGAGGAGTAAAGGAAATCGAGGTGTTTTTAAACAAAATGATGCTAAATGTTTTAAGATTGCATGAAACGTCGAGATCTACTGTCATATCGATTTTTTTTTTCAAAAAACGACACTCTGGGGCTTTATATCGGAATACAGAGTAAAACGTATGGTTTAGGACACAAATGAAAATGTTCATCTCGATTTTTCATATGGAACTTCGTGCGAAATGTTGATTTACACGATAAAATATTCAATGCAAAATATTAGCTCAATCGGACTTCATTTGCTAGTGTCGCAGACGTTAATATTTGAGTTTTGGCGTAAAACTACGTGTTTCAGGGAGGGTGCCAAATAAGAGAACAGGTCACGTTTTTATGAAAAAAAAAATGCAATTCCATGATCCCTAAACGAATTAAATTAATGAAAACTGGAAGTATTCCCATTTTCCTATAAATTTGTTCCGCCGATTTGTACGCTTTCCTTCCCATACCGTCAATAACGATAAACTAATACATTCGTTTTTACCCGTTTCAACTTATTTGCTATAAGCCATCCGCGATTTGAAAGCACACCACTTCCAGTTTGGTGGGCATCAAAGCAGCCTTTGACACCATCAACCATGATGTCTTGTTGGAGAAATTATTAAAACTTGACGTGTCAGTAAGGTTAACGTCGTGGCCAAAGCGCCTATATATATATACCAGGTGAAACAATCATATGAAATGCACTTTCAGCCATATTGGAATTGCTGTCGGTTTTGTTTACAAACAGCTCGAAACAAACTTAAGACTTTGTAAGATATTACGAAACCCATTTACTACACACACTCGAAGAAGAGGAAGCCCTCTCCACAAAGACCTACGACAAAGAAGGTGACAGCAGCATACGGGAAATTTTTGTGCCAGTGTTTAGATACAACATTTCTTTCATGGAAGTATGCTTTCGATTCAAATATCTTACCATCTGCGGTTCGATAATTTTCGATGATATCAATAATGTGCGAAGTGGTATACAAGCGGATTGAATAATATAATTCCGTAGTTCTACGTCGAAAATGCGGTTGTGTCCTTCATGGCAAATACACGGTATAAATATGGTCATTACTGAGGAGGATTTAATTATGAATCACTCATCATGGATCACAACGTCAGGTATTTTTTTTTGTATTTTTATTCTGAACGAAGAAATCTAACGGACTAATGTTTTGTTTCAGCGATGAAGATTGAAATTTGTTAAGTTCCATCAACAATAGAGGAACTGGTACAAATTAGGTACCCCGCGGGTAATTTCTTACCCACCCGGATCTCCGGTGATAATGAGCGCACTCTGGTGGTGAATAAAAAAAAGTGTTTTAGTAGTAACAAACGTCAGATACCAAAAACCCAAAATATCTGTGTTTTTTTGAAAAAAAAATCAAGTTTTGTTGTTTTTGAAATCTCGAAAATTTTTCATGTGCGTCTTTTGAAAAAACCATTAAAAATCGAATGGTGAACCGATTTTAAATAGTAAAGCTGATTTGGATCAAAAAATTGATGTTCTTCAACGAATTCGAGTAAGTGTATCGAGATTTTAATGACAAATAATTTCACAAATAATTGTATCGAGATTTTAATCACAAATTATAAGATTTCATTTCAAAGTGAAAATTCGGTATGCGGTTAATTTGGCACCCCAATGTAAACATAGTGTTGATGATACACTATGCTAAGTACTGCATGCCCATGCAGCAAAATTTTACTTTACTTTACTTTTTTAGTTAGAAAAAAATCGAGATGAAATTTGTTCACTTTTTCTTGAAAAAATCGTTTTTTTGTTCCTCTTTGTTTTGTAAAATTGCATGCTTTTTCGTCAAAGTTGAGTTAATTTACGTAAGATAGTGTACTTCACTTCTTCTTCTTGAATGGCGTTAACGTTCCCTGTGGAACTTTTGCCGTCTCAACGTATGAATTAACTAGCGTCGTTTATACATAGTTGAGATTTCTTAAGCCAAATAACACGCCTTGAATGTATTCCAAAGGTCAAGCTCTAGAATACGCGTGACCACAGTGCTAGTCGGAAGAAATTTCTTTGACGAAAAATCCCCCGACCAGAACGGGAATCGAACCCGAACACCCGGCATGATAATGTGAGACGCTAACCACTCGGCCACGGGTGTACTTAGTTACTTCACTTCCATTTTGTATGAAAACGTCAAAAAATACATTATTCAGTGATTTCAGGACGATTCTTTTAATTTGAAAAAATAAAAAAAAAATGGGGTGCCAAATTTATACCCAGACATCTCGGGTACTTGAATTTGAGTTGTTTCACAAATCAAGATTTTTGAAATCAGTTTGCGGGGAAATGTCCGCAATAGATCCCTTCATAAGCTGACGTAATATGACGAAATTCCGATTATTGGCCGAGAGCTAAGTCCAAAAAAACAAAATGGGGTACCGAATTTGTACCAGTTCCTCTATTGTCGTCAGTTAGTCTGTTCGTAATGGATACAGAATATTTTTCCCTATTTAAACTGGTGCCAAGCATTTCGCTATAAGCAAGATATCGAAAAGTACTCCAGAAAGACAGAAAGAAACAATTCGGTCAGAGGAGGCGATCTGGCGTAGCGGTAACATCCATACCTCTCACGCTAAGGGTCACGAGTTCAATTCTCACTCCCGACATTCTTCCGAAATGGAAGGTAAAAGTGACGAACCAGTCAAATGTGTTGAAAATCACTATAATACAGAAATAAAAAAAAAAAACAATTCGGTCAGCGCAGACCGAATTCGTTCAGGTTTTGTTAACGATCAAGAATTAAGAAAAATCGCATTTATCACAATACCCAATATTTAATACGAGAAGATGAAGATAGTTTGAAGCTGATTATTATTATGGACGATGTTCCGACTGCGCGGAATCTTAAATATAGAATCATACGAAGTTAAGTTATAATTTTCTGTAGTCATGTAATACAATGATAAGTAATGTATGATGCACATGCAGCCATTCCATGACAAACAAATATAGTGGTTCTCAGTTTCCGTGGAAAGCGATAGTTGTGTTCCTTATCAAAAATATTAGACCTGTATCTTTCTATTTTTTAGTGGGGTGCCCATTTCATTATTAAATAAGGGAAAATTCATTTTTTCCCTTATTTTCAAAAGTGACTTTTTTCAAAAATTCATAACTTTTAAACTACTGGACCGATTTAGACGATCAAATTGAAGCCAATGAACTAGTCTTATTTGAAAATCTACTACACTTCCTAAGAAGATTGCTTTTGATTCCGTAACTAATGATTGTGTACGTGTTTTTAACAGTAGATCAGTGGTTTTTTACAGTAGATATCGACGTTTCATGATGCAATTTTAAGATATTTGGCATCAAATTTTTTTTTAAATCCCGATTTCCTTTAGTCCTCCCTTGACTAATTTATCGATCTTTAAAAACTCAAACTTAGACCGCTCTTCTCCACTCTCCCTTAAATTCGATTAAGCTGATATTTTGCATAGGGTGTTTTTTCGAGGTGGTGAACATTTTTTATGGGGTAACTTTTTGAAATTCATTGTACATGTATTCGCTGTATATACCGACAATCGTTCGAATTAGAAACAAACTAGTTGAGTTTTTTGGAATTGTATGCCGGTTCCGCTTTTCGTAGTATTTCCATCAGAAATCAAACTTACTTGCACATTTCAACCGAACCGATGTCGATTGCTTGAACGAACCTTGACATCCTCAGAGCAATTGATATACATCATTCCGGAGCCCTGTTTTGCTGAGATTGAACTTTATGTTACGATGTTTGCATGAAATACTCCCAGCGTTGTTGGATCACTTATTTCGAAACTAACGCTTCAGCTCGACGCCTACCAAAAATTAGGTACCATGTTAAGTTCGAAGCCAGGTCAGATCCAACTTATTTTGCATAATGCTCATACGGTGTAGGTACTGACTTTCATACTTACTTTCCTCCTTTACACCTTGCGGTTGGGAGCATTGCAGGCTCTCGTATTCCGTCCGTCCATAGCTGGCACTATAGATTGCTATCCTCGAGTATGGATTGCAAATTAATTGTATAACATCGTTTTCGCATGCTATTTTGCTTCGGAATTCATCTGCAACGAAAAAAAACACCATCAGCTCTATGATAAAACGCTTAGCTTGGAGAATGAAAAAAAGAAAGAAAATTATTGTACATTTCGTTGCATTTGACTACAGAATGTGCAATGAACGGGAAAACGAACGAAATCGTGCACGAGAAATTCCAAAAGCAGAAGCAGAATTATGTAAACAGTGAAATTTGCAGCAAAACTGAAATAATTCCAGATATGTTTTCTCGTTTCGACTGAGCCAAACATTCCGTGGCGTGGCTGCAGGCTGTATCAGCCGGTGTCCTAATTTCTTCGTCGAACAGCACAGCAAAGTTCTTCGTTGGGCTGCTCAATGAAAAGGGATGTAAGGATGTGGATGTGGCGGCGCTTTGTGCCATAAAATTTCGTATGGTGTCCAAGTAATTAAATGGGTACCATTACTCTGGGAATAGCAATCATGATTGCAGTTATTTTGATATGGAATTCATGTCGGTTGCTCTGAGTCTAGGGGAATTTTTATTTACTACATAAAGTGAACGTATGAATTCCGATTTCATCACTTAAACGTAGATTGAACATTCAAGTTGAATTCCGTCTGGGACTTTTCGACTTTTTTCTAATGATGATTGTTAGTGAAGCTTCATTATGAATTGAATTCTCTCCAAACATTACTTTCCTTCCCAACGATCAAACGTAATTTTTGTGTTGCCCCCATTTGAGAAATGTGTGTGCATTGAGCCATGCTGAAACTAACTTTGCATACGAAAGGAAACCATAATGAAGGGATTACTTACATGGTCTACATTTATAAGCTACTTCCACGAATTTTCGGTGACCCGGACAGGGATCCCCACCGAACGTTTTTGGCGAGGCTAAAAATTTACAATGTCTTTTCTTTTGGCACGCTTCCACCACAGTCTGCAAGAGCGAATACTAGAACGAGATTAAAAGGAAACGTTTCTTATAATAGTGCTAATATTTGTTGTCGTAGCTGTCTCATTATGGTTGCGGTGAAAGAGGTTTACAATTCCATCACTCATGATCTATGTAGCTTTTGTGTTCCACTGGCGCCTATACAGAACGTCTGTTAAGATCCATCCACTGCAGGCTCTCTGGCTTCTCTGTTTTATTGTTTTGCAAGGTATCTAATTATGCTAAATTTACAGCAATCTTCATCCTTTTCATTTTTAATTAGAGCCATACAACATGATGTACCTCCTTCACAATGAAAGCGATTAAATATTCTCACTCTGATGTATAGGACCGAGCTAAACTCTCATGTGGTACGAGCACCCTCGTAAATCAGGGTGTGTGCTTGTGCTCTCCCGACGGTTCACGTAATACCGAAAAACTCGATACTGTAGATCCTCTCTACTCGCTGGTGGTTAACACATTGAGCAGATAACATTAAAGCTTCACAATGGATGATTTAATGGTGTTTCGCAAACAAGTATATGCGAGGATTTGAATTAATATTCATCATGTCAAATTTATGTCTCTGAGGGTTGAATTTATTGAATTCATTACGACGCCTCGAAGACGGCTGATTTAGGATTGAGTGAAAGTTCGATGCCGAAGGCGATTCGTATCATAATGGCTTTGTTGTCGGCTTTTGAGCTTCCTGACGACGGGTCGTTTGGCATTGTCTACGGGAGAACCTAAATGCGCAAAGAGGAGAGGTGTTTAATGTTGCGTTTTCTGAGCTGGTATTCATTCCCAGCCAATGTTGTGCTGAAAAGGGCGCTATTATGATAATGATTTAATGTAGCAGGCTTGCTTAGTTTAAAGCTCATGGCCCCGACAACTAGTTTGACTTCTTTTGAGTTATTGTTCGCAACAATTTGGAAACAACCATAAACGAAACAGGAAGCTCTTTAAGTTGGGCGGGGGGGGGGGTGTGCGGTTAAGTGTTTGAAGCAGAATCGTACGATGGGGATACGGAATTATTACCACACAGTATATCACTTGAAAAATCGGATGTGTTGAGCGTATATTTAGCTTAGGTTATCTATTTTGAAGAATTCTCCATTCTTTTTCTTCATTTATTTTTTATAGAATGTCATTTATCTTCGCAAATTTTTGAGTAAGATTTTTCAACGGTGTATTTTAAATCTCATTTTTTTTTCTAAATAGGTAATTGATTTTCGAACAACTTAGTCCTGCTCCGTACTTCAATCAGACAGCAGGATTTCGAGTTATGATTTTTTGATAAATAAAAAAAAAGTAAAAAAAAACATTTTAAGTTAAACGGTTACATGTACAAAAAGCTAGAAAACAATTAGGCAAGTAGCAGTTAGTAGTTATTATGAAGAACTCGAGAGCTAATCAAGCAAATGGAATCAAACTTGGCATATAGAGGTTTTAGAGATCGATAAACGTTTCTATGGTGGTTCGACATTCCTCCCCCTTCTCTAAGGGGAGGATGCCATACAAATGAAACACAAATTTCCGCATAACTAACTAATAATTCGGAATTTTACAGTAAAAGGTAATTTTAAAGGGCAGATTAGAAGATCAATCAATGAACAATTCTGCGGTTGGACCCTTGAACAGCGCTTAGTAAGAGAACGTGGATGTGATAACGAAAAAAAATTTTTGGGCGGGACGAAGTTTGCTGGGTCAACTAGTATAAATATAAAAAAGATTCTTGCGTTGTTTTGTAGACGCGGCTGAAGATGGTTGATTCGTGATTCATTCTTGTTCCCGCTAGAACAAAACACGCACTCAGAATAATACACGCAACGCACGCAATATGCATATATTCTGCAGCTCCAGGCGAATATATATGTATTCCACCACTACCATTATCTATTTGATAAACCATAAAATCAACAATTCATACAATCGCCACGGTATGAAAACCGACAACGTACATCCTATTGAATATTTCTCTTCTGCTTTGATTTGCTTTCATATTCAGAAAACACATTCTGTGGCGAAAAATTTATCAACACAATAGCAAAATGAAAACTGAGGTTGGCCAGGGCGAGCACAATATTCAGATCACTTTTACTGAGAGCAAATGAAATGTATCGACAAATTATCACTAAGAAAAATAGTTTATAGTTTTTTGTGATTTTAATAATTAGCTTTAGAAGCAATTTTGAGCTATTGAAACAAGTTTTTGGGCAAACAAGTAACCTGCATTACTCATACATCTTTTATCATTCCAACGAAGTGATTAACATACCACTTTGTTCAACCGACAAAGAAGTATTAATGTTAAAAGCTTTGCTCCCCAAACGAAAAGCTCGCGTTTTAGAAATTTTGAACTAACACTCCAATATAGATTCAAATATGATGTGAGGAAAAATACATAGGCACTCTTCACAAGACGGCACGCAAATCGACGCTGTGCCGAACAAAATTGCCCCATACTGTGCGATATCTATCTTTCATTCTTCCTTAGAAACGAGTAAAACCGCTGTGTGTGACATTAGCATTGAGAAAGACTGCTGTCTGATAGTTGTAGCAAGACGACTTGAATGATGATGATGATGTTCTTCAGTTGATTCGCCGCTACCTTGAAAAAGACCAATTTGAAAACGTAAACTAAACACTCTGCCTTGAGAAAGATCATCTCAAAAGCTTCGCTGCCGTCTGGTCGCTAGATGACTGATTATTTTTGAATATTGTAATTTGAAATCGCGAATCGCTTGTTTACGCTAAATGAATATAATACAGCGGAGCTTAAATAGCAATATTTTCTCTATCCACATAGTGCTTTTGCATTTCGAGTAATCGATTTACGCTCACCTGATTAGCAGTGAGATTCAAATACTGTACCTCGACCACGGGAACACGATAGGAAAATGTGTTTTCTTTCAATTATTGTTAATTTTAATCAGAACCATAATGTATAACGTACCGAAAATAAATTAGAGAATTTCCAATTCTATAAGAATGCAAGCCATCAGAATCCGTTCAGAGCTAAAATAATTACTAACGTCAAAACTATTTCATAAAAAACCTTGAACTGTTTTCTAATTTGGCACTATTATTGAAAGACGTATGTATACTTATGTCAAAAAATAGGTAATGATTTCATAGTCATATTTCCATATCCAAATTTTCAATTTTATTCACTGACGTCAACAAGATTAGCCCTAATGATCGGATTCAATATATTTAATATATTGGGCTGTCAAAAAAGTCCTGCGATATTTCCGCGAGGTGTCGTTGTAAGCGCGTAGTTCTAGTTGTATTCATTGTATCGAGTCATACTATAGCTTGTTGGAAAGGTATTTTTGCGCTATAATATAGTCCTTGACAGTATTTTGTTTGGTTGAGTCGTTCGTGAGTTATAGTGTCGCAAATATGGAGCAAAATAAAGAAAAAATCCGACATATTTTACAGTACTACTATGCCAAAGGCAAAAATGCATCTCAAGCTGCCAATAAAATTTGTGCAGTTTATGGACCCGATACAGTTTCCATTTCCACCGCACAACGATAGTTTCAACGTTTTCGTTCTGGTGTAGAGGTCGTCGAAGGTGCGCCACGCTCCGGAAGGCCTGTCGTCGAAAATTGCGACAAAATCGCTGAATTAGCCGAGAAAGACCGGCATAGTAGCAGCCGTAGCAAAAGCTGGGATAAGTTATCAAACCGTTATTAACCATTTGAAGAAGCTTGGATTCACAAAGAAGCTCGATGTATGGGTGCCACACACGTTGACGCAAAAAAACATCTTTGACCGTATCGACGTATGTGAATCGCTGCTGAATCGCAACAAAATCGACCTGTTTCTGAAGCGGATGGTGACTGGCGATGAAAAGTGGGTCACTTACGACAACGTGAAGCGCAAACGGTCGTGGTCGAAGCCCGCTGAAGCGGCTCAGACGGTGGCCAAGCCCTCATTAACGGCCAGGAATGTTCTGCTGTGTGTTTGGTGGGATTGTCAAGGAATAATCTATTATGAGCTGCTTCCCTATGGCCAAACGCTCAATTCGGACCTGTACTGCCAACAACTGGACCGCTTGAAGGTAGCACTCATGAAGAAGAGGCCATCTTTGATAAACAGAGGCCGCATTGTCTTCCATCAGGACAACGCCAGGCCACACACTTCTTTGGTGACGCGCCAGGAGCTCCGGGAGCTCGGATGGGAGGTTCTTTTGCATCCGCCGTATAGTCCGGACCTTGCACCAAGTGACTACCACCTGTTTTTGTCCATGGCGAACGAGCTAGGTAGTCAGAAGTTAGCCACAAAAGAGGCTCGTGAAAATTGGCTATCCGAGTTTTTTGCCAATAAGGAAGCGAGCTTCTATAACAGGGGTATTATGAAGTTGGCATCTCGTTGGGAACAAGTCATCGAACAAAACGGCGCATATTTAACTTAAAACCGATGATTGTATCTAATTTTATGAACAAATGAAAATTCAAAAAAAAATACCGCAGGACTTTCTTGATAGCCTAATATTTTTAATCTAATAATACCACTTAACTAGACATCCAACTAGTGTAATAATATGTAATGATTTCTTAAGTCTTCATGATTGTTACACATGCAAAATGGTGACGGGCCAGGCGGGCCAACCAAAAGAGCCCAGTGGGCCGCAAGTTGAGTATAGCTGATCTAGGGCAATGATGAGGCTAAGATAAAATCTTTATGTTATTCATAATGTATTTATAATGTATTATAATGACAGCAGAGATAAAGGTTTGTTCCATTTCAGGTCAAAAGGAACGCGGTCAAATGTTTATCAATGTGGGACAACCCTACAGACATACAAACAGGTCAAGTTGAATGAAACCGTTTAAGAAAGTAACTGGCTATTTTGTTACAGCAGCCATCTTGGATTTGAATTTTCCATAAATAACTGTGATCTACTGGTCAAGCCCCTTCACTTGATACCCATTTCGATGGGGTTTGTTTTGAGAAAATATATTTTTTTGGTGGTGGTCATTTTCTGGTGGCGGCCATTCTGGATTTGCATTTTTTTAATAAATAACTGTGTTCTACTAGTCAAGTCCTTTTATTTAATACCCATATTGATGGTGTTTTGAGATAATATTCAATCAGCCATTTTGTGGTGACGTTCATTTTAGATTTGCATTTTTCATAAATAACTGTGTTCTACTAGTCAAACCCTTTCATTTGATACCCATACTGAGAAAATATGGCCGCCATCGGGGTTTTTTTTGAAATCATGAAATACGCAGTTTTACAATAACTGTAGCGATAACGGTGTGTTCCAAATTTCAGATCAATCGGTCAACAGGAATGGGTTTAAATTTCTATTAATGTGGTAAAGCACTACAGACAAACATGTTACAAATATACAAACATACAAATTACAGGGTAAGCTGAATGAAGCCGTTTAATAAAAATTGGGAGGGGTTATATCTATATATATAAAAATCTCGTGTCACGATGTTTGTGGCCGAACTCCTCCGAAACGGCTCGACCGATTTTAATGATATCATACTCAAAAAGCTTGGTAGGCATGAGAATAGGTTGTAAACTATATATGATCCCGCTAGGATACCGATTACTTTATATTTAATACCGATTAGGGTGGTCCTATGCAAAAAAAATCTGAATAATTTTGTTTTTGTATTTTTTGCATAAATTTGGCTTGATACATATAATCATATATAACCAATTGTTACCCCTATCTCTTATTTTATATCACGATATTTGTATTTGTATATAAACAATATAAACAATACCAAATAGCTGATCCGTCGTTCGTTTTTAAACAGTAGGAATTTAGTTACGTTATTAAATGCCAGATGGCACTTCGTCCTCTTCATCGAATTTTCACCCCATACATACGCAAGTAACCTTAATTCGTCTAAAGCTAAGCACATCGCCAACAAAATGGAAGCCTTTTTAGATGAGCAAAATGAATTATTGAAATTATTCCATTCACACACATGCTCGGAATGCAGAATAACAATCACGCCATTGTCGTCAATTCTGATAAAAACCCGGCTGGAGAGCACGTGTGTAGATCCAATGCGCTACAGCTACCTCAATCGTGAGGATCACCATTACTCATTTTGAATTGATATTTGTGAACATTTGGTTGGAGGAGACGAAACAAACAAAAAAAAAAGCACTCGATGGATTCTTATGTGTGTCGATTGATGAATTGACGCAGTCAGGACAATTTCATTCTACGATGTCTTGAGCTGTGCCAATAATCCATGGTCAACATATTCGCAAAGGTAAAGAGCGAACGTTTGCTTTTCCTATGACACATTCAACAGAAGCGATTCGAGGAAGAACACATTCACTTGCGAGACGCTATCATGGGCAACACCTATACAGCCTTTGTTCAAACGTGTGCACCTGTGTTCAAACAAAAGAAACGCAGTCTTTAATGAGCTCCATTACAAAATTACACGTTTGTCGTTCAACATGTTGCTGGATGTATTCGGTTGAATGACAAAAGCGAGGATTGCCTTATACGCAATTTTTTAGTTTGATTAGTCGACAAAATACGGTCTGAGCAAAAGGATAGAGTAATTTCCTCGGAAATTCTAGATCTATCTAATGATCAACTATCCTCCTGTATTCTAAAATCCGATCGAATCAGAACTACCCGAACGAATCGCAATTCAGCCTTGCTATGCAATTCGACATTGAACTATTCCTGTGAAGCGCAAATGGAAAAATATCAACAAATATCATTGACATCCCAAATCGTTGGGTAGTGCCATATTCGCCTCAGCTGAGCAAACATTCAATGTTCATAATAATGTCAAGCTCTGCAGTTCGGTGAAGAGCAATAAATACATTTGCAAGTCTGTGAAAAAAGGAAACAATATGGACGTGTTTCGAATTCAGAATACCGATGTGAATACTTCTTGATTGAATCACTTCGACGAAATAATGTGGTACCGAATTGACCTGTACATCAGCTCCAATGAAGTTGTCTGGTGTATCTTTGGTTTCAGAATTCATGAACGAAAAAGGTCTGATGAAATGAAAATAAAAATGTTTTTTTTTGTTTTTTTGTTCAATTTTTGTTGGTGGGCATCGTCTAAACCACTCCATTTTCTGAATATCATTGATTTCATCTCCATCTCTACATCACACTCGGGTTCGGGAAGTCCATTTTCTCACGGTCCAATGCAATACCTCAAACCTTCACGCATCTGCTCGATATTCACGTGGAATCTATCCTTCATCGATCACAATCGATTTTTTTTATCCCATTTATTTATTTATTAGGCTCATTAGCATCTTAGCTGTAATAGAGCCGGGTTTTAATCGTGTACATGTACGTATGTTTATGTTTCTATAAATTGTAAATTACACAGTAGTTAGTAGTATGCATTTAGGCGTTAAGTTTTTCTGTTCTATCACATTATGGTAAATTACACAGTAGTAGCTATTTAGGCGTGAGGGTATTCTTTCTGTTCTTCCATTGTTCAGCAGACCGGACAGCGGAGACAGTTGATATTGATTATTGTTGGGTTATTTATAGAACAGCAGCCCGATGTTTCTTGCAGAGCAGAGCAGTTGTATGGATGAATCGATCTCCACCGTGGATCGATTTCCATCGCTGATGATGGTTGCGTGGACGTAGTTATTCTATAACAACACATAGATGGTCAATTGAGGGCCTTGAGTTTGAACTCACGATCGATCGCTTGGTAAGCGAATGCGTAACCAAGTGGCTACGAAGACCCCCTATCACAATCGATATATTTTATGAATCGTCAAGTCATTTAAACACACTTACAATACATAAGTTATGTTTTATTCAACCAAAATATTCACTAGAAGTAATTTATATGGCAGAACAACGTTCACCGGGTCAGCTAGTATATGATAAAATACCGATTTCCTCAGACACCTTGGTTTTGAAGTCCGTGTTAGAGAAACACATTCCTGTGGAAACAAAAGTACCCCTTATTTGCATGTATTTACTTTGTTGATTTCCGCAGGCTGCTTGGTTTTGACGTCTGTGTTGGGGAAACCGTGAATCGGGCCAATCAAAATGAGGCAGTTAGGGCGTTTGAATAACGATTGACATTTCACAAATATTTAATTGTTTATCTCATGAAAAAATAACATTTTATTTATTGTAATAGATGCGTAGAAATATTTCCTATCAATTGATGCAAACATCTTTTCGATCTATTAAGAATCGTTCGAGTTATAAGCATTCGAAATTATTCATGTTTTTCCTGCATTTTCTATGTTTAGGTATACGTTCTGGAATGGTATAATGCACATGAGGTCAAATATGTGCCAAAAACAGCAAATCCACCGAACTGTCCAGAACTTCGCCTAGTGGAAAAGTACTGGGCTCTGATTAAGCGAAACACATTTCGGTGGCAGCGAATGTTCCCGCCAACCTTCGCCTTTTTACTGAAATGCACACTTGCAGATATAAAGGTGTCGGAAAATCGATCGGCGAAAAACAAACAAAACAAAAAGTTTTTTTTTTCCCAAAATATATATTTTATTAAGGCACATGTGGCGTTAGCCTGGCGAGGCCGGGAGTTCAATATTTTGACAATTTTTGTCTTACAACTATGTTAGTAATATGTAACCGATTACTCGCGGTTGGCTCGAGGTTAGTATTACAAGTGTTCTCATAATTGGTATGTTGCAGTCTTCGATGCTCTGTACGTGTGCCCGACACGGGATACTTCCTATTGGGATGCAGCTGACCATTAATCAGCAACGCCCCCCTAGTCTGTACCCCATATCTAGCGTGGTGCGTCTTTCTCGACTCGAGGAATCCAGGATAGAATGGTCACTAGCCGGCGCAATCATCAGCTCGTGTAGAGTTGTCATGAGCGGTACAACCTTTGGCTCTTGTTGAATGATCAGTGGACTGCACAACCTTCGGCCCGTGCATCTGTAAAGAGTGTGTGTATGTATTGCCGCGACTAAGTAAAAGTTTATCGATCGGATAGGAGGGATATGAAACGGGGACACAACGAAGGAAACATCATTAAACGTTGAAATCGGCGTTTCTGAGGAACAGGTATAGATGAAGCAAAAGATCAGGATCCCGGCTACCTAAGATATCCCGGACGGGGATATCCGATTGTCTGCCTTGTGCTTGGAAAGGATCCCTTAATTTGCCTGGGAGTTGGGCGAAATATTTATCATCAAACGAGGATTACTTAGGATTAAAAGTTCTCCTGAAAATTGTGTGTCTTCATCGAAAATGGTATCAACCGGAATACACACTTATCATCACAGAAATCATTAAATTTATAATATGGACTCTTCATTTCATTATTCGTTTTCACATGGATGAAGCACACTTATTGTCACTTAGAGAGTAATTACTCGGCTTCTAATGCTATAATACTTATGTGAACATAATGAGTTTTTTTCAAATGCTTACAATTTACTTCGAAAAGTACCTTGTGAAGAACATTATTAAACAGTATATTATTGAATATTTGATTTAATTTGTTTAAACCCGCTTAAAGAACTCGTACAGAGTACTTAGACTGAAAGCTGTGCGAATTCCGCCCACCAGCGTATAACAACGTGTAAAAATACATTTCTCCATTGGAATCACCGCAGATCCAGATTAACGTGAAAATTTAATCAATTCGGTATCATCCATTAGGCAAACATGACAGTAAGTTGTTTTTGCCGAGCAAACAGTTGCAGATAATCCCACTGGAACAAGGTCGAAACAGTATGCTTTCCCTTCCGCGAATGAGGGCACAAAGGTGTATGTTTGTGGTGCGAACCCTTGATATATTTTCTGATATCATTCACATCGTTTCACCACCCTCGGGGCGTCATATCTATCTCTACGGTGAATTCGTTGGCCATAGCTTTTTACCTCATATAATCGGATATTTTGAATGCTTCGAATTCTCGGGTTATGATATAGGCCGAAAATCCGCCAACTGCCGGCACTACGATAATGGCGATGAATAAGATTTAATCTAGCTTATTTCCATAATATTTCCCCACTCATACATACGCTGGCGAAGCGTTTTCACAATAGCTTTACTGTGCTCATTTTGTTCGATAAGAGGATTAATTTCAATTAAAAGACGTTGTTTTATCATACAAATCTTCCGATGCTTTCGCTCGGCCAATTATTGATAATTATACATCAGAATTCATAATTTATCGGCATGGAACACAAAGTTTATCCATTGCTGTCAAGTAAATAAACCGCATATAATTCAACTTACCGTTAATTTATTATTTCCATATAAATTTCGAAAATGTGAACGAGCATGGTTAATCCGCTGTAATGTATTAAATTCTTACAATGATCTCAGACGTTGCCAACGTTTGCGCTGGAAAACGCCCTAGGAATAGAAATATAAAACTTTCTCTGTACGTTCTGTTTGCCCAACAAGTCGCTTAAACATTTGGCTCTGAAATGCATGGAGCCGAGCTAATAACACCGGCAAGCAATGTCCCAGATTTACATTCTCTGTCTACATATTCGCAGAGTGGTAGTTTAACCAAGAAAAGTTAATTGGAAAACAAATATTTTCTCTCTACACACATACAATGTGTACTTTCAGACACCAAGCGGCGGAGGATTTCCTTGTGCACAGAGGTCAGCTTGTTCGGGACGTCGCTCGGCATCCGTTCACGGTGGGAATGTCAAAGTATTAATCGGACCAAGCAAATATGCACACGCATATTGGGCTTATGTGAAACGGACTTACCCGCAACATTATGGAGCAATTCCAAATGAAATCGACAAATGAAAAAACATGAGTATTTTTGATTCGAATGAAAGTTTATATTCCATTTGGTTTGGAGGAAATGTGAGTTTTTTACAGCAATTGGGATTTTGTTTACTCAAGTGTAACTTTTGAATAGGGCGTATCGATTTTAGTAAGACAAATCTTTGATAATTAATATCTCAAAAACTATGACTCAACCGAAATAGTGTCTTAAAAACAGTTATAGAGTATTGATGTTTAAACTCTGTTTTCTATTCACGAAAAAAAACTTTGATTTGCAATATCTAAAATACGTATTTTTCAATTTAAAAAAAATCATATAAAATAGAAGTCATGTAGAAAAATAAAATAATAAGACTAAGATTGTAAAATAATTTTTGACACTCTTTGTGGAACGTCGAATTTTTATGAATTTTCGAACCTTATAATTTTTGTGTGCTAACAATCAATTTTATCCATAATTTATGAATCCTCATATGATTTGAAACAAAAAGAGCCCCTTATTAAATTTTCGAAATGCAGCCATTTCGAAATATTTGAAAAAATCTTCATAATTTATTGTCTTTTTTATAGTAAATAGGCCGTTTTAATATGTTTGACGTTCTATACCGTCATGTCCATGATTTTTTTTTTGAATTCGCTTATAATTTCCAACTTTGCCATGCAAAATGAAACACAAATTTCTGCACTACTCGAGAATTAATCAAGCAAACGGAACAAAATCAGGTGTTTTATTTATTTATTTAATTCACAAATACAACAGGCTACACATGCCCTAATGTATGATATAAAAAACTAAAACTAAAATTATTTTTCACTAAGCCTACTAAAACTAATACATAAGAAATTTCAAATTATGTAAGAGCAATAACATACAATTTTTTGAGGGACGAACGTGAAAGATGACAGTCAAAACAGGAGCTACAACGGTTAAACAAACGGCACATACTAGTCACAGGTTCATGGTATCCGTAATTTGTTCGTGTTGAGGAGATGTAGAGAAAATGACGAGAACGCAAGTTACGACGATTAACATTAAAGTTGATTAACCGGAGGAGCTCAGGACAGTCGATGCTAGCGGTAATTAAGTTCGAAATAAATAGGGCCTTGGCAACGTTTCTCCGTGAAACTAATGAGTTAATCCCTATTAGTTTGCATCGATCCTCGTAGCTAGGAAGATTTATTGGGTCATTCCATGGTAAATTGCGTAGTGCGAATCGGATGAATTTCCGCTGGATCGACTCAATTCGATGAACACTATTCTGGTAGTACGGCGACCACACCACACAAGCATACTCTAGAATCGAGCGAACCAACGAGCAATAGAGAGTCTTGATACAGTGCACGTCCTTGAATCGCTTTGTGATGCGGAAGATAAATCCAAGTGTTCTGGACGCTTTAGCGATGATATAGGATACGTGGTCGCGAAAAGTGAGTTTCGAATCCAGCATAACGCCGATGTCCTTAATGGTACTGACACGATCCAATTTAACACCATGCAGCTTATATTCGAAGATTATCGACGAACGCTTGCGTGAGAACGATATTACCGAACACTTTGATGGATTCAACAGCATCCTGTTGTTTGCACACCATTCGGCGAAGATGTTGAGTTGCTGTTGTAAAATCTCAGCATCTCCGATGCAGTTTACTGGGAGGAACAATTTGAAGTCATCTGCATACGAGAGTTTGAGACACTTCAAACTGAAATTTATATCGTTGAGATACAGTAAAAACAGGTAAGGACCAAGGTGACTGCCCTGAGGAACACCAGATGTTACCCGAAAAGGAGTGGATATTGTGTCGCCTATTTTCACTGACATAACGCGGTCAGTGAGGTAGGAGTGGAGCCATTTCAAAAGTGGACCGTTGAAACCAAGACGATGAAGCTTGGCTACTGCGATGTCGTGGTTGATAATATCAAACGCTGCAGAGAAATCTGTATATACCGCATCAATTTGTTTTCTCGATTCCAAAGAGCGGATAATGTACGATGTATATAGAACGAGATTAGTGACAGTTGATCTTTTGGGCATGAAACCATATTGTTCTTCTGCGATGTAGTTGTTGCACGCATGCGATATGAAGTCCAGAATTATTATCTCGAATAGCTTGGAGATAGCGCATAGGGAAGCAATTCCTCTGTAGTTTCTGACGTCTTTTTTGCAACCCTTTTTAAATACTGTGAAGACAAATGATTTTTTCCATAGATTCGGAAATCTTCCGCAGAGAATGGATCGGCGGAATAAGTTACTCAACGGTATCGAGAGGCTGCTAGAACACATCTTCAAGACGACAGACGGGATACTATCGGGTCCGTAATTTGAAGATTTTTTCAATTTTTTACAGGCATCGTATACAATAGCTGCATTGATCACGGGATAATATCTGACAGATGACAGGCTGGGTACGTTGTTCATAGCTGCAGATACTTGATCGCAGGTAAGTTTTTCGTCGATAAAGACTCCGCTAAATTGTTTCCGGAACAACTCGCAGATACCTTCTCTGGTGGTAGCCACATCATTATCGCGCATCATCGTAGTAGGCAAACCAATCTCTTTCCTCTGGCTGTCAACATAACTCCAGAAACCTCTTGGGTTGACACGCAAATTCATTTGTATACGATTTTGATAAGCAACATACAACGCATTGTTCAATCGTTTGTAATTTTTGTTCGAAACTGAATACCGGTTTTTCCAATAGTCACAGCGATATTGAGAAAAAAATTTCAGGTTGGATTTTTTTATTGACTTTAGTCGTTTCAAATTACGATTTGTCCACGGTGGAAAGGGCGTTTTACTAGTCATCCTTTTGGGAACGAACTGCTCAATTGCGTAAACCAACACATTTGACATGGATGATGACGCTTTGTCTATGTCATTATCGTTCAAAATTTCATTCCAATCTATGCTTAGAAAGAAGCGGTTCATTGACGAAAAGTCGGCCTTGCGATAGTTGTAATGAATTAACTCCGTAGTGTGATCGAAAACAAGCGGCGGACTAATGGATACAGAGATCAGTAGTGGTGGATGATGACGGCATTGTTTCACCAAAGGGGCGGGAGCTTCAATCACTTCCGTCTTGAAAACGATCTCTGCACTACTAAAACATAGGTCAAGAATACGGTTGTTGTCGTTGAGGATGCTATTCATTTGACATAAACCGGCGGTGCTAAGGCAATCTAGCAGACACTCTGTAAATGAATTTATGCCAAAAAATGCCAGGCATGTTGAAATCACCCAGCAAGAGGATACTGTCATTCATCTCCATTTGTTCTGTGATCCAGTGAATAGTCGAAATATGCTGATTAATAACCACCGAGTCATTGGTACGATCAGGAGGAATGTAAACGACACCAAGGTACATCGTTCGATTATACAACGAAATAGCTGCCCATATTTGTTCAACAGAACGGCCGGCTGGATGGAAAATTTCTCGTGATACGAATTTTGAGTTTACTGCCAACAAAACTCCACCGCCAATAAGTTTACTACTATTTTCAATGGATCGATCTAAGCGATACATCGTATACGCAGAACCGAAAATTTGTTGTGATAATGTATTATTGTTGAGCCACGTTTCTGTGAATGCGAAAACATCATAGGAGGCATCGGAACATGCTAGGTGTGCAATAGTACTGTTCATGCCGCCGACGTTCTGATAGTAAAGCAAGAGTTGATTATCTACACGAGCGAGGTTCTCGGTGGATTTACGTATTGCGGTGTTGGACGAGGGGCTCTTCGAGGGAGAGCTGCTGCATGGTGCATTTCTAGGATGGTTGGTGGTAGCAATCGAGCAGGAGATCCGATTGGAAGTTGTTGATATTCTTCTTGGAATTTGTGTTGGTTTTGTGTTATAGGAGTGGTGGGGTTGCGACGAGCCCGAGTTGCTGATCGTTCTAAAAAAGGATTGATCGAAATACCAGCAGGCCAAAAGTTCTTGGAACAGACAAAGCCTTCCACCGATTCAGGCACGTTCAATTTGAATGATAGGAAGGTTATCGGTCTACTATCCTCTCTATTCTGACGTAGTAGTTTGTGGCACCTAACCAGGTTTGGTTCACACTTGCATTTTTTAGAAACATATAATATTATGTTCTCACATGTATATCGAGGTTTTAGGGCGCAATAAATGTTTTCACGGTGGTTAGACACTCCACCCTCCTCTTTAAGGGGGAGCTGCCATACAAATGAAACACAAATTTCTGCATTACTTGAGAATTAATCAATTAAATGAAACGAATTTGGCATGTGGAGGTCTTAGGGTGCAATAAATGACTCTATGGTGGTTAGATACTCCTCCCCCTCTCTTAGGGGGGCTGCCATACAAATGAAACACAAATTTCTGCATTACTCGAGAATTAATCAAGCAAACGAAACCAAATTTGGCATTTGGATAAACTGACCAGATGTCCCGCATTTCAACGAAATGTCCCGCGTAAGATTCCGTCCTGCGAAACGTTCCGCATTTGGCAAAAGAAACGAAAATGTCCCGCGATATCAATATATTTCAATATCACAATTTGATCATGTTGATTCTGTTGATTCTTGAACAGACTGTTCAAGAGCGCTTCTAATTCATCCAAAGATTAATACGTTGAGCTCGGCGTGTTATTTTTCCTTTTCGTGGCTTTGGTGGTCGTCTGTCTCTCTATTTTCGCCATTCGCCCAAAAGTTTTCTATCGGGCGAAGCTGGGGAATGTTGGGAAGGTTGGTGGTCTTCGCGACAATGTTTATCTCCAACCGATCCATCCTCCAGTGATCTTTTGGCATAATGGACTGATCCCAGGTTCGGCATAAAAACCACATCACCTTCCCAACTCCGACAAGCACTTCGTACTATATATCTCCCCGTTCACCATATGACTCGAAAGAAGAGCGGCTTGGACATTCCCTTCACGTCTGTCAGAGAAGGACCTTCTTCGAGAACTTGATGCGAATGATATATTCGACGTCATCGCTTACCTGGGGAACGTTAAGTACCCGGTCCCCTGCCATTCGTTGAGTACGTCTACGTCAAGTACGTCTCGTTTTTCATTATGAGTACGAAAAGAAGTTTTCAACTTCTTTCGCCGGAAAGAAGTTTTTTACCAGCACCTCAAGCTACTCATTCTGGGTGATTGCCTGCTGCTCAGATGTGGGGTGGAGCTTGCAGTATGGAAAAATCATCAAGTTTCTTGACAGTGCTGCTGCTGCGAATCAACATCCTTGAATCAATTATGTTGTTGACTTAATAAACGTAAGATTTAAAGAAAATTTGTTTCTATAAATTATCTTTCATCGCCATCCGAAATTAGTCCATTTTTTATTGCATTCGTTAACATCAAAATCGATGAAAAATGAATTGGAATTTTTCGAGCATTCCATTCGGTAATTTGAAGAAAATTGTAGAATTTGAATCGTGCTTGCCAGGCGTAAATGCTCTGATTTAGCGAGTGATTTTCGGGCGTAAAAAAAATCTAAACCACCGAAAAATCACAACTGAGTGCCGATACTCAGAAAGAAATAATACTGATCAGTTTAGACTTGCTGAACTATGGTGTATGCTCACATAACGTATATACATAACGTTTTGTTTTTTGTGTCCCGCGTTAGACCTCTGACCATCTGGTCACTTTACATTTGGAGGTTTTAGAGTGCAATAAATGATTCTATGGTAGCTAGATACTCCTCCCTCCTCTCTAAGGGGAGAAGAGGGGAGAGGTCCCTTTTTATTCTATCATGTTTTCTGTATCAAACATTTATTTCATGTAACGGAGAAACATGTTATTTGCAAGTGGTTGAAAAATCTTGAACGAGAATTGTGTCTGAAAATAATCTGATATTATAATGATGAGTTTTGGTAGAAGTACTAGGAATTCCATAGTAAAAGGTAAATTCAACGGGGTCGATTAGAGGATTGTAGCATACTAATTAACAAAACATCCTGACCCTCATTCTTCCTCATCCTCAATTCCGCATTCTTACTTATTTCCCATAACCACTTTCCGCATACCATATCTAACAACATTTACATAATCTCTACCTAACACTTTTCGTTAGCAACTCTTGGGATTTCCTTACGGAAATCCCCCTAACTAACTAATTTCATAACACCGGCTGAACGCTATTATGATACGCCAAACTTCCCTGTATACGACCTCCAACAACTACCAACAATAACATACCGCCCCGCTCGATTAAACAACAATAATAACAATAATAAACATGTAATATGCGCTCATGCGAACTTAGCTCGTAAGTTAGTTGGTAAGAGAAATACATTCGTGTGACAGACGTCGGCGCATAAATCAGTAATCCGAAATCCGAATATGCTATTCGTAAAGGGCATATCTCAGGATCAATCAACGAACAGTTCTGTGATTGGACTCATGAACTTGCGCTTAATAAGAAAACGTGAATGTTTGAAGGTATTGATAACAAAAAACAAATTTTGGGTGGGACGAAGTTTGCCGGGTCAGCTAGTGTAGCGATGTTAAAAAATCTTTTTTTATCTTAACCCCTTCCCGTATTATTTAATACGTTACACATCTGCTGCATGGGTGATTTCACTACTCTGCTGAATATTCTAGCGCCCTATATTATGCAAAGTACACCACGAGTGAGACTCGATGTTGTACGGGAAAGGGTTAATACAAACTTTTAATATATTACTCGTGTTGCACAAACAAAACACGATCAGTTTTCAAAGTAGAATTGAAATCCCAACAACACAAATACACTTCGTTGATTCAATCGGACGTTATGGGTACAAAAATAATTAACTAGTTTACGTTCTGCCTACATTGTGCCTGAAGTCAGGTATCTTTAAAGTTCCTCCAGGTCCAATTTACATGAGGGAACAAGCCCGGAACAGGAAGTAAATCGGCATTCAGGAAAACGGAGCTAGTTAAAATTATTTGTTAATAAATAGATTATAGAAAACCGGAACAAGCGCGAAATAATTTCGAAATCGTTCCAGGTCCGATTTACATTAGACCACAAGCCCGGAACAGGAAGGAAATCGGCATTCAGGAAAACGGAGCTAGTTTGTTCTTGCTGATAAACGGACGTTCTTTTTAGCGATACCGCTAACGAGAGGGTTTCCTGAATTACTTTGATTGATACTTTTGAAAAATTTCTTCACTTTTCGGATGATTCGTTGATCCATCCGACTATCGGTCGTCCGACGACGGCCTTTTCCGGATCTGTCAGCGAATCGTAAGCTTTGTGATTGTGCACCATTTCACGGACTGCTCTCCGGCTTACTCCGAACATCTCAGCAATCTTCCACTGTGAAATCTGCTGCAAATGATCCTGAACAACAAGATTTCGGACCTGCATGCTGATTTTCTCTCTACCCATTTTGATTTTGTTGAAAATTCTTTGTGTTGACAACTACAATCGACTTTTATATGCCAACGTAAACAACACTTTGTTTATATCGCATCACCTGAATCACTGAATGGTTGTATATCGTACAGGCCTAGCTGTCATAACATGAGGAGATCAGGGGTTACAGGGGTTACATCAATTGAATATAGGCTACCCAAAATCAAAATCAATATGGCGTCATTTGTTTACCAGCATATCATTCGCGAGGATTGAAATCGTTGAAATCACGGAGATAGTAAAAATAAAGAAAATGCGCTGCTTTATTTCTAACTGCATGAGCGATTTTCATATTTCGGTTTCACATGAAGGTGTTCACATTTAACATGGAGTTTATAGTTAGCCACTGTTCGACTATATAACCGGACCGAGTTGTAAACAACAGTAATTGACAGAACCAAAATGTCAGTGAACCGCAGGGTACACTGGCAATATGAGGGATATGACGTTTTAGTCATACCCCTGGAGGAAACGAGATTATTTAGAGGTTTTGAATGATTTTAATATTATTTTTTGGGGGTGGGATTTTATTTTTGTCATCTTGTCATCGCACATTTGCACATATTAACCCTTTGCGGTCGGAATAACTTGAAAAAGCAGTGATGTGTGATTTTGGGAGATTATATGCAGATTATGTATCACTTGTGAGATTATGAAAGATGGACAAGATTTATTTATTTTTATGTAAAAAATAAGTATTTACTAAACAATGTGTTTTGATGTGTGGTTTTCATATGAAAAATATATGCTATAATTTTCTCACACTGAAGATCACGAGTTCAATTCTCACTCCCGACATTCTTCTAAAATGGAAGCTAAATGTGACGAACCAACCAAAAGTGTTGAAAGTCACCATAATAAATTGAATATAGCAAAAAATGCTATAATTCATATGAAATATAGCAAAAAATGCTATAATTCATATGATATCTTTTGAAACATTCCCAAAAATGCAGTTCACAAAAATATGTATCACAAAAATAATCTCTTCTTGAATGGCGTTAACGTTCCCTGTGGAACTTTTGCCGTCTCAACGTATGCATTAACTAGCATCATTTATCAATACATAGTTGAGATTTCTTATGCTAAATAACACGCCTTGAATATATTCCGAGGGGCAAGCTCTAGAATACGCGTGACCACAGTGCAATTCGGAAGAAATTTCTTTGACGAAAAATCCCCCGACCAGAACGGGAATCGAACCCGAACACCCGACATGATCATGTGAGACGCTAACCACTCGGCAACGGGTGCACTTAACACAAAAATAATGTATGATAAAAATAATTTTATCACAAAAATAATTAGTTTTGCGTCTCCTGCCTTTTTTTTCGTTTTCTTTTAACATACAGAAAAATGATCTTTGTCGCAATACATGGAGTTTTCCATAAGGCCCTTCCTCAAGCATGGGTGACAGCTTTTGTTTATACCGAGTACCCTCATGTATTATTCATAGATGAACTGTTTAGATTAGTGAACAGATTAACTACATATTAAAATTCTTTTGGAAAAAGTGTGAACTGATATATTGTAGCATAATCTACAAGATTAGTATACTTTCTTGCTGTGGAAGCTAAGAGCAGACAATCGACCGTCATGTAATGTTGAAGAAGTTATGTGGGTTGAAGAAGTCATGTAAGGAAGTAAACAAAATCTTTCAGAAATGGCAAAACTTGTTAATTACTTGAAAAAATAATAGTTGATATACAATTCTATGAATTTACGGTAGTAGTTTTCGAAATTGATAAAAGTTTCTAGATATGCAAGGTTGGCTTTTATATGCCTATCACTGTATGTCGATCATCTAAATCGGTCCTGTAGTTCAAAAATAAGAAAAATTAAAAAAAAAAAACATTTTTGGGAAAACGATTAAAAATAATTTGAATGGAATCTATATAAATAAAAATGGATTTCTGTCTGTCTGTCTGTCTGTCTGTCTGATTCTTACGGACTCGGAAACTACTGAACCGATCGACATGAAAATTGGTATGTAGGGGTTTTTGGGGCCGGGGAAGGTTTTCATGATAGTTTGATCCCTCCCCCTCTCTAAAGGGGGGGCTGCCATACAAATGAAACACAAATTTCTGCATAACTCGAGAACTAATCAAGCAAACGAAATCAAATTTGGCATGTGGAGGTTTTAGGATGCAATAAATGTTTCTATGGTGGTTTGACACTCCTCCCCCTCTCTTGGAGTGGGCTGTCATACAAATAAAAAACAAATTTCTGCATAACTAGAAAACTAATCAAGCAAATGGAGCCAAATTTGCCATGTGAACATTTTAGGGGTCACGAAAAGTTTCTATGGTGAAAAGACGCTCCTTCCTCTTCTCTGAGGGAAGAAGTGGGGAGGGGTCTGTCTTCATTCTATCATATTTTTCGTATCAAATATTTATTCCATGTAACGGAGAAACATGTTATTTGCAAGTGGTTTAAAAATCTTTAACGAGAATTGTGTCTGAAAATAATCTGATATTATAATGATGAGTTTTGGTATAAGTACTAGGAATTTCATAGTAAAAGGTAAATTCAACGGGGTCGATTAGAAGATCAATACTTTGTGAACTGTCTGAAAAGGTAATAGAAAACTCGAATGTCCATGAATGTACAAAAAATATTGTTTCTCCTAAAATTAACTGATTCAAAGATATAACAAAGTTTGTGTAATAATAATCATGTTCGTATGTTATGGAAAATTCACCATCGAAACATCTCACTCATTCTTGTTCAGAATCGCTTGTTTATTGTTTAATCATGATTTGAGGAAGTCGTTGAATGTGAAAAACATCCGTAGTGTTCACAAATCTGCATACGATAATGAATATTTATCATTCCAATGGTTTATAATACCACATTCATCACCTGTTGTTATGTTTATCAGTACACGACCTTTGCGGTGTCCATTCCATTGGAAACAGAAAAAAAAGAACATACACAAAATACTAGTCGCCATGAATCTTTATCCTCGTTAGCATTTTTCTTTTCGAAAACTGGTGACTTTTCACAAATTAGTGTGGTACTTTTTCGACATTGGGTACGATCAACTCAACCTGAATTTCCCTTTTACGGAATCAAGCTATGGTTGAATGAGAAATCACCCACGAAGGTGAATTCTTGCCCGCTGGCTTTCAATATCTCGTCCATCCTTTGGCGCTCATAGATGGTGGGTTTTTTTTCTTGAACACACGGTATTTCGCAGCGGGTTCAGAAATTTCTTTTCTTCCCACGTTGAATGTACGGTACGTGACTGGCGTCATGATTGATTGTTTCGTCGGGCACTCAGGCAACGATGTTTCCCACGATGTTGGAATGTAATGCTGCTCCTCTCGGGCATCGTTGTTTTGGTACATTGTGAGATTTGTTTGTTTCTGATCAACGGTGTATTGCGGCTACAGGCGGCCAACGTAGCTCAATCTCGATGTTGTGCCAAGATTGTTACTCAATGTATGTTGAAACTTCAAACTTTCTTATTTCTGTTTATTTATAAAATGTTGTTTTCGAACAGACTCACGGAATCGGAGCTGTTGAACTAAAGCTTTCAAAATGAAATGTTCTTGTTCCCACAGCAGCAACATAATTACTGAAACAGAACGAAAAGTCGTTTATTCAAATTGCAACTTCAACAGCGTGAATCTAATCTGTATTTAAAACAGATTGTTTAGACACGACTTTCATCGTACCGTGTCAATCCGTGTCATCTCGTTCCCGAATTTGTGTTCGGGCCAGATTCGCATAGCAAATTACGATGAATTTTGCGTTCAAATTTTCTCGAATCAATTTGCTAAAGTTGTATGCGCTGCTTTTAGCGAAATGGAGCGGAGGGAGAAAAATGCACCATCAGCCAAAAATTGATGAAACGTGAAATGGATAGACAAAAAAGTAGCTCACAGTGTTCGTTGGGTTCCACTACATGTCCTAGGAGGAAAGGAAAAACTGACAGAGTACAAAAAAAACACAAATTATCTTCACTTCACTTGTCTTCTGCACGAATAACGCATTCTTCAATGTTGTTTTTCCTCTGAGGCTCTTTCTCCCGTATCCCGACGGCTTGAATTGAGTGCTCGCCGTGTGCCAGACAACACTCATGGTGCTTCTCAGTGGAAATTCTAATTTCGTATTCATCAAAGTGAAAGCTATATGCAATTCTGCTCGTTGATGCGACGGAGCTTTTTTCCGGATTAGTTCGTGTTAGCGGAGATGGTTGCAAAAGCAGGATTGGGCTGTTTTACTACTTGAAAGCGTACACCACTATGCGATACGATGCCAAGGGCCGAACAAAAAAAAATTGGCCAAGCATTAGATAACAAGATAGCTCTAAGGTGAGCCAACTCATTATTCCTGATATTTGACTTGAATTTGATTCGATTGCAAGCTCAGAAAGATAACATCCTGTGGAAACATCACTGCTGTTTAAAGTTCAAACCATGGTAGAGTAAACAATGAGAGATACTTCCGAAATAAGGAAAATGTAAGCCAAACACTGCTTCTCAGAACACGCCTCGAGCTGTTTAAAGTGGGCCTTTAACCAACGACGTGATATGATGATAATAATGAAACTGCGTAAATAGCAGAAGGTGATGTTGATGCCCTTTAAAATCTCAACGTAAACTCGTACTATATACCGACTAGAAAATTATAAATATATTACTTCTGTTCGTAATCAGAGATGCCAGATGTGCCGAAATATATACGGATTAGCTTGATTTTTAAGGAATGCAGAACGGTAGGCAGAATTTTGGAAAGTTAGTTCAATCTCCACGATTTTTTTTTTGCTTTCAATATACCTACGTTATTTATTTCACAACATAATCAAAGTACACTGCTAGAAATAAGTATAAGAACAATAGTGTATTTTTGTTCATTTCTCTCGATTGCCATGAAAAAACCTAATTCGATACCACATTAAATGGGTACGACTGGAAAAAAAAATGAAAATGTTTAAACTTTAATATAACGGATTTCGCGCCAACTCGACCAGATGTTGGCATGACCCTCTCAGAACTCAATGAAACTTTCTGGGCGTGAAGACCTCATCTAATTAGGCAACTTGGCATACTCAGTTTTCCGAAAATTTATCTAGACTAACATATGGAAAGGGCTAAATATTTTTGATCTTTTTTCTATAAAACTTTTTTACTCGAAAATGGTAAGTCCTACAAAAATGTGATCTATGGAAGAGTTTTAGGAAAATAAAAGAAATTTTAAGAAAAAAATACTGGAAAAATTGTTTTTGAAATTATACATTGAAAAAAATCGACATCAAAAACTAAAACTCGATTTTCTCAAAATGGTCATCTCAGATTTTGATGAAATGGCAGATAAATGGTAGATAAATATGTGCCCTACAACTCTTCCATACATCGCAACGTGTGCATAAGTAAGACAAAACAATTTTCTAACAAACTTTTCCAAGATTTTTTCTCGAAAACTTTCTGTTTTTTTTTTTGGGTGTACAGTTATAGAAAAAATCAATAACAGGTAGAAATTGATTTATGGTGGATGCTAAAGTACAGTTTCAGCTTGTTTTTATAGTCGAATACAATATGTTTCAATTCAGAGAGCAACGACAGCTCTCAAACAATAGCCATCTGCCAAAAATCTCTTGATCGGTCGGTCAGGTATCGAATAGTTGTTGTAGATTCAAGTATCTATTAAAAGTCACTGTAGATATGATGATAATAAATGGATTGTGCGAATGCGAATCTGTGAATCTTGTTTGGCAGTGTTTTGGCACAGTAGGTGTGATCCAAGGAAAAAACGACGTATAGATGAGGATAAAATCAACCAAAATATTGAAGATTCACAAGCTATCTAGGAAGTATCCCGTGTCGGGCACACGTACGTACATTGGAGACAGCAACATCACAATTACGAAAACACTTGTAATACTAACCTCGAGCCAACCGCGAGTAATCGGTTACATATTACTAACATAGTTATAAGGCAAACATTGTCGAAATATTGAACTTCCGGCCCCGTCAGGTTGACGCCATATGAGCCTTAATAAAAAATATATATTTTGGATAAAAAAAAAACAACTGTTCGATACCTGACCGACCGATCAAGAGATTTTTGGCAGATGACTATTGTTTGAAAGCTGTCGTTGCTTTTAAGGGAGAGTGGCGCAAAGCGCTCAAAGTTTGAGTATTTGAAAATCGAAAATCACCCAAGGGGGGGTGTAAAGGAAATCGGGGTTTTCGAAAAAACAATTTTGATGCCAAATGTCTTCAAATGGCATGAAACGTCGAGATCTAGTGTCTTCTCGAAAAAAATTTTTTGTCTACAATCGGCACTCTGGGACTTTTTTTTTAATACGAAACGAAAAGTATGGTTTAGGGTTATCAATAAAAATAGTTATCTCGATTTTTCATTCGGAATTTGCAACGAAATGTTGATTTTCACTATAATATACCCTATGTGAAATATTAGCTCATTCGGACTTCATTTACTGGTGCCGCAGAAGTTAAAATTTGAGTGTTTTGAAAATCAAAAAATCACCGGAAATCGGGGTATGGGAAAAAAATAAGTTCTTCCAGTTTTCATGAATTTAAACCGTTTAGAGATTAGCGAAATGTAATGTATACAAATCTTAGAGAATTTCCGATTCGATGGGTATGCAAATCATGAGAATTCGTTCAAAGTGAAAATAGTTATTAACGTTAACTTTATTCCATAAAAACGTGACCTGTTTTATGATTTGACACCCTCCCTAAAAGACGTAGTTCTACATCATAAAATAATCAAAAACATTTAGCCCTTTCCATATGTTAGTCTAGATAAATTTTCGGAAAACTAAGTGTGCCAAGTCGCTTAATTAGGTAAAGTCTTCACGCCCAGAAAATTTCATTAAGTTCTACGAGAGTTATGCCAACATCTGGTTGAATGTAAGAGACGGCTGTTCCATACATACATACATACTAGACTTTCCGAAAACTCGCACAGCACGCAAAAGAGACAGTTATCCAGTCTCGCATCTCACAAAGTCATGGGGAGCTGTCTGCAACAAATGAGCGAGGTAGAAGGCAGCCGAGCGAGCAGACTTCATGTGCGCGCTGAAATTTCGAGAGACGAGTATCGATTGTCTTTTCCTCGCAGCCCTTCCATGTGCAAGCGATGAGATCGGGCTTTAGCACGCGAGCTTGGGATTGGCCCTTTCTCTTCTCTTACGTAAAATTTTGTGACGTGTTCAGGAAATGCCTCGTCGCGTTTCGATGTGAACGAACATGAAGGGGTTGTGAGGAGGAGAAAATCAATACTCGTTTCTCGAAATTTAGCCGCGAGCGCACATGATGTCTGAAAACCTCTCAATATTTTACGAAAGAAAAAAAGAAAGAGCCAATCCCAAGCTCGCGTGCTAAAGCCCGATCTCATCGCTTGCACATGGAAGGGCTGTGAGGAAAAGATAATCGATACTCATCTCTCGCAATTTCAGCGCGCACAGGAATTCTGATACTTACAATATATTAACACGTTTAATTAAACACGAAAAAGCATTTTTTCTGCCAACGCTAGTTTGGGTGTAGGGATAGGCAAGAAGACAAGGAGCTATTCGCGTTGACGGCGGAATGGTGTCGACATCTGGATACGACATTAGTTTATATGATGCCAACTATTCTCTATCAGATTAGTTGGTCCTAAGGCCGTTTTAATTTGCTAAAATGTGTATGAAATTTTTTCTTGCTGTTATTTACCTACGAGAAGTTCGTTGTTCTGACCCTAATTTAAAATATTTTCTATGAATTTTCAGATACTCTCATCAAAACTTACCATCATAATATAAAATTATCTTTAGACACAATTTTTGTACGATATTTTTTCACTACTTGCAATCAAAAGTGGTTTTCATTTCAATAGAGTACTAATTTGATTTGGAAAAAAAAATTTTTCATTCATAATTTTCGTTTTAAAAGTGTGTTCATTTCGTCTGCAAACCCCATATTGTCATGCCTACTCCCCCATTTCGTAATACGAAGCTCAATGCCGTCAACGCGGATGGACCACGAATGGTGTCTACTTTATGTCTGCAGATCAGTGTCTTTGAATACTTGCATATATTCACGAGTAACGAATTGATAACAATAACAAACAAGCTCATTTTGTTCATATCGCTGATGGATGAACAAATTAGCTATAATGAATGAATACGGCATTGAGTGGGGTTCATAACTTTGCTGTTATTTATACTTTGAATATCAAAAGCAACAAATTGATATTCATCACATTCGAAACGATATTCGTTCTGGCGTTGATTCTGAGTCAAAATTCATAAATAAAAAAATTAGTCAGGCTGAACCATTTAGAGAACAAAAAGTCAGAGTTCGATGGCACAAACTTTGCAAGAAATCGCGCAGGATTTTGTTTGGCGAGACGGCAACAACGGCATAAATAAAAACCAACCGCACACAGTTGTCTCTGGTTAAAAGTAAACAACAGCCGATATTCATTTGGCTAAACTGGGCATCTTCTGGCATCTTGAATAATCAAGATAAAAATGACACTGGGTGGAAAAATAAACTTCAAAACATATTGAAGAACGAAAGTTCAATTGCTCATATACACTGGTTGTCTGAATCTGTCATTTTAATTTTCGTTTAGAATATATATGTTTTCGATGCAACCTAGCCCGAAAATCTATGCATTTGAGCTCAGCGAAGATGATTTTTTTTCAACACTGCTGCAGATACACGAAGTACCGATGGAGCGCTTCGTCCAGTCGTTAACTAATCAAGAATGCAAAGCAGAATTTGAAAGCAAAGAAGCGCTCGAGGAAATTGTACAAAACTGTGGTTATGGATGACTAAACATGTTGTCTGGCAGTTTACGATCTATTTTCTGAGCAGTACTTCCATTCTTACTTAATGGATAAATTCGGGAATCGCTTCGAAAAATCAGTAGTTCTTCAGACGAGGTGTAGAATTATTTTTTTTTAATAAAACCTAAAATTTTGATGAAAATCACGGATTTCAATTCGCACACCTACAAATAAAACATTACATATTTTTTTTAATTTAATAAAGAAATTTTTTTTTAATTACAGTCAAGTCTTAGGCTACAAAGCCTTAGCTTCACTTTTAATTATCTGATATTTGAAGTAATCAACATATGTTAATTCATAGAACTCAGAAGAGAAATTGAGGTCGTTATGGTGTAGCACAAAAATGTATGTACCAGGGAAACTTCCTTGGAGAAATCTTGACGTAAACCGAAAAAGGTTTGAAGTACCTGTTTTGATTATGCTCCAAAAATCCTCAAAAGGAGTTTCGTTATGTTCCTCCTTTTCTGGCTGCATGATCTGGGATTCTGTTTGATTTGATGACCTCCATGTGTACTGAGAGAGGAACTAGTGTTGGGAGAGAGTACTACCTACGACCAGAGGTGATAAAATCGATTATTCTGGTTTAATGTGCCATACCAATTACCTGATTGAACCCCTTCTCTTCATCGATCTGATCATTGAATCACGATGACGAGCATAATATCATGTTTTGAGTAGCGGTCATGTATTTCGTCTATTTCTTCAAACTCAGTTCCAGAAAATTTTCTAGTACCGAGTTTGATACCAATAATTTTCTACTGTATAAGACTGTCATTGTGGCATCAAACCACGAACAAATCTGACATCTCTTCTCCTCACATGTCTCTAACACAACTCATGGTTTGACAATGGTGGCTACACTCCGAGTATTCTTTTGAGAAAGTGAAATTAAAACATTACTATGAGCAATTTGTCAAGTTGTTATAATCCTCAACTTAACACCCAGCAGAGAAAAGTTTTATTACTGGAAGATTTTATTGCCAAGCCATGTTTCTACGCCTACGTCGAGTCATGTAGATATACATAGATATATGCACGAGAGGGAAGATCATTGGTATGCATGAAATGTGTAACATTGCCCAATAAAACGAGTAGAATTACCACTGTCGTAAAGCGTACATCTTCTGTGCCAGCAAACTACATATTTGCGCATAATGAAAATGAAAAGTTCTCAGTGAGGAACGTGCTTTCCGGTTGGCCGGCGTTGGCAGAAGATTGTTTATTATTCATTGTTGGACGAAAGAATAACCCATTTGGATGGTGCTGGTTGTGCATCTTCGTTTATCGTTGCATGATTGTTTCCGGTAATACTCTTCGAACCAACATACCAGCTCATGCTGATTGGGTTCTTCCGGATGAACAGGTGATGAATCTGGCCCTGGTTTGTAATGACAAATACCACTATTTTATTGCCACATATTTTGGAGTGACTGCCTTTGTTTGTAGTTTAGGGATTCCAACAACGTGGTTGGCAGAAGCTGAGTTATCGTCTGTTTGTTTGTTTTCCACTATATAACTTTACAACTTTGAATTGCTTTTTGAGATATTTTTTTTCTTTTCCCCCTCCGGGTCTTTTTGCAATACATAACCGCCAATCACCAAAGTCGGAGAAGGGAATTCACACTATCCATTGGTATCGTCTACAGATGGATTGAGGGCAGGGGCTTTTCTTCATTTCAGATGAAAGAGGTGTGAACGATTTTTCACTTCACAAAATCCCTACAATCTCGCCAAGGCTTGAATAGTGGGATGGGATCGCCACAATCGGAGGATCTGGTCGCACATAGTACCGATTGGTTAGAGTCTTGAAAAAATGAACGAAAGCTTTACAACATTTTTGTTAAAATGAAGCTACAGATGGAATGATACCTGTCGCGCTCATGATTGATGTATGTAGCATCTGACAAAATATCTTCCTTCGATTGACGGTTGACTCTGTGCTGTGTAAAGTTTATAAACGGAAAACATTTTGGACAACTTTTGGCTTAACACAGTTGGAGAAAAATGTGCAAAGACATGGACTAAAATGTTGCCTTAACAGAGCCATTCGGAGAAATTTTACTGAACTTTTCGACGTAACCGTAAACTAAATTAAAAAAGTAAACTAAATATTGCAATAGTATAAATGCTTCACGTGACACGTGATCAATACACATCCAAATGTTTTCGTACAGCACAATCATTTCTGTTTTCTAGTGACATAATTTCAAAGGAGTGAGGATTTTCTTTGGAAATAAAAATATCAAGGCAACAAATCTACAAACAATAACGAACAGCGCTTACACACTGTCATCTGTACGCATACGCATCCATTTCATTTTTGTTCTCTTTCCAGCAACATTCTACCAAAGTAAGCGATCGATCGTGAGTTCAAAACTCAGGGCCCTCATTGACCATCTTTGTGTTGTTACAGAATAGCTACGTCCACGCAACAATCATCAGCGATGGAGATCGATCCACGGTCGAAATAAGATCGATTCATCCATACAACTGCTCTGCTCTGCCAGACACATCGGGCTACTGTTCTATAAATAACTCAACAATGATCAAACAACTGTCTCCGCTGTCCGGTGGTCCAACTGGATAATGGAAGAACAGAAAGAATACCCTTACGCCTAAATGGCTACTGTGTGAATGTACCATATGTAATGGTATAGAAGGAATACTGGCGAATGGCAACTGTGTAATGTGCTAATTATAGATATATGATAACCATGTGACATGTACACGATTAAAATTCGGCTCTGTTACAGCTAAAATGCTAATGAGCCTTAAATAAATAAATGGGATAAAAAAAAACATTCTACCAAGGCAAATACTTTGATGGAGATGACGAGAAAATGATATGTCTGAACTATGTCAAACCTTGAAACGGGATTTTCAAGAATATGTTAATCATATTTTTCCCGCTGATAGAGTGCCAACAAGAGTACTACATATTGTTAGTAAGTATGCTACTTATTCACTTAATTCATCTCATGTTCATCTCTTAAATATCGCAATTTTTAGGATTCGGCAGTAAAGATGTATGAAATTTCCAAATGTCTTATGAATAATCCACACCATATATCCAGATACGTACTTATAATGTATAATTTACATTCACACCTGCGCGCTCCATTCATGTTCTGCACGGGAAATAAAAAAATTGCTGTATTTCTAATAATGTACTGTGCTCTGAAGACGCCCATATCTATAGCATTAAAATACACAGTGGAAGCGACTAACAGGCGGCAGCCTTTCTGCCTGGATAGCTTTCTTATCTTTTTATTTGCCTTCCAAATTTTCCCGACAGCGCGCCCCGACGAAGATACTTATTCGCATCTGTTCGAAGCAGTCATAACCATCTGTATACGCCTGTGAAATCGAATATTGCTTCACCATCGCACTGTAGGATGGCAGCAGGCAATCAGGTGAAATGGGTGTCCCGAAGATATTCTCCTGGAGGATACGCTAAGCCAGCCAGCCAGCATTCGAATTGGCTTGATAAGGCGAGCGTTCTTATAAAAACAATATTCGATGCACCCTCCCGTGCGAAGCGGATCGGGCGGTGAATCGTGGAAAGGTCGATTCCACTATACGTGGCGCTTGTATTAAACTTTTATTTGGCGCTTGGTTTGACTTTCGATTGCCTTCTCGCGACAAAATATTACCTCTTTAGCTTACGGGGGAGATGGCTCATGATCCCTACGGGGTTTGAAGAACAAACTGTCGATAGATGATATCAACAATAAAGAGTATCAATGTTCCCTTAGAGGAATTTCGCGTTTAATCGTTTGTGGGATTGACAGCAACTTCTCAGACTTCATTACATAAACTAGGTGAATGTGAAGATACACTGCGTTTTATAACTATAGAACCAACCCATTTTTCTGAGTTTCCAGAGATATGTATGAAGTCGGTTGAATCGAAGCATATAGTGTAGAATACAATAACTATTTTCATTTATTACACTGGCCATTTGAACTTTATTGTTGTATTTAGGGACGAAACATTAAAAAAAACTAAAATTCCAGTGTTAACGGTGTGTCACATCAAATTGCATCACGGAAAAAACGCTGTAGAAATTTAATTTTTAGGAATTATATCTTCAGCTTTCGCTTATAATCAGATAAGAGTGTATACATCACGTTGGCCATGCTTCACTGTCAATTTTTCGTAAATTTGGAAAAATGTCGTCGAACGAAAAAGAGCGTCGTGAATTAATCCTGCGCACTCATTTCGAGAATCCGGAGTTGTCACATCGGGACATCCGTAAGATGCTGGGAATCGTCCAATCCACGGTCAGCAGAGTACTAAAACGATACTTCGAGAACCTAACCATCGACCGGAAGGTGAAGAACGGCAAAAATGGATGCTCCGTCTGTGAAAAAGATCACAAGCGCGTAGTTAAGCAGTTTAGACGTGATCCGAGAAGTTCGGTCCGGGATGTCGCCAATAAGCTGAATTTGTCAAGTTCATTCGTCCAGCGGACCATGCAGCGGGAGGGCCTGCGTACATACAAGGTTCAGAAGGCTCCTAACCGCGACGAAAGGCAAAACATAGTGGGGAAGACGCGAGCCCGGAAGCTGTACACCGAAATGCTGACGAAGCCGCATTGTCTGGTAATGGACGACGAAACCTACGTCAAAGCGGACTTTCGTCAGCTGCCGGGCCTGTTGTTCTTCTCCGCAGAGGACAAATTCAGCGTTCCGGAGGAGATTCGCAAGCAGAAACTATCCAAGTTTGCCAAAAAGTACATGGTGTGGCAAGCGATCTGCTCTTGCGGAAAGCGGAGCGCCCCCTTCGTGATGACCGGCACGGTAAACGGGCAGGTTTACCTTAAGGAGTGCCTACAGAAGCGCTTACTACCACTATTGAAGCAGCACGAGGGCCCAACCGTCTTCTGGCCGGATCTCGCTTCGTGCCACTATTCAAAGGACGTGTTGGAGTGGTACGAAGCCAACGGGGTCACCTTCGTGCCAAAGGAAATGAACCCGCCCAACGCGCCGGAGCTTCGCCCAATAGAGAAATATTGGGCGATTATGAAGCAGGCCCTCCGGAAGAACCCAAAAGTTGTCAAATCGGAGGCGGACTTCAAGAGAAAATGGATTTCTGTTCAAAAAAAAACTACCACCTGACGTTGTACAGAACCTTATGGACGGGGTAAAGAGGAAGGTGCGAGCATATAGTATAGTATGAATAAAAAGAAAATGCCAAAAGTTGTTTAATAGTTTTTATTTTACTATCTAAAATTTTCAAAAGGATCGGTCTACTGGGCGAAGTTCTACAGCGTTTTTTCCGTGATGCAATTTAATGTGACAAACCCTTTACATAACTCCGTCTCCGTCAACTGGAATGACTTGTTAGGCGACCTGTCCGTTGAAGCATCGTTTGATATTTTTACTTCCATTTTAATCTACGCTTTTGACCAATTCACACCCAAGCTAGTTAGTAGAAGACCACTATATCCTCCCTGGTCCAATGTCACCCTCAAACGACTGAAGTCGATTAAAAGATCAGCTCTCAAAAAACTCTCGCGAAATCAAAATTACTATGGACGGACATATTACATCGCTTGTAACAACAGATACAAACGGCTTAACAAAACATTGTTCAATTCCTACTTGCATAGAATCCAACAGAATATCACACTCAACCCTCGACAATTCTGGTCTTCTTACATCGACGAACAACGGAAGGAGATAGGTCTTCATGTGACAATGAGCTTGGGCAGAAAGGAAGCTTCTTCTCTCCCATCGATAGGTGACCTCTTCAGGGAACAATTTTCAGCTGTGTTCACGAATTAAATGCTTGATCCACAACAGGTGTCTGAAGCGGTAGCCACCGTATCAATTCGCCCAGCCATCGGCCCGCATCCACAGATCTCGCTTAATAGTATTGAATCCAGTTGCGCTCGTTTAAAATGTTCAACAAATCCGGGTCCAGATGGTATACCATCTATTGTTTTAAAAAGGTGTAGCTTTGCAATTTCCCAACCTTTGGCAACTATTTTCAACCGCTCTCTGTCGTCAGGTACATTCCCGAGTATGTGGAAGAAATCTTTCATTTTCCCAGTGTTTAAAAAAGGTGATAAACGCGAGATTTCCAACTATAGAGGGATCGCTGCTTTGTGTGCCACGTCAAAGCTATTTGAGCTCACTGATTTGGACTTTCTCATGCATAACTGTCTAAGCTACGTGTCTGAAACTCAGCATGGATTTATGCCCAAAAGATCCATTTGTACCAATCTGCTCACCTACACATCCTTCATCATCAAAACCATTGAAGATCGCAAACAAGTCGATGCTATCTACACAGATTTTTCTGCTGCCTTCGATAAACTGAATCATGAAATCTTGATAGCCAAACTCGAACGTTGTTCTGTTCGGTTGTTCTAGCACTCTACTCAGCTGGCTCAATTCCTATCTGGTTGGTCGCTCAATGTCTGTCAAGATCGGTGACACTATATTGAAGCCATTCTCAGCCACATCGGGGGTTCCACAGGGCAGCCACATCGGACCTTTCCTATTTTTACTGTACCTGAATGATGTGAACCTTATACTGAAATGTTTCAAGCTCTCATACGCCGAGGACTATAAACTTTACTGCGTAATAACCTGTCCAGAAGACACACATTCCCTTCAACATGAACTCAATAATTTCTCCGAATGGTGCTCAACTAATCGGATGAGTCTGAATGCCGTCAAATGCTCTGTCATTTCATTTGCTCGTAAACGCTCCCAATATTACTTCAATTATACTATCGACAATACGTCTCTCCAACGTGAAACCACCGTTAAAGATTTAGGTATTCTCCTAGATTCACGCCTAACCTTTAAAGATCACGTAGGTTATATAACCACTAAAGCCTCAAGAAGTCTTGGCTTCATCTTTCGCGCTGCAAAACAATTCACTGATGTCCCCTGCCTGTAAGTTCTTTATTGCTTGTTGGTTCGCTCCTCCCTGGAGTATGCAGCAGTTGTATGGGCTCCACACTACCAAAACGGTATACAACAAGTAGAGGCAATTCAACGCAAATTTATCCGCTTTGCTCTTAGTCGATTGCCTTGGAACGATCCTTTTAATATGCCAAGATATGAGAATCGCTGCCAGCTAATCGATCTAGATCTTCTTATGAACCGAAGAAATGTTGCTAAGGCTTGCTTAGTGTCTAATGTCTTGCAATCTCACATCGATTGCTCTGCTTTGTTAGACATGTTTAATGTCGATATTCGCTACGAATTCCGACATTCCGCACCAATTACGGCCACAATAAGCCGATTAGTAGTATGTGTCGTGTGTTTAACCGTTGTTATTGTGTTTTCGATTTTCATTTGTCCCGCTCTGCTATTGAAAATAGGTTCCGTGAAGTGCTCCGTTAGTTTAGTTTAGTTTAGTATATTGTGTTCTGTTGGTTTAGTCTTGGTTATCATTAAGTAGAATAAGATATATCGATGTTAAATGTAAGTTGTGTCATTAGGATTATATAATCTGTTGATGCTTTAAAAGAGGAGGTTTTATGCCCATTTAAGAAAAAAGGCTTGAATAAGCCACACTTAAATGGGTTTTTCCCTCACTCCGAAATAATAAAAAAAATACTATAGAATCAGATGGAAAAACTCTCACTCCTTTACAAAATTAACGTCAATTTCACATGAATTACCATAAGTTTCTAATTCGTAGGTCATCTTTAGTTCTCAATTAGTTCAGAAAACTTATTCGGGATGGTTTCGACCAAGCTGCGCTATAATGGTCTTGAAAGGGTTTTGAATTGGTAAACAAGCTGACCAGTCCGGAATCTGAAGCCCCTATTCATTAAGCCATTCCATAACCTTCCAGATTTTATGAAGTAAATGATTCTGAAGTACTTCGTTGCACTTTTGACTGTTCATTCGTGTTGATGATAAGCTATCTGAACCAAGCCTATTTGAAAATATTATCCTCAAATCATGCTGCCTGCAAGGTTACGAGTTGAAATATTACATTACACGTTCCGTAAGTCCTTCCAGTATGAAGAAATTCTATTCAAGTTGAATTTCTGTTTACCAGAGAAGTTCTACTGGAATAGTGAACCAATGGGATTAGCTTCCACATTAGTTTTTGGGTCCGCAGCTTTGGAGATGGGATTTTTATGGTTTGGGGAGAATTTTCTACAAAAGGGCCCGGTTTAGATAGCTTACCATCAGCACGAATGAACAGTCTGAACTGCAACGAAGTACAGTAGAACCCCGATTATCCGCGGAGTAGTCTGGCTAGGACACCGCGGATCACGAAAATCGCGGATAACGCAATAAACGACTAAAAAAGAGATGCAAACACAAAAAAAAAGATATTTCATCGTGATAACTATGTTTTATCAATACAGGAATCTTTTAACTATCCATCTATAAGCTCGTGTACACTAGAAGTCAAATAATGTGAAAGACATGACCAAACAAAAAAGCAGAATCCTACCACACACTGATAAATTCCTGGAAAGTCCATAGCATTACTATGGAACTCGCTTTCGCGGATAAACCGCACCGCGGATCTCGACGTGTCATGCAATTTTAAGACATTTGGTGTAGCACTGGTTTTTATTTTTAGTCAGGGAAAAGACGATGCGATATCTAGCGTTCTGACCAACTGCGCACTGCTTACCGCGCCCGACTGGCTCAGTACTTTTTATTAACTTCTTTTGTTTACAATCACAATTTCTTATTCGCTTCATCTTCCCCTACTCAATGAGTTTTAGGGGAAACTAGAAGAGTTTTTCCTAAAAATTGGTTCATACGGCTAGTTTTTCCTATATAACTGATTATATATCATTTGATTTTTTTTATTGTTATAAATTATATAATGCTTTTTTTATGTATAAATGGTTATAATTTTATTAAAATGTGTTCTTGATTGGCTTTAATATCTGCATATATATCCTAATATCTCATTTTATAATGGTTTTGGAAAATTGATAGAATTATTTGTATGTGTATATCTGTATATGTTCGATTTTTATGTTATATGTCAAATGTTGGCGATTCTACAAAACAGTAATCTAACATCAAAAGTGTTGTTGTTGCCTGATAACCAAATCTAAATAATGTAGAGATCTGCACCTCCTACAAATGAGCTCGACTTGAAATATTATTTTAAGTACTGTTCCTAATTTCTGGTTGTAATCAAAACAAAATTAATTCCTTCAATTCTGTAATTCCGCAATTCCAAATGAAAAATAAAATGATCATGTCTCCAAAAATTTCCCAAAACGCCTTATCGATCAACATTGTTGAGCTTTCACAGCTAAATCATAATTATTTTTCTTTTTTTTTAAATTTAAATTTAAATTTTAAATTTAAATTTTAATTTTAATTTCTTCGTATAATACGTTTATCAATATCCCCTTGTTTACTCTTTTATTTCATTCGTCATATATTTGAAGGGTGTGTATGCCTCTTCCATTAATTTTCTTCGCATTTTTAGCGCTATTCAGTTTCATTTATATGTTTGATAATATAACTTTAACCCACATTTTTAGTTTCTCATAAACTTTAATGCAAATTTTGCATTTTATAAAAATATCACTTCGAAAATGTGTTTGTAAAAATTTAAATCACACACTCAAAATTCGATAAGTGCTCATATTGCCCTAATCATATAATTAAAGTATGAGAGATATGATTGTGTCTATCAAAAAGAATATAATAAGTTATTACAGAATTGCTGGAAAATTAATGTTGGTTGCCATTCTATTTATTTTAGTGTTGGATGCTCAGCACATAATAAAAGACCGTGGAACGCGGAATCCGATTTTGATACTTTATGTTAACTTTGAATACTTTCCAAATATGACAATCGTCTAAATATTGACATAAAAATAACTGCCCTACATCTAATACGATTATTTCCCTTGATGAATTAATTGGCTTATAAATTTATTTTGAGAATTTTTTAACTTTAATGGTTTATGGGAAAGTTGATAGAATATCACATAGCTCATATGTCTAATATTACCGAAATTAGTGCTCCTCTAGATTGTCACCTTGTTAGATCCGTATCGCAGCGAGATTACTGTCTGTCCGGCTCACATTTACTCTTCCGAGAATTGATGTTTGTTCCTGTTTTCCTTCTTCGACTAACGGTTAGTTTACCACATTCGATCCGTTGTAGATAGACATCTCGGTGCCACAGTCCAGCGAAAACATCGATCGTGAATCAAACTTCTCAGCAGACAACAATGGCTCAACCAAATGAGCTCCTCCAACCGACTCCGTGCGGGAATCATTTTACTTCAACATCTTCTTCTTCTTCAATGGCACTAACGTTCCTAGAGGAACTTCGCCGTCTCAACGTAGTATTACTTGCGTCATTTTTATTAGTACTTAGTTGAGATTTCTATGCCAAATAACACGCCTTGCAATGCATTCTGAGTGGCAAGCTCTAGAATACGCGTGATCACAGTGCAAGTCGGAGGAAATTTCTTTGATGAAAAATTCCCCCGACCAGAACGGGAATCGAACCCGAACACCCGGCATGTTAGTTATGACGCTAACCACTCGGCCACGGGAGCACATTTTTCTTCAACATGCTTTCCACTTTGCTGTATATGCTCGACAACATATCCTTATTGTTCGATCGATCCGAAACTAGCGATTCATTACAGGAATTTTCTTCTTTGGAGATCACTACTACAGGGGGGATGGTTTTACTTGGCTCAACTGTACTAATAATTTCCCAGATTTTTTTTTCACTACGATATGTTCATTTTCGAACGTAACTTCTTGTACCGCATTATGCTGATTCATATTTTTTCGATTTTTTTCTTCTATCACTACAATCTCTGTCCTCGCACATTTTCTCAACTAGGGATTCTGTTCGTTTCCCAGATTATCTTCAAGAATATCAACACTTTGTAAACACCACGATGGGTGGGCTGCTGTCCCCACTTGGACATCATCCCATCGCTGTCACCAACTGTAGCACTGGTTTTTCTTTTTAGTCAGGGAAAAGACGATATCTAGCGTTCTGACCAACTGCGCACTGCTTACCGCGCCCGACTGGCTCAGTACTTTTTATTAACTTCTTTTGTTTACAATCACAATTTCTCATTTACTAACTGAATTTTTCGGGTCGCGCTAGAATCGTACGCACACGTTTCCGTGGTGCTGACTCTGCGCGAACCCCTGTTGTACAATCAAACCGCTATGTTGAACTTGTCCCCCAGGAATTTGGCGAATAAACAAAAACTAAAGTGGGGCCAGTTCGATATAAGCGGAACTTATAAATTAAATAAGGGCGCTTCATTGGCATCAACTTTTTCTTTTAAAAACCCCGATTTTCGGTGATTTTTCGGTTTTCAAAAAACTCGAATTTTAACGTATGTGACACCAGTAAATGAAGTCCGAATGCGCTAATATTTTGAATAGGGTATATTATCGTGCAAATCAACATTTCGTAGCAAGTTCCGAAAGAAAAATCGAGATAACTATTTTATTGGCACCCTAAACCATACTTTTCGTTTCGTATTCCAAAAAAATGGAGTCCCAGGGTGCCGATTTTTGACCAAAAAAAATAATTTCGAGATGAGACTAGATCTCGACGTTTCATGCAATTTTATAACATTTGGTACAAAAAAAAAAATCGAAAACCCCGATTTCCTTTACTAGCCCCTTGAGTGATTTTTCGATTCTCAAAAAATTCAAACTTCGAGCGCTTTACACCACTCTCCCTTAAGTCCGATTGAGCTGAAATTTGGCATAGGGTGTACTTTTTTAAATTTGAGGGTAGATTTTTTCCCATACATTCATTGGCACCCTAGTATACAGATTCTGTTTTTATTATAATAATTTGCGATTGTCCCTCTGAAGCCAGGTACGATTTCAAGGGTTTGTTCTTTGGAGCAATTCCACTCCAAATCTGCTGATCCGACCCTCTCCGATTTTTTTTAAACTTGGTACTTATGATGGAAACTACCTAAAATCACAATTTTCATTTTCATATGATCAAACTGATTATTCAAAAGGGCGTAATTAAAAACGCTGATCTTTCTTTAAAAACATTTTAAATCAAAATCCAGATGTCTGATTAAAATATGATATATGACAAAGTTTTTGGAAAAAGAATAAACCGTTTAAGAAAAAGAACATATTAATTTTACTGTTAAAAATCTTACTCAAAAATTTAATTTAAAATTTGAAACCTTTATATCTCAAAAATCTTTATAACTCGTTGTACTGGGTCTTTCAGATTAAACGCTCACGCAAAAGAGAATTGAATAGCTCCTTATAAATCTTTTTTTTTCGCTCCGTCGATGGTAACATTGCATTCCCCACTTCGGGACGATATTATTCGGCTACTCGTTCAGTCTGATCGGATGGTTTTTAGTGTCAATATGTACAATTTACAAGAACGTGTATTTTTAGTGAAATCGTATTACTCGAGCAACCGAAGCCTTAATGAAACTTTGTCCTCTTATGGTAAGAATTTCAACATTTCTCGTCGTCGATTACTTCCCCTGGGGATCCGTGAAGGACCGTTGCTACGTTAATAAGCCCCAACATTTGGAGGAACTTAAAGAAGAAATAACTCGGATTTTCAACAGCATCGAAGTCGTAATGTCACAGTTGTGCATGGATAATTTTGTTCACAGTTTAAAATGCGTTATCGCAAAAAGGGATGGTAACATCGAAAATGTCCTAAAATCAGCTTGATTTTCGTTTTTGTTAATAACAAAATCGGTTCACTTTTGTAGTATTTATTAAAATTTGTTGTGTGAGCATTTAATCTGAAAGACCCTGTATTTTAGATCAGGCGTCACAAGAGCGTTTAATCTGATTTTAGATCAGGCGTCACAAGAGTGAGAGGTGTTATTTTCCCTGAATAACCTATAACGTGCATAATGCGCCACCCTTATCATAATAAAAAATATTATATGTGGCATCTGAAAACAAATCAAATTTTTCATGAATGCGCCACCAGTTAAATAACCAACAATTAAAGTGATGGGATGTGCGTTCAAATGATGTCAAATCACATTTTTTACAATAGTAGCCGTCTTAACCCCGGTATGAGTCAAGTAAAAGTGCCTCAATAATTCTAGGAAATTCGTATAAAACATACCGTATACACATCTAACAAACCTGTTTGTTTACTATTATAACATTGGTTTCACATGTACAAATTCACCACAAAAACACTAAATTCTAGCGAGCAAATAAATAAATCGGTGCTCGTCGCCAACTGAAAAGTTTACTTTTGTTGTTTAATCATAACGTTTCAGTTATATAAACGCCAAAATGTGTATACATAATTGAGGGTAATGGAATACACTAAAAAAATGTATAATAATCTAGAGAGTGGCCATCTTACCCCGGGTGGCCGTCTTCCCCCGCCTTCCCCTACCGCTGCTGAAAATTACGACTAAGGGTTCGACATCGTATAGAAATTCGACTAACAATGTTTTCACTATAAAGTAATGGTTATATCTCGAGAACGTTTAGTCCTAGGATGGAACGTTATATATAGTTTTTTAATGTAAAATCGCTTGAAGATTACCTTTTTAATGTTACTTTGTTAGGATTTAACAGAGTATTGAAATTTCAAAAATTTAAAAAAATCATATCTTCATTTTGATGCGTTCACCACGACATTACTATACGTCAAACCTTGTAAAAAGTCCTTCCAGGGCTTTCCAATAAAAATATACAAAAAAATATCGATAAAATATATGAGATATAAAAGTTTTAAATATTAAATTAAATTTTCGAGTAATATTTTGAACAGTAAATAAAAAATGTTATATTTCCTAAATGGTTGGTTTATTTTCTAACAATTTTGTCAAACATCAAATTTTAAACTCGCATCTAGATTTTGTGTTACGATTTGTTGAAAGAAAGTTCAATGTTGTTGCATACGCCCTTATAAGAAAACAGTCGCAATAAAAATTGGTTTTATGATAAGAAAATTGTAATTTTTGGTAGCTTCCATCATTTGTACCAAGTTTTAAAAAAATCGAAGTGGGCCGCGTTAAAATTAGCCGTTTCTCGGCTGATTTGGAGTGGAATTGCTCTTTGTTGTTTTTCGCTTTGTTGCTTTTATATAGAGCAGATCTCAGACTTTTTTCTTTTCTTATTGGCAGACTTATCTCACTTCTTAACTAGGCGAACCTAGCCAGAATTTTCACCTGCCCCCGGGTTTCTGAATGCCAAAGGGGGACTAGGCTCTGCGGAATGCACGTATCTGCATGCTCGTGCTGTTTTAGTCCTGACCGAGGAATTGTCGGACAATCGCGCAGGTGCTAAGGATGACCGACTTTTGGATGCCGGCCAATTCCTTCTCGATGTTCAACACCTTTAGCGCTTCCAGAAGTGTCTTCGGGATAATTCCAGTTCCAGAGAGAACGACTGGAACAATTCTTGGGACCTCCCTTAGCCCCCACAGTTCCTTGAGCTCCACGGCTAATGGTCGGTACTTGCAGATTTTGCGACCGTGGGTCTCCTCCAGATTCTGGTTCAGTGGAATAGCGACATCGATGATGGTGACTTTGCGGTCGCTCTTGTCGTAAACCATTATATCTGGGCGGTTGTGGTGGATCGAGAGGTCGGTCAGAACAGTGCGATCCCAGTACAGCTTGAAACGGTCATTTTCCAGGACAGGTGCAGGCAGGTACCGGTAGTTTGGTACGTTGTCTTCCAGTAGAGCACATTGGAGCGCCAGTTGTCGATGAACAATACGGGCCACGTTGTTGTGGCGCTCGGTGTAGGCTGCGTTGGCCAAAACGGGACAGCCTCCCATAATGTGCTCTATGTTTTCACCTGGTTGATGGCACATCCGGCAAATGTCATCAACGTCTTGATGCCAGACGTACCGCCTGCAGTTTCTCGTCGGCATTATCCTGTCCTGGATGGCTATCATGTCGGCTTCTACTACTGAAGAGAGTTCACCACGCGTTAGCCACAGATTAGATGCGGCCTTGTCGACGTGTGGCCGGTCCAGTTGATGGGGGTGGGCACCATGCACTGCCTTCTGCTTCCAAGCTGCAATCTTCTCCTCCACTGTCTGCAGATTGCAGTTGAGTTGGTACTCCGCTTGCGCCAAGTGCAGAGCGCTGTATCCTCTGTCGGCGGCGCAGACAGCCCGGTATAGCGCGTTTTGGTTGGCGCGTTCTGCGAAGTACTCGCGCAGTTGTCGTACCTGGGCAACACACAGTGCAGAAATGTCAACGATTCCAAGTCCCCCTTCTTTGCGTGGTAGTGAAACTCTCTCCAGTGCCGATTGAGGATGGTGCATTCCGGCCTCTTTGAATGCTTTCCTCATCCTCCTCTCAAGGTCCTCTAGGTTAGTTTTGCTCCATTTGACTACACCAAAACTGAAGGTCAGCAGGGGAACCGCGAATGTGTTGATCGCGCGTACCTTGTTCCCCGCGTTGAGGAAAGTCCTCAGGACACAGTTCACTCGACTCAAGAACTTGTCTCGCAGCTCCGTCTTGATGTCGGAGTGGCGAATCCCGGTGAGCTGTCGGAATCCAAGATATTTATAGGATTCGCCACGAACCATGTCTCTTATAAACTCGCCGTCATAGACCTCGTAGCCTCCGGATTCGGTAAGTTGTCCTTTCAGCAGGTGGACACAGCGACACTTGTCGAGGCCGAACTCCATACAGATGTTCCTGCTTATGTCTTCGACAACCCGGATAGCTACACCTAGACGCTGACGTGAATCAGCGTAGACCTTGAGATCGTCCATGTAAAAGGTATGGGTCACTTCTTCGTGGGCGCCGTCGCCATACCTTATTTTATAGCCATGACCGTTTCTATTGAGCGTCCTACTGAGGGGGTTCAGTGCCAGACAAAACCAAAGCGGGCTGAAAGAGTCGCCTTGGAATATCCCCCTCTTTATCTGCAGCGTTCTAGACTGCAACACATTTTCCCCATCACTAAGGTGCAGAGACGTGCTCCACTGCCTCATCGCATGCTGCAGGAACCTAACGACGACGGGATCAATTTTGTAGAGCTCCAATACCCGGACGAGAAACGAGTGAGGTATGGAGTCATAAGCCTTCCTGTAATCGATATAGGCCATGCTTAGGTTCCGCTGATTATAAACCGCCTGGCCGACTATGGTTGCGTCGATGATGGCCTGGTCTTTGCAGCCATGCGTATTTTTTCTGCATCCTTTCTGCTCTTCTGCGATGATATGGTGTTGTTCGCAGTGGGCAGAAACTTTGGCGGTTATGATGCTGCTTAATATCTTGTACAGACTCGATAGGCACGTTATCGGCCTGTACTTTGATGGGTTCAATGTGTTGCTGTCTTTCGGGAGGAGGAATGTGACGCCACGGGTGGCGAATTCAGGGAGGTTGTGTGGGTCACGTAGCACCTTGTTGAAGCACTCAGCTATCTTTTGATGTGCGACGGTCAGCTTCTTGTGCCAGAAGTTCTGAACACCATCGGGGCCCGGTGCTGCCCAGTTCCTCAGGTACCGCGAGGCTTCGCGGACATCGTTCTCTTCGACGATGATAGCTGGCATCTCTCCAATTTCACCACAACTCTCCTCCTCCCGTCTTAACCACATTTGCCCGTCGCGATGTTGTACTGGGGTCTCCCAAATACCAGCCCAGAAGTTCGTCACATCGCTAATATCTTTTCTTTTCCTTTTATTTCTTTATTTTTTCTTTTTTCTTTCTTTTTTTCTTTCTTTCGTTGTTTCCTCCATTCTTTCTTTCTTTCTATTATATTTCTTTCTTTCTTCTTTCTTTTTTCCTTTCTTTCTTTCTTTCTTTCATTCTTCATGTCTTGCTTCAGAAGAATGACTCTAGATGCAGTAGAAATTAAAAGATGAAATGACCCATTTCAATCGAATAAGCATCGCTATAAGCCTGTTCCTATTTGCCTTACCTTAACAACGAAATTCCATTTTAATAAAACACGACTGTTAAAATGTCTTTCTCACTGAATAGAAACATCAGATTGTCTGTCCAAATCAACGTAGCGCTTAGCATACCAAGGTGAAAGCTTACTTAGGCACTTGAAATGTCATATTAAACTCTACCATGTCGTTAATCACTAGCAATAAATAAACAAATTAAAATTCATTTCCATGCTTAAAGAATGTTTCCTGTTCATTACCCTCTAAGCGGCAAGTAATCCAATATCAAATCGCTCGCATTCGGTGAGGTTGTAGATAATGTTCCACACATGACATGCTATCTCGGGTTACCCGTTTATTCACTCTATCTGCAGAGGGAATGGTTTTAAACTCGTCTCCGTGAGTATGCAGAATTCGGCACGTGCAGATTTCCCACACAGCAGTCACCGATGGGGCAAACCTGCTTCGGAATCCTATTCTCTCTGTTCACTTCGAAGCTCGGAAGCTCACACCGTGATGTGATGTGTAGGCAAAATCTTCTCCTTTACAAGCTCAGTTTGACATTCGCCCTCCGAAAAACACGTTTGCCGTTTGTGGGATGCAAAGGATCACAGGCAGCCTCATGCTAAACACCCCAAACGTTTATGTACAGGCGTCACAGACGGTTATACCGGGAGACCAGCTTCAACCATGATAAGAGTTATATGTTTGGGAGAGCGTTTCCGATACATACCGAAAGTCTAGGGTTCGTAAGGGTCGTTTACACATATGAAAAAAGACAGAGGCGCCAATCGAGCACACACACACACACACACAAAAAAAACACGAGAGAAACACTCGAACGCATGAAAAATTTAATTTTCTGTCGGGCGAAAGGAATTTCTTGTGTACCAGGCTTATGTGAGCTTCTGCTCGTTGTCATATTTAAATCCGAAATATAAATCCAATAGATTTTCCATGATCGGGGAAGATGAGACTGCAATCAGCCCTGGTGTTGAATTTCATGCATCCAATATCCCGTTCATACGGGAAAATCCACCATGTGAGATTGATGGCATAAGAATGGAAAGTAGATTACCTTCAAGGAGCGATAGAGATTACACAGCCCCGTTTATTGTATTTGCATAGATCTTCAAACGTTTATCCGAAACCTTGTTGCGATGAGTGAAGCTCACATTTGAGTATCGACTCAATTGGTAAATTATATTATTTTATATACTTTCGTTTCGCAAACGACCGTTCGACTGTTGTGAAAACTATAACTATTACTACGAGGAGAGATTTCACTCCAACGTGTCTCAGTGGTGACACTTTCAGAATTTATTGAAATTTTGTGGATTTGAATATTTTAGTTAATTGAGCATTCTTGCACACTTAATTTTCACAGACTTCTGGCTTCTGTAAAAGGCGAAACTTTTTTTAACACTTTTTTTGGCAAACGACCAGATCCATCTAGGCACCCTTAAATCAAATCAGAAAATATGTCACGATTTTTATGAAAAACCTTTAAAATTTATAACTTTTCATGTTGCGATTGGAATTCGATTTGGATTTGCATGATTTGCATATTAATCGATTCAGAATTTCAGAAGAAATATTTTCAATTCAATTTTGCTGATAACACATCATACAATTATGTACAACAGATTGCCATATACAAAACTTCGGTTCTATTCTACCAGTTCACTCGAAAAATTAATAATTATTCGATTACATTATCATGGAATATATCGAATTGAATGAATATATTTAAAATCTTTATACACCCGACAAAAAAATAAGAAGAATAGATTGCGAAGTCGGAAATTTTAAGTGATTTTTGACATGCTACATCTTCGTGAAAAATCAAAGCATATCGATGGGATGCGATTGTGTCTGGACTAACACTATTACCAATCAACTCAATATCAAA